>NC_140991.1:215923345-216523345 GCF_052327205.1 Somniosus microcephalus
ACAGACAGATCGACTCGTTTATATATATAGATAGACTAGCTGGGGGGAGCCCGGCTTTGCCAGGGCTGTTTTGGGCCGGGGCGGTTTAAATGGAGTCCCAGGCTTTGGGGCCCTGTCTGTGTCCCTTTGTGAATCTGCTGCCGGGCAACATTTCTACTTTTAATACCTTGAAAGGTGAAAGTGAAAGTACTTATAAAACGTTTTTGGTAAATCTTATGTTATTTTTAAAAGAGAAACTAACTTTTTTTTTCAAAGCTGGATGATCAAAGGGCTTTCAGGCCCTGTCTCTCTCTCCCTGTGTGAATCTGCAGCCGGGCAACATTTCTACCTTTTAATACCTTGAAAGATGAAAGTGAAAGTACTTATAAAACGTTTTTGGTAAATCTTATGTTATTTTTAAAAGAGATACTACTTTTTCAAAGCTGGATGATCAAAGTAGTTTGAGCTGGAAGCTGAAGTAATGGCAGTGAAACAATGGCTGCCAGATCCCCGAGATGAAAACGATTAGTCCCGCCACACACACACACACTGATTGGCCAACCATCAGGGGACCGTACTGTAGGATTGGTCAATCATGACGGCACAGGATGGTCGAACCTTGACGTCAGTCAATCAATGCTAGCAGATAATGAGTTTAATTTTGAAGGTTTTTTGCATAAGGTGCGAACAATTTTCGTCCGACCGAAAAGTAAATACGCTTACGAGCGTCCTGGAAGCGTAAGCTTTCTTCGGAGGTAACGCACGCGTAGGTACGCTGTATAACTTTCGAACGCATAGCCGGACAGACGCACACGTGAGGACAGACAGACAGAAGGACAGACAGACAACAAGGGGACACGGGTGCAAACTAGTAAAAAGATAAGTTCAGGATTGATGTCAGGAAGCTGTTCTGCACACAAGGACAGACAGAAAGAACGATCCGTTTATATATATAGATAGATAATACAGTCGGAGTGTGCTATATACAGGATAATACAGGTCGGAGTGTGCTATATACAGGATAATACAGGTCGGAGTGTGCTATATACAGGATAATATAGGTCGGAGTGATCTATATACAGGATAATACAGGTCGGAGTGTGCTATATACAGGATAATACAGGTCGGAGTGTGCTATATACAGGATAATACAGGGTCAGAGTGTGCTATATACAGGATAATACAGGTCAGAGTTTGCTATATACAGGATAATATAAGTCGGAGTTTGCTATATACAGAGTAATACAGGTCGGCGTGTGCTATGTACAGGATAATACAGGTCGGAGTGTGCTATGTACAGGATAATACAGGTCGGAGTGTGCTATGTACAGGATAATACAGGTCGGAGTGTGCTATGCAGAATTTTCAGCACAAGAGGAGGTCATTTGGCTTTGTTGAATCTCTCAAAGAGATAGTAATTTAGTTCCACTCCTCTATCATTTCACATACCCTTTTAAGGTTTTATTATTTAAATATTTATTCACTCCCTGCAGCTAGCTATTGTGGATTCTGCTTCCATCACAGTTTCTGGTAAGGGTATTCGCTGCTCTTACAACCCTCAGCTTAAAAAAATCTGTTGAGCAATAAGAAAGGACACCCGCCCAATGCTGATCCTTCTTTACACGTGTGTGTCCTTTTCAAAAATGTTATCAAGAGCCGAGTGCAATTTTAAACTTTGCCTGAGCAGAGAACTCTTCCAACCAGAGGTTGGAAGAGGATCATCCTCAGACAAGACAGAAAAAGGTTTTTTTCTTTCTTTCCATTGTGGAACCAGGAAGAGCATGAATGCTGCTCCGGGCCCCTTGAGGGAAGCTCAGGCCTATCCTGCCCTGGACCTCCCCCCTCCCTCCCTTCCCATACCAAAGTCTCACATGAGGCTCGATCCCACGATCTGCCTTGTGTTGGGCGGATAGCTTCAGGGCTACGTGACTTTCCACCACTTCCTGCCAACTTCCAGCCTATTTCAGGTGGGAAGTTGGCTAGCGGGATGTAAATAAAGCTTGGGTGTTAAAAAAGCCTGGGCCTAATTTCTGGAGCAGTGGCTAAGTTTCCAACTCACTCCGCCACGCACCCAGAAGCCTGCCCGGAGTTAAAATTAGGGTCACTGTCTTATATTTCCCCAATTCTATTGACCAGCCTAAGTGTCACATGAGCTGGAAAAGTTCAGCCCTTCAAGTGTCAATCACTTCACTGGCCGCTTGTTTACTCTTGTTGCTAACAAAGGCCCTCACACAAGTCCAGACAGGGCAGGACACACTTGTGCCCTCCTTAATGAATCATCTCCTGACCTGTGTTCTTGAAGGCTTGTCTTCTGTCCCTGGTAAAGAAAGTTTTGCTTGTAAAATCCTTCATGGGTAAATTGCCATTAGCTCTTCCCTCTCTCAGCATCAGTCTGACTACTGGCTGCATCTTGAGGACAAATTTACAGGAATTCTTAGGGTATTTCTCCTATATCGCCCCACTCCTAAAGCACTAATCAAAGGTACACCCTGCCTCACAGGTTGGTTTGTGGAACAACATAGTTCAGAGTGCAGTACACACAGAATAACAGTTTAGAGTGTGCTTTGTATGGGATAACACAGGTTGTATAATCAAGGGAGGTAATCTTATAGAGGTATATGACATAGTAAATTGTATAGAAAAGGTAGATTCAGAACACTACTTCAAAGTAAACCATGAGAATAGGACAAGGGGACACGGGTGCAAACTAGTAAAAGATAAGTTCAGGATTGATGTCAGGAAGCTGTTCTGCACACAAGGAGCATCAACACGTGGAATGGGTAGGGTAGATTGGACAAAAAACCTGGAATCATTTCTGCACCTTCTCTAAGGCCTTCACGTCCTTCCTAAAGTGTGGTGCCCAGAATTGGACACATTGCTCCAGTTGGGTCTGAACCAGTGTTTTATACAGGTTCATCATAATTTGCACACTTTTGTACTCTACCTCTATTCATGAAGCCCAGGATCCCATAAGCCTTTTTAACTGCTTTCTCAACCTGCCCTGCCACCTTCAACGATTTATGCACGCATACCCCCATGTCTCTCTGTTCGTGTATATGTCCTCTCCTCATTCTTTCTACCAAAATGTATCACTTCACGCTTTTCTGCGTTAAATTTCATCTGCCACGTGTCCACCCATTTCACCAGCCTGTCTACATCTTCCTGAAAACTGTCACTATCCTCCTCACTGTTCACTATACCTCCAAGTTTTGTGTCATCTGCAAATTTTGAAATTGTGCCCTATACACCCACGTCCAAGTCATTAATATGTATCAAGAAAAGCAGTGGTCCTAGAACCGACCCCTGAGGTACACCACTGTATAACTTCCTCCAATCCAAAAAACAACCATTCACCATTACTCTCTGTTTCCTATCACTTAGCCAATTCTGTATCCATGCTGCCACTGTCCCTTTAATTCCATGGGCTTCAACTTGCCTATTATAAGAACATAAGAACATAAGAAGTAGGAGCAGGAGTAGGCCATACGGCCCCTCGGGCCTGCTCCGCCATTCAATAGGATCATGGCTGATCCGAATCTAGACTCACGTCCACTTCCCTGCCCTCTCCCCGTAACCCCTAATTCCCTTATCTGCTAGGAAACTGTCTATCTCCATTTTAAATTTATTTAATGTTGCAGCTTCCGCAGCTCTCTGGGGTAGCAAATTCCATAGATTTACTACCCTCTGAGTGAAGAAGTTTCTCCTCATCTCAGTTTTGAAAGGGCAGCCCCTTATTCTTAGATTATGCCTCCTAGTTCTAGTCTCACCCATCAGTGGAAACATCCTCACCGCATCCACCCGATCAAGCCCCCTCACAATCTTATATGTTTCGATAAGATCGCCTCTCATTCTTCTGAACTCCAATGAGTAGAGTCCCAACCTACTCAACCTTTCCTCATATGTCAACCCCCTCATCTCTGGAATCAACCGAGTGAACCTTCTCTGAACCACCTCGAGAGCAAGTATATCTTTTCTTAAATATGGAAACCAAAACTGCACGCAGTATTCCAGGTGTGGCCTCACCAATACCCTATATAACTGCAGCAAGACTGCCCTGTTTTTATACTCCATCCCCCTCGCAATAAAAGCCAAGATTCCATTGGCCTTCCTGATCACCTGCTGCACCTGCATACTAACTTTTTGTGTTTCATGCACCAGGACCCCCAGATCCCTTTGTACTGTAGCACTTGTGGCACTTTGTCGAACACCTTTTGGAAATCCATGTACACGATGTCAACTGCATTACCCTCATCAACCCTTTCTGTTACCTCATCAAAGAACTCAATCAAGTTAGTTATACACGCTTTGCCTTTAACAAATCCATGCTGGCTTTCCTTAATTAATCCACACTTGTTCAAGTGGCTGTTAATTTTGTTCCTGATTATTTTTTCTAAAAGTCTCCCCAATACCGAGGTCAAACTGACTGGCCTGTAATTGCTGGGTTTATCTTTACACCCTTTTTTGAATAATGGTGTAACATTTGCAATTCTCCAGTCCTCTGGCACCACCCCCTTATCTAAGGAGGATTGGAATATTATGGCCAGTACCTCCACGATTTCCTCCCTCAATCCCCTCAACATCCTAGGATGCATCCCATCCGCTCCTGGTGACTTATCTACTTAAAGTACAGCCAGCCTTTCTAATACCTCCTCTTTATCAATTTTTATCTTATGAAGTATCTCCACTACCTCCTCCTTTACTAGTCTATGGCAGCATCCTCTTCCTTGGTGAAGACAGATGCAAAATACACGTTTAGTACCTCAGCCATACCCTCTGCCTCCATGCATAGGTCTCCTTTTTGATCCTTCATCGGCCCCACCCCTCCTCTTACTACCCTTTTACTATTTACAGGAAACTTTCTGGTATCCGGCACTGACGGGACCGAGCTGGTGCCGTACCATCAAAACTGCCGTAGAAACCAGCGCTAATGTTAAAACATACGGAGCTTTTGAGCTCCGTGTGAATCAACAAACCCTGTTGCTTAGCAACAGCTTCAAAACAGTCGGCCACAGCTTAAAAGCGTCTCTGTAGCTAAGCAACAGCTTCAGCTAGACCTTGCAGAGCCTGACTGGGAAAAAAAAGCAACGAGAAGTAAAAAAAACTTATAGGAAACGGCTCCTGAATTTTGCTGGTAGATAGAGCTTTCCGGACATTTAACCTCCGGTTAAACAAAAGTTTCCTGTATATGCCTATAGAAGACTTTTAGATTACTTTTTATGTTGGCTGCCATTCTATTCTCATACCCTCTCTTTGCCCCTCTTATTTTCTTTTTCACTTCTCCTCTGATCTTTATATATATATATAGACTGATTCTCAGATGTATGTGCAACTTGACATCTGTCATACGTGCCCTTTTTCTGCTTCATCATATTCTCTATCTCTTTCATCATCCAGGGAGCCCTGACTTTAGTTGCCCTGCCTTTCCCCCTAGTTATTGTTCAGTAATCAGTGTTGTTCTGCCGAGAAGAGCTACAGTTTTTCACGTCTTTCTTCATATTTGTATTTCCTCATATCGTGCAGCATTCTAGTGAATCTGCATTGTACCCTCTCTCCAGACTGATATATCCTTCCTATAGCATGTAGCCCAATACTACACACTAACTGAGGTCTTAAGGTTTTATATAGACTTATCACTCATCTCTTTGCTTTCATATTCTATACATCGTGATGAAACATAGAATTCCATTTTTTATGACTTCTGTAATGGCAGGGACCTCAGGAGGAGGCCAGTATGGGTCATCCACTTGGCACCTCTGGCTGGAGATGGTTGCAAACACTTCAGCCTTGTCTTTTGCATTCTTCACATGCTGGGCTCCACCATCATTGAGGATGGGAATAGTCATGGAGAACTCCTCCTCCCGTTAGTTGTTTAATGGTCCACCAGCATTCACGACTGGATGTGGCAGGATTGCAGAGCTTTGATCTGATCCGTTGATTGTGGCATCGCTTAGCTCTGTCTATAGCATGCTGCTTCCACTGTTCAGCATGCATGTAGTCCTGTGTTGCAGCTTCCCCAGGTTGGCACCTCATTTTAGGTACACCTGGTGCTGCTCCTGGCACTCGTTATTGAACCAGGGTTGATGGTAATGGTAGGGTGAGGGATATGCTGGGCCCTAAGGTTACAGATTGTGGTGGAATACAATTCTGCAGCTGTTGATGGCCCACAGCGCCTCAAGGATTCCCAGATTTGAGCTACTAGATCTGTTCTGAATCTATCCCATTGAGCATGGTGGTAGTGCCACACAACACGATGGAGGTTGTCCTCAGTGTGAAGACGGGACTTCGTCTCCACAATGACTGTGCGGTGGTCACTGCTACCAATGTTTTCATGGACAGATGCATCTGCGATAGGTAGATTGGTGAGGACATGTTTGTTCACTCATCACCTGCCGCAGACCCAGTCTGGCACCTATGTCATTCAGGACTCAGCCAGCTCAGTCAGTAGTGATGCTACCGAGCCACTCTTGGTGATGGACTTTGAAGTCACCCACCCAGAGTACATTCTATGCCCTTGCTACCTTTAATGCTTCTTCCAAGTGGTGTTCAACATAGAGGAGTACTGATTCATCAGCTGAGGGAGGGCGGTAGGTGGTAATCAGCAGGATGTTTCCTTGCCCATGCTTGACCTGAAGCCATGAGACTTCATGGGGTCCGGAACCAATGTTGAGGACTCCCAGGGCCACTCCCTCCTGACTGTATACCACTGTGCCTTCACCCCTGGTGGGTCTGTCCTGCCAGTGAGATTGGACATACCCAGAGATGGTGATGAAGGAGTTTGGGACATTGGCTGAAAGGTATGATTCTGTGAGTATGACTGTATCAGGCTGTTGCTTGACTAATCTGTGGGACAGCTCTCCCAATTTTGGCACAAGTCAAAGCTGCGGGCTGACAAGTCCCCGGGTCCTGATAGACTTCATCCTAGAGTCTTAAAGAAGTGACTAGTGAAATAGTTGAAGCGCTGGTTTTAATTTTCCAAAATTCCCTAGAGTCGGGGAAGGTTGCATTAGATTGGAAAATAGCAAATGTAACTCCTTTATTCAAAAAGGGAGGGAGACAGAAAGCAGGAAACTACAGGCCAGTTAGCTTAACATCTGTCATAGGGGAGATGTTAGAAGCCATTATTAAAGAGATTGGCCCTGAAATTAGATCGGGGGCTTCCCGCGGGTGCAAGCCCCCGATCTACACTCACCCTGCGCGCCGACATCTGAAGCCCGGGCCTGCTTGCATTTCCTGTCACTGGCCCGGTTCAGCTGTCAGCGCGCTGTGCTAACCTGATCCAGCGGCATAGTTAGTGCGATGTGCCGGCTGGGATCAGGTGAGCACTGTGCAGCCAATCAGGGGAGGGGAAACTCATTCATGAGTTTGACAGTAAGAGCTGTCAAACTCATGAAAAGTATGGGCTGCCAAAACATTACTTTAACTTTAAATAACATTTTTAAAAGCATCCCACTGATTATAATAACTATAAATAAGTTTTTTAAAATGTTTTAAACAATTAATCAATTTTTTGAAAAAAATAAAAATTTTAAAAATAGGGTCTAAAACTAAACTTACCATCCTGTAAATTCTTTAAAAATAACAAACCTGTGGGAAAAAAATGTCTACATTGTACTAAAAGCCCACTTACCTGAAAAACTAAATACTTACGTCTTGTTTTTCCACGCGTAACGACCGGAGGCCTTTACACGCGCGCAACTTTGAAAAAAAAAAGGAATTTTACTGCGCACGTGCTGCCTGTGCAGTCGCGCGCGTTCTACCTCTGAACCCCTTCGTTCAGAGGACAGGAAATGTCGGTTTTCCCCGCATGCGCTGTGCATGCTGAAAACCGGCATTTCCTCCGGCCAGACGCATGAGTACCCGAACCGTACTCACGCGTTGGGACAGGAATTACTGGCCCATTATAGCAGGGCACTTAGAAAAGTTCAAGGTAATCAGGCAGAGTCAACATGGTTTTGTGAAAGGGAAATCATGTTTAACCAATTTACTGAAGTTCTTTGAGGAAGTAACATGTGCTGTGGATGAAGGGGAACTGGTGGATGTACTGTACTTAGATTTCTAGAAGACATTTGATAAGGTGCCACATTAAAGGTTATTGTGGAAAATAAAAGCTCATGGTGTAGGGGGTAACATATTGACATGGATAGAAGAGTGGCTAGCTAACAGGAAACAGAGAGTAGGCATAAATGGGTCATTTTCTGGTTGGCAAGATGTAACAAGTGGTGTGCCACAGGGATCAGTGCTGGGGCCTCAACTTTTTACAATTTATATAAATTACTTAGATGAAGTGACCGAAGGTATGGTTGCTAAATTTGCTGATGACACAAAGATAGGTTGGAAAGTAAATTGTGAAGAGGACATAAGGAGGCTATAAAGGGATATAGATAGGTTATGTGAGTGGGCAAAGATCTGGCAAATGGAGTATAATGTGGGAAAATGTGAAATTGTCCATTTTGGCAGGAAGAATAAAAAAGAAGCATATTATCTAAATGGTGAGAGATTGCAGAGCTCTGAGATGCAGAGGGATCTGGGTGTCCTAGTGCATGAATCGCAAAAGGTTAGTATGCAGGTACAGGTTGACTATCCCTTATCCGAAAACCTTGGGACCAGCTGTGTTTCGGTTTTCAGAAATTTTCGGATTTCAGAAAGTATTATTTCAGACTGGGAAACTCTGAACATTAAATTAATTTGGTAATTAGTATTTGTATTTAATATAAATTTTAAAAGTTCAGGCTACCTGTTGCGACTGTTCCGTGTCTCATTCCCCTTCCTGCTTCTCTGTGCTGCCGCTCCCAGTCTGTTTACAGCTTCCCCTGCTCCGTATCTGAATTCCTTTACTTAGCGGGGGTCTGGGGCTCGACTGCCACCGCCAGTTGTGGGAAAGCCGGATATCGGCTGACTCCTACGCTAAGCTAGCCCGCAAATCAGGTCGGTGGGGGGAGAAAAGAATATCGGACGGGCCGCTGCAGCTATCGGACAGGCCGTTGTATTGTTGGGTTCACTCTCCCGGTACCTCCTTCACACTGCCCGGCTCGGCCTGCAATCTCCTACCCAGGAGGGAACTCTGTGACCCTCTGCCCTGCTCACAGGGAAAGGCAGAGCTCCCTCAGTCACACTTAACATCGAGAGCGAAGGCCGGTGTGTCGACAATCTGCAGCAATTCTTGTTCTGGGCCCGAGAGGACCACTCCTGTCATGTTTTGCGCCACTCGGGTCATGTCATGCGCACGACTTACGCTGAACGAAAAAACTTTCGGTTTTCAGAGGTTTTCGGTTTTCGGAAGTTCGGATAAAGGATAGTCTACCTGTACAGCAAGTAATTAGGAAAGCTAAAAGAATGTTATCGTTTATTGTGAGGGGAATTGAATACAAAAGTAGGGAGGTTATGCTTCAGTTATACAGGGCATTGGTGAGACCACATCTGGAGTACTGTGTACAATTTTGGTCTCCTTATTTAAGGAAGGATGTAAATGCGTTGGAAGCAGTTCAGAGAAGGTTTACTAGACTAATACCTGGAATGGGCGGTAGCAAAATACTGCAGATGCTGGAAATCCGAAATAACAACAGAAAATGCTGGAAAAACTCGGCAGGCCAGGCAACATCCGTGGAGAGAAATTAGTTTCGACATTTCGGCTCAAAACCCTTTATCAAAGGCGGGTTGTCTTATGAGGAAAGGTTGTACACGCTAGTCTTGTATCTGCTGGAGTTTAGAAGAGTAAGAGGTGACTTGCTTGAAACATATATGATCCTGAGGGGTCTTGACAGGGTGGATGTGGAGAGGATGTTTCCTCTTTTGGGAGAATCTGAAACTAGGGGTCACTGTTTAAAAATAAGGGGCCGCCCATTTAAGACAGAGATGAGGAGAATTTTTTTTCTCACAGAGGGTCTTTGGAACTCTCTTCCTCAGAGAGCGGTGGAAGCAGAGTCTTTGAATATTTTTAAGGCAGAGGTAGATAGATTCTTGCTGATCAAGGGGGTAAAAGGTTATCGGGGGTAGGTGGAGTAATCAGATCAGCCATGATCTTAGTGAATGACAGAGCAGGCTCGAGGTACCTAGTGGCCTACTCCTGCTCCTAATTTGTATGTAAGTCCCGTAGCCATCGCCGAGTGGTTTTATTATTATGATTGTTTTTCATAGAGGCTTGTTACAACGAGGTCATTTCAGAGAGCAGTTAAGAGTCAACCATATTGCTGTGGGTCTGGAGTCACATAGAGTCCAGGTAAGGACAGCAGATTTCCTCTCCTAATTGACATTAGTGAACCAGATGGGTTTTTATGGTCAACATTACTGATACTAGCTTTTCATTGCAGATTTATTTAATTAATTGAATTTAAATTCCCCAGCTGCCGTGGTGGGACTTGAACTCATGTCTCTGGATCAACTAGTCCAGGCCTCTGGACCACTATGCTACTGTTCCCGATGATGTGGGGAAATGTGAGGTTATTCACTTTGGTAGGAAGAATAGAAAAACAGAATCTTTTTTTAAATGGTGAGAAACTATTAAATGTTGGTATTCAGAGAGATTTAGGTGTCCTCGTACAGGAAACACAAAGAGTTAGCATGCAGGTACAGCAAGCAATTAGGAAGACAAATGGCCTTTATTGCAAAAGTGTTGGAGTATAAGAGTAAGGATGTCTTGTTATAATTGTACAGGGCTTTGGTGAGACCACACCTGGAGTACTGTGCACAGTTTTGGTCTCCTTATCTGAGGAAAGATATACTTGCCATAGAGGCGGTGCAACAAAGGTTCACTAGATTGATACCTGGGATGAGAGGGTTGTCCTATGAGGAAAGACTGAGTAGGTTGGGCCTATATTCTCTGGCGTTTAGAAGAATGATAGATGATCTCATTGAAACATAAGATTCTGAGGGGGATTGACAGAGTAGGTGCTGAGAAGTGGTTTCCCCTGGCTGGGGAGTCTAGAACTATCTCAGGATAAGGAGTTGTTCATTTGAGACTGAGATGAGAAGGAATTTCTTCATTCAGAGTTTTGTGAATCTTTGGAATTCTCTGCACCAAAAGGCTGTGGATGCTGAATTGTTGAATATATTCAAGGGTGAGATAGAAAGATTTTTGGACTCTCGGGGAATCAAGGGATTCGGGGACCGGGCAGGAAAGTGGAGTTGAGTTCGAAGGTCAGCCATGGTCTTATTGAATGGTGGAGCAGGCTCGAGGGGCTGTGTGGCCTACTCCTGCTCCTAATTCTTATGTTCTTATGTTCCAGGCCACGTTCATGGCCTTGAACACTTGGAAGAGGACAAGCAGCCTTGATGTCTGTGGCCTTCCAGAAGAGCATGGCCAATCCGATCCTGTCTGTTTCCCACCTGGTGGGGTAAGTTAAAGTTACCCCTTTATGTTTGATAAATTCAGTATGACACTTGCCTTGAAACATAATGCAGCAAAACTTTTCAAAACTTTTCCCTTTCTGATTTCGCCTCATAGAGTCATAGAGCCCTAGAGTCATAACGGCCCATCGAGTCCGTGCTGGCTCTCTGTAGAGCAATCCAGTCAGTCCCATTCCCACGCTCAATTCCCATAGCCCTGCAAGTTTATTTCCCTCAAGTGCCTATCCAGTCACCCCTTGAAAACATTGAGTGTCTCCGCTTCCACCACTTCCGTCGGCAGCGAATTCCAGGTCCTCACCACTCACTGCGTAAAAAAGTTTTTCCTCACATCCCTCCTGTATCTCTTGCCTAAAACTTTAAATCTGTGTCCCCTAGTCCTTGTACAATCAACTAGTGGGAACAGCCTTTCCCCGTCTAGCCTATCCAAACCCGTCATAATCTTGTACACATCCATCAAATCACCCCTCAACCTCCTTTGCTCTAATGAAAACAAATCCAGCTTCTCCAACCTGTCCTTGTAGCTAAGAACCCCCATCCTTGGAACCATTCTGGTAAATCTCCTCTGCACCCTCTCAAGGGCCTTCACATCCTTCCTAAAGTGTGGTGACCAGAACTGGACGCAATACTCCAGTTGTGGCCTAACCAGCGCTTTATAAAGGTTCAGCATAATTTCTCTACTTTTGTACTCAATAACTCTATTTATGAAGCACAAGATCCCATATGCTTTGTTAATCACTCTCTCAGTATGTCCTGCCACCTCAGGGACCTATGCACATTAACTCCCAGGTCCCTCTGTCCCTGCACACTCTTTAAAACTGTGCCATTAAGTGTATATTGCCTCTCCCTGTTCCTTCTGCCAAAATACATCACCCACACTTCTCTGTATTAAATTCCATCTGCCGCTTGTCTGCCCATTCTGCAAGCCTTTCTATGTCCTGTTGCAGTCGATTGGTATCATCCTCACTGTTTGCCACACCCCCAAGTTTGGTGTCATCGGCAAATTTAGAATTTCTACTCTGTATTCCAATATCCAGGTCATTTATATCAAAAAAAGCAATGGCCCTAGCACTGAACCTTGGGGAACATCACTGTCTACCATACTCCAGTCTGAAAAACAGCCATTTACCACAACTCGCTGTTTTCTGTCCTTATCCAAGCTGCCACTGACCCACTTATTCCATGAGCCTCAATTTTGTTAACCAGCCTTCTATGTGGTACTTTGTCAAACGCCTTCCAAAAATCCATGTAGACAACATCCATTGCATTCCCTTCATCAGTCCTCCCTGTTACTTCATCGAACAATTCAATTGGACTAGTCGAACACTGTAGTGTATGTGCTTTAAGTCAGAACTACTTTTTACAGCTCCTGTATACTGTAGTACCAGCAGTGACCACACCGGTATATAAGCTGTGCGCATGCCTCTGTACCCCAGTCTAGAGATACCCTCCTCCAGTAAAGACCTGTTATTTGTTTATGTACAGCATCCATGTAATTATTTATCCACTGAACCACGGATCTAACAGTGGCGACGAGTGTTGATGCGAATCTAACTGCAACATTAAAAAAAAAAATGTTTTTAAATAGTCGAGTCCAGGAACACAGACGTCGACCACGAGCAACTGCCCAGCAGTCAGGCAGAGATCCAACTTCGCTGGGGAGGCTGTGGAGAGCCGGGCTTGGTTCCCCAGCCACAACGAGCAGTAAGAGATCGACGACAGGTCCAGAGCAGACCCTGCCCGAGCAGCGGCGGCTGGAGCCGACTGACGGCAGAGAGAGAGAGACGGGCAGCGTCGATGGGGTAAGAAAGAGGGTGAAGAGAGCAGGGCGCAGCCGGGGGTTGATCACCGGGCGGCGTCGAGGAAAAATACTGCAAACCGGAGAGAGAGAGGGTAAGAAACAGCCGGGTTCTAGACTGAGCGGCGTCGACAAATATCAAGAGAAGAACGCGCAGAGCACAGCCAGGGATCACGGGCTGATCAGGGTCTGCGGGGCGAAGTAAGGGGAGACGCCATTGAGCCACAGAGAAGCAGGGAGAGCGCGGGAGGCGCCATTGAGCTGCAGGGAGACGCAGGGAGAGCGCGGGAGGTGCCATTGAGCCGCGGAGAAGAAGGAAGAGTGCGGGAGACGCCATTTTGCGAAGCCGCAGCGGAGAAGACTGGCGAGCGCGGGAAGGAAGGAAAGCACGGGAGACGCCATTTCGTGCCAGCGGAGAAGAAGGGGAAGCGCGGGAGGCGCCATTGGTGATAGTTAATGCACAACCAAGGATGCCGAAGAGTGGCAGTATCTCTACGTTCGACAATGAAGTCGAAGATTGGGCGACATATGTGGAACGTATTGAGGTGTACTGCAGGGCGAATGAAGTGCCAGATGCTAATAAAGCACTGGTTCTGTTAAATTCCATGGGTGCAAAAACTTATGGGTTACTGCAAAATCTAATAACCCCAGAGAAGCCGGTAAACAAGAATTTTGAAAGCATGGTAGAAATCCTACAGGACCACTTAAACCCCACACCGCTGCTGATAGCAGAACAATTTAAGTTCCATAAAAGGAACCAACACAAAGACGAAAGCAATGCTGAGTACCTAACGGAACTGCGCAATCTATCGAAATACTGCCAGTTTGGAGCGGGACTAGCAGACACGTTAAGGGACAAGTTTGTGTGTGGGCTACAAAGTGAAGGAACCCAGAAACAGCTTCTATCAGAAAAGGACGTTACGCTGGACAAAGCTTTCAATATGGCAGTATCACACGAAGCAGCCGCAAGGGGCGCTGCAGAGATACAACGGAGACCGCAAGAATATGGCACCAACGAAATGACCTATGGAACAGGGAAGTGCTAGCGCTGCGGCAGAACAACACATGACCAGAAAGATTGTTGGTTCAAGGACCAAGTGTTCAGACAGTGTGGGAAAGCAGGACACATAGTAAGAGTCTGCAGGTCTGGGAAGAAAACCAACAGTAAGAAATCTCCACAGGAGAAGTACAAAAAGGTACACCAGGTGATGGACAGTGGTTCAGACGAACAGAAAAGTGACACAGACTCCGGAAGCAAGGAGCTGGGTTGTCTGAGACTACATAATGTAACCGAAATGGAGGATCACCAGACTATCTGGGTTACACTCAAGATAGATGGAGTCCAAGTGGAAATGGAATTGGACACAGGGTCAGCTCTAACAGTCATAAATCAAAGAGACTACAACCGGCTATTTTCACACATACCCTTGAAAACTACAGAGATTGTCTTGAAGACGTATACGGGGCAAAAAGTCTACCCCAAAGGAAAAATAAGGGTGAAAGTGACATATAAAGGTCAGGAAATACCTAAAATGGATATATATGTATTGCCAAATGGAGTTCCACCACTGCTAAGATGTGAATGGATCCGGAAGATACATTTAGATTGGCATTCCATACAGGCACTGAAGGTGGAGGCCAAAAAGGATGACGACGTCACACCTGGACGACTGTCAAAAATGCTAACTGACGCAAAAGAAGTGTTCCAGGAGGGACTAGGAACACTAAAAGGAATAACAGCAACAATTAAAATAGAGGAAAATGCAAGCCCAAAGTTTCTGAAGGCCAGACCAGTGCCTTATGCGATCAGAACAGCGGTTGAAGCAGAGCTGGAAGGGTTGGAACGTTCAGGAGTACTGTCCAAAGTGGACTGGAGCGAGTGGGCTACACCCATTGTTCCTGTAATGAAGATGTCGTTGAGTAATACGCCTGGGGAACCAAAGAAGGTCCGCATCTGTGGGGATTTTAAGGTGACAGTGAACCCAGTCATTCACACGGTGCAATATCCGCTTCCACGAATTGAGGATATTTTCGCCTCGCTATCTAGTGGTAAACGCTTCACCAAAATTGATCTAGCCCAGGCATACATGCAAATGGAGGTAGAAGAAGCTTTGAAACATTACCATACGATCAACACCCATAAAGGGCTCTATCAATACAACTGGCTGGTGTTTGGAGTAGCCTCGGCTCCGGCTATCTGGCAAAGGGTGATGGACCAGGTCCTGCAAGGGATTCCAGGGACCCAATGTTATTTGGACGACATCTTGGTCACGGGCGAAAATGACAGTGATCACCTCGCCAACTTGGAAAAGGTGCACGCCAGATTAAAGGAATATGGGCTACGAGCTAATCGTCACAAGTGCGAGTTTTTCCAGAAACAGATCTCGTATTGCGGCCACGTCATCGATGAAGAGGGGTTACATAAGTCCCCTGACAAGATTGAGGCAGTAGTCAAGGCTCCAGCACTGGAAAATGTGTCACAACTGAGGTCGTTCCTCGGGCTGGTAAACTATTACCACAAGTTCTTACCAAATTTGTCTACGGTATTACACCCGCTGAACACCCTACTGCAAACAGGGGTACCATGGAAGTGGGATGGCGAACGTAGACGAGCTTTCCAGAAGTGTAAAGAATTGATCACATCAAAAGAGGTGTTGGCCCATTTCAACCCAGCACTACCAATTCGTTTGGCATGTGATGCATCACCCTACGGCATTGGAGCGGTGCTGTCGCACAAATTCCCAGACGGGTTGGAGAGGCCAGTAGCCTTTGCGTCTCGGTGACTAACCTCACCCGAGCGCAACTATGCCCAGATTGACAGGGAGGCCCTCAGCCTAGTATGGGGAGTAAAAAAATTCAACCATTATCTGCATGGGCAGAAGTTCACCTTGCTGACTGACCACCGACCACTTGTCTCCATCTTTAATCCTAAGAAGGGCATGCCAGTAATGACTGCACAGCGGTTACAAAGATGGTCCCTGTTTCTAGGGGCGAATCAATATGAAATAGAATATAAAGGCACAAAACAGCATGGAAACGCTGATGGGCTATCGCGCCTGCCACTGCCTATGGTGGAGGAAGCACCAGCAGTGGACCCTATCGAGATATTTTATTCGTCGATAATTGAACGATTGCCAGTAACAAACGCGGATATAGAGAAGGAGACCCGCAATGATCCGACGCTGTCACGGGTATATGAATTGACGGTGAGGGGATGGCCAATACATGGCGACTCACTGTTGCCAGCATTCTCATCCAGAAGAGAACAGCTGTCAGTATGCCAGGGGACAGTGATGTGTGGATCCAGAGTGGTGATTCCACCCAAGTTAAGGGAGAGAGTGCTAAAGGAGCTACATGAAGGTCATCTGGGGGGAGTGAAAATGAAAAGCCTTGCTAGGGCTTATGTGTGGTGGCCGGGAATCGATCAACAAATCGAAGACCTAACTAAGAGCTGCTTAGGATGCCAGAAGGTCCAAAATGCACCACCACATGCCCCTCTACACCCATGGGAGTGGCCCTCCTCTCCATGACAACGGGTGCACATTGATTTCGCTGGTCCATTGTGGTAACTCGAGACTAGACCTTCATTCTTTAGTTAATAAAAGCCTGGTTGTTACTTGCTTAACCTCAGTCTTTTGAGTAATTGATGGCGCATCAATTTTATAGCTAAATTTTTTATAATGGAGAAGATCCTCACACCAGCATGCCTGGACCTGGACAGTCGGGAAGCGGACGCTTCCACCAAGTTTGCTCACTGGCTCATGTGCTTCGAGGCATTCCTGACTGCCTCCACTGCGGTCGCAACGGATGAGAACAAACTGTCTGTCCTGATCTGCCCCAGCCTACACGGGACGCGACGCCGGAAGCTCCACCACCCCTGCCGTCGCCACGTCGATCACAGCGGCAGACAAGACCTCCGGAGAGGCTCCAATACACGAACTTTTAAATACACTTCACCCCGCCGGACTCATTTTTAAACAAGGGGTGAGTGTTGTAAACCACTGTTATACCTGTCTGTACGTGTATGTGCATTCCACTAGGTACAGGTCTGGACATGCCTCGGCTGACTCCTCCCACTATTCCAGGTATATAAGTGACTACCTCCCAGTCCCTTAGTATTCTGGACGGGTCGACCACTCAAGACTAGACCTTCATTCTTTAGTTAATAAAAGCCTGGTTGTTACTCGCTTAACCTCAGTCTTTTGAGTAATTGATGGCGCATCATCCATTCATGGACTCAATGTTCTTAATAGCAGTGGATGCTCATTCAAAGTGGCCTGAGGTGATAAAGATGTCTTCAACCACTACAGAGAAAACGATTGCAGTCCTACGGACCATATTTGCCAGAAACGGTTTGCCAGAGCAGATCTGCTCTGATAATGGACCACAGTTTGTGTCCGACGAGTTCCAAAAATTCATGAAAAGGAATGGGGTAAGGCATTACACATCCGCCCCATATCATCCAGCCACAAATGGATTGGCTGAGAGGTTCATACAAACCTTTAAGAAGGCGATAAAGGCCATGTGCGACAATGAAATTCCACTACAGCATAAGGTGGACAATTTCTTATTAGCCTACCGAAACGCGACACATGCAGTTACCAACCAGACATCGGCCATGATGTTCTTTAACCAAAGGTTGAGATCTTGTCTGGACTTGCTCAGACCAAATGTGCGAAGAAATGTTGAGGATAAACAATTCCAGCACATCAATGAGAAGCCGACAAGAAGCTTCAACGTAGGACAACCAGTCTTGGCCCGTGACTACCGAACAGAGAAATGGCAACCCGGAACGATATGCACAGTGGATGTCGGGGAGAACATTGTGAGACGCCACGTCGATCAGATCTTAGCATCACAGGAAGGCGTCAACCCCATGTCTCGAGTACCTGGGGATGAACCCGACATACCGGTAGCATCTACTTCAGACCCAGTAGCTGTGGAACCCGATGAACTACCCGATGAAAAGGGGTCAGAATCGCCTCTGCACCAAGAACAAGAACCTCCGGAAAGGCGCTATACCAAAAGGGTCAGGAAGCTGCCCCAAAGACTGAATCTATAAATGGACTTTTGTTATTGAATGTACATGTAAAAATGTAATTGTTATTTGAATATTAAGGGGGTATTATTAATCTGAAAAGGGAGGAATTGTAGTGTATGTGCTTTAAGTCAGAACTACTTTTTACAGCTCCTGTATACTGTAGTACCGGCAGTGACCACGCCGGTATATAAGCTGTGCGCATGCCTCTGTACCCCAGTCTAGAGATACCCTCCTCCAGTAAAGACCTGTTATTTGTTTATGTACAGCATCCGTGTAATTATTTATCCAATGAACCACGGATCTAACAAACACGATCTGCCATTTACAAATCCATGTTGGCTCTCCTTAATTAGCTTAAACCTCTCCAAGGGCCCATTACATTTTTTCTTGATTATTGTTTCTAAAACTTTACCCACCGCTGATGTTAAACTGACCCAGTCTGTAGTTACTAGGATTGTCCTTACACCTCTCTTAAAAATGGTGTCACATTTGCTACTTTCCAATCCTCAGGCACCTCCCCCGCATCTAGGGAAGATTGGAAAATTATGGCAAGCCCTTCCACTATCTCCTTCCCCAATTCCCTTAGCAAAGCTGGGATGCAAGCCATCTGGACCAGGTGACTTATCCACTCTAAGGATACCCAGCCTTTCTAGTACACCCTGCCTATCAATTTTCAAGAAGTCATGTAAACCTACCATTGTCATGTCTTACTTACCTTTAGAAATTTCTGCAATATTAACATTTGATGGATATTTCACATTAGTGCAGATGTTAATTAATGATAATTGCAAATTCCAACAGTAGAAAGCATCAACTGTGTGTTAGAAGTTCTATTTCTGGTTATTATTTCAAACTTTCTTTCATAGCAATGCAAAATATGAAACGGCGTGGAATACTGGCCCCGACCCTAATTCTCATAACACATAAAACTGAACTGGTTACCCATTAGAATCAAGGCTTCACAGTGGAAACTAACATCAGGGGCAATATGTAACTTTCACCCAAAAATGGGTGTGAAGTTCCCAGTGCGGCCACACTGCCCACCTGAAGCTGGAGTCAGAAGGCCCAAACTGTTTCATAGAAACATAAGCCCCGATTTCAAGCCCCCACCCAGTGGGAATGATGTGTGGGAGGAGTTAAAATTATGAAAAATTCTACCTCCTGGTTCCAAACCACCACCATCCCGGCTGTTTAAATGTTTAATAACCCAAATCAAACCATCAACAAAGCAGGCGAGGACCTAGGTTACATTCAAAAGTTGTGGCCCGATGACATCATCGGTGTCACGACATAGAATTAACTGAACATCAGTGAGAGGCCCGAGCTGTCGACTGCCCGGAAGCAGATCCAAGGTGTAGTGTATGTACTTTGAAGAAGGAACTATATTCTGCAGCCCCTGTATACTGCAGTACCAGTAGTGACCACCCCTGTATATAAGCCTGTATAGTAGTTCCAGTTTTGTCTCCACTCAGTAAACACCTGTTATAACCAACTCCTGCAGTCCGTCTCTCAATTACACACGGACGTAACACTGGCGACGAACAGATCCGAACTTACCTACAGTTCTGCACCACCTCATGGGGATCCATCCCTGAAGCGAAGTTGTTAGCGGTCGAGGCCAGAAGGAAGAAAAGAAAAAAAAAACAAACAGAAGAAACGGGCGTCGACCGTGGGCAACCGCCTCTGATTCATCGAATTCGAAGATATGCAGGAGAGGCTGTCGAGAGCGGGGCTTGGTTATCCTATCTATGGTGTTCCAGCTAATCGGGCTGGTGGCAGATAGTACACTGATCCTTCCTGGGCTGCGGCGGGCTAGAGCTCAATCGGGTGGCTTTTCAACGGGGCCGAGCAGTGTTGTCGGGAAGAGGAGAGAGAGAGAGAGGGTGGAGCACACAGGGCGTGGCCGATGCTACGAAGCCGGGCAGCATACAGACCCGAGAAGAGGGAGGAAAGTGTCCCGTAGGGTTTGCTCTGACGACGGGAACAGTAATTAAAATAAAAGAAATTAGAAGCGCAGAAAGCCGCGAGGAGCTGTAGTTTGCCACGGGGACCGCGGAGAGCGGCGTTAGCAGCAGCACAGGGGGGAAGTGCGCGAAGACCATAGGGCGTCGCCATCAAGGCATAAAAACACCAGCAACAGCGCTAGCAGCAGCGGAGAAGACAGAAAGCGCGGGAGGCGCCATCTTAATCCAGCAGGGAAGAAGGCAAAGCGCGGGAGGCGCCATTTTGTTCAATCAGGGAAGAAGGCAAAGCGCGAGAGGCGCCATCTTAGATCTCCAAGATGCCGAAGACTGGCAATATCACTGCCTTCGATAATGCAATAGAAGACTGGACCACGTATGTGGAAAGAGTCGAAGTATATTGCAAGGCAAATGAAGTAGTCGATGAGAAAAAGGCATCGGTACTACTAAACTTAATGGGCGCAAGAACGTACGGCCTATTGTGGAACCTGATCACTCCAGCCAAACCGATGGCAAAGAGTTTTAACGAAATTGTTGATATCCCACAGGAACACCTAAATCCTACACCACTGCTGATAGCAGAAAGATTTAAATTCCACAAGAGAAATCAGCATAAAGATGAGAGCAATGCTGATTACCTTACGGAACTACGCAAGCTATCAAAGCACTGCCAGTTCGGAGCAGGACTGGCAGATACCCTACGGGACAAATTTGTCTGTGGATTCCTGAGTGAAGGAACCCAGAAGAGGTTACACTCAGAGAAAGAGCTGACACTAGATAAGGCTTTCTGTGTGGCAGTATCGTACGAAGCAGCAGCAAGGGGAGCTGCGGAAATACAGCAAAAGCCACAGGAATACGGCACCCATGAAATGACACGGGGATTTGAAAAATGTTATCGCTGCAGCAGAACAACCCATGACCAGAAGGACTGCTGGTCCAAGGGCAAAATATGCAGGCAATGCGGAAAGATGGGACACATTGCACGAGTTTGCAGGTCCGGGAAGAAGACTAACGACAACAAAAAGGCTACTAAGGAACAGTACAGGAAAGTACAAAAGATGACGGACAGTAGTTCCGAAGACCAGATGAGCGATAGTGAATCCGGGAACAAGAGACTAAGCTGTCTCAAACTTCACAACGTAATCACAAAAGAGGATCACCGAACCATTTGGGTCACCCTCACGATAGCAGGGTCCCAAGTCAAAATGGAATTGGATACAGGATCAGCCCTGACCGTCATGAATCGACAAGACTATGAGCGGCTATTCTCACACATACCCTTGAAAGACACATCCATTGTCTTGAAGACGTATACGGGGCAGAAAGTATACCCCAGAGGGAAAATAAGGGTGCCCGTCGAATACAACGGCAAGGATATACAGAAATTGTATCTGTACATACTGCAAGATGGTGGACCACCGTTATTGGGACGTGAATGGATCAGAAAGATAAGTTTAGACTGGCACTCCATTCAGGCACTGATTGTGGCTGGTAAAAAGGATGACGACATCACACCTGGACGATTGTCAAAAATCTTAGCTAACACTAAAGAGGTATTTCAACAAGAACTGGGAACTCTTAAAGGCGTAACCGCCTCGGTAAAAATAGAAGAGAATGCAATTCCCAAGTTTTTCAAAGCAAGACCGGTATCGTATGCAATTCGCCCAGCTGTCGAGGCAGAGCTGGAGAATCTGGAGAATGCAGGCGTGTTATCTAAGGTAGACTGGAGCGAGTGGGCGACACCCATCGTTCCTGTCATGAAGAAAACGTTAAACAATAAGTCTGAGGAGCCAAGGAAGGTTCGCATCTGTGGGGACTTCAAGGTGACGGTGAACCCAGTCCTTCACACAGTACAGTATCCTCTCCCGAGGATAGAAGATATTTTCGCCTCACTATCTGGAGGGAAGCGTTTTACAAAAATTGACCGAGCACAAGCATATTTGCAGATGGAGGTTGAAGAATCCTCTAGGAAGTATCTCACGATAAACACTCACAAAGGTCTTTACCAGTATAATCGACTGGTATTCGGAGTAGCATCAGCTCCGGCGATATGGCAAAGAGCGATGGAACAAGTCCTGCAAGGGATTCCGGGGACTCAGTGTTACTTGGACGACATCCTAGTGACAGGTGAAAATGACAGTGAACACCTTGCCAACCTAGAGCAGGTGCTCACTAGACTAAGAGAACATGGGCTACGAGCCAATCGCCCCAAGTGCGAGTTTTTTAAGAAACAGATATCATATTGTGGCCACGTGATTGATGAAGAGGGGTTACATAAATCCCCTGACAAAATTGAAGCGGTAGTTAAGGCTCCAGCGCCTGAAAATGTGTCGCAACTGAGGTCATTCCTCGGATTGGTGAATTACTACCATAAGTTTTTGCCGAATTTGTCCACAATTCTGCACCCACTGAACGCCCTACTACAAACTGGAGTAGCATGGAAATGGAGCGATGAATGTAAGCGGGCCTTTCAGAAGAGTAAAGACCTAATCACTTCAAGAGAAGTATTGGCTCACTACAACCCATCACTACCGATAAGACTGGCGTGTGATGCGTCTCCCTACGGCATTGGAGCGGTACTGTCACGTAAATTCCTTGATGGTTCAGAGAGGCCGATAGCTTTTGCGTCACGCTCGTTAACTTCAGCCGAGCGTAACTACGCCCAGATTGACAGAGAGGCCCTCAGCCTGGTGTGGGGGGTGAAGAAGTTCAATCACTACCTACACGGTCAGAAATTTACTCTACTAACTGATCATCAACCTCTCGTCTCCATTTTCAACCCTCAGAAGGGCATCCCGATAATGACAGCACAACGGCTACAGAGGTGGTCCCTTTTCCTAGGGACACACCAAGATGACATCGAGTACAAAGGAACTAAACAGCATGGGAATGCTGATGGATTGTCGCGCCTACCGTTGCCGATGGTGGAAGAAGCACCTGCAGTGGATCCTGTGGAGATATTCCACTCGACCATAGTCGAATGTCTACCTGTGACGAATGCAAACATAGAAAAGGAAACACGAAATGACCCGACACTCTCCAGGGTCTATGATTTAACGGTGAAGGGATGGCCAGCACATGGCGAACCACTGTTGCCAGCATTCTCGCCGAGAAGAGAACAGCTGTCAGTGTGCCGAGGAACCTTGATGTGTGGATCCAGAGTAGTAATTCCACCCAAATTGAAGGATAGAGTGCTCAATGAGCTTCATGAGGGTCATCTGGGAGGGGTAAAAATGAAGAACTTAGCCAGAGCGTTTGTGTGGTGGCCGGGAATCGATAGAGAAATCGAAGAGATGACCAAGAGCTGTACAGGATGCCAGAAGGTCCAAAACGCCCCACCACAAGCCCCTCTACATCCATGGGAGTGGCCCTCATCTCCATGGCAAAGGGTGCACATTGATTTTGCTGGTCCATTTATGGACTCGATGTTTTTAATTGCGGTGGATGCACATTCAAAGTGGCCAGAGGTAATAAAAATGTCCTCAACCACCACAGAAAAAACTATCACAGTCTTACGAACCATATTCACCAGAAATGGGCTGCCTGAACAGATTTGCTCCGACAATGGACCACAGTTTGTGTCTGAAGAGTTCCGGAGGTTCTTAAAGAACAATGGTGTTAAGCATTACACATCCGCCCCATATCATCCAGCCACCAATGGATTGGCTGAGAGGTTCGTTCAAACATTCAAGAAGGCTATCAAGGCAATGGGTAATGAAGACATACCCCTACAACATAAGGTGGATAACTTCTTGTTTGCCTACCGGAATGCGACACATGCGGTTACCAACCAAACTCCAGCTATGATGTTCTTCAATCGAAGACTACGATGCCGCTTGAATTTGGTTAAGCCAAACATCAGAAGAGATGTGGAGAACAGGCAGTTTCAGAATATGAATGAAAGGCCGACCAGGAGTTTTAAGATAAGTCAACCAGTTTTGGCCCGGGACTACCGCACAGAGAAATGGCAGCCAGGAACGATCTGTACACGGCAAGGACCTCTAATGTACACCGTGGACGTTGGAGAGAGCATTGTAAGACGCCATGCTGACCAGATTCTAGAGTCACTGGAAAACGTCAAATCCACACCACGATCCGATACACCTGGTGATGAAACCGAAGTACCAATTGCATCTACCTCAGAATCGGTGATATTGGAAGCAGACGAACCAAACAACAACGTTGATCCCGAATCAACTTTGCCAGAAGAACCTGATACCCCAAAGAGGCGTTATCCAGACAGAATCAGGAAGCCTCCTCAAAGACTGAATTTATAATTGCTTAACTTCAGCTAATGTGTATAGCAACTGTAATTTTAAATATGTTATTTAATTATTAATCGAATGTTATGTACTGTTTAGCTAAAAGGGGAGGAATTGTAGTGTATGTACTTTGAAGAAGGAACTATATTCTGCAGCCCCTGTATACTGCAGTACCAGTAGTGACCACCCCTGTATATAAGCCTGTGTAGTAACTTTGTATAGTAGTTCCAGTTTTGTCTCCACTCAGTAAACACCTGTTATAACCAACTCCTGCAGTCCGTCTCTCAATTACACACGGACGTAACACAAGGTAGGAGGCGCTGACTGGCCAAGGTAAATAATAAAGATCTGCTCCTTTTCAAACTTCTTGTGGGCCAGAAGGAGCAGGAGTGCTCCCCTCAAGCCCCACAAGGAGTCCTTGGGCCTCCCCAGCCCCGGCCAACCCCAACCCCCGATCTCACTGGAACCCCCAATCTCCTGCAAATCTCTCCTTCCACTGACTGCCAGGGACCGTCCACAAGGGTCCCTGGCTGCAGCCACCTGCCACTAAATTTCTACACTCGCCCACCAACTAGGCAGTCAATCTGGCCAGTGGGTGGGTGGGAGTCACCAAAGCATTATATAAATGTGGCAGTTAAAATCAGCATTCCTGATCTTTCTGGGTTCATCACCCGCTACCGAGAGCCCATACACCCTGACGTAAGAAAACTACTAGGTACTTGGTCTAAGCATTAGGCAAAGCTTTAATCAACTGTTTTACAACATGGAGATCTAGTTGTGTCCTTCACTAGTTCCTGTAAAAGAATGTCCTGAGCAAGCAGGGCCCATGCCCAAGTATTTATACTCTCCCTGGACAGCGCCACCAGAAGGCCGCCCAGTATTATTTCATAAGTCATTTCCACATGAATGACAAGATTCGTGTCACTCCCTTCCCGCCTGAAGGATTGGTAGTCCGGCGACTTCCTTCTACCGGATTAATCAGACTATGACTAGCTGCAGTCATTTGGATCTCCATTTGTGGCCGGAAGGCATGTCTCCTCGGACCGTGTCTTCATCCCTGGGTCGCTTGGTTCATACCGGCAGGCTGGCAGAGCTCGTGTCGCCTTGATTGACCTGAGGGGGACTGGGGAGATCGTGACTCCGGGTGCGGGCCCCCACAGGCGCAGAGCTGGCTTCATCCTGCTCAGTAGCCGGTGATTGACTGGCGTCCTGGCTGTGGGTGGTCATCCCGCAGGGAGTGCTATGCTCCTCGGGTTGATCTGGCGGAGTAGCTGGCAGAGCCCTTGACGTCCCAGGCAGGGCGTCATCCTCGGAGGAGCGCAGAGTATAGATGTCATTATTACGGATCTCTCTATCACTAGGGTCCGTGAGGCCGGTTGGGCAGGGAGCCAGATCCTGAAGTGAAACTGTGGACTCCCGGCCATCAGGGTAACGCACATACGCGTATGTAGGATTGACATCCATTAGTTCCACTTCGTCAATGAGGGGATCACTCTTGGAGGATCGGATGAATCTTCGGAGCAGCACGGGGCCAGGAGCTGCCAACCATGATGGTAGAGACGTCCCATGAGTGGAACGACGCTGGAACCCGAAGAATCGTTCATGAGGAGTAACATTGGTGGATGTAGAAAGGAGAGACCTGATGGAATGCAATGCGTCAGAGAGCATAGTTTCCCACTGCTGGTCTGGTAGGTTGTGTGACCTTAGTACAAGACGAACAGTGTTCCAAATGATAGCGTTGTATCTCTCAACATGTCCGTTTCCAATAAGATGATACGGTGTCGTTTTACTTGTGGCAATTCCCCGTTGGGAAAGATAACTTTTGAGTTCGCTTGACACGTAGGAGGGACCCCGATCAGAGTGGATGAAATTGGCCATACCGCAAAGGGAAAAGACCTGATCGAGGCATTTGATCACTGTGGATGTAAGCATATTGGGACAGGGGAAAGCAAAGGGAAAGCGTGAATATTCATCCACCATAGTAAGCAAGTAGGTGTTTCACGTTGAGGAAGGCAGTGGCCCTTTAAAGTCAATGCTGAGTCGCTGCATAGGCTGTGTAGCGTGTATGAGCGAGCCATCCAACGGATGGAAGAATTGTGGTTTTAATTCCGCGCAAATTCTACAAGTGGAGCCCTGTGGCGGAGCCACCAAGAGACTCAGGGCAATTAGTAATCATCCCTTTAACTACCGTGTAGTGCAGCTCCGGACTGCACCTTTAAACTGTATGTACTTTCTTGCATTTCTGCGTGATGATGTCATGACGCCGATCACGTGACCCCCAGTTGGCGCGGAGAACGTGATGACGTCATGACATCAGCTTCCAGTACTTTGCAGCAGTCTTAGAGGGGCTGGGAGGCTTCACAGACCTGTTTACATCTGCTCCTGTAGTTTTACCAGTAAGTTGTTTGTTTATTAAACTTTGTTATTTTGTTTCACTGCGTCGAACTTCATTATTCGGATAGGAACTTCCGTTCCTACATTGGTGACCCCGATCTCGTCGGACAACTTTCGTTGAGATATTTATAATGAACACGAACGCCGTTGCCTTTAAATTGCCGCAGTTCTGGGAACAGCAACCAGCAGCATGGTTTTTCCAGGCAGAAGCCCAGTTCGCACTCCGGGACATTACAGTGGATTCGACCCGTTATTATTACATGGTCTCCGCTCTCGACAGCGCCACTGCCTCGCGGGTCGTCAGCCTCCTTGGCAATCCACCGGCAGAGGGCAAGTATGAAGCTCTAAAAACTCATTTACTACAGGTGTTTGGTTTAAATAAGTCGGAGCGTGCACGCAGGCTTATTGCTATGCCCGGCCTCGGGGACTCAAAACCATCGGAATTCATGAGCCAGATGCTCACGCTTTTGGGTTCGGAGCCCCAATGTTTTTTGTTTTGAGAACTCTTCCTCTGCCAGCTACCTGAACCAGTTCAGGCAGCCTTAGCCAGTTCTACGATTACGGACTGTGCCGAGCTTGCTGCAGAGGCAGACAAGATATTTACGGTCACACAGCAGAGTTGTGCAGCCACGAGGCGCCTTTCCCCTATGCGAGCAAAGTCCAGCCCTCCTCCAGCAGGCTGGTGTGTGTACCGCGCCCGTTTTGGCGCCAAGGCTCGACGCTGCCATCCTCCCTGCAGTTTCGCTGAAAAAAAATCTCCAGCAGGCCCACAAGCTTCGATGAGGATGACAGGGTCTGAAAAACACACCCAGTGCACCATGGCAGTCGGTTCAGCGGGAACACTCCTCTACATTACGGATTCCATGACAGGGCGACGATTCTTGTGTGACACTGGTTCTCAGTGCAGTATTTTGCCAGTTTCAAAGCTAGATCTGCAATCCGGCGGTCACGGTCCTTCCCTTGAGGCAGCCAATGGTGCGGCCATTCGCACGTTCGGTAAACAGACAGTTAATTTAACTCTCGGAGGTCAACGTTTTGTGTGGGAGTTTATAACGGCTAAAGTATCACAGGCTATCCTGGGGGCTGATTTTTTCTGTGCCAATGGCTTTCTGGTCGACGTCCGACATTGTCGACTCATTAATGTGTCCACTTTCCACGCGGTGCCTTGCCACCGCAGCACCGCCGTCTCCTGGTCAGTCACCTGTGCGGTTCCATCGCAGGAAGGGTTTAGGCGCCTACTCGGCGAGTTCCCGGAGCTCACCAGGCCTACATTTTCGGCAGCAGTCGCGAGGCACGGTGTGGCGCATCACATCACCACGACGGGTTCGCCTGTTTATGCTCGGGCACGAAGATTGGAACCCGGAAAGCTTGCAGCTGCAAAGGCGGAGTTTCAGACCATGGAGCACCTTGGGATTGTCCTACGCACCGATAGTCCTTGGTCCTCCTCACTACACATTGTACCTAAACCAGGTGGCGGATGGAGGCCTTGTGGGGATTATAGATGCCTTAACGAAGCCACTTTGCCGGATAGGTATCCAATACCGCATATACAAGATTTTTCGGCCCATTTGGCTGGCAACTCAATATTTTCCAAAGTAGATCTTGTCCGTGAATATCACCAAGTTCCTGTGCACCCTCAAGACGTCCCCAAAATGGCGGTCATCACACCGTTTGGCCTTTTTGAGTTCCTCCGAATGCCGTTCGGATTGAAAAATGCGGCTCAGGCCTTTCAGCAACTCATGGACTCTGTCTTACGGGACCTTCCCTTCATTTTCGTTTACTTGGATGACATTCTCATCGCTAGTAAGGATACGAAGGAGTACATGGCTCACTTACGTACACTCTTTGCCCGTCTCAGCCAACATGGCCTCATCATAAACCTAGCCAAATGCCAGTTTGGGTTAACCAGCATTGACTTTCTGGGGCATAGGATTACCTCAGAAGGCGCCGTCACACTGGCCACCAAGGTAGAGGCAGTTACGGCATTCCCGCAGCCTCACACACTCAAATCTCTTCAGGAGTTCCTGGGGATGGTAAATTTTTATCATCGTTTTGTCCCCAAGGCAGCCCAGTTGATGCAGCCGCTGTACGAAGCACTCAAAGGGAAGTCGGGTAAAGATGTTATCACTTGGACACCGCAGATGGACCAGGCATTCCTTGACACCAAGGCGGCGTTGGCAGATGCAACAAATGCTTGCACACCCACTCCTGGGTGCGACCATCGCCCTTACTACCGATGCCTCCGATTATGCCATCGGGGCAGTTCAGGAACAATGGGTTGATGGGACTTGGCAGCCGTTGGCCTTTTTTAGCCGCCAACTGCGCAAGAACGAGCGAAAATATAGCACTTTTGACAGGGAGCTGCTGGCCCTGTTTTTGGCCATCCGGCATTTCCGTTTTCTCCTAGAAGGGCGCCCGTTCACTGTATTCGTGGACCATAAACCGCTCACTTTCGCAATGGCCAAAACGGCGGAGCCGTGGTCAGCTCGGCAACCTTACATTTATATCCGAATTTACGACGGATTTACGACATGTGTCCGGCAAAGATAATCTCGTGGCTGATTGCCTTTCACATGCCCCAGTCCAGGCAGTTCACCTGGGAATCGATTTCGTCGGGTTGGCGGAAGAACAACTGTCAGATCCCGAAGTTCAGGCGTATCGGACCACGCCTTCTAGCTTGCAGGTAGCTGATGTTATGTTCCAATCAGCAGGAACCACGCTCTTGTGTGACACATCCATGGGAGTACCCCGGCCCATTGTGCCGGTCGAATGGCGTAAGAAGATTTTTCAGGCTATACACGGCTTATCACACCCGGGGATGCGAGCTTCACAACGGCTCATGTCCCGCAAATTTGTTTGGAAGGGAATGCATTCAGACGTTCGGGACTGGACAAACAATTGCGTGGACTGTCAAAAATCTAAGGTCCATCGTCATGTTAAGGCTCCAGTGGCCATCTTCCCGGTGCCAGAATGCCGGTTCGATCACGTACATGTGGACTTAGTGGGTCCCCTCCCCGCTTCGCGGGGTTTCATGCATCTCCTGACAATAGTGGACCGCACTACCAGGTGGCCAGAGGCGATTCCCTTGGTCGCTACCACTGCAGCGGACGTATCCAGGGCATTTATTTTGTCGTGGGTGGCCCGGTTTGGGGTGCCATCTGACATCTCCTCTGACCGAGGTCCACAATTCATGTCAGAGTTGTGGAACGCAGTTGCACAAGGCTTGGGTACCAAGCTGCACCGTACCACCGCTTACCATCCGCAAACGAACGGTCTATGCGAGAGGTTTCATCGGTCTCTCAAGGCGTCCCTCCGAGCCAGCTTGCGTGGTCCCAACTGGGTGGACAGACTCCCCTGGGTGATGCTAGGCCTCCGTACAGCCCCCAAGGATGACCTCCAGGCTTCATCGGCTGAGTTAGTCTACGGTCAAGCACTTTGAGTACCAGGGGACTTCCTCCCTCCACATACAGAACTGTGGTCGCCTGCTCAGCAGCTCCTTCAGCATCACGAGGTGGCAAAGAATTTCCTGCCTATTCCAACTTCGCATCACAGCCTACAGAAGCCTCATGTTCCGGCAGAACTTATGAGTTCCGATTACGTTTTTATTTGGCAGGACGCTCATAGAGATACACTCAGACCACCTTATGCTGGACCGTTTCATGTCATCTCAGCGGGAGAAAAAATTTTCACGGTCGAAGTGGGAGGTAAATCCGATACCATCTCTATTGACCGACTTAAACCAGCCCATCTAGATCGGAGTGAACCAGTTGTTGCTGCCCAGCCACCTCGCCGTGCACAACCACTGTTGGCTGCCAGACCAGTTATGCAACAGCCCACCATTGAACTGCCTGCTTCTGCCTCATCCTTGCCTACACCTTCTGCTACTGTTTCCTCCACCCCGGATGCGCCGCTTCAGACACAGCCAAGCACCGGCTCGTCTTCCAACGTTCCACTGCCTGAAGTTCGTAGTCATTCAGGCAGAATCATTAAACCTCCTGTTCGTTTGACACTGTCTGTTAAAGAGAATTCTGGTGGGGGGGGGGGCCTGTGGCGGAGCCACCAAGAGACTCAGGGCAATTAGTAATCATCCCTTTAACTACCGTGTAGTGCAGCTGCGGACTGCACCTTTAAACTGTATGTACTTTCTTGCATTTCCGCGTGATGACGTCATGACGCCGATCACGTGACCCCCAGTTGGCGCGGAGAACGTGATAACATCATGACGTCAGCTTCCAGTACTTTGCAGCAGTCTTAGAGGGGCTGGGAGGCTTCACAGACCTGTTTACATCTGCTCCTGTAGTTTTACCAGTAAGTTGTTTGTTTATTAAACTTTGTTATTTTGTTTCACTGCGTCGAACTTCATTATTTGGATAGGAACTTCCGTTCCTACAGCACGTTCTTTTCACGTCTTCCATAGAAAATGGGAGATTTTTGGATCACACAAAGTGTAACATATGGGTAATGCCAGGATGGCATAAGTCAGTATGAAGATCTGCAAAAGTCGAAATTGACATGGAAGAGCAGAATGCACGCGTGAGGATATCCGGGGCCACATTATCTTTGCTGGGTCGATAATGTGTGGTGTAGCCAAAGGCAGCCAATTCCGTTCTCCATAGCTGTATCTTGTTATTCTTGACCTTAGTGCGTTTCCAGTTATCCAGCATAAAGGCCAAGGAGCGCTGATCGGTTATAAGCATGAAATGGCGACGAGCAAGAAAATGACTCAATTTACGTACTGCTTCGATGATAGCTGTAGCCTCCTTTTTGACAGGAGGATAATGGAGCTCGCTACCCTGCAAAGTTCTGGACAGAAATGCAACGGGTCGACCACCTTGATTCAAGGTAGCCAAGATCGCCACCTCCGATGCATCGCACTCAAACACGAAAGGGAGATTTTCATCAATGGAACGAAGCATGGCTTTTTCCAGTTGTTGCTTGAGGAGGTTGAAAGCTGAAATAGCCATTGGCTCCAATGGAAATGACTTCACGTGAAGCAGAGGCTGGATCATGTCGGAAAAGTGGGGTATCCACTTCGCATAATAGGTGAACATGCCGAGGGCCCGACGAAGAGAACCTAGATTCGTAGGGGGAGGGAGCTCCTGAAGTGGACAAAGTCATTCCGGATCTAGTTTGATGACACCATTGCTCACCCAGTAGCCAAGGATGTTGACTGATGGTACTGATTTCACGGACTTGGACTCATTTAAGGTTAGGATGCGATGACGGAAAATGTCAAGAAATTTCTGGAGGTTGGCATCATGCTCCTTCTGGTCATGTCAAATAATGGTGATATTATCCAGATATGGAAAGGTGTCCGTTAAGTTCTCCTGTTTGACTAAGCTATCCATTGCCCGTTGAAAGACGGCCACCCCATTGGTGACCCCAAACAGAAGGCAACAAAACTGGTAAAGCCGACCGTTGACCTCAAAGGCCGTATACTTCTTGTCAGCGTTCTTTAACGGTACTTGATGATATGCACACTTTAAGTCAAAAGTTGAAAATACCCTGTAGTTGGCAAGGTTATTGACCATGTCATCGATGCGTGGTAGTGGGTAGGCATCCAGGTCAGTATACTGGTTAATAGTTTGCGAGCAATCGATGCAAAGACGTTTCTTGTGTGGCTTCAGAGGATTTTTAACAATGATGACTTGAGCCCGCCAGGAAGATGAACATGGCTCAATGATACTGTCCGCTAAAAGGCGAGAGATTTCTGCCTCGATAAAGGATAGATCATCTTGACTGAAACATCGTGATTTAATGACTATAGGCTTACATCAGAGGGAAAGATTGGCAAACAAGGAGGGTTTGTCGAGCGAAGCCACCAAAAGTGCACAAAACGGTACTTTGGAAATAGTAAGCTCTGGCTTTGACCCTCCAAACTTGAAAGTGAGTCTTTTGTGTTGCTTCTGGAAATCCTGTCCCAGGAGCACATCACTGCATAAGTTTTTGAGCACCCCAAGCCGGGTGGGAAAATAAGTGTGACCATTGAGAATAAGGTCGACAAGACAAAAGCTGGAAGAGCTGGTGTTCAGTGTCATCAGAGCCATTGCAATTTCTCTGTCCGAGGGGTAAATACGCAGTTTTAACTTACTGACAGCCTGCACACTGATGAAGCTGTCAGAGCTACATGAGTCGATTAGTGCACTCAAAATGTGTCCATTTACCGAAACCTTCATGGCTGCATGGGACAGGCTTTGGGGAAAAACAGCTGTGATGGGAGGAGGGGCAGTTTTACACTTGACAGCTGTAACATTAGTAGTGGCTCTTGGGGGAGGAGCAGTTTTATAGATGGCAGCTGTAACATTAGTAGTGGCTCTTAGGGAAGGAGCAGTTTTATAGATGACAGCTGTAACATTAGTAGTGGCTCTTGGGGAAGGAGCAGTTTTATAAATAGCAGCTGTAACCCTAGAAGAGGCTCTTGACTGACATACTTTAGAAAAGTGACCTTTCTTACTGCAATAATTGCAGGTTGCATTACGAGCGGGACAAAATTTCCTATAGTGAAATGCACCTCCACAGAAGAAACACTTCTTTTTAGATTGCCAAGATGCCGCTAGGATAGGGTCATCATCAGCTAGGATAGAGTCATCATCAGTGAAGGCTTCCGCCTGAGGCTTATCGGAGGAATCACTAAAAGTGATAGCAGCAGTCTGTGCACATGGTAAAAGATAGGCATCTGCATTTTTTTTGCTAAGTCCAGAGAATATGCCTGGTCATAGGCAGCTTGTAACTCGAGGGTTTTATTCTCCAACAGATGCTGTCGAATGAAGGGAGACACAATTCCATTAATAAAAGAATCACAAATGAATTCCTCCTGGTACTGCTCAGCTGAGACAGCTTTGAGATTACACTCTTTGCTGAGCCTGTGAAGCTTTTGAAGGAATTTGTCAAGTGACACCCCGGGTTGTTGTCGAGTTGTGGCCAGTAAGTGCCGAGCAAAAATTTTGTTTGGGGCCTTAACATATAGTTACTGCAGTGTTTGGATAGCAGAGTCATAGTCTACGCAGTCTTCGATATAGTCAAACACATGAGGAGATATATAATTGGCACGCATTTGTAACTCATCAGGAACATTCTCACCATAAGCCCCGAGGAAGTTGCTGAAGGTACGATACCAATGTTTCCATACCTTAGCAGTTGTAGGTGAATTCGGGTCCAGGTCAAGACGGGCGGGTCTGAGTAGTTTCTCCATGATGGATTGATTATTACGTCTGGTTCCCTTCTACCATTTGAGTCATAGCCATCTGTTCCCAAAATCACTCAGAGCGTGGAGCAAATTTCAGTTGATTAAATTGACGTAAGAAAACTACTAGGCACTTGGTCTAAGCATTAAACAAAGCTTTAATCAACTGTTTTACAACATGGAGATCTAGTTGTGTCCTTCACTAGTTCCTGTAAAAGAATGTCCTGAGCAAGCTGGGCCCATGCCCGAGTATTTATACTCTCCCTGGACAGCGCCACCAGAAGGCCGCCCAGTATTATTCCATAAGTCATTTCTACATGAATGACAAGATTCATGTCACTCCCTTCCGCCCTCCCATTAATATCAGGGCCATAGAATTTTATAGCACAGAAGGAGAACATTTGATCCATTGTACCTGCGGCAGCTCTTTGAAACAGCTATCAAATTAGTCCCACTCCCCCACTCATAGACTACAAAAAATAAAAAAATGGCTTTAAAATGCATGTACGTAAACGCACAAAGTATGGTGAATAAAGTTGGTGAGCTACAAGCACAATTAGCCATGTGGCAATATGATGTTGTGGCAATAACGGAAACATGGCTTAAAAACGGTGAGGACTGGGCACTTAATATTCAAGGGTACAAGGTGTTCAGAAAAGATAGGGAAGGAAAAAAGGGAGGTGGGGTGGCAGTGCTGATTAAGGAAGACATTGTAGTGTTGGAAAGGGAGGATGTTCTTAAGGGGATAAGGACAGAATCCATTTGGTTAGAGTTGAGAAGCAAAAAGGGTATGATTATGCTATTGGGGGTATTCTATAGGCCTCCAAATAGTAAGAGTGAGGTAGAGGAGCAAATCTGCAGGGAAATCGCAGAGATATGCAAGAGCTATAGAGTGGTGATATTGGGGGACTTTAATTGCCCAAATATCGATTGGGATAATGCTAGGGTAAAGGGAAAGGAGGGGGAGGAATTTCTGAAATGTGTTCAGGAGAATTTCCTTGACCAATATGTTCTTGGCCTAACCAGGAAGGAGGCATTGCTGGATCTGGTGCTGGGGAATGAGGTGGGCCAGTTCGACCAAGTGTCTGTGGGAGAACACTTGGGCACAAGTGATCATCGTATCATAAGATTTAGATTAGCAATGGAGAGGAGCAAGGAACAATCTAGAGTGGAATTTCTAAACTGGAATAGGGCTAACTTCAATGGGATGTGAAAGGATTTAGCCAAGGTAAAATGGAACCAAAGACTGACCGGAAAAACTGTAATGGAACAATGGGTGATCTTTAAGGAGGAGATGTTCCAAGTACAGGCTAGGTGCATTCCAACAAGAGGGAAGGGTAAGGGAACCAAAGCAAGGGCTCCTTGGATGACGAGGGAGAGAGAGAAGATGATGAAACAAAAGGAGAGGGTGTATGATGCATGTCAGGTGAATTTTTCAAGGGAGAGCCAGGCCAAATACAATCAGTTGAGAGGGGATGTGAAGATGAAAGTAAGATTGGTAAAGAGAGAATGTGAGAGTAGAATGGAGGTTAACATAAAAGGGAACCCAAAAATCTTCTACCGGCTTGAAAACAGTAAGCGAGTAGTAAGAGGCAGGGTGGGGCCTATTAGAGACAAAGAAGATGATGGCCCCAGTAATTCCGGGCACAACGCGTGAGTACGGACGGGGTACTCACGCGTGTGCCCGGAGGAATTGCCGGTTTTCAGCATGCACAGCGCATGCGCTGAAAACCGGCATTTCCTGTCCTCTGACCCAAGGGGTTAAGAGGCAGTACGCGCGCGACTGCACAGGCAGCGCGTGCGCAGTGAAATTCCTTTTTTTTTTCACAGTTGCCCGAGTGTAAAGGCCTCCGGTCTTTACGCGTGGAAAAACCAGACGTAAATATTTAGTTTTACAGGTAAGTGGGCTTTTAGTACAATGTAGAAATTTTTTTTCCACAGGTTTTTTATTTTTAAAGAATTTACAGTAAGGTAAGTTTAGTTTTAGACCCTATTTTTAAAAAATTTATTTTTTACAAAAAATTGATTAATTGTTTAAAACATTTTTTTAAACTTATTTATAGTTAATATAATCAGTGGGATGTTTTTTAACATTTTATTTAAAGTTAAAGTAGTGTTTTGGCAGCCCATACTTTTCATGAGTTTGACAGCTCTTACTGTCAAACTCATGAATGAGTTTCCCCTCCCCTGATTGGCTGCACAGTGCTCACCTGATCCCAGCCGGCACATCGCACTAACTACGCCGCTGGATCAGCTAAGCACATCGCGCCGACATCTGAACCGGGCCAGTGACAGGAAATGCGAGCAGGCCCGGGCTTCAGATGTCGGTGCGCAGGGTGAGTGCAGATCGGGGGCTTGCACGCGTGGCAAGCTCCCGATCCTAATTTCAGGGCCGATATATGCTTAGGGGCGCAGGGCAAGGCTAGAATACTCAATGAGTACTTTGTATCGGTGTTTACTAAGGAGGTGGATGCTGACAAAATATCGGTAGAACTGGAAAAGGGAGAAGCAATGGAAGGGGTGAAAATTGATAGGCAGGATGTATTAGAAAGGCTGGGTATCTTTAGAGTGGATAAGTCGCCTGGTCCAGATGGTTTGCATTCCAGGTTGCTAAGGGCATTGGGGAAGGAGAGAACGGAAAGGCTTGCCATCATTTTCCAATCTTCCCTGGATGCAGGGGAGGTGCTAAGGATTAGAAAGTGCCAAATATGACACCGTTGTTCAAGAAAGGGTGTAAGGGCAATCCAAGTAACTACAGACCAGTCAGTTTAACATCAGTGGTGGGTAAAGTTTTAGAAACAATAATCAAGGAAAAAAGTAACGGGCACTTGGAGAGGTTTAAGCTAATTAAGGAGAGCCAAAACGGATTTGTAAAAGGCAGATCATGTTTGACTAATCTAATTGAATTTTTTGATGAAGTAACAGAGAGGATTGATGAAGGGAATGCAATGGATGTTGTCTACATGGATGCTCAGAAGGCATTTGACAAAGTACCACATAGAAGGCTGGTTAACAAAATTGAGGCTCATGGAATAGGTGGGTCAGTGGCAGTTTGGATAAGGAACTGGCTTAAGGACAGAAAACAGCAAGTTGTCGTAAATGGCTGTTTTTCAGACTGGAGGATGGTAGAGAGTGGTGTTCCCCAAGGGTCAGTGCTGGGGCCACTGCTTTCTTACATATATATACATATATATAAATGACCTGGATATTGTAATACAGAGTAGAAATTCTAAATATGCCGATGACACCAAACTTGGGGGAGTGGCAAACAGTGAGGATGATACCAATCGACTGCAAGAGAACATAGAAAGGCTAGCAGAATGGGCAGACAAGTGGCAGATGGAATTTAATACAGAGAAGGGTGAGGTGATATATTTTGGCAGAAGGAACAGGGAGAGGCAATATACACATAATGGCACAACTTTAAAGAGTGTGCAGGGACAGAGGGACCTGGGAGTTAATGTGCATAGGTCCCTGAAGGTGGCAGGACATACTGAGAGAGTGGTTAACAAAGCATATGGGATCTTGGGCTTCATAAATAGAGGTATTGAGTACAAAAGTAGAGAAGTTATACTGGACCTTTATAAAACACTGGTTAGGCCACAACTGGAGTATTGCATCCAGTTCTGGTCACCACACTTTAGGAAGGATGTGAAGGTCCTTGAGAGGGTGCAGGGGAGATTTACCAGAATGGTTCCGGGGATGGGGGATCTTAGCTACAAGGACAGGTTGGAGAAGCTGGATTTGTTTTCATTAGAGCAAAGGAGGTTGAGGGGTGATTTGATAGATGTGTACAAGATTATGACGGGTTTGGATAGGCTAGACGGGGAAAGGCTGTTCCCACTAGTTGATGGTACAAGGACTAGGGTGTAGTGTATGTATCTTTAAGAGAGAACTACTTTTACAGCTCCTGTATACTGTAGTACCGGCAGTGACCACACCTGTATATAAGCCTTGAGCATGCCTCTGTAACCCCAGTCTTGAGACTACCCTACTCCAGTAAACACCTGTTGATTGTTAAGTTACAGCATCCGTGTGGTTATTGAAAAACATCATCCTCTCAGAATCACGGATCTAACAGTGGCGACGAGTGGCGATTCGAATCTACCTGCAACTCTGCATTTCCCCTCGAGGATTCGCTCCGGAGGGCAGTGGAAGAAAGTCGAGGCCAGAAGCACGGGCGTCGACCACGAGCAACCGCCCAGTTGTCCGGCAGAGAGTGAACATCGCAGGGGAGGTTGTGGAGAGCCGGGCTTGGTTCCCCAGCCATGACGATCAGGTACAGCGCAGACCCTTCCCGGACAGCGGCAGCTGGAGCCGACCGACGGTGGAGAAAAAGCCGAGCAGCGTCGACGGGGTAAGATAGAGGGTGAAGCGCACAGGGCGCAGCCGGGGGTTGAAAACCGAGCGGCGTCGAGGAAAAACAAAATGGAGAGAGAGAGGGTAAAGCAGCAGCCGGGTTCAGGACCGAGCGGCGGAAACGGGAAAGGCGCACAGAAAAAAAAAAAAAAAAATGCGCAGAGCACAGCCAGGGCGCAATGGCTGAACAGTGTCCGCGGGGAGAAGAAGGGAGAGCGAAGGAGACGTCATTGAGCCGCGGAGAAGAAGGAAGAGCGCGGGAGACGCCATTTTTAGAAGCCGCAGCGGAGAAGAAGGGCGAGCGCGGGAAGGAAGGAAAGCGCGGGAGACGCCATTTTGTGCCAGCGGAGAAGAAGGGGAAGCGCGGGAGACGCCATTTTTGACAGTTAAATCACACCCAGGGATGCTGAAGAGTGGCAGTATCTCTACGTTCGACAATGAAGTCGAAGATTAGGCGACATATCTGGAACGTATTGAGGTGTACTGCAGAGCGAATGAAGTGCCAGATGCTAGGAAAGCACTGGTTTTGTTAAATTCCATGGGTGCAAAAACTTATGGGTTACTGCGAAACCTAATAACCCCAGAGAAGCCTGTGAACAAGAATTTCGAAAGCATAGTAGAAATCCTACAGGACCACTTAAACCCCACACCGCTGCTGATAGCAGAACAATTTAAGTTCCATAAAAGGAACCAACACAAAGATGAAAGCAATGCTGAGTACTTAACGGAACTGCGCAAGCTATCGAAACACTGCCAGTTTGGAGTGGGATTAGCAGATACGTTAAGGGACAAGTTTGTGTGTGGGCTGCAAAGTGAAGGAACCCAGAAACAGCTTCTATCAGAAAAGGATCTTACGCTGGACAAGGCTTTCAGTATGGCAGTATCACACGAAGCAGCCGCAAGGTGCGCTGCAGAGATACAACGGAGACCGCAAGAATATGGCACCAATGAAATGTCCTATGGAACAGGGAAGTGCTATCACTGCAGCAGAACAACACACGACCAGAAGGATTGTTGGTTCAAGGACCAAGTGTGCAGACAGTGTGGAAAAGCAGGACACAGAGCAAGAGTCTGCAGGTCTGGGAAGAAAACCAACAGCAAGAAATCTCCACAGGAGAAGTACAAAAAGGTACACAAGGTGATGGACAGTAGTTCAGACAAACAGAAAAGTGACACAGATTCCGAAAGCAAGGAGCTGGGTTGTCTGAAACTACATAAAGTAACCAAAATGGAGGATCACCAGACTATCTGGGTTACACTCAAGATAGACGGAGTCCAAGTGAAAATGGAATTGGACACAGGATCAGCCCTAACAGTCATAAACCAAAGGGACTACAAGCGGCTATTTTCACATATACCCTTGAAAGCTACAGAGATTGTCTTAAAGACGTACACGGGGCAAAAAGTCAACCCCTAAGGAAAAATAAGGGTGAAAGTGATATACAAAGGCCAGGAAATACCTAAAATGGACACATATGTATTGCCAGATGGAGGATCACCACTGCTAGGACGTGAATGGATCTGGAAGATACAATTAGATTGGCATTCCATACAGGCACTGAAGGTTGAGGCCAAAAAGGATGACGACGTCACACCTGGACGACTGTCAAAAATGCTAACTGACGCAAAAGAAGTGTTCCAGGAGGGACTCGGAACACTAAAAGGCATAACAGCAACGATTAAAATAGAGGAAAATGCAAGCCCAAAGTTTCTTAAGGCCAGACCAGTGCCTTATGCGATCAGACCAGCTGTCGAAGCAGAGCTGGAAGGGTTGGAACATTCAGGAGTACTGTCCAAAGTAGACTGGAGCGAGTGGGCTACACCCATCATTCCTGTAATGAAGAGGTCGTTGAGTAATACACCAGGGGAACCAAAAAAGGTCCGCATCTGTGGGGATTTTAAGGTGACAGTGAACCCAGTCCTTCACACGGTACAATATCCGCTTCCACGAATTGAGGATATTTTCGCCTCGCTATCTGGAGGTAAATGCTTCACCAAAATTGATCTAGCCCAGGCGTACTTGCAAATGGAGGTAGAAGAAGCCTCGAAACAATACCTTACGATCAACACTCATAAAGGTCTCTATCAATACAACCAGCTGGTGTTCGGGGTAGCATCGGCTCCGGCTATTTGGCAAAGGGCGATGGATCAAGTCCTGCAAGGGATTCCAGGGACCCAGTGTTATTTGGACGACATCCTGGTCATGGGCGAAAATGACAGTGATCACCTCGCCAACTTGAAAAAGGTGCTCACCAGATTAAAGGAATATGGGCTACGAGCTAATCGCCACAAGTGCGAGTTTTTCCAGAAGCAGATCTCGTATTGTGGCCACGTCATCGATGAAGAGGGGTTACATAAGTCCCCTGAAAAGATTGAGGCAGTAGTCAAGGCTCCAGCACCGGAAAATGTGTCACAACTGAGGTCGTTCCTCGGGCTGGTAAACTACTATCATATGTTCTTACCAAATTTGTCCACGGTATTACACCCACTGAACACCCTACTGCAAACAGGGGTACCATGGAAGTGGAATGACGAACGTAGACGAGCTTTCCAGAAGTGTAAAGAATTGATCACATCAAAAGAGGTGTTGGCCCATTTCAACCCAGCACTATCAATTCGTTTGGCATGTGATGCATCACCCTATGGTATTGGAGCGGTGTGCTGTCGCACAAATTCCCAGACGGGTTGGAGAGGCCAGTAGCCTTTGCGTCTCGGTCACTAACCTCAGCCGAGCGCAACTACGCCCAGATTGACAGGGAGGCCCTCAGCCTAGTATGGGGAGTAAAAAAATTCAACCACTATCTGCATGGGCAGACGTTCACCTTGCTGACTGACCACCAACCACTTGTCTCCATCTTTAATCCTAAGAACGGCGTTCCAGTGATGACTGCACAACGGTTACAAAGATGGTCCCTGTTTCTAGGGGCGAAGCAATATGAAATAGAATATAAAGGCATGAAATAGCATGGAAACGCTGATGGGTTGCGCCTGCCACTGCCTACTGTGGAGGAAGCACCAGCAGTGGACCTTATCGAGATATTTTATTCGTCAATAATTGAACGATTGCCAGTAACGAACGCGGATATAGAGAAGGAGACCCGCAATGATCCGACGCTGTCTCGGGTATATGATTTGATGGTGAGGGGATGGCCAACACATGGTGACTCACTGTTGCCAGCATTCTCATCCAGAAGAGAACAGCTGTCAGTATGCCAGGGGACAGTGATGTGTGGATCCAGAATGGTGATTCCACCCAAGTTAAGGGAGAGAGTGCTAAATGAGCTTCATGAAGGTCATCTGGGGGGACTGAAAATGAAAAGCCTTGCTAGGGCTTATGTGTGGTGGCTGGGAATCGATCAACAAATCAAAGACCTAACCAAGAGCTGCTCAGGATGCCAGAAGGTCCAAAATGCACCACCACATGCCCCTCTACACCCATTGGAGTGGCCCTCCTCTCCATGGCAATGGGTGCATATTGATTTTGCTGGTCCATTCATGGACTCAATGTTCTTAATAGCAGTGGATGCTCATTCAAAATGGCCTGAGGTGATAAAAATGTCCTCAACCACTACAGAGAAAACGATTGCAGTCCTATGGACCATATTTGCCAGGAACGGCTTGCCAGAGCAGAGTTGCTCTGATAATGGACCACAGTTTGTGTCCGAAGAGTTTCGAAAATTTATGAGAAGGAATGGGGTAAGGCATTACACATCTGCCCCATATCATCCAGCCACAAATGGATTGGCTGAGAGGTTCGTACAAACCTTTAAGAAGGCGATAAAGGCCATGTGCGATGATGAAATTCCACTACAGCATAAGGTGGACAATTTCTTATTAGCCTACCAAAACGCGACACATGCAGTTACCAACCAGACCCCGGCCATGATGTTCTTTAACCGAAGGTTGAGATCTCGTCTGGACTTGTTCAGACCAAATGTGCGAAGAAATGTTGAGGATAAACAATTCCAGCACATCAATGTGAAGCCAACAAGGAGCTTCAACGTAGGACAACTAGTCTTGTCACGTGACTACTGAACAGAGAAATGGCAACCCGGAACGATATGCACAAGGCAGGGGCCATTAATGTACACAGTGGATGTCGGGAAGAACATTGTGAGATGCCACGTCGATCAGATTTTAGCGTCACAGGAACGAGTCAACCCCATGTCTTGCGTACCTGGGGATGAACCCAACATACCGGTAGCATCTACCTCCAAACCAGTAGTAGTGGAACTCGATGAACTAACCGATGAAAAGGGGCCAGAATCGCCTCCGCACCAAGAACAAGAACCTCAGGAAAGGCGCTATCCTGAAAGGATCAGGAAGCCGCCCCAAAGACTGAATCTATAAATGGACTATTGTTGTTTAATGTACATGTTAAAGTGTTAATTGTTATTTGAATATTATGGGTACTGCTAATCTAAAAGGGGAGGAATTGTAGTGTATGTACCTTTAAGAGAGAACTACTTTTACAGCTCCTGTATACTGTAGTACCGGCAGTGACCACACTAGTATATAAGCCTTGAGCATGCCTCTGTACCCCCAGTCTTGAGACTACCCTACTCCAGTAAATACCTGTTGATTGTTAAGTTACAGCATCCGTGTGGTTATTGGAAAACATCATACTCTCAGAATCACGGATCTAACATAGGGGACACAGACTTAAGGTTCTGGGTAAGAGATACAGGAGGGACGTGAGGAAAAACTTTTTTACGCAGTGAGTGGTGAGGACCTGGAACTCGCTGCCGATGGAAGTGGTGGAAGCGGAGACATCCAATGTTTTCAAGGGGAGATTGGATAGGCACTTGAGGGAAATAAACTTGCAGGGTACAGAGATAGAGTGGGGGAATGAGACTGGCTGGATTGCTCTACAGAGAGCCGGCACAGATTTGATGGGCCGAATGGCCTCCTTCTGTGCCGTTATGGACTCTATGGGCTCAATTTTGTCAATGGGGAGCTTTTGGAGGCGGGACTCCCACTTTTTGGGTTGTAGTCCCGCCTCCATTGACTTGTGGCCAACCCATGCTATTTTCTCTTGATCGACCTTGTTAAGCCCGCCCAGCGGGCTCAGCAGGCCAATTAAGGGACACCTGGTTACTGGTGACGTCAGCGATTGACATTTCATCTGTCAAGAGCTTTTAACAGATGAAAAATCAGCGTTTGACAGCTCTGTGAAGGTGTCAAACACTGACAATCTGTCCTCTAACTTGAGTCCTTCTACTCAGACTCAGTTAGAGATCTCTCCAGACCAGAAAGCAGAGGCTGCAGCTTTTGACAGTTCAGCGGCCATTCTGCTTTCTGTGCCGGTGAGCTGAGGGACTCCCGAGAACTGAAGGAAGGAAGCCTGCAGGAGAAAGTAAAGGTAAGTAAAACTTATTAAAACACTTTACACACACCTCACACACTTACCTCTGCACACATGCACCCATCACTCACCTGCACAACGGGCATCTTGATCCCTCCAACCCCTGCAGACCGACGGTCCACCTCGCTAACTTAGCGTAGTTCGGAGCCGTCGGACAGCCCACACTTCAGGGCTAAAAATAGGGACTAGGCAAAAAAACTGCCTGTTAACTACCTGTTAACAGGCAGTTAATTGGAACTAATCCCCTTCCCGCCTCGAGGAGGCGGCTCCCAGCACAGGTCAGGTACCTGCCTCCTGGGCATTGGCACGGAGGCAGGTTGGGGGCGGGGTGGGTTCCTGTCCCCCGATTCTGCAATTTTCCCACCACTCCCGCCTCCAAACCCGCCTCCTCAGGGCTTGTAAAATCGAGCCCTATGACTCTTATTCCACAGTCCTGAAAATTTTTCATTTTCAATTATATGTACAATTCTCATTGAAAGTTACATTGAATCTGCTTCTAGCATCCTTTCAGGCAGTGCATTCCAGATCATAACAACTCGCTGCATCAAAATATTTCTCCTCATCTTTCCGCTGGTTCTTTTGCCAATTATCGTAAATCTCTGTCCTCTGGTTACTGACCCTCCCACCAGTGGAAACAATTTCTCCTTACTTACCCTATCAAAGCCCTTCATAATTTTGAATGCCTCTATTAAATCTCCCCTTAACCTTCTCTGCACAATCCCAGCTTCTCTTGTCAACCCTCATAAGTGAAGTCCCTCATCTGGAACAATCACCAGCCGTCCCTTTAAGAATGTATGGATAGGACACTCATCACCTGCTGCAAATAGACAGAGCATGTGCGGCTCATGTTTCACCCATTTGTACCTGAATTCTAACGGAGTCCTACAACTAGCATAGGAACCCGATTTGCATGTGCAAGCAGTCTCCCACGTGTTTTGTGCAGGGTCCCATTTACAGATAAATGCTTCATGCAGGCCTTGGATGTCCAAAGGGCACCTGAGGTGCTCCCTTGATCTTCCACTGCCAGATACCCATTTTTCAGGCAAAAAATGGGTGGGCAGCAGTTGGAAATCACCCCCACCATGTATTTGTTGCAGCATAAATGCCTGTAATGGTAAACTAATGTCTTTTGCATAATGTTAAATGATAATTTTGTATAATGGAAACATTGCCAGCACTATTGTGTCAGTATTATGTGAAAATAGTGGCCCAGAAATTCGGGTCCCAACGCGTGAGTACGTATGGGGCACTCACGTGTAGGCACAACGAAAGTGCTGGTTTTGTGCATGCACTGCGCATGCGCGGGAAACCGGCACTTCCGTTCCCTTGAAAGAAGGGGTTGACACGTGGAACACGTGCGCTGGAGAGGCAGCGCGTGCGCATCGAACTTACGTTTTTTTTGCAGGTTTTTCCGGGAGGTTAAGTCTCCAGCAGTTACACTTTTAAAAAGCAGGCACAAGGCCTGCTTTTAACAAGGTAAGTGGTGAATTAATTAAAATTTAAACATTTTTTCCACAGGTTTATTATTTTTAAATACTTTAAAGAAAGGTAAGTTTATTTTTAGCCCCGTTAGAAAATGTAATTAATTTTTTCAAAAATTTAAATTATTGTTTAAAATAGTTATTTCATGTAATTTATAGTTATTTTAAAAATGTGATTTAAAAAAAAAATTATTTGAAGTTTTAGTGATGTTTTGGGGCTGTAGTATTTATAGGTTTGACAGCTCTTCCTGTCAAACTTATGAATGAAGCATTCCCTGCTACCATTGGCTCTCCATGGCCCACGTGATCCCAGGGGACGCATCGAACTAACTGCGCCCCTGGGATACGCAAGCACTGTGCGCCGGCAGTTGGAGGAGGCCCAGGATCGGAATCCCATGCGGACCCACAGCACAACGGCCGGCGCTAGGTAAGTGCAGGTCAGAGGATTGTACCCGCGGGAAGCCCCCGACCCGAATTTCTGGGCCACTATCTTTGTAAAATGTGCTTGTGAGAAGTTAAGGGGATGACAAAAAAATAAGCCTCTTAATTTTAGGGTTAGACGCCTTATATTTACCTCTGAAAGAAGAATTCCAAAATTAGGGTTATAACCGATAAAGCCCGATAAGGTCAAATCAGGGTACACTGCACTTCTAATGTAATATACACCGCTACTTTCTGGATTTAATATAGGGAGCACTTAACCTTCTTCAGACATCATTGAAGTGAACTTTGCCTTCAATCCTTCTCATCTAAATTGGCAGCAAAATTCCACTGAACAGCATTTCTAGCAAAGGGTTAAACGTTCAGTTTATCCTATTTGAGGGGGGAAAATACACATGATTATAACAGAAAACTTATAATCACTGCTGCAACCTAACTAAAAGAAAATGGTGGCCAATGAATGGAAGGCATCTGCTGTGTCCATCAAGTGGGTGTCCTAAGAGCTTTTGATGGAAAATGCTTTTAGTATTGGTCAGAAAATGTAACAGCATTTATCAGATGAACCTTTCATTGTCAGTCAACTGTCAAGCATCTGCCAGTTGAAGCTTTCATTATCAGGCATTGAATCTTGAAATGTTAGCCAGGAGAAGGTTTTATTGGGAGCTGAAGAAGCTGAAGAACTGATTTCTGGAATGTGGATAAAGTAACTGGCCTCCAAGGAGTAGTGCAAGGGATGAAGTTTAGGGATTAAAGCATAGACTTCAATGTCAAAATGGTATGCATTAGGAACAGAAGGATCACTCAGAGTCAAAGTAAAGGTCAGGAGAGGTGACAAGTTTTGGCGTTCAATTTGATGGATTTTTTTCCGTTAATCCCCGCCGATTGCTACCACTACACCCCTCACTGATCACCGCCACTACCTCCCGACCTCGTCACCCACCCTCCTTCCTCACTTACCTGAGGGCCCCTGCAACGCCAGCAGCAGCCCGATCTTCAATCGCGCCTTGCCTGCGAGCTGCCTGTTGCTCAGCTCGCCGGTTTAATGCCCAATATCAGGGTCACCTCGTGCATCACTATTCAGGTGCAGGGACTGATCCTTGCCCACCCAAAACACCCAAATTTCTAAGCCAAAGTCTCAGAGGTAGAGGCAGCTAGAAAGACAGACAGCTTGGACTAAAATACAGTTTGCAAGTCACACAGTGATTGTAATCATAAGGGATTCATTGCTTAGGAAAGTCGGCAGTCATGTCTGTTGTGAAGACAATGCGGTTGAATTTCTGAGGGGGCTCTCCTGATTACTCGCCAAAACCCAGAGAAATAGCAGGTGACCAGAAGAATCTCCATGGAAGTGAACAGCGAATATTTATAGGATGGTGAGCTAAAACCTGGAGCCAGAACAGTACATAGGTTAGAAGGGATATTGAAGGGGACAGCAAGAGGCGGTAGTCCACGTAGAGGTAAACGACTTAAGGGGAAATGAAACAGGGTCCTTAAAGATACATCACAAGGATTGTGTCTAAATTCAAAGATACCGGGGCTAAAAGTTCGATTAGGCACAAAAACGGGTGTGGGGATCGTGATGAGCAATTGGCCTGCTCCCATTCAAAGTAATGCAGGCAGTATGCAGCCTCTATGCTACCTGCTCTTTACCATGATTGCTGCGTTCAGCCCAGCATTGAGCGTGCTGCTGAGTGGCTGAGCAGCACGCTCAGCACTGGGCCGAAGGTTGTGCGAGGCAAGCTCTAACTAAAGCTAGCCTTCACTTCTTAAAGGCATGCTGCACCTCTTAAAGGTGAGGTGCTTTCTGCATTCAGCAGCTCCTGGAATACGATGGTTTGGAGTTCAACCTCCAAATGTGCGCAGACGCAAGCTCACCCTCAGTAAGCTCCCCGCTGGAGTGGAGCTAATTTACAGAACAAACGGGAAACTGTTCAACCTCCGTCACCTCTAGTCCAGATCCAAGGTCGTCCCTTCCTCTGTCGTCGAATTACAGTATGCAGACGACGCTTGCGGAGGTCAAACTCCAAACCATCGTTAACACATTCACCAAAGCGTACGAGAGCATGGGACTTACATTAAACATTCGTAAGACAAAGGTCCTCTACCAACCTGCCCCCACCACACAGTACTGTCCCCCAATTATCAAAATCCATGACAAGGCCTTGGACAACGTGGACCACTTTCCATACCTCGGGAGCCTACTGTCAACAAGGGCAGGTGTCGATGACGAAGTCCAACACCGCCTTCAGTGTGCCAGTGCAGCCTTCGGTCACCTGAGGAAGAGAATGTTTGAAGACCAGGACCTCAAACCTTGCACCAAGCTCATGGTCTACAGAGCAGTAGTAATACCCGCCCTCCTGTATGCCTCAGAGACATGGACCATGTACAGCAGGCACCTCAAAGCACTGGAGTGGTACCACCAATGCTGCCTCCGCAAGATCCTGCAAATCCATTGGCAGGATAGGCACACCAACATCAGTGTTCTCGCTCAGGCCAACATCCCCAGCATCGAAGCTTTGAACACGCGCAATCAGCTCCGATGGACGGGTCACATTGTCCGCATGCCCAATACCAGACTCCCAAAAGAAGCGCTCTACTCGGAGCTCCGACACGGCAAGAGAGCCCCAGGTGGGCAGAGGAAATGCTTCAAGGACACCCTCAAAGCCTCCCTGAAAAAGTGCAACATCCCCATCGACACCTGGGAATCTCTGGCCCAAGACCGTACAAAGTGGAGGAGAAGCATCCGGGAAGGCGCCGAACACCTCGAGTCTCTTCACCGGGAGCAAGTGGAAGTCAAGCGCAAACAGCAGAAGGAGCGCACGTCAACTCAAGCACCCCACCCACCCGCCCTTTCAACCACCATCTGCCCCACCTGTGACAGAGACTGTAGGTCCCGCATTGGACTCATCGGTCACCTGAGAACTCATTTTTAATGTGGAAGCAAGTCATCCTCAGTTCCGAGGGACTGCCTAAGGAAGGAAGGGAAGGAAGCTCCTGGAATTGCTTGTGATGGCAACTGTGAGTGAATAATGGCTCAACGGGGCAGAGAAAGGGTACCAAGGTTCTCAGATGCAGCACTAGAGGCCTTAATGCAGGGGGTAGAAAGGAGGAGACAGGTCCTCTACCCACAGGGGGCCTGGAGGTCCTCTGGACACACAGTCAGAAGGCAGTGGGAGCAGATAGCCGAAGCAGTCACTGCCAGCAGTCTTGCCCCGAGGACCTGGATCCAAAGCCAAAAGAAGTTCAATGACCTCACAAGCGTCAAGGCCAGTGAATGCAGCTTCAAAAGCCATCTCCCACCAACTGCACCACTAGCCTCACACACTGCTCATTGCACCACACCCCCATCACTCACCTAACAACAATCTCTATCAATCACGGCTCATACATCACATTCATAGCTTCATCTCACCCTCACACATTTACAACTGCTGCAAGCCTCACACCCACATCTCACAGCTTGCACACACTGCCAGCTATTCACCCATGATGGGCACATCATCCAAACACTTTGCACCACACTCACTGATGCACTTCCCTTTCTCTTGCAGGGCAAGGTGGCTAATAATCGCAGGCACCAGCTCAGATACTGGCACTGCACGGACTTTAGATGGTAGTATAGAGGCAGGAACTGCACGTGTTAAGTCACCTGCAGCCAGGGCAGGGGGAAAGGATAGTGCAGGTGCCAGCTCCTCGGAGGATGAGGTCGCACATAAATTCTGCGGCAGAGGACTCAGGTGAGGACTTTAATGGGGCGGCCTACACAAGAAGGCTGACGGGCATGGACATAGAAATGCTTGGTGCATTGGTAGGTCTGCCGGAAAGCCTGTGTGAATGCCAAGGAGCATGGAGGAGTCAGGAACCAACTTTGCACAGGGCTTTGCACAGAGCTTGGAGTTCATGGGCTAAAAATTGGATATAGCCAAGAAAGTGGCAGTGTTAAGACTAAATGAGGTTAAGCTGCGCCACCTGAAAATGGTCTAGTTAAGATACAAAATTTGTCCTCACTCTTCATTAACATGATTTTAGTCATGATTTCAGTGCTAAAACTGCTGCTCATTGGCGTTACACTGAACAAGTGGGCCAATATTGGGACAGTCTAATTCACGCTCATGATAGCCACAGGCTTTTTTCATTACTTAAAGGGAAGGTGCATTCATGATGCAGCACCTCATTGTTGGGCTGCTAGGCCATTCAGCTGCCCCAACTGCACAGTGAAGAGGCGGATGATGAAGCAACATTGACAAGTAGTGATAGCAGAACATAGACGGAGGGAGAGAGCCCGTAGGTTTTCCGATGAAGCTCTCCAGGCATTGGTCTCCACGGTGGAAAGGAGGCGGGTGGTGCTTTATCCGCAAACAGGCAGGATACCCTCACCACACACATCCAGGACCATGTGGCGTGAGATCGCAGAGCCACCCAAGCTCTGGCTGCTGCCATCGTGGCTGGGTTGCGCATCATCGACCAGGGCTTGCAGGGTGTCGCAGATTCCTGGGAGTGCTGAGGCTCTGCCCCGGGGGAGTGGCAGTGGGTCAATGGAGCAGGACCCTGCTGCCCTCTCTCAGGATGACAGCCCAGACTGCTGCCGCCCATGCCGAGATGATGCTGTCTGAAGCTGGGCCTACTAGGCCCAGAGCTGCTTGAGGTCATCCTGCAAGGCATCTGCAGTCACCCTCACTGAAAGTCAGCAGCCTTCCACCAGCCATACTGCAACCATTGGGGTAGCACTGCGTAGAAGCAGTAGGATAGGCAAAAGCACACACAAGACAGTCACTAATGGAATGCACAAGGGTGATTAGTTAATAATATAATTGTAAATATGTGTCTTGTGATTATTGATAAATTTATTAATTGTGTTTGGAATATTTTGTGGGGTGTCTCTCATTTCAGCTTTGTGCCCAGTAGTGTGATGTGGCATTCCATGGCACAGGGATGGTATGATGGGGATGTGGTGTGCAACGGGGATCTGGGGTTTCATTCATTCAAATTGGAGTCTGATGAGCCGCTCGCGGACAGCCCGTCCAGAAGCACGAATGGGTGCCTCCCTCCTCCCTCCCTCCTCATCCTCTTGTTTCTCGTCATCGTCCTCTTTCTCCTCATCCTCCTCCTCTTCCTCTCCCTCGTCCTCCTGAGGCCCTGCTGGCAAGTACCCTCATGATGGCCAAGTTGTGAAGCATGCAGCAGACCACCATAAAATGGGACACCCGCTCTGGCGTGTACTGGAGAGCTCCTCCCGAGTGGTCAAGGCAGCAGAATCGTTGCTTCAGTAGGCCGATGGTCTGCTCAATTATGTTCCTGATGGAAGCATGGCTCTCATTATATGAGTGCTGGGCACGTGTTGGGGTTCTGGAGGGGAGTCATGAGCCAGTTGGAGAGCAGATAGACCTTGTCTCTGAGCAGCCACCCTCGAGGTTGCTGTGGTGGCTGGATGATTGCTGGCACACAAGACTGATGCAGGATGAAGGCATCATGGCTGTTGCCAGGATAGCGGGCATTGAAATTGAGCATTCGTTGTGTGCGGTTGCACACCAACTGCACATTAAGTGAGTGGTAGCCTTTGCAGTTCTGAAAGATCTCAGGATTGTTATACGGTGCCCGCAAAGCCACGTGCGTGCAATCGATAGCACTCTGCACCGTGGGGTAGCCCGCTTTCCTGGCAAAGCCACATGTGCGCTCATCCTGCTTCTCTCTGCTGAGAGAGAAGCCAACGTCGTCCCTTCTCCTGGTGTAGAGAGCCTCAGTGGCCTCCTGGATGCAGCGAATGATGGCGAACTGTGAGATGTTAGCTATGTCTCCTGCTGCAGACTGGTGAAGAAATTGAGTGCCACGGTGACCTTGATTGCCATGGTAGAGCCATGGGTGCCCTGCTCTGAGGCTGCATGTCTGGTTGTAGGAGCTGGCAGACTTCTGTGACCACCTCCTTGGTGAAGCGAAACCTCCTAAGACACTGCTCCTCACTTAAGTGGAGGTAGGAGAACTGCTGTCGGAAGACCCGAGGTGGGTAAGGCCTCCCGATGAGAGCCCTCATGGCCCTCCTCCTCCTGCCTCTGTGCACAGACTCCCGTCTTCCTCGCTGCCTCCGCTCCCTCTGCCATAGATCCTGGAAGGCGAGGTCGACTGCCAGTACAGCCCCCATGACTGTGAGCAAGTGTTATGAGCAGAAGCCTTTAAAAAATAATGAGGGAGTTCTGCACTTGAATCAACACTCCCTGTTACTAAAGAACCTTGAACCAAAGAAACCTGTTTCAGTTGCAGGAAGTAGCAAACAGCCACTGAAACTACTGAACCATGTCTGGTGCTACTGATTGGTGATGATGCCTCTAAATATCGCTGCTGCAGCCTGCTTCCTGCTGGTAGATGACAGCTCTCCCTGTCGTTGTTCTGCGCTGACGGTAAGGTAAGTGGCTAAATCCGGTGTTGGAGATTGGGCATCAAGTGAACGTTACACATTCACTGACGTCACGACCTCTGTCATTTAAATGTCCCTGGCACTAGTGTTTACCGGCAGCCTTACTGACAGTTCAAAAATGGCCCACGCAATGGATCCGCCAGCAGCTGGTAAAAGAGCACCAGCCGCTATCTTTTTGCCATTTCATGGCGGTAGCAGCCAGCGCTAAAGCTTTCAATTTCTCTCCCCATGAGTTCCAAGATGGAAATAATTGGCAACTCCAGTAGTGCACTTGTGGACCTAACCATGATGCAGGGTCTGATGGCTGACATCTCAGCTCCCATTGCAGCACAAGCAGAAGCCATCCAATGTCTGAGTACTGCAATGGAAGCAGGAGTGGGACTTGAACCCACAACCTTCTGACGTAGAGGCAAGTGTGCTACCAACTGAGCTGCAGCTGACACAGCAATGGGAGGTATTCAAGGAGGAGATAGTGAGGGTTCAGAGCAAATATGTTCCCATAAAGAAAAAGGATGGGGCTCCCAAATCTAGAGCCCCCTGGATATCAAGGGGCATACAGGGTAGAATAAGGGAAAAAAGGGAAGCTTATGTCAGATACCGAGAGCTCAGTACTGCAGAAAGCCTAGAGGAGTATAGAAAGTGCAGGGGTGAAATTAAAAAGGAAATTGGAAAGCAAAGAGAGGGCATGAAAAAATATTGGCAAGTAAAATCAAGGAAAACCCAAAGATGTTTTATAAATACATAAAGAGCAAGATTATAACTAAAGAAAGAGTAGGGCCTATTAGAGACCCTACTGTGTGTGGAGGTGAAAGACGTGGGTATGGTTCTTAATGAATATTTTGTGTCTGTCTTCACAAAAGAGAGAGACGATGCAGACATTGTAGTTAAGGAGGAGGAGTGTGAAATATTAGATGAGATAAACATAGTGAGAGAGGAAATATTAAGGGGTTTAGCATCTTTGAAAGTAGATAAATCGCTAGGTCCAGGTGAAATGTAACAAGGGTAATACAGTGGTCATGGGGACTTTAATCTGCATATAGACTGGGCAAACCAAATTTGCAGTACAGGTAGACTACCCTTTATCCGGACTTCCGAAAACCGAAACCCTCTAAAAACCGAAGGTTTTTTTGGTCAGCGTAAGTCGTGCGCACGACATGACCAGAGTGGCGCACGACTTACAGGCCTAGCCGGATAAGGGATAGTGTAGCATTTTTCCGCACTTCTGAAAACCGAAATCGCTCAGCGTAAGTGTACCAGCCTTTATCCGCACATCCGAAACCAGAAAACCTCTGAAAGCCGAAAGTGGAGCAAAGCATGACTTCTGAAAACCGAAATGCGCACGACCACGACCCCCGCCGACCCCCACCCCTGAACCCCCGGCCGAACCTGACCCCCACCGACCCCCGACCCCCGACCCCCCCGCCGTACCCCACCCCCGCCGAACCCCACCCAATTTCGGATAAGAGATAGTGTACCATCCTTTATCCGCACATCCGAAACCAGAAAACCTCTGAAAGCCGAAAGTGGCGCAAAGCATGACCCGACACTGCCGATGCTTGACCCACGCAGGTATTATGCTGCTCTGTGTGATATTTGCTGCTCTCTTAGATATTTGCTGCTCTCTTAGATATTTGCAGCTCTCTTAGATATTTGCAGCTCTCTTAGATATTTGCTGCTCTCTTAGATATTTGCTGGCTTTTAACAATCTGTGAACATGCTAAAAAGAGCTGCAGATACCCCAATGGGTAACAGTGAGAAGCAGAGAAGGAAGCATCGCTCATTATCGATATCGCAGAAAGTGGAATTATTGCAGAAGCTTGATCGTGGTGTGTCTGTGCGACATCTTACTGAAGAATATGGTGTGGGAAGTACCACCGTATATGACTTAAAGAAACAGAAAGACAAGTTGTTGAAATTTTACACTGACAGTGATGACCATAAACTAATGAAAATTAGGAAAACATTGCATAGGGCAAAAAATGAAGATCTTGACCGTGTGCTGATTGAGTGGATTCGACAACGCAGAGGTGAATGTGTGCCACTGACTGGTTTGATGGTCATGAAGCAAGCTAGAATATACCATGAAGAACTGAACATTGAAGTTGAGTGTGAATGTTCAGAAGGTTGGCTGCATAAATTTAAGAAGCGTCATGGTATAAAATATCTGAAAATCTGTGGTGAAAAAGCTTCTGCTGATCATGAAGCAGCTGAAAATTACATAGATGAGTTTGCAAAAATAATATCGGATGAAAACCTCGGTCCTGAACAAATTTACAATGCTGATGAAACAGCTCTGTTCTGGCGCTACGTTCCTAGAAAAACATTAGCAACGGCTGATGAGAGTGCACCAGCAGGTTTTAAGGATGCTAAGGACAGGTTGACTGTTCTTGGGTGTGCCAATGCTGCAGGCACACACAAGTTAAAGTTGGTAGTGATTGGAAAAAGCCAACATCCGAGATGTTTGAAAGGTGTATGCAATTTACCTGTGCATTATTATGCGAGCAGGAAAGCATGGGTAACCAGAGGAATATTTTCTCACTGGTTCAATAACCACTTCATACCAGCGACACGAGCTCATTGCAGGCAAGTTGGACTGGAAGAAAACTGCAAAATTTTATTGTTCCTGGACAACTGCTCCGCACATCCCCCTCCTGAACTTCTTGTGAAAAGTTATGTTTTCGGCATTAACTTTCCCCCTAATGTGACATCTTTAATACAGCCTTGTGACCAAGGAATTTTACGCTCCATGAAGAGCAAGTATAAAGACGTTTTTTTGAACTCTATGCTTGATGCAATCAACAGAGGCGAAGGAATCCAAAGCTTCCTGAAAGAATTCAATGTTAAGGATGCCATTTATGCAGTTGCTAATGCTTGGAACGATGTTGACAAACCAACATTAACAAATGCTTGGCACAGACTTTGGCCTTCAACGATGTTTCATGAAGATGGACCTGCAGATGACGAGTTTGAAGGATTTCCTGTCAGTCAGGAGAAGATGATGATATCAAACCTCCTCACTTACGCCAAAGGTTTATCATCCGAAAGTGTAAATACGTTAGAGGAAGCTGACATCGAAGAAGTGCTGAACATTGACAATGATGCACCTGTTGTGAATTCGTTGAGTGATGGGGAAATTGCTGAAATGGTGTTAAATAAAGACAAGCATGAGGACAGTAGTGATGATGATGATGACATTGTGAACACAGGTGAAAAAATCCCCATAGACAATATGGTGACAATGTGTGATCAGTTAATTGCTGGCCTTGAAAAATGTGCATTTATCAGTGAGCAAGAGATTATGCAAGTTTACTCAATTAAAGAGAGACTGCTTAGACAGAAACCAATGTTAATGAGACAGATGACACTGGAAGAAGTCTTTAAAAAGGCCGTCTGTCGTAGTCATGCTTCATCACTTGAGAATCCTGTTCCTGGCCCATCTTCAGATGTCCAACTCCAACCTGATGACAATGATGCCAACACTGATGTACCCTCTTCTCCAAGATCCTCAAGCCAGATGTAATGCTGGTTCATCACTTGAGAATCCTGTTCCTGGCCCATCTTCAGATGTCCAACTCCAACCTGATGACAATGATGACAACACTGATGTACCATCTTCTCCAAGATCCTCAAGCCAGATGTAATGTACCTTTATTGCATGTTTATGTACAGGTATTTAGCTTAGTTTGTACCTGTACATGTTTGAAGTTTTACTGAATGTTTTCCTTACAAATAAACTGTACTACAGTATTTATCCCTGTAACTACAGTATTTATAGTCGTTATTTTCGGATAAGGGATAGTGTATCCTTTATCCGCACTCCCGAAAACCGAATTACCTCTGAAAACCGAAGTGTTTTCGCGCACCTTCCAAAATCCAAAATTTTCCTAAAACCGAAACACGGCTGGTCCCGAGGTTTTCGGATAAAGGATAGTCTACCTGTAATAGTGTGGAGGACGAATTTATGGAATGTATGCAAGATAGTTTTCTAGATCAGTATGATGAGGAACCAACTAGGGAACAGGCTATTTTAGATCTAGTATTGTGCAATGAGAAAAGGTTAATTAATAACCTTGTACTAAAGGGGCCTTTAGGGAAGAGTAACTATAATATGATAGAATGTTATATTGAGTTTGAAAGTGATTTAGTTAAATCCGAAACTAGGGTCTTAAATCTAAACAATGCAAACTATGTAGGTACGAGGGGCAAGTTGGCTACGGTAGATTGGGAAACTACATTAAAAGGTATGACGGTAGACAAGCAATGGCTAGCATATAAAAAATTAATACTTTACAACAAATATACATTCCTTTAAGGCACAAAAACCCCACAGGAAAAGTGGTCCAACCGTGGCTAACAAGAGAAGTTAAAGATAGTATTAGATCAAAGGAAGAGGCTTATAATTTTGCCAAAAAGAGTAGTAAGCCTGAGGATTGGGAGGAATTCAAATTCAGCAAAGGAGGACCAAGAAATTGATAAAGAAAGGGAAAGTAGAACATGAGAGTAAACTAGCTAGAGACATAAAAACAGACTGTAAAAGCTTCTATAGGTATGTAAAAAGGAAAAGATTAGTGAAAGTAAATGTGGGTCCCTTACAGGCTGAGACAGGAAAAGTTATAATGGGGAATAAGGAAATGACAGATAAATTAAACAAATACTTTGGGCAGGATTTTCATTGGGTCGTGGAGGCGGGATTGGAGGCATGTGGGGGGTTAAAATCTCAAAATTGGGGGGCACGAACCCATCCCGCCCCCAACCCACCTCCATGCCAGTTTCAAAGGAGGCGGATACACGACCTGTGCTGGGAACCGCCTCCCCGAGGCGGGAAGGGGATTAGTGACAATTAGCTGCCTGTTAACAGGTAGTTAACAGGTAGTTAACAGGCAGTTTTTAGTCTAATCCCTATTTTTGTTGCTGAAGTGTGGGATTCCAAGTTAGCGAGGCGGACCGCCGGCTGAAGGGCTTGGAGGGTTCGAGATGTCCAGTGTTCAGGTGAGTGATGGGTACATGAGTTCCGAGGTAAGTGTGTATGGTGTGTGTAAAGTGTTTAAAGAAGTTTTACTTACATTTTCTTATCTTTACAGCCTTCCTTCCTTCAGGTCTCGGGAGTCCCTCATCTCATCGGCACAGAAAGCAGAATGGCCGCGAGCTGTCAAAAGTTGTAGCATTCAGCTTTCTGTTCTGCAGAGGTCTCTAAATCAGCCTGAGAGGAAGGAATTAACTTAGAGTACAGATTGTCAGTGTTTGACAGCTTCAAACAGCTGTCAAACGCTGATATTTTATCTGTCAATGTCAATCTGTGATGTCACCTGTTGCCGGGTGGCCCTTAATTGGCCTGCAGAACCCGTTGGGCGGGCTCAACAAGATCAATCAAGTGAAAATCGCGTGGATTGGCCACAACTCGATGGAGGCGGGACTACAACCCCAAAAGTTGTAGTCCCGCTTCCTACCTGCCTCCTCAATCAAAATCCAGCCCTTTGTGTCTGTCTTCATGGAAGAAGACGTAAAAAACTTCCCAGAAATAGTGGAGAACCAAGGCTGTAGCGAGAATGAGGAGCTGAAAGAAATAAATATTAGTAAAAAAATAGTACTGGAGAAATTAATGGGACTGAAAGCTGATAAATCCCCTGGACCTGATGGCCTACATCCTAGGGTTTTGAAAGAGTTGGCTATAAATTGGTTGTAATTTTCCAAAATTCCATAGATTCTGGAACGGTTCCCACGGATTGGAAGGTAGAAAATGCAATCCCACTATTTAAGAAAGGAGGGCGAGAGAAAACAGTGAACTACAGGCCAGTAAGCCTGACATCAGTAGTAGGGAAAATGCTAGAATCAATTATTAAGGACGTGGTAACAGGGCATTTAGAAAATAATAATAGGATTGGGCAGATTCAACATGGACTTATGAAAGGGAAATTGTGTTTGACAAATCTATTAGAGTTTTTTGAGGTTGTAACTAGCAGAATAGATAAGGGGGAACCAGTGGATATGGTGTATTTGGATTTTCAGAAGGCATTCGATAAGGTGCCAGACAAGAGGTTATTAAACAAAATTAGGGCTCATGGGATTGGGGGTAATATACTAGCATGGATTGAGGATTGGTTAACAGACAGAAAACAGAGGGTACGAATAAACGGGTCATTTTCGGATTGACAGGCTGTAACTAGTGGGGTACCACAAGGATCAGTGCTTGGTCATCAGCTATTCACAATCTACATCAATGATTTGGATGAGGGGACCAAATGTAATACATCCAAGTTTGCTGCTGATACAAAGCTGGGTGGGAATGTAAGTTGTGAGGAGAATGCAAGGAGGCTTCAAGGGAATATAGACAGGCTAAGTGAGTGGGCAAAAACATGGCAAATGGAATATGATGTGGAGAAATGTGAAGTTATCCACTTTGGTAGAAAAAATAAAAAAGCAGAGTATTTTTTAAATGGTGAGAGATTGGGAAATGTTGGTGTTCAGAGGGACCTGGGTTTCCTTGTACAAGAATCACTGAAAGTTAACATGCAGGTACAGGAAGCAATTAGGAAAGCAAATGGTATGTTGGCCTTTATTACAAGAGCATTTGAGTACAAGTGTAAAGACATCTTACTGCAATTATATAGGGCCCTGGTGAGACCACACCTGGAGTATTGTGTACAGTTTTGGTCTCCTTACCTAAGGAAGGATATACTTGCCATAGAGGGAGTGCAATGAAGGTTCACCAGACTGGTTCCTGGGATGGGAAGATTGTCCTATGAGGAGAGATTGAGTAGACTAGGCCTATATTCTCTAGAGGTTAGAAGAATGAGAGGTGATCTCATTGAAACATACAAAATTCTTACAGGGCTTATCAGGGTAGATGCAGGGAGGATGTTTCCCCTGGCTGGGGAGTCTAGAACCAGGGGTCACAGTCTCAGAATAAGGGGTTGGCCAATTAGAACTGAGATGAGGAGAAATTTGTTGACTCAGAAGGTGGTGAATCTTTGGAATTCTCTGCCCCAGAGGGCTGTGGAGGTTCAGTCATTGAGTATATTCAAGACAGAGATCGATAGATTTTTGAATATTAAGGGAATCAAGGGATATGGGGATAGTGCAGGAAAGTATAGATGAGGTAGAAGATCAGCCATGATCTTATTGAATGACAGAAAACTTGCTCGCTCCCTCTCTCCCAAACCCAGCCCTCCCCCAAGAATGTGAGGCACACTTTAAATGGGATTGAATCCTTCAGCCCCAGGTTCCAACCCAAATTGAGGCCGCTACCATGGACAATGTGTTCACTTTACTGCTTCTCTTTACCCCAAAATTTCCAGGCCCTTGTGTATTAAAGGGATTGCAACCAAGCTAAATCTAGACGACAAACATAAAACTACATTTTTGTCACAGTAATATTTTGGATTTAACTTTTCTGTGCAGCTTTCTATTTTATACATTTTATATACCTCTATGCCCTCTCAGTCGCTTCCTTTCAAGGATGACTAGGCCAAAATTCTCCAGATTTTCCTCATAACTGATCAGTCTGATGATACTTCTCTGCTCCACCTCCAGGGCTGAAATGCCTCCCTTGTGTCCTGATGACCCAAACTGGTCTGATCTGACCAAAACACTGCACAGTTTAAGTATGTCTTCCTCTAACTTATACTCTACTACTGTTGTACAAACTAGGCATATTCCTTTGAAGGGAAAAGGTAAAACATCCAAAGCTAATGCACCTTGGATGACAAAGCAAATAAAAGTTAAAATAAAACAGAAAAAGAAGGCTTATGACAAATAGCATGATCAACATTCAGTTAGTTATTACGGGAGGCAAAGAGAGGTTACGAGAAAAGATTAGCAGGCAACATTAAATTGAACCCTAAAACATTTTATAAATATATAAAGTGTAAGCGGTTTGTTCGGGAAAACGTTGGGCTTATTAAGGACCCAAAGGGAAATCTTCATGTAGAGGCAAAGGACCTGGCAAAAGTAGTAAACGAATACCTTGCATCTGTCATCACAAAGGAAGCTGATGAGGTGAATGTGACACTAAAAGAGGGAGAGAAGTTATGAATCATAGAATCATAGAATGGTTACAGCACGGAAAAAGGTAATTCGGCCCGTTGAGCCCATGCCGGCTCTCTGTAAGAGCACTCCAGCTCGTCCCACTCCCCCGGCCTTTCCCCGTAACCCTGCAAATTTTTATCCAACTCGCATTTGAAAGCAGTGATTGAGTCTGCCTCCACCACCCTTTCAGGCAGTGCATTCCAGATTTTAACTACTTGCTGCATAAAAAAGTTTATACTTACATCGCCTTTGGTTCTTTTGCCAATCACCTTAAATCTGTGTCCTCTGGTTCTCGACCCTTCTGCCAATGGGAACAGTTTCCCTCTATCGACTCTGTCCAGACCCCTCATGATTTTGAACACCTCTATCAAATCTCCTCTCCTCTCAACCTTCTATGCTCCAAGGAGAACAACTCCAGCTTCTCCAGTCTATAAAACTTAACTGAAGTCCCTCATTCCTGGAATCATTCTCGCAAATCATTTCTGCACCCTCTCTAAGGCCTTCACATCCTTCCTAAAGTGTGGTGTTCAGAATTGGACACAGTACTCCAGTTGGGGCCGAACCACTGTTTTATACAGGTTCCTCATAATTTCCACACTTTTGGACTGTGTGGGCTGGATTTTCATTGAGGAGGCGGGTAGGAGGCGGGACTACAACTTTCAGGGTTGTAGTCTCGCCTCCATCGAGTTGTAGCCAACCCATGCGATTTTGACTTGATTGACCTTGTTGAGCCCACCCAGCGGGCTCAGCAGGCCAATTAATGGCCACCCGGCAACAGGTGACATCACAGATTGATATTTCATCAGCTTTTCACAGCTGTTTGAAGCTGTCAAACACTGACAATCTGTACTCCAAGTTAATTCCTTAACAGAAAGATGAATGCTGCAATTTTTGACAGATCGCGGCCATTCTGCTTTCTGTGCCGGTGAGATGAGGGACTCCCGAGACCTGAAGGAAGGAAGATAAGTAAAACTTCTTTAAACACACCAAACACACCTACCAATGCACTCATGCACCCATCACTCACCTGAACACCGGACATCTCGACCCCTCCAAGCCCTTCAGCCTGACGGCCCGCCTCGCTAACTGGCGTGGTTTGGAGACATCGGGAATCCTACACTTCAAGAATGAAAATAGAGATTAGGGTAAAAACTGCCTGTTAACTACCTGTTAACAGTCAGTTAATTGGCACTAATCCCCTTCCCGCCTCGGGGAGGCGGGTCCCAGTGCGGGTCGGGTACCCACCTCCTTTGAAACTGGCATGGAGGCGGGTTGGGGGCGGGATGGGTTTGTGCCCCCCAATTTCAGGATTTTAACCCCCCACACACCTCCAACCCCGCATCCACAACCCAATGAAAATCCTGCCTCTATTCATGAAGCCAGGATTCCGTAAGCCTTTTTAACTACTTTCTCAACCTGCCCTGCCACCTTCAACGATTTGTGCACACATACCCCCAGGTCTCTCTGTTCATGTACCCCCTTTAGGATTGTACCATTTAGATTATGGCCCTGAAATTAGGATCGGGAGCTTGCCGCGCGTGCAAGCCCCCGATCTGCACTCACCCTACGCGCCGACATCTGAAGCCCGGGCCTGCTTGCACTTCCTGTCACAGGCCCGGTTCAGCTGTCAGCGCGATGTGCTTACCTGATCCAGCGGCGTAGTTAGTGCGATGTGCCGGCTGGGATCAGGTGAGCACTGTGCAGCCAATCAGGGGAGGGGAAACTCATTCATGAGTTTGACAGTAAAAGCTGTCAAACTCATGAAAAGTATGGGCTGCCAAAACACTACTTTAACTTTAAATAAAATGTTAAAAAACATCTCACTGATTATAATAACTATAAATAAGTTTTTAAAAATGTTTTAAACAATGAATCAATTTTTTGAAAAAAATAAATTTTTTAAAAATAGGGTCTAAAACTAAACTTACCATCCTGTAAATTCTTTAAAAATAACAAACCTGTGGGAAAAAAATGTCTACATTGTACTAAAAGCCCACTTACCTGAAAAACTAAATACTTACATCTTGTTTTTCCATGCGTAAAGACCGGAGGCCTTTACACGCGCGCAACTCTGAAAAAAAAGGAATTTTACTGCGCACGCGCTGCCTGTGCAGTCGCGCGCGTTCTGCCTCTTAACCCCTTGGGTCAGAGGACAGGAAATGCCGGTTTTCAGCGCATGCGCTGTGCATGCTGAAAACCGACAATTCCTCCGGGCACACGCGTGAGTACCCCGTCCGTACTCATGCGTTGTGCCCGGAATTACTGGGCCTATATGTCCTCTCCTCATTTTTTCTACAAAAATGTATCACTTCGCACTATTCTGCGTTAAATTTCATCTGCCATATGCCCTCCCATTTCACCAGCCTGTCTATGTCTTCCTGAAGTCTATCACTATTCTCCTCACTGTTCACTATACTTCCAAGTTTGGTGTCATCTGCAAATTTTGAAATTGTGCCCTGTACACCCACATCCAAGTCATTAATATATATCAAGAAAAGCAGTGGTCCTAGAACTGACCCCTGGGGAACACCACTGTATACATTCCTCCAGTCCAAAAAACAACTGTTCAACACTACTCTCCTTTTCCTATCACTTAGCCAATTCCGTATCCATGCTGCCACTGTCCCTTTTATTCCATGGGCTTCAACTTTGCTGGTAAGCCTATTAAGTGGCACTTTGTCGAACGCCTTTTGGAAATCCATGTACACTACATCAACTGCATTACACTCAACAACCCTCTCTGTTAATAAAAGATAATAATAGATAGAGAGACTTAATAAAAAGATTAGCATTACTGAAAGTTGGTAAGTCACCTGGTCCAGATGGAATGCATCCTAGGTTCCTGAAAGAAGCAGAGCCATTGGTCACAATCTTTCAATCCTCATTGGATACAGGAGTAGTGCCAAAGGACTCTAGGGTTGCTAATATTGTAACACTATTCATGAAAGGGGGGAGGGATAAACTAGGAAACCTCAGGCCAGTCATTTTAACATAGGTGGTGGGGAAGTTATTGGAAACCATTATCAGGGACAAAATAAACTTCCACTTGGTTTAATCAAAGAGAGCCAGCATGGATTTGTTAAAGGTAAATTGTGTCTGACTAACATGATTGAATTCTTTGATGAGGTAACAGGGAAGGTTGATCAAGGTAGTGCAGTAGATGTTATATATAGACTTTCAGAAGGCATCAGCAAAGTGCCACACAGGAGGCTTATTAAGAAGATGGAAGCCCATGGAATTAAGGGGAAAGTGGCAGTATGGATACAAAATTGGCTCAGTGACAGCAAGCAAAAGCGGTGGTGGATGGATGTTTTTCAGACTGGGAGGTGGTTTGCGGTGGTATTCCCCAAGGATCAGTTTTGAGTCCATTGCTCTTAGAAATTTTTATAAAAGACCTAGGGCTAAAAATTCAGTGGCCTGCGCCACCAGTTTTTGCCCAAAGAGGGCTTTTGCGCCACTGTGCAAACCTACCGCGATATTTAGCGGAGCGCTACTGGCGGCGTTAGCCAGTAGCGCTGCGCCGCCACCGATGACGTCATCGGTGTGCGCAGCGCCCCGCTATCGCCCCGCTGGCCATATTTGGTTGCTGCCGCCTTCCCCGCGCCGGCCGCAAACAGCGACCGGTACACGGGGCCTACCTGTGCCGGTAGTGGGGCGAGTTAAGGTGGAGGTGCGGCCAGCCGCTTTTTCGGCGGCCGCCTGCCCGCACCTCCTTCCCCGGCCTCCTACACCCCCCCCCCGCGGCATTGCCGGCTGTTTCCAGAGAGCCCGGCACTTCTCCTTGGTGCTGGGCTCATTTGCCGGCACTCGCGAGCGGGGATCGCGCTGTTGCAGGCACCTCCCCCTTAAGAATGAGAGGAAGGCCTGCAGTACCGCTGGCTGCCGTGCCGCAGCGGGTGGCGCTGCGGCACTTTACACGCCGATATTCAGTTTCAGCGCCCCAAGCGGGGCGCCGAAACCCTTGTATAGCGGCCGGCTTCCACTTGGGGCGCTGAAACTGAATTTTCCGCTGGCGCAAGTGGCTCCGCGCGCAGCGGTAATTCCGGCGCCCAGGCGAGCTGGGCGCCCCTAACTGAATTTCTAGGCCCTAGACTCGGGTGTAGGGAGCAGCATTATAAAGTTTGCAGATAATATGAAACCTGGCAATGTAACAGATCATGATGAGGATAGTTATAGGCTTCAGAATGACATAGACAAGATGGTGAAATTGGCAGAAGCATGGCAGGTGGAGTTCAATACAGACAAGTTGATAAAGTGATTTAAAAATCATGTGGGTTACTTAGGTTTATAAATAAAGGAATAGAATATAAAAGCAAAGAGACCATGTTAGAACTTTATAAATCACTGGTTAGGCCCCAGCTGGAGTATTATGGGTAATTCTGGGCACCACACTTCAAGAAAGATGTAAAAGCCTTAGAAAGGGTACAGAGGAGTTTTACCAGGATGTTACCAGGGATGAGGGACTTCAGTTATGAGGGGAGGTTGCAAAAGTTAGGACTGTTCTCCTTGGAACAGAGGTGACCTAATACAGGTTTTCAAGATGATGAGAGGTTTTAATAGAGTAAGTAGGAAAAAAATATTCCTTCTGGCGAGTGAGTCAATAACTAAAGGTCATTGATTCAAAATCATTGGAAAAAGATCTAGAGGCGAGATGAGGAAATTATTTTTCACTCAGAGTTGTCGGGATCTGGAACACGATACCTGAAAAGGTGGTGGAAAGCTGAATAATTTGAAAAGGGAGTTGGACAGGTACTTGAGGATGAGGAACTCACATGGTTATGGACAAAAAGCGGAGATGTAGGACTAAGCATGACTGCTCTTTCAAAGAGATGGCACAGGCACGACGGGCCGAATGACCTCCTTGTGTGCTGTAACATTCTAAGATTCTATGACATATAGTACAGCAGGCTATTTAATTACAGCTCTGCAGATTTCGACATCAAGGAGCCATCAGTGCTAAAAAGCCTCCAAGGTGGCCAAGATGGGGTCTTAAGCTAAAACGGCGGTTTTGCCCGCGTTTAGCGCAAGATGTCATCTTGATCAAGGAGTTGAAGCTTGCACTAAGAATGACTGCTCGGAGGACCGTTAAGGGGCTGGTTGCCACTTAAATTGTCTGCTAGCTCTCATTAATGAGGCTGTATGGCATTTGGTGGTTAGCGCTTGGCCTAATGCTGATTGGGAGTAAACAAGTCGTTGCTGAGGATTTCAAGCACTACTTAAAGGTATAACACCTTTTACTGTTCACTTGCTGCTGGAGGTTTGAAGAGGACTTTTGAAACACAGCGGGAGACTTTCTGGGACACGTTGTCAAGACTTCATCAACATTCTATCAACATTTATTATGGAACTTCTCTGAGGACTTCACCTTATTGGACACCTTATAGGAGTCACCAGGAGAAAGGGAGTGCTTGGTCATCGGCATCTTCCTAGCGGTCTCCCTTGGTCTGCAGGATGAATGGGAGGAGGACATGAGGCCAGGCAGAGCAGCACCAGCTGCTGCCGCAGAGAGGGACAGGAGGGCGAGGTGGACTCCTTCACCACTGCGGGTACAGGACATCCCTCCTCCTCTGGACCTTCTCCACCAGGACCTCCAGCGCCGCGTCCGAGAACCTGTGCACCTTCTCACCTGGTCACTGAGCCATCCTGAAACGTGCCACTGGGTGTCAGCCAGCCCACTCCACACCATCAGTGGAAGTGGGTGAGTGGAGCCCACATACAGTACACTGCTCCACGAAAATTACATTAATCAGCGCTCGAGTGGGTTGGCACTTTAAATATTATAATGAGGGTGCGTGCCTTATGGCAATCCATTATTTCAAATTTAACTGACACGGGCAGGTTTCCCAGGCTTCAGGGAACCCGCCAACTAAAGGAAGGCGAGGACTGCTGGATCCAGCAGGTAAGTGCCTTTCTACTTACCTGCTGGATCCAGCGTTCCTGACTCGCCAAACCCCGTGATTGGACATCCCAGCCCCCACCCTTCCGATCTCCTCCGACCTCCCCTGTGATGCCTCCAAACCCCCCACGAGGCCTCTGATCTCCCATCTGGTCTTCCAGCACCCTCCCTGGCCCCCGATCCCCCCTCCAGCCTCTGATTCCCGGCCCCCAATACCCTCTCCAGCCTCTGACCTCCCCTCCCTCCCCCTGGCCTCCGGCCTTCCAACCCGTTCTCCCGGGTTTCCTAGCCACATTGCAACATCCCCCGCTCCTTACCCACCTCCAAATTAAAATTCTAGCCAATATGTTTATTTTGCAAATCAACGTTATTATAATCATTTCCCGCTATTCTGCTAACCTTGAATCCACAGCAAAAGAGGATATGGGGTACATGGTAATAGTTTATGGTCATTATGAATCCATATTTTAAATATCAATTATGGCTTTACAAGGCCCCTCTGGCTAGCACAAATATAATTGAGAAAATTGAATAAATAAAGAATGCACATTAGATCATTGCTGATACAATTGGTTATCATGGTGTTGCAAAACTTCTGTTTTAGGCACACAGAGGGCCCTATTTCTTTTTCTTTGTTAATGAAAAGGCAAACAAGTGAAAGTGGTGTAATGTCAGAAAGTGCCAGAAGACTATTGATCTTTCTTTGTTACTGATCTAATGACTAATTTTTGCAGCATTCTGTAGATTCAGTGTTAAATCCCTGGTAAATAGAAATGACCCATTGCAATTACATTTACATACTCCCCTTATTTAGGGATAAAGTTCCTGATCTAGTCTCTCTTCTTGATCAAACTGTATGTAACAGAGCCCATATATATTCTCTGCTGTTGCCTTACAGTAATATTTATGCCTTGTCTTTTATATTCTATTTTAAGTCATGCAACTTCTTCCAGACCTCCTGCCAAGTCCGCCAAGTCCTGACATTATATTCATTCTTTCAGTGACATACTACCTTGTTTATTGCCTTCTTTGTACATTATGGGGCTGTCCTTTTAATTCAGTTACGTGGCTCATTCGCTGCTTATGAAGTGTTATTGATTTATCATTTATCATTTTTATGGGTGTGTTAGAATTGGCTGTGTTTTCGTTATCTAACGAAATTGCAATCTCATGAATCAAGTCTCATGAATAAGATTGTAAGGGGGCTTGATCGGGTGGATGTGGTGAGGATGTTTCCACTGATGGGTGAGACTAGAACTAGGGGGCATAATCTTAGAATAAGGGGCTGCTGTTTCAAAACTGAGATGAGGAGAAACTTCTTCACTCAGAGGGTAGTAAATCTATGGAATTTGCTACCTCAGAGAGCTGTGGAAGCTGCGACATTAAATAAATTTAAAACGGAGATAGACAGTTTCCTAGCTGATAGTGGAATTAAGGGTTCTGGGGAGCAGGCAGGGATGTGGATGTGAGTCTAGGTTCGGATCAGCCATGATCCTATTGAATGGCGGAGCAGGCCCGAGGGGCCGTATGGCCTACTCCTGCTCCTACTTCTTATGTTCTTATGTTCTTAAGTCTCAAAACTACGCATTCCCATGTGTTACCTGGTTGTAAATGAAAAGGAAAATATGCAATTCTCATTTTGGTACAGAAAAATAGAAGATGATTGCTTTCAATGTTAGCTTTTAGCATTTGATTAGGATCCCAATTGTTGCTTCTGTGCACCTTCCCTTGCAATTGTTGGTGAGATCTTTTTTCAATATTTTTCAGGGGGGTGGTGATCACGGGTGGGGGGATGCTCTGTGATCGCAGGGTAAGCAGTCCTGCTCCTCCTGGCCCACAAGCAGTGCTGGAAATGCACCTACCTCTTCCACGCAGCAGTCCTCGCCTCCCTTTACCTGCCAGGTTTCCTGAGGCCCAGGAATCCTGGCCAGTCCGGCTTACATTTAAAATGGAGATAAAATCTGAGGCACGCTGCCTCATTAAAATACTTAAATGGCCCATCCGCCTCCTGGGAGTGGGTTGGTTGCCTCACCATCCCACCTCCGTTAAAACCAGAAGTGGGTGAGTTCAAGGCAACTTGGGTTCGGGTTTGAGATTTTAAAAATGTTTACATCCCACCCCTTTTGGGGGTTAAAATTCCTCTCACTGAGTCTCTTACTCCTTTGGACTTTGGTGGTGTCCTGCACAATGGGTCTCTGCCACTCACATAGAGTTTTCAATGTTAAAAAAAATTAACTTCAGCCCTATTTATGTTAATTCATTATAGCATCCAGAAACGCCAATGGGAGAACAAACCTTTGGCTCAATTTTAGAATAAGTGGTATTAAAACAAGAAAAAACAGAGACTTACATTTATACAGCACCTTTCACAACCACCGGACGTGTCAAAGCACTTTGCAGCCAATGAAATGCTTTTATTTTGAAGTGTAGTTACTGCTGTAATGTAGGAAACACAGCAGCCAGTTTGCAGCTGCAGCAACATGATAATGACCAGATAATTTTTTTTAGTGATGTTGGTTGAGGGATAAATATTGACCAGGGTACTGGGGATAACTCCTCTGCTCTTCTTTGAAATAGTGCCATGGAATCTTTTATGTCCACCTGAGAGGGCAGACGGGACCTCGCTTTAATATCTCATCTGAAAGATGGCACCTCTGACACTGCAGCACTTCCTCAGCACTCCCTCAGCACTGCACTGGAGTGTCAGCCTAGATTTTGGTGCTCAAGTCTCTGGAGTTGGAACTTGAACCCACAGCCTTCTGACTCAGAGGTGAGGGGGTTACCAACTGAGCCATGGTTCACACCGGTCAGAAAAAGGGTCACAAAACAAGCCAGCCTTGCCCCTTTGAGTGAAAAAGTGAACATTTTCGGGAATGCAAACAAAATGTAATGTTTACCTCATAGGCGTCAGGCATGTTGACTGTCTCCCCGTGTTCAGCCACATACCCAATGATTCCTTTCCCCCAAGGCACCTGCACTTCGTTGGAGTTCTCCATACTGGAGGAAGGCACCACCATGGTCCCAGAGTGTACATCGAAGAACTTTGAGACCAACTTCTTTTTCTGGGGAGGCCCCTCCACCAGAAACAGGGAGCAGCGATCTGCGCCCATCATGATACACACGTTGATGAGGATCTTGTAGCTCAGACTGGTGAGGTCCAAATCGTTAGATATGTCCTTTACAAGCTCCAGGAAGAATTCCCTCTCGTTGGATTCCTTGAGCTTGTACTTGTAATCGATGGCTGCAGAGGCATACTGAGGGACGTTGACTCTGGATTCCAGGAGTGCACTCAATATGTGGGCTGCGGTAGGGGGCAGCGAGCTGGCTTTTCTCAGGAGGGCTCGCCTCCCGCTGCTGGAGGCGGAATCGTGAGCCCTCAGGAAGACATGGTCGTCGTAGGTCCGGTGGGATGTCATGGCCCTCGATCTGGCGAAACTTCTCCTGAGCTCCTTCTGGGACCATCGCCTGTGCATCCCGTCAGCTCGGGAGTTGCAGACCGGCTCCCTGCCCACGCTATGCTTCTCCTCCCCAGCCGAGCCAGAAACTTTGCCAGCTTTGTGCTCCTTCAACCACTTGCTCACCGACTCGCGCTTGCCCTTCCTCAGCAGGTAGTCCTCAAAGAGATCGGGGTGGCGATCCAGGAAAGCTTCCACGTCCGAAAAGTCAATGGTGGCCATGGTGTTTCCAACCTAGGGCTGGACAGTTCCTTGCCCTGTCTGATCGACCCCGACTGATCCTAAATAACTTCGAGCCTCTTCAGAGGCGGTGAGTGGAACGATCCTCCACTGAGGGATCGGTGCTGCCAAGTGCTGCTCACTATTTATTTCCTGGCATTGCCTGGAAGTGACATCTCCGCTTCACGCCTGAATCCTGTTGATGTGGCAAGAACATATTGCAGCTCTGCCGATTCCGCACTGTAAGTTAACGAGCCCCTGAACCTGAAGCAGCAGTGAATTTATCAGGAACAAGCTTTGCCTGTTGGGGATACGGCGGACCCCAGGGGCCAGTCCGATAGCCCCGACTTAGCCCAGAAATATGGTTACTTGTCATTTATGACCCAGTCAAATCACAGTCCAATGTACAGTGGAAAGAAGAGTTATCGTGAATTGTCTCAGTCAATGCTACAAAACCAGTGTGCACACAGGAGTCAGAAAGAAATCCTACACCGAGCTCTCACCGCTATTGAATTGCTGTGAGCCTAATAAATCTTTAACAAACTAAATCATGACTAGAAAGTTTATAGAGAGACGGTTTCCACCGCCGTTTAAAAATTCACACCCAGCCCGTCAAACTGAGGATTTGAATTGTCTTTAAAATATTGTCAATAGAGTAATATCAGGTGGGGTGGGTATTTACAGGACAAGGGACAGGTGCTCTTGGCTATTTGCAGTGATGAAGTTACTTGTCCAATTTTAAACGTGGACATGTTCTGAGAATGAGGCAAATACACGTTTACATTCCGTTTGGTATTTTAATTGCAGTACATGTATTTACTGGACTGGTAATTTGGATTTTTTAAAATCTTTAGAAGTATTACATTTTAATAAAACATTGAAACAATGTAATATTACAACTTTAATTTGGTTTTAATGTCGGTTAAGCTTGAATTATAAGTGGCGAATGGGACCACGGTCATTCAGCGATGTCACCTTCCTTGATAGCAACAAGCTTAACATTGAAACCAAGAAGTGGCCCAAAAAGGCAGGACAGAAATAGCCGGCGCCAGTTGTCTATCTGGACAACACACCTTGTCACATAGTGCACACACGATTGATTGCCGGTTGAACTGTTGGGTGCTGAGTTCCGCCGCTGCTTCTGTCCCCCGACTCCGGCTATTTGTTATTAATAGACACAATCCAGGTTGCCATTAGATACAGTTACTTGACGTCAAGCCTACTATAGTGGGTCAGGGAAACAGAACATTTGCCTGCCCGTCCCTCAGTAAGGTTACAAAACCGCCAACTAATAGGATGGGCTTGTTCCATTTTCCCAAGATTTCCCCAGGGGAGGGGCTATTCGTTCTGGCGCAGTTCACTGAGGACAGTGAAGATTGAGGAGATGCCAGTGGCAGTGAAAAAGTAAATCGCCAGGGATCTTTCCCACCATCAGCTTTGAAAATCAGCCACTTCAGGACTATTAAAGCTGATCTGGACTCTCTTTAATTACTATTGATTTTCTCCTATTGTTCATACGTCAGGCGGGTTCCCCTGAGAGCTAAATACTGCCCATCAAATATTTTAACACGTCCCCTCCTTACTCCCAGGACATCAAACCTCCAATTCATCTCTCTAATGTCGCTCTTTAATTTCTTCCTTTACAGCTAATTAAAACCTCTTAATTGAATCCGTTCAAGCCGCAGTAACTTTTTAAAATGTATTTGACCTTGAGTCGCACAATCGAATCCCATTGCTGTCGCAGCCCCTAAATGAGCGAATAGTGAAACCGTTACTGTATCTTTGCAGATAGACGCAGGTGGTAAAGCAGCCTGGGCTGCAGAATTTTATTCTAAAATACAAATACTCCGCAAATGTTGGTATTTATGCAAGGCCAGTACACGTGTACTTTGCGGATTAGTCAATACACATAAATAAATCGTGCCGATGGCGATATTAAAAAGGATGGATCTGGACATTAAGAAGGGTGTGTAGAAATTAAGGTAATAGAGTGCGGATACTAAGAGTTGGGATTATTAAGTATTTACCCTGAGCGGGCTCAGTGTACTCTTTTTTTGTGTGGGTGATTAAAACAAATCAACTGTAACTTAATAAAACTTTAAATAAAACTTAACAAATTAAATTAAAATTTGGTTGGCTGGGGTGATGATGCACTCCAGTCCCCACGGCGCCCACCGGCCGTGGAAAGCCTCAAGCGTGCCGACGGACACCGCGTGCTCGACTCCAGGGCGACCCGGGCGCGAACATGTCCGCGGAAGAGAGGCAGGCAATCGGGCCAAACGACCCCCTCGACTGTCCGCTGCCTGGACCAGTTAATGGCTTTTTTGGCCAGGCCCAAGAGCAGTCTTTTGAGGAGGTCTTCCGATCTGCCCGCTCCCCTCCGCACCGGGTGACCAAAGATCAGGAGCGTGGGACTAAAGTGCAGCCAAAAATCGAGGAGCAGCCCCTTCAAATAATGAAAGAGGGGCTGCAACCTCTCACATTCAGTATAAACGTGGAACACGGACCCCTCCAGGCCACAGAAAAGGCAGGCGGCCTGGGAGTCCGTGAACCAACTTAAAACCAGATTGCACGGGACTGCTCTGTGCAACACCCTCCAGGCCAAGTCCCCAATAGAAAAAGGGAGGACTCCCACGTAGAGAGCCCTCCATTAGGGACCTCTGAATCCACCGGACGGCAAGATGGCACGCCAAGGCGTGTCCGGATGGCAGACGAAGATGGCAAAGTGGAGAGTGTGCTGGAGCAGCCCGTACAGGAAACCCCTCCGTGCAGAATGAAAAGGCACGGAGGGCATTTCCCCGAGATGGCTCAAGTTGTGAGGCGCCGGTTCCCGAGAGGGATTTCGGGGCCAGGCGCCGATGAGGAATTCTGTCTGAATGGAGGTCAGTTCAGATGGGATCGGCCCACGTGTTTGAGCCTCCTCGATACACCTAGTGGAGTCGGGGCCCAGTGCCACTTTCAGCGACTCAATGGCTTTGGCCGCGAGCCGGACATTGGCCCAAGACAGGCGCCGCGCCAGCTCTTCCGGCGCCATCCAACCCGCTCCTCCACCATCGAGCAGGTCCCCGACTCTAATCACCTTGCCAGGCACAGCCCTGCCCTCCGCCAGCCACCCGAATCCGTGGTCATGGAGGTGCGGATTCCTGAGCAGCGGCCCCCGAAGGACAGCCACCACTCCTGACAGGGGAGAACTCCACCTGGAGGCAACTTGGTTCCAGACCCATAGCAGTTCCTGGTAGAAGACAGGCAGCTCCCACAGGCAGGCACGTGTACTGCCCAGTTTCACAAACAGGAGCTGTGTGTCATAATTGAAGCCATGCAGCTGGCGGAAGAAATACATCGCCAGTGCACGCCACCTAGGAGGATTCTGAACATACAGGTATCTCTGCAGTGACTGAAGATGGAATGCTGCAGTCTGGGTGCGAAGGCACACCAGCGCCTGCCCACCCTCCCTAAGCGGGAGACACAGAACTGTGGCAGAGACCCAGTGGTTCCTTTTGTCCCAGAAGAAGTTGATGAGCTTCTTCTGCATCTTGGCAACAAACGCAGGGGGAGGGATCAAAGTGACCAACTGGTACCACAACATGGCGGCCACCAGCTGGTTTATGACCAGTGCTTGACTCCTATAGGAGAGCACTCAGAGCAATCCTGTCCAGCGCCCTAGGCGAGCGGTGACTTTGGCCTCCAGCTCTTGCCAGTTTGCTGGCCAGGCGTCCTCGGCAGGGCTAAGGTAGACTCCCAAGTAGAGGAGGTGCGTGGTGCTCCAGGTGAAGGGCCTGAACTCCTCCAGCAGGGAGTCCATCCACCACTGACCCACCAGGAGTCCGGAACATTTCTCCCAGTTGATCTTGGCGGAGGATGCGTCCGAGTAAATCTGCTGGCATTCCCGCATCCTCCGCAAGTCGATGGGATCCGTGACCATGAGGAGCACCTCATTAGCGTAAGCCGAGAGGACGACCTCCACGCCCAGCCCTTGCAGAGTCAGTCCCATCAACCTCTTCCGCAAGAGGCGCAGGAAAGGCTCCAAGCAGATGGCATATAACTGACCAGACATGGGGCATCCCTGACGCACCCTGCTCCCGAAGCGAAGGGGCGCCATCAAAGACCTGTTAACTTTAATCAGACACTCCGCGGCGGCGTACAGAAGTCAGGTCCAGGCGACGAAAAGCGTCCTGAACCTAAATGACGGGCTCAGTGTAAGGTAATTTTCTAGGTAAGGCTTTGCTGTCTGTTGAATCCATTCATTGGTTCTATGACTTCTAAACATGAGAAAAAGTGAAGGGGAGTGGAGGGATAAAGAGAGACCAAGTGAGAATTAAACACTTGGAGTAGAAAATTAACTGATAGGTTTTGTTCTGCTACACAGCTTGCAATGATATGAAGCCTCTAAACCTTTAGGCAGAGTTGTTGGGCTATGGAATGCTTTGCTACCAGGAGTAGTTGAGACAAGGGAAAAGTGGACAAACATTTGGTGCAGACACAGGGCTATGGGGAAAAGCAGCATCATGGATTTAGTTTGGATTGCTCCAGCAAAGAGCCAACACAATGCATCAACCGGTCTCCCTCTTAAATTGCTTTCCATTGGCACCAATTGAGTTTAGTAATTCAGGTGTGCAGACACCCGGATTACATTGAGGAATCCAGTGTGAGGCCACCTGTTGAAGGTACTTTCATACTGCTTTGGCTCACACTGGTTGCAGTATAATTGCACCTGGTGCAAAACAAATTTTCAAAAGTAGCCAGGAAGCCTAAACTCCACGATTCAAACCTTGGCAGAAGGTCGGCTGTCAACAACAACAACAACAACTTGTATTTATTTAGCGCCTTTAACGTAGTAAAATGTCCCAAGGCACTGCACAGGCGTATTTTAAGGCAAAAAATTTGACACTGTTCTGGACTTGTTAGCTGCAGGTAGTGTCCCTAGTGGTAGTTATTGTATAGCAGTGTGTTATTTGACCTTCTTCCTGTCTGCACCGGAAGTAGTATTTGAGGAAGTGTTTTCTCAGTTGTGAACAAGGTCCACGTGTGGCAGCTTGTTTTCTATCCTCCTCCATCCTTTCTTATACGCTAGGCAAGACACAATGTCTGTGAGTATCCTTGTTTGGTAACATAATAACAACCTTGACGGTACAGTATTTTGACAATACTTTGTCAATAAGAAGTTTATTAGCTGCTAGCTACTAAAGGTTAGCTTCCATGCTATTTAACCAAATTAGTAACAATACTGTGGAGGAGGAATTCCTGGAGTGTTTACGGGATGGTTTCCTGGACCAATATGTCGAGGAACCAACCAGAGATCAGGCCATCTTAGACTGGGTATTATGTAACGACAAAGGATTAATTAGCAATCTTGTACGAGGCCCCTTGGTTCTGAGTGATCATAATATGATCAAATTCTTCATTAAGATGGAGAATGAAGTAGTTGACTCAGAGACTAGGGTCCTCAATTTAAATAAAGGAAACTACGATGGTCTGAGGAGCGAGTTGGGTAGGATTGATTGGGGAATGGCACTCAAAGGGTTGACAGTGGATAGGCAATGGCAAACATTCAAAGACCGAATGGATGAGCTACAGAATTTGTTCATCCCAGTTTGGCATAAAAATAAAACAAAAAAGGTGACTCAACCGTGGCTAACAAGGGAAATTAGGGATAGCATAAGATCCAAGGAGATGACATATAAATTGGCCAGAAAAAGCAATAATCCTGAGGATTGGGAGCAGTTTAGGATTCAACAAAGGAGGACAAAGGGATTAATTAAGAAAGGGAAAATAGAATATGAGAGTAAGCTTTCAGGGAACATAAAAACTGACTGTAAAAGCTTTTATAGATATGTGAAGAGAAAAAGATTGGTGAAGACAAGCGTAGGTCCCTTGCAGTCAGAATCAGGGGAATTTATAATGGGAAACAAAGAAATGGCAGACCAACTAAATTCATACTTTGGTTCTGTCTTCACAAAGGAGGACACAAATAACCTCCCAGAGATGCCGGGGAACATAGGGCCTGATGAAAGGGTGGAACTGAAAGAAATCAGTATTTGTAGGGAAATGGTGTTAGGAAAATTGATGGGACTAAAGGCCGATAAATCCCCAGGGCCTGATAATCTACATCCCAGGGTACTTAAGGAAGTGGCCCTAGAAATAGTAGATGCATTGCTGGTCATCTTCCAGAACTCGATAGACTCTGGAACAGTACCCATGGATTGGAGGGTAGCTAATGTTACCCCACTATTCAAAAAAGGTGGTCGAGAAAAAGCGGGGAACTATAGACCGGTAAGCCTGACATCGGTAGTGGGGAAAATGCTAGAATCTATTATAAAAGATGTAATAGCAGAGCACTTGGTAAGCAGTGACAGGGTCGGACAAAGTCGACATGGATTTACAAAAGGTAAATCATGCTTGACTAATCTACTGGAATTTTTTGAGGATGTAACTGGTAAAATAGATAAGGGAGAACCAGTGGATGTGGTGTATTTGGACTTTCAGAAGGCTTTCGATAAGGTCCCACATAAGAGATTAGCGTGCAAAATTAAGGCACATGGGATTGGGGGCAAGGTATTGACTTGGATAGAGAACTGGTTGGCGGACAGAAAGCAAAGAGTTGGAATAAACGGGTCGTTTTCCGAGTGGCAGGCAGTGACTAGTGGGGTACTGCAAGGATCGGTCCTAGGACCCCAGCTGTTCACAATATATATTAATGATCTGGACGAGGGAATTGGATGTAATATCTCCAAATTTGCAGATGACACAAAGCTGGGTGGGAGGGTAAGCTGTGAGGAGGATGTCGTGAAACTCCAGTACGATTTGGACAGATTGGGTGATTGGGCAGAAACATGGCAAATGCACTATAATGTGGATAAATGTGAGGTTATCCACTTTGGTGGCAAAAACAGGAAGGCAGATTATTATTTGAATGGCAATAGATTGGGAGAAGGGGAAGTGCAAAGAGACCTGGGTGTTCTTGTGCACCAGTCGCTGAAGGTAAGCATGCAGGTGCAGCAGGCGGTTAAGAAAGCAAATGCTATGTTGGCCTTCGATGCAAGAGGGTTCGAGTACAGGAACAAGGATGTCTTGCTACAGTTGTACAGGGCCTTGGTGAGACCGCACCTTGAGTATTGTGTGCAGTTTTGGTCGCCTTACCTGAGGAAGGACGTTCTTGCCATGGAAGGAGTGCAGCGAAGATTCACCAAGCTGATACCTGGGATGGCAGGAATGACCTATGAGGAGAGATTGTGTCGATTGGGCTTATACTCACTGGAGTTTAGAAGATTGAGAGGGGATCTCATCGAAACTTATAAAATTCTGTCAGGCCTGGACAGACTAGATGCAGGAAGGATGTTTATGATGGCCGGGGAGTCCAGAACCAGGGGTCATAGTCTAAGGATAAGGGGTAAGCCATTTAGGACTGAAATGAGGAGGAATTTCTTCACCCAGAGAGTGGTGAACCTGTGGAATTCTCTGCCACAGAGGGCGGTGGAGGCCAGTTCATTAAATATTTTCAAAAAAGAGTTGGATATATTTCTTAAGGCTAAAGGGATCAAGGGATATGGGGAGAAGGCAGGGACAGGATACTGAATTTGGATGATCAGCCATGATCTCATTGAATGGCGGAGCAGGCTCGAAGGGCCGAATGGCCTACTCCTGCTCCTATCTTCTATGTTTCTATGTAAGTTACCTACTTATCTGTGTTAAGCAGTCTATTCTGTTTTCATAAACATGTTTTTGCATCTTATGTAACATCTAATGTATAGTACTTACTTCTGTGTACAAAACATACTTTGTCTTTGTTTACAATTTCACACTTTTATTCAAGTAAAGCTTCAAAACAGCACCCTGCATCTCAAGGAGTTATTTGAATGAGTGTTTAGCTGACTGGATAGCTGGATAGGAGTTACATCTAGTGAGACCAGTACAGACACCAATCCACATAAGGATAAACTAGGGCAGGTGACCAAAAGCTTGGTCAAAGAGGTAGGTTTTAAGGAGCATCTTAAAAGGAGGAAAGAAAGGTAGCGAGGCGGACAGGTTTGGGGAGGGAATTCCAGAGCTTAGGGCCTAGGCAACAGAAGGCACGGTCACCAACGGTTGAGTGATTATAATCAGGGATGCTCAAGAGGGCAGAATTAGAGGAGTGCAGATATCTCGGGGGGTTGTGGGGCTGAAGGAGATTACAGAGATAGGAAGGGGTGAGGCCATGGAGGGATTTGAAAACATGGATGAGAATTTTGAAATCGAGGCGCTGCTTAACCGGGAGGCAATGTAGGTCAGCGAGCACAGGGGTGATGGGCGAACGGGACTTAGTGTGAGTTAGGACATGGGCAGCCGAATTTTGGATGACCTCAAGTTTACATAGGGTGGAATGTGGGAGGCCAGTCAGGAGTGCATTGGAATAGTCAAGTCTAGAGGTAACAAAGGCATGGATAAGGGATTCAGCAGCGGATGAGCTGAGGCAAGGGCAGAGATGGGTGATGTTACGGAGGTGGAAGTAGGCGGTCTTTGTTATGCTGCAGATATGTGGTCGCAAGCTCATTTCAGAGTCAAATATGACACCAAGTTTGCGAACAGTGTGGTTCAGCCTCAGACAGATGTTAGAGAGAAGGATGGAGTCAGTGGCCAGTGAACGGAGTTTGTGGCGGGGACCGAAAACAATGGCTTCGGTCTTCCCAATATTTAATTGGAGAAAATTTTTGCTCATCCAGAACTGTATGTCGGACAAGCAGTCTGACAATTTAGGCACCGTGGAGGGGTCGAGAGAATCGGTAGTGAGGTAGAGCTGGGTGTCGTCAGCGTACATGTGGAAACTGATGCTGTGTTTTCGGATGATGTCGCCAAGGGGCGACATGTAGACGAAAAATAGGAGGGGGCCAAGGATAGATCCTTGGGGGACACCAGAGGTAATGATGAGTGAGCGGGAAGAGAAGACATTGCAGGTGATTCTCTGGTTACGATTAGATAGATAAGAATGGAACCAGGCGAGAGCTGGACGACAGTGGAGAGGCGTTGGAGAAGGATGGAGTGGTCAACCGTGTCAAAGGCTGCTGACAAGTCAAGAAGGAGTTAAGAAGTCAAGACGTATGTTAGCATTCACATTTAGCTGGCATGCATCACCATGAGCGAGGCTCCGTGCCTGTTTACAAACTAAGATGTGCAGGCCTCTGTTCTCCCTGATCAAAGAATGGTGCTAGAATAACTCAGTTGTCGAACCTATGTCATTCTCAGTGAGCACCAGTCTCAAAGTGATACCTATAATGTAGATGCCTTCAATATAAATTCTATTTGAATGGTGAAATCATATAATCTTGAAAAAAAATAGAATTCCTTTACAAAGAATGTTCTTTATAATACAGTATGGTAAACTGTTGATTAATAATTTATTTAAATGCTACACATGGCTGCAATTCAATTTCCAGATAGTCTGATTGAGATTAGATTAATTACAGATATAGTAAATATGGAAGATTAATATCAGATAGAAGATTAATATCAAGGATGCCTGACCTCTCTTTAAATTATTTCTAAAAGCTTTGCATACTTAAGCAATCTGATTAAGTAAATGCATCATTTACTTTATTACATTAATTTGTAATTGTATTAGTGCTATAGTAAAGATTTGGTGTCAGAGCTGGTGGCTTAATGAAATTCTAAATGCAATTTTTGTAATATTTAATTTATTTAACTTGGACACAGACCCATGGTTCTCCATTTCATTATTACCTTCAATTTCACTTCAAATTGATCTATTCATAGCTCATTTGTATCTAACAGCTTTGTAAATGGCAATAGTCCTCTAAAGTAATTCTGATTTTGTATCAGATATTCTTCCAAAATCCTACTTCTGTTTGTCACAATATCCAGTGTGATATGTTTTTAGATCAACACAAACTGTAAAACATGCAAGGGTTACAGTACAAAATGGTTATGCTTTGGACAAGCAGCCCAGAAGTTGTGAGTTAAAATCAAGTTCTGAAATTGAATTCAATAAATCTGTGAATGTGAGATAACACCAGAAAATGACATGAAAAACACTGGATCGTTCATTAATGCTCTTCAGCAAAGGGAACCTGCCATCTCCACCTGATTTGCCTACATGTGACTCCAGTCCCACACTATGTTGTTGACTCCGAATAACTCTTGAAGTGAGCTAGCAAGACGCACAATTGTAGAAGGTGGCCTATCATCACCTTCTCAAGTCAACTAGGAATGGAGAATAAATACAAAATAAATTATCAGGATCTCACCCACCATTAATCAATTTCCAAGACTGCAGGAATCAATATAAAGGAAGGCTGCACGCTGAGCACCAGTGCTTCATATAGTTGTTTGAGAATGTGCAAAGCTCACTGCAAGGCCTAGTGGGGATTGCAAAGGAGTCCAATACGTGGATCCATACAGTGATGTACAACTACTTTGATGAACCACAGGCCACCATAGAATGTATAGGAATTCCACAGCATCAGAGTGCTTCAGCCCAGTTGGAGTTCCTCTCTTGAATACTCTGACTGGTGTTACTGAGAACTTGGGCTCTACTGCAAAGGAGTCTTTCAAGGCTGAATAAGAATAGATGTAAGAAGTCACACAACACCAGGTTATAGTCCAACAGTTTTATTTGAAATCACAAGCTTTCGGAGCGCTGCTCCTTCGTCAGGTGAAGTGGAGAGATGCCTATAGAGACAGATTATATAGTCAGAGAATAATGCCAGATGATTACAGGTAATCTTTCTAACTGCCATTTATCACACCTCGGCAGACAGATAATCACAGCAATCAAAGGTGTGAATGGTGTCCAAACAGGTCAGTCAGGAAAACATTACATCAAAGAACAATGAGGTGGGGTCACAGGGGGTAAAATGTTGCAGATGCTGGGGTCTGTATGAAAAACAAAAAACAGACAAAAAACATTTTCTTTGCTGGAAATCACAGCAGGTCCGGCCGCATCTGTGTAGAGAGAACAAGCCAACGATGACTCGAGTCTGGATGACCCTACATCAGGTGGGGTTACATGTAGCGTGACATGAACCCAAGATCCCGGTTGAGGCCATCCTCATGAGTGCGGAACCTGGCTATCAGTTTCTGCTCTACGATTTTGCGTTGTCGTGTGTCTCGAAGGCCGCCTTGGAGAATGCTTACCCGAAGATCGGAGGCTGAATGTCCTTGACTGCTGAAGTGTTCCCCAACTGGGAGGGAACACTCCTGCCTGGCGATTATTGCACAGTGTCCGTTCATCCGTTGTCGCAGCGTCTGCATGGTCTCGCCAATGTACCATGCTCCGGGGCATCCTTTCCTGTAACGTATGAGGTAGACCAAATTTGCACCCCAATACGCCAACATCTTCATGCACAAGTTTGAGCAAGACTTCTTCACTGCACAGGACCTCCAACCAATGCTATACACCAGATACATTGACAACATTTTCTTCCTATGAACCCACGGCGAAGAATCACTGAAAAGACTACATGATAACATCAACAAGTTCCATCCCACCATCAAACTCACCATGGACTACTCCTCAGAATCGGTTTCATTCTTGGACACACGAATCTCCATCAAAGACGGACACCTCAGCACTTCACTCTACCGCTAGCCCACGGACAACCTCAGGATGCTTCACTTCTCCAGCTTCCACTCTAACCATGTTAAAGAAGCCATCCCCTATTGACAAGCCCTGCGAATACACAGGATCTGCTCAGACGAGGAGGAACGTGATGGACAGCTACAGACGCTGAAAGACGCCCTCGTAAGAACGGGATATGACGCTTGACTCGTCAATCGACAGTTCCGACGGGCCACAGCAAAAAATCGCATAGACCTCCTCAGAAGGCAAACATGGGACACAACCAACAGAGTACCCTTCGTTGTCCAGTACTTCCCCGGAGTGGAGAAACTACGCCATGTTCTTCGCAGCCTTCAACATGTCATCAATGACGACGAACATCTCGCTAAGGCCATCCCCACGCCTCCACTACTCGCCTTCAAACAGACGCCTAACCTCAAACAGACCAGCGTTCGCAGCAAATTACCCAGCTTTCAGGAGAACAGCGACCACGACACCACACAACCCTGCCACGGCAACCTCTGCAAGACATGCCAGATCATCAACACAGATACCATCATCACACGTGAGGACACCACCCACCAGGTACATGGTACATACTCATGTGACTCGGCCAACGTTGTCTACCTCATACGTTGCAGGAAAGGATGCCCCGGAGCATGGTACATCAGCGAGACCATGCAGACACTGCGACAACGGATGAACGGACACCGCGCAACAATCGCCAGGCAGGAGTGTTCCCTCCCAGTCGGGGAACACTTCAGCAGTTAAGGACATTCAGCCTCCGATCTTTGGGTAAGCATTCTCCAAGGCGGCCTTCGAGACACACGACAACGCAAAACCGTAGAGCAGAAACTGATAGCCAAGTTCCGCACTCATGAGGATGGCCTCAACCGGGATCTTGGGTTCATGTCACGCTACATGTAACCCCACCTGAAGTAGGGTCATCCAGACTTGAGTCATCATTGGCTTGTTCTCTCTACACAGATGCGGCCGGACCTGCTGTGATTTCCAGCAAAGAAAATGTTTTTTGTCTGTTTTTTGTTTTTCATACAGACCCCAGCATCTGCAACATTTTACCCCTTGTGACCCCATCTCATTGTTCTTTGATGTAATGTTTTCCTGACTGACCTGTTTGGACACCATTCACACCTTTGATTGCTGTGATTATCTGTCTGCCGAGGTGTGATAAATGGCAGTTAGAAAGATTACCTGTAATCATCTGGCATTATTCTCTGACTATATAATCTGTGTCTATAGGCATCTCTCCACTGCACCTGATGAAGAAGCAGCGCTCCGAAAGCTTGTAATTTCAAATAAAACTGTTGGACTATAACCTGGTGTTGTGTGACTTCTTACATTTGTCCACCCCAGTCCAACACCGGCATCTCCACACCATGAATAAGAATACAGCCAATATAAGTCAGCGAGCACGGGATTTGGTGAGAGTTAAGATACGGCCAGCAGAGTTTTGGATGAGGTCAAGTTTATGGAGGGTGAAAACTGGAAGGCCGGCCAGCAGAGCAATGGAATAGTCGAGTCTGGACATAACAAAGACATGACGCGGGTTTCAGCAGCCGATGTGCTGATAATATGCTCAAATTTAAAATGCTCGTCCATCTGTTCAAATCCCTCCATGGCCTCGCCCCTCCCTATCTCCGTAACCTCATCCAGCCCTACAACCCTCCGAGAATTCTGCATTCCTCCAATTCTGGCCTCTTGTGCTTCCCCGATTTCCTTCACCCCTCCACTGGCGGCCGTGCCTTCAGCCACCTCGGCCCTCCCTAAACCTCTCCGTCTCTCTCTATTCCTTTAAGATGTTCCTTAAAATTTACCTCTTAGACCAAGTTTCTGTCACTTGTCTTAATGTCTCCTTCTTTGGCTCAGTGTCAATTTTTGTCTGATTACGCTCCTGTGAAGTGCCTTGGGAAGTTTTACAAAGTTAAAGGCACTATATCAATGCAAGTTGCTGTTGTTGTTGTTTAGATCATTCTTCATCAACATTACTGCTACCATAATTTTTAAGACAGAAATGGTGTGGGTAACATGATTAAGGGAGAGAAAGCTTAGGTGGTTACTCAGAGTCAGACAAGGGATGTAGAGCCAAGTCAGATTGAAGTAATGCGAGCAAATGCACCAGAGATAGCAGTAAGTTCTGAGCTGAGGAGGCTGCCAGTTGCCAGAGTGATACTGGAGCACAAATGAGCGTGTGAGGGACCAAGGTCTCCCAATACAATATCATACAAACGGCAATCAGCCTAGGGAATTTGGATACCCTGCACCAACATGAACTGGAAGGAGCTCAGCAGATGGACACATTAGAGGGTGGGGGCTCTCAAGTCACCCGAGCATCAGGCTCTCTCAGCCTGAAACAGCAGGGTGGCATAGTTACAAGGACAGGCTTTTGGTCTGACATGAAGATCAAAATCAGTTGAGGGACAAGAGCCAGAAGAACTTGAACAGAGAGTGGCACTGGAGATGTACTGAGATTTATTAAAACGCACAAAGGACAGATTGTCAGAGTACTTTAATTGGGCAATTATATCCAAAGACATAACTTTGTGTGACCAATATCGGCATCTGGGAAAAATGGGGGATCCTAACCAAATACCCGCAAATGATATTTAATTTGTATAAGTGCAGTGTTTTTTTTTTAATTCGTTTTTTATGGGATGTGGGCATCGCTGGCAAGTCCAGCATTTATTGCCCAACCCTAACTGCCCTTGAGAAGGTGGTGGTGAGCCGCCTCCTTGAACTGCTGCACTCCACATGGTGAAGGTACTCCCACAGTGCAGTTAGGGAGGGAGTTCCAGGATTTTGACCCAGTGTCGATGAAGGATCGACGATATACTTCTAAGTCAGGATGGTGTGTGACTTGGAGGGGAACTTGGAGGTGGTGGTGTTCCTATGCGCCTGCTGCCCTTGTCCTTCTAGATGGAACAGGTCATGGGTTTGAGAGGTGCTGCCGAAGAAGCCTTGGCGAGTTGCTGCAGTGCATCTTCTAGATGGTACACACTGCAGCCACGGTACGCCAGTGGTGGAGACAGTGAATGTTTAAGGTGGTCGATGGGGAGCCAGTCCAGTGGGCTGCTTTGTCCTGGATGGTGTCGAGCTTCTTGAGTGTTGTTGGAGCTGCATTCATCCAGGTAAGTGGAGAGTATTCCATCACACTCCTTACTTGTGCCTTGTAGATGGTGGAAAGACGTTGGGGAGTCAGGAGGTGAGACACTCGCTGCAGAATACCTAGCCTCTGACCTGCTCTTGTTGCCACAGTATTTATGTGGCTGGTCCAGTTAAGTTTCTGGTCAATGGTGACCTCCCAGGATGTTGATGGTGGGGGATTCGGCAATGGTAATACCATTGATTGTCAAGGGAAGGAGGTTAGACTCTCACTTGTTGGAGATAGTCATTGCCTGACACTTGTGTGGCGCGAATGTTATCAGCCACTTATCAGCCCAAGCCTGAACATCGTCCAGGTCTTGTTGTATGCGGGCATGGACTGCTTCATTATTTGAGGAGTTGTGAATGGTGTTGAACACTGTGCAGTCATCAACGAACATCCCCATTTCTGACCTTATGCTGGAGGGAATGTTATTGATGAAGCAGCTGCAGATGCTTGGGCCTAGGTCACTGCCCTGGGAAACTCCTGCCATGATGTCCTGGGGCTGTGATAATTGATCTTCAACCACCACAACCATCTTTCTTTGTGCTAGGTTTGGCTCCAGACAGTGGAGCGTTTCCCCCCGATTCCCATTAACTTCAGTATTACTAGGGCTTACTAAGACTCCTTGATGCCACACACTGTCAAATGGATTTACAAAAGGTAAATCGTGCTTGACTAATCTACTGGAATTTTTTGAGGATGTAACTGGTAAAATAGATAAGGGAGAACCAGTGGATGTGGTGTATTTGGACTTTCAAAAGGCTTTCGATAAGGTCCCGCATAAGAGATTAGCGTGTAAAGCTAAGGCACATGGGATTGGGGGCAAGGTATTGACTTGGATAGAGAACTGGTTGGCAGACAGAAAGCAAAGAGTTGGAATAAATGGGTCTTTTTCCGAGTGGCAGGCAGTGACTAGTGGGGTACCGCAGGAATCGGTCCTAGGACCCCAGCTATTCACAATATATATTAATGATCTAGATGAGGGAACTAGATGTAATATCTCCAAGTTTGCAGACGACACAAAGCTGGGTGGGCGTGTGTTCTGTGAGGAGGATGCCGAGAAACTCCAGTATGATTTGGACAGGTTGGGTGATTGGGCAGAAGCATGGCAGATGCAATATAACGTGGATAAATACGAGGTTATCCACTTTGGTGTCAAAAACAGGAAGGCAGATTATTATCTGAATGGCAATAGATTGGGAGAAGGGGAAGTGCAACGAGACCGGGGTGTCCTTGTGCACCAGTCGCTGAAGGTAAGCATGCAGGTGCAGCAGGCAGTTAAGAAGGCAAATGGTATGTTGGCCTTCGTAGCGAGAGGGTTTGAGTACAGGAACAAGGATATCTTGCTGCAGTTGTACAGGGCCTTGTTGAGACCACATCTTGAGTATTATGCGCAGTTTTGGTCGCCTTATCTGAGGAAGGATGTTCTTGCCATGGAGGGAGTTCAGCGAAGATTCACCAGGCTGATACCAGGGATGGCAGGAATGACGTATGAGGAGAGATTGGGTCGATTGGGCTTATACTCGCTGGAGTTTCGAAGAATGAGAGGGGTCTCATTGAAACTTATAAAATTCTAACAGGACTAGACAGACTAGATGCAGGAAGGATGTTCCCGATGGCCGGGGAGTCCAGAACCAGGGGTCGCAGTCTTAGGATAAGGGGTAAGCCATTTAGGACAGAGATGAGGAGGAATTTCTTCACCCAGAGAGTGGTGAACCTGTGGAATTCTCTACCACAGAAGGCAGTAGAGGCCAATTCATTAATTATATTCAAGAAGGAGTTAAATATATTTCTTAAGGCTGAAGGGATCAAGGGATATGGAGAGAAGACAGGGACAGGGAACTGAATTTGAATGATCAGCCATGATCTCATTGAATGGCAGAGCAGGCTCGAGGGGCCAAATGGCCTACTCCTGCTCCTATCTTCTATGTTTCTATGTTTCTATGCTGCCTTGATGTCAAGGGCAGTCACTCTCACCTAACCTCTGGAATTCAGCTCCTTTGTCCATGTTTGGACCAAGGCTGTAATGAGGTCAGGAGCCAAGTCGTCTTGGCGGACCCAAAACTGAGCATCTGTGAGCAGGTTATTGGTGAGTAAGTGCTGCTTGATAGCATTTTCGATGACAACTTCCATTACTTTGCTGTTGATTGAGAGTAGACTGATGCGGCGGTAATTGGCCGTGTTGGATTTGTCCTGCTTTTTGTAGACAGGACATACCTGGGCAGTTTTCCATGTTGTCGGATAGATGCCAGTGTTGTAGCTGTACTGAAACAGCTTGGCTAGATGTGGGGCTAGTTCTGGAGCACAAGTCTTCAGCACGACAGCTGGGATGTTGTCGGGGCCCATAGCCTTTGCTGTATCCAGTGCGCTCAGCCATTTCTTGATATCACGTGGAGTGAATCGAATTCACTGAAGACTGGCTTCTGTGATGGTGGGGACCTCAGGAGTAGGCTGATATGGATCATCCACTTGGCACTTCTGGCTGAAGATGGTTGTGAACTCTTCAGCCTTGTTACTTTTGCACTCACATGCTGGGCTCCACCATCATTGAGGATGGGGATAGTAATGGAGCCTCCTCCTCCCGTTAGTTGTTTAATGGTCCACCACAATTCACGACTGGATGTGGCAGAACTGCAGAGCTTTGATCTGATCCGTTGATTGTGGGATCATTTAGCCCTGTCAATAGCATGCTGCTTCCGCTTTTTAGCATGCATGTAGTCTTGTGTTGCAGCTTCCCCAGGTTGGCACCTCATTTTTAGGTACGCCTGGTGCTGTTCCTGGCATGCTGTTCTACACTCCTTATTGAACCAGGGTTGGTCCCCTGGCTTGATGGTAATGGCAGAGTGAGGGATATACCGGGCCATGAGGTTACAGATTGTGATGGAATACAATTCTGCTGCTGCTGATGGCCCACAGTGCCTCATGGATGCCCAGTTTTGAGCTTCTAGATCTATTCTGATCTATCCCATTTAGCATGGTGGTAGTGCCACACAACACGGTGGAGGATGTCCTCAGTGTGAAGACGAGACTATGCGGTGGTCACTGCTACCAATGCTGTCATGGACAGATGTATCTGCGACAAGTGGATTGGTGAGGACAAGGTCAAGTAGGTTTTTCCCTCCTGTTGGTTCTCTCACCACCTGTCACAGGCTCAGACTGGCAGTTATGTCCTTCAGGACTCGGCCAGCTCGGTCAGTAGTGGTGCTACCGAGCCACTCTTGGTGATGGAATTTGAATTCCCCCACCCAGAGTACTTTCTGTGCCCTTGCTACTCTCAGTGCTTCTTCCAAGTGGTGTTCAGCATGGAGAAGTACTGATTCATCAGCTCAGGGAGGGCGGTAGGTGATAATCAGCAGGAGGTTTCCTTGCCCATGTTTGACCTGAAGCCATGAGACTTCATGGGGTCCGGAATCAATGTTGAGGACTCCCAGGGCCACGCCTTCCCGACTGTATACCACTATGCCGCCAGCTCTGGTGGGTCTGTCCTGCCAGTGGGACAGGACATACCCAGGGATGGTGATGGAGGAATCTGGGACATTGGCTGAAAGGTATGATTTTGTGAGTATGACTATGTCAGGCTGTTGCTTGACTGGTCTGTGGGAGAACTCTCCCAATTTTGGCACAAGTATCCAGATGTTATTGAGGAGGTCTTTGCAGGGTTGACTGGGTTGGGTGTGCCGTTGTCGTGTCTGAAGTCAGTGCTGAGGTCGATGCTGGGTTGCCCATCCAGTTTTATTCTTATTATTGTTTCTCGTAGCAGTTTTGTACAACTGATTGGCCATTTCAGAGGGCAGTTAAGAGACAACCACATTGCTGTGGGTCTGACATCATATTTAGTCCAGACCAGGTAAGGGACGGCTGATTTCCTCCCTAAAGGGCACTAGTGAACCAGCGGGGTTTTTTAAATAATCCGATAGTTTCATGGTTACTATTACTGATACTAGCTTTATATTCCAGATTTATTTAATTAACTCAATTTAAATTCCCCAGCTGCTGTGATGGGATTTGAACTCACGTCTCATGGATCATTATTTTTTTTTATTCGTTTATGGGATGTGGACGTCGCTGGTAAGGCCAGCATTTATTGCCATCCCTAATTGCCCTTGAGAAGGTGGTGGTGAGCCGTCATCTTGAACCGCTGCAGTCCGTGTGGTGAAGGTACTCCCACAGTGCTCTTAGGGAGGGAGTTCCAGGATTTTGACACAGCAACGATGAAGGATGGGCAATATACTTCTAAGTCAGGTTGGTGTGTGACTTGGAGGGGAACTTGGAGGTGGTGGTGTTCCTATGCGCCTGCTGCCCTTGTCCTTCTAGGTGGTAGAGGTCGCAGGTTTGGGAGGTGCTGCCAAAGACTCCTTGGCGAGTTGTGGCAGTGGATCCTGTAGATGGTATACACTGCAGCCACGGTACGCCGGTGGTGGAGGGAGTGAATGTTTAAGGTGTTGGATGGGGTGCCAATCAAGCAGGCTGCTTTGTTCTGGATGGTGTCGAGCTTCTTGAGTGTTGTTGGAACTGCACTCATCCAGGCAAGTGGAGAGTATTCCATCACACGCCTTACTTGTGCCTTGTAGATGGTGGAAAGGCTTTGGGGAGTAAGGAGGTGAGACATTCGCTGCAGAATACCTAGCCTCTGACCTGCTCTTGTTGCCATAGTATTTATGTGGCTGGTCCAGTTAAGTTTCTGGTTAGTGGTGACCCCCAGAATGTTGATAGTGGGGGATTCGGCGATGGTAATGCCGTTGAATGTCAAGGGGAGGTGGTTAGACTCTCGCTTGTTGGAGATAGTCATTGCCTGGCACTTGTGTGGTGCGAATGTTACCTGCCACTTATCAGCCCAAGCCTGAATGTCCTCCAGGTCTTGATGCATGTGGGCATGGACTGCTTCATTATCTGAGGAGTGGTGAATGGCACTGAACACTATGCAACCATCAGCGAACATCCCCATTTCTGACCTTATGTTGGAGGGAATGTCATTGATGAAGCAGTTGAAGATGCTTGGGCCTAGGACATTGTCCTGAGGAACTCCTGCAGTGATGTCCTGGGGCTGTGATGATTGACCTTCAACCACCACAACCATCTTCCTTTGTGCTAGGTATGACTCCAGCCAGTGGAGAGTTTTCCCCCTGATTCCCATTGATTTCAGTTTTACTAGTGCTCCTTGATGCCACACTTGGTCAAATGCTGCCTTGATGTCAAGGGCAGTCACTCTCACCTCACCTCTGGATTTCAGCTCCTTTGTCCATGTTTGGACTAAGCCTGTAATGAGGTCGGGTGCCGAGTGGTCTTGGCGGAACCCAAACTGGGCATCAGTGAGCAGGTATTGGTGAGTAAGTTCCACTTGACAGCACTGTTGATGACACCTTCCACTACTTTGCTGATGATTGAGAGTAGACAGATGGGGCGGTAATTGGCCGGATTAGATTTGTCCTGCTTTTTGTGGACACGACATACCTAGGCAGTTTTCCACATTGTCGGGCAGATGCCGGTGTTGTAGCTGTACTGGAATAGCTTGGTTAGAGGCGCGGCTAGTTCTGGAGCACAAGTCTTCAGCTCGACAGCCGGGATGTTGTCGGGGCGCACAGCCTTTGCTCTATCCAGTGCGCTCAGCCGTTTCTTGATAGCACGTGGAGTGAATCGAATTGCCTGAAGACTGGCTTCTGTGATGGTGGGGACCTCAGGAGGAGGTTGATATGGGTCATCCACTCGGCACTTCTGGCTGAAGATGGTTGCAAACGCTTCAGCCTTGTCTTTTGCACTCATGTGCTGGGCTCCACCATCATTGAGGATGGGGATATTCATGGAGCCTCCTCCTCCCATTAGTTGTTTAATGGTCCACCACCATTATGACTGGATGTGGCAGGACTCTGGATTACTAGTCCCATAACATGACCACTATGCTACGTGTGTGGGGTGAGCTGGAAGTAATAAGGGAAAAAGAGGATTCATTATGAAGAAACTTCTCCTCCAGCATTACCAGTCACCATGGCCATGACTCTGACCTTGCCTATGACGGCCAGCATGTTTACTTCAAGGGGGATGAAGAGGGTGTGCAGACAGGCTCCACCAGTGGAAACTTTCTGTCTGAAGTTGTGTGCAACCTTCTCCTGCAAGAAAGAAGGGAGTGTGTTAGTGACAGTCTTGTGAGGTGTTCAGAGAATGTGTCGGTCATGGTGGAATAGCTGGTATGCAGTGTGTCATATGTGAGTTGTGGGGAAGTGAGTGTTGCAATTGTGGTGAGTCTGAGGAAAAGTAGTGATTGTAGGAGAGTGAAGGGAAACAGGGGAGAGAAGTATTGTCAGTATTGACATTGGAGGTGCTGGAGGCGTGAGCAGAGAGTAAGAGAGCAGTATTGTTACCTTGGCAACACTACTGAGGTCATTGAACTTTTTCCATCATTGCAGCCATGTCCTGAAGCTAAGTTCCTGGCTTTCACTTGCTCTCTCACCACTTCCCACTGGTGGAGTTGATGCCTGCAGAGTTTGCCCCTTGGGAGGAACAGGATCTCCCTCCTCATGTCCACAGCCTGCACCTGGGCCTTATTGAAAGCAGTAGAAAACCCTGGTGCTCTCTCAGTGCTTGCTGTAGCCATTTCTCTATTTACAAGTACTCCCTTCCTTCTGCATCCAGAGTGCACCTCCACTTTAAGAAGTGCTGGCTGTCTTTAAGTGGGATCAGAGATGCCTGATATCTGGCCCTCCAATCAGGCACATGGCCAATGAATAGCGTGGGTAGTGCTGGCTGCACACCTGAGTGATAATAATGAGCAGACATCACAAATACTATATGCTGCCTGAGATAAAGCTAACAGGTGAATGCAATGTGCTCCCCACTCCAACCATGGGTGCGATCGAATTTCTAAGACTTACAGTCCACGCCTACCTGGGGCAATTGCAGCACTGGTGCAGTTCTGATCCAGATGAATTATCGTGGGGGAACACTCAGGGCTAGAAATTTGTTATAGCCAAGGAATGGGCGGTGTCAGTAGAAAAGTTGGAGAATTAGCGTAAATTCTTTAGACTGCACACAAAATTTGTCCTCACTGCTCAGTAAAATGATTGGAGTCCTAAATCAAATCTTAAAATCCAAGCTCATTGGTGTTAGACTTAAAGGGTGGACCAATATCGGGTGCAGTCTAATCACAACTCATCATTTCCGCAGGCTTTTTTCACTACTTAAAGGGGAAGTTCATTGATGCTGCAGCACCTAATTCTCAGCATTGCTGGCTATGCAGCTGCCTCAGCAAGCAGAAGCAGAACAACAAGAAGGAGCCAGAGGACTGAACCAGATGTGCCCATGGCAGATTCACGCTCCAGGGAGAGAGCCCGCAGATTCTCCGATGAAGCATTGGAGGCATTGGTTTTCGCTGTGTAGAGACGGAGGGCGGTGCTCTACTCAGCAAGTGCCATAAGTCTTCCACACCATGTTGAGGGAGGTACCACAGCATGTCTCGGGCAGCATTATGGTCCCCAGGACCCATACACAGTGCAGGAAGAAATTTAACGATGTCACTTGGGTGTCAATGTGAGTGAATGCTTCAACAAATGCTACATACCACCATCTGTACCACAATCTTCACACACTGCCCAAAGCACCACACCCCCAGCACCCACCCACCAACAATCTCTACCTACCAACACACGCACCCACATCTCACACCTTGCACACAATGACAGCTATTCAACTATGGCAGGCACAAGGGTCATTAGTTATTAGAATTCATGTGATATGTGTGATATGTTTATAGATAAATTTATTCATGGTGTTTGGAATATTTTGTAGTCTCTCTCATTTCGCCTTTACGCCCAGGAGGACACTGATATGCCATGAGATAGGGATTGTATGATGGGGATGTGGTGAGCTACGGGGATCTGGGGTTTCGTTCATGTGAATTGAAGTTTGATGAGCCGGACACGGACAGCCTGTCCAGAAGGCCGATTATCTCACTGCCTCCTCCCTCCCTCCTGTTCCTCCTCCTCCTCATCCTCTTCCTCCTCATCCTTCTCCTCATCCTCATCCTCCTCTGCCTTGTCCTCCTCCTGAGGTGATCCCGCAATCCCTGCTGGCAAGGGCTGCACCCTCATGATGGCCAAGTTGTGGAGCATGCAGCAGATCACCACGGAATGGGACACCTACTCTGGCGAGTACTGGAGTGCTCCTCCCAAGTGGTCAAGGGAGCGGAACTGTTGCTTCAGGAGCCCAATAGTCTGCTCGGTGATGTTCCTAGTGGCAGCATGGCTCTCATTATATGAGTGCTGGGCACAAGTGTTGGGGTTGTGGAGGGGAGTCAACAGCCAGGTGACGAGTGGATAGGCCTTGTCTACGAGCAGCCACCCTTGAGCTTGACATGGTGACTGGAAGAGTGCTGCACACTGGTCTGGTGCAGGATGAAGGCATTGTGGCTGCTGCCAGGATAGCGGGCATTGACATTAAGGATTCGCTGTGTGTAGGCGCACACCAACTGCACATTAAGCGAGTGGTAGCCTTTGCGGTTATGGAAGGTCTCAGGATTGTTATGCAGTGCCCGCAAAGCTTCGTGGGTGCAGTCAATGGCACCCTGCACCATGAGGAAGCCCACTATCCTGACAAAGCTAAATTTACGCTCATCCTGTTTCTCTCTGGTGATTGGGAAGCCAATGTAGTCCCTTCTCCTGCTGTAGACAGCCTCAGTGACCTCCCGGATGCAGCGATGGACTGTGAGATGTTAGCTATGTCTGGCGAAGAAATTGAGAGCCACAGTAACCTTGACTGCCACTGGGAAAGCTGTGGTTGCCCTGATCTGAGGCTGGAAGTCTGGTTGCAAGAGGTGGCAGAGTTCTGTGACCACCTCCTTGGTGAAGCAAAGCCTTCTAATACACTGCGCCACGCTTAATTGAAGGTAGAAGTGCTCTCAGAATACCCTCGGAGGGTAAGGCCTCCTGTTTGGAGTCCTGATGGCCCTCCTCCTCCCTCTGCACTGTAAGAAATCGTGAATTGGAAGAAATTCTGAATTGTAAAAGAAATAATGGTTTTATAAAAAAAATGGCTTTGCCTAGCTCAGCAGCCAGGATAAGCTGATGGCACGGAGAAACCAATCACGTCAGATAAGGAATTGCACAAAGAGCTGAGGTTGTTTACGAGGGCATAACACAGAAACAGGCCTTCATGTAGGAATAGCTAGACCTGATAAGAGGTCGAGTAAGGAACCTTATGATAAACAAACTCTCTAGGAGAAAGTGCGAGATGTCCAAACAGGAGATAAGCAGAGGAATGACCTCATGCGTCTGCGAGGGGTCTGCTGTAGATACCTATTCCCCTGTAATTGGACAATTGAATCGGTAACAAATGATTGACGTGGGGTATCCACCGGCCCCCCGAAATAAGGTATATAAACGGGAAGCCGAAAGGGAAAAATAGGCAGAGAGGGGAAAGGCTTCCCTGGGGTGGATTCTTCAAGCTCAACCTCTGAGGTGGATTCACGCTAGCTTGGGCTTAACACCTTGGTCAAGCTCAACCTCTGAGGTGGATTCATGCTAGCTTGGGCTTAACACCTCTGTCAGCCTCAGGAGACAACCAAAGAGGAAGAGACCACTGCTGCAGGCTGCAGGGAGCCGAGACTACCGTTCTGCCTCAACCTCCGCCCGTTTGCCCATCCGTCCGTCTGTTCCGGGGGCCGTAAACCATTCCTATCTGTTATGGGTTGTATGTCTACTGTGTCTATCCTGATTGTGTGTTGTATTGTGAAGGAATAGCCATGATTCAGAGAAGTACACGATACTATGAACAGAATTCTGATATTATTAATAAAAGACATATTGGGTTTAAAAGACACAAGTCTCAGAAATACAGGCTTCTGAGATAAGATCAGTTGATAACAAAGTTGTAAACAAGCTTTGAAATGGGAATTAGTTAAATATACTAAAACAATGAAAGATTGAAGCAAACAATTGGTACTTCCTAAAGGTCTACGGTTTGCAATGAACACAATGAGAATGCTCAGTTTAAAGTGTGAAGAGCTAACACGTAAAACAGAAATACAAACATTAAAAGAGGCATGTGCCATTGAAAACATGACATCAAGTAAAGAAACAACTGCTGGTCAAATAGTTTTATGTTAAACTTGGAAGACAGGAAACATAAGATTAAATATGCAACCAATTGAGATAGCTAGAAAACAAGTAAACACACAGTTAAAGTGGTTTTGATTTACATATTGTAAATATAATACCAACAAGAAGGCTTTGAAAATATGACTTCAATGGAGACACCAAGCAATTGCATTGTGTTTGTATTAAACTTGGATCACCATGGAGTCAAAATGTCTGCTAAAAACCAGTAAAGCCAATATTAAGAATTGAATGAAGAAAGCATTTTGTAGGAATGACATCAAACAGAAACCATTGCTGTCATTGTTTTTATGATGGTTTTTGGAACACCTATAGGTAGAGAAATAATTCTGCATGCAATAGTTGAATTGATAGTAAGATAGAAAGCATTCGAAAGAGGTATCAATAAAAACAATTAGCTGACATCAGCAGAGAACATCAAAGAAGAAACCACTGTCAAAAGGGTATAAAAATAAAACCTTTTTAACAGAAAAGTCAGAACTCGCTGAACGGGCAAAGTGTTTCTCAACTCTTCAGAGGAATCTCTGTAAGTCTTTAACTATGAGTCTCAGGAAGTCAAAGTGATTGATTTTGGTGGATGTTCTGGATTTAGAAATAAGTAAGAAATAAGAAATGTAATGAAGTAAAGATTTGAAAATAAGGATCTCTGAGAAATAAGAAATGTAAGCTAATTGTATTTTGAATTGTTAATGTTGCGACTGATTCAACAGATGTTAACTGAATGTCGCTCTTAAATAAAACTATATATTTTTAGAATTGTCTCAAAGAGTAAATCTGTATAAACTCGCGAACCCACAAATTCTGTACACTCTTTTGTAAGGAGTTGCAGAATTCTGGGGGGTATTCCGGACCCTCATAATATCCGGAAGGTTACAGTCTAGTTCAACTTATTAAAAGTACTATCTGGAGGATGGTAACATCTTTAATCATTCCTTTCCTTTAGGGAGAGATAGCCTGAACCTTTAGACCCATTTAAGCATCTTATAGAATTTGGCTATCTCTAACTTAAGTTGAGGGTGAACGTCTGGGGAATACGCCTGATCTGGGATGGCCCAAAAGGGCTAGGACTGTAATTATCCCTTCAGTATTTAACTATGTTTGAACTGCTGCTCCTTAATAAAATGACTTATGACTCCTAAGACTCTTTGGGTAATCTGCGTGTGACCTGTGATCCAAATCTTACAGCGTACATGTTCCTGTATTTCATGCTGCCTACGCTCTGCCGTAGATCCTGGAGGGCGAGGTGACATGCCAGTACAGCTCTCATTAATGTTACCAAGTGTAGCAGCTTGAATCTTTGAAGAATAAATGTAACTACTTTTTAGTTGCCAGAAGACCCTTGATACAAAAGAACCTTGAAATTACTGAATGAAACTGTTGCAGTGTGCGAAACTAATAAAAAAACACTGAAACTGCACTAACCTGACAGCTGCAAGTGATTACTCATGAGCCCTTTAAATAACGTACCTGGAGCCAGCTTCCTGGTGTTGCATGCCAGCTCTCCCTCTCGGCCTTTACTCCAGGCAGTGAGGTAAGTGGCGAGAATCAATTTTGCAAATCGGGTGGTCAGTGAGCATTGCACACTCACTGATGTCACAATCTACCTGGCATTGACCTTACCAGCGGTGCTATGGGGGGGGCTGGATTTGGTGTGCAGCGCTGGATTCTACTGGCACTAACTGGAGGTGCTAAGGGGACGAATGTTTCCTCCTCAGTCTCTACCCGAGTCACAAGCTACTGCCAAGGGATATGGCTTATAGGGTAACTGAAAAAGAATGTTTGAGCACCATCCGGGCACTGGAGAAGTTACAACCATACTTATCTGGGTATGTATCGTATGTGTGTTCTGACCACATAACTAGGGTGGTTACATTACACTCATGACAAAAAACCTATTTGTTACAATGGAGCATCACCCTACAGGTGTACAACATGGTTATCCAACATCAACATGGCTCGCAAATTTAGAATTCCAACACTCTCACATAAACAAAGCTTCAGTTCTCACAAGTTTCTCACAAGTTTCCTATCAGCAGCATTGAGTACCAAATCCAAAGAATGGAGGGTTATTTGACAAAAGTTAAATCTTTTTGTCTATGACTAGTGGATCTCTCTGGGGTGTGTTCCTGTGGGCTGCATTTTACCAACCTCGGCGGGTCCGTGGCGGGCGACATCCATAGTGTGTGGGCATCTGTCTTGATCCCGGCCTCCAACAAGATGTTACATAAATAGGGTTTCTTAAGCCCGCCTTGTGAGGTTCCCGGCCAATTAATAGGAAGCGGGCCTGATGACGCCATCTGATGAAGTGTCATCAGCCAGTTTCCTTAAAGGAGCCATGTCCAAAATTAGCTCAATGTAAGCTTGAAGAACAGCACCTCATCTTTTAATTAGGCACTTTACAGTCTTCTGTTCTCAACATCAAGTTCAACAATTTCAGACCATAACATCTGCCCCTATAATTTTTTTCCTCTCTCACATAGCAGCTGTTGATGTTTCTGCCATTGCCATTTACACTTCATCTAGAGTCATCTTTTGTTTCTTAACTTGTCCAATTACCATCTCCTTTTGCCTTGCACCATCATCCTTTTTCTCTTAATCTCTCCTGCCTTCCATCCAATCACAGACCTTCCCTTTTGTTCTTTCTCCCCTCCCCCCTCTCCCTGCCCCTACACTTGCTTAAAAACCTGGTACATCTCCAACTTTTTCCAGCCCTGACGAAGGGTCATCGACCTGAAACATTAACTCTGTTTCTCTCTCTACAGATGCTGCCCAACCTGCTGAGTATTTCCAGCATTTTCTGTTTTTATTCCAAAATAATTTTGACAGTTCTGCCGTCAGTGTTCTGCAGCATTAAAGTGCTCCAAACACTGACAAGCACTGCACAAAGGTGCAGGGCTGCACCCAGGCTCTCCCATGACTCCCTCCATATGCTTATGGAGGGAGTCACAGCACGCAGGGAGGTTCTCTTCCCTTCCAATGGGTGGAAGAGACCTCCCTAGGAGACCAACGCAGCCTGGTTGCACATTGCACAGGAGGGCACAGGCAGGGATGTCGTCAAGAGGACCAGGCTGTAGTGGCACAAACCTTTCAATGATCTCAGTAGATCATGAAACGTTACTGTAAAGCCACACTCAACCTCATCCTGCTGTGCCACTCATCACATCCCCATCATTCTGCCTTTCCTACCCTACCCCTGCACACCCTTACTCACACCAACTTACCTTGCACCTCCACCCATCCCTCTCTATCTACATTATCACTTCCCCATCTCACTAGCCACCCCTCACACTCACCCTCATCCTTGTCTAATCACACCAACTAACTACACACAAGGGTAGACACTTGTGTATTTTGGCCAATTTTCGTGTAAAGTTTCTGTTAATGTGTTGTCAGACATTGAAATCTTTATTTTCATCACTTTGCCTTCTTGGACAGTTTTGTGTGCACCTTTAAAAGTGTCTTCATAAGTTGCAATGAATGGTGAGACATAACGGTACCCCCCCTCCCCCCCCCCCCCCCCACACACACACACAATGATGATGAGTGTGAAAGGAATGGCTTGGACATTAAGGGATGCTTTATGGTGCTGGTGTGGGGTGTTGCCAACCTGGTGCGTCACGTGGCAGCCAGGGTGTACAGTGTTCAAAGTGAAACAAATCTGGACATGGTGAGGCCATCGGCGGCATTCCAGGCAGCAATGTGCATGGGTGATGATGCCCTGGGTCCAGTGCAGCGTCAGTTGATTGCGGAGAAGGTTGGTGTGGATGTTGGTGCTGCTGGTGTGCCCAGTGATGCTGTTGTGCCTGGTGATGCTGGTGTGCCCGGTGATACTGGTGTGTCCAGTGATGCTGGTGTTGGGGCTGATCGTTTTGGGATTCTGAGGACCGAGGTGAGATTTTTACAACTGCACCGATGCTGATTGAATAAATGGCAGGTGAGGTCGAGATGACAGATGTAATCTATCAATGTTGAGATAGGTTGTTCCAAGGAGGTGACAGTGGATAGAGAGATTACTCCAAACACTTCGAAAGTGCATAAAGCTCAAAAGTGTTCATTAATGTTTCAGTTTCTAAGATTGGAAAGTGACCAGCTGTGAAATGGTAGCTTCTATACCAATTTGCAGCTTTCACCTATTCACAGCTATGGAGAGTCATTGAGAACATGATATACTTACCTGGAGTGATAGCAGTTCTCCGGGAACCTTGTTGAAAACCTGATGAAATGGGAAGTACATGGAAAAATGGTTCTTAACTACCTTTTAATAAGCTTTTAACAATCTAAATTGGCTGACCCGCCACTTGCTGTCTTGGGAAACTGACAAGGAGGCGGGTTTACTGTGGGATACCAACCCGCTGTCAATCTTAGTGATTTTGACAGTGGACCTGCCTCCAAACCCGCACTCTGAGTGCTGGCAAAAGTCAGCCCTGTGAGTGGGAGAATCTGATCCCTCTGTTACCTATTTCTGTTGTCATTGTATTTCTGTTTTTCTCTGCATTTCTTTATTTCTGCTCCCTGATCCTTTTGCTTCTCTCATCTTCTGTTTCTCTTGTCATTTTATTCTTTTCTCTCCTTCAGCTGGGGGTGGGGGTGACCTGGCATGACGTGGCTTTGAATAGAGCAACTGAGGGATGTAGGCTGTATTTTTCCATAGATTTCAGGGAAAATGTGGCCTGCACATCTCAGCAGCTCCCTTCCCACCTCCTCCCCCATGACTCATGCTTCCCCATCCCTTCAATCACTTTACCCGGTGGGGGGGAGTGGGCCTTTGGCGTAGCGGTAGCATCCCCGCCGCTGGGCCAGAAGACGTAGGGTTTCGAACCCCGCTCCAGACAGTCCCGGCAAGTGGAGTCGGAGCTCCGGCTCAAAATTCTGGGTTGACATCCAGCGGGATACTTGCGTCCATGGGTGTGGGTGCCCCCCCCCCCCTCGTATGGGTTGTGGGAGCCCGTAAAACCCTCCCGCCACAGGACTAACCACCCTAATGGCTGGTACGAAGATGGTTACGGTCACGGAAGGAGCATTAATCGCGGCCAGAAATCCTTCCACCACTTCATACAGTTCCCCAAAGGGAACAGTGTGAAGACACGTACAATGACGACCCGGTGGGGCGGCTGCGGCAGCTTCCAGCTCAGGAGTAGGTTAAAATGCCATCAGGGTCCCATGTATGTCATGGAACCTTGACTTGTATGTATTAATGAAGCTCCCACTGCCGAAACCAGCGGCATTAAAATGGGGAATCAGCAGGAACGGAACAGGAAGTGGAGCCGCTCCTCTTAACAGCTTGCACCTATTTTCTGGCTGACTGGAGAGAGATAAAAATCCCCCTTTTCCTGTTTGCTCCACAATTCAATATTGGGTCCAGCCACCTCCTTTTGTGTACCTAGAAGGGCAGAAGAAGAATATATTTTAAAATGTTGGCAGCAAGGCATCACTTGAAACATTGTAGTACGTTGTGCTGCATTTCTATATCTGTTTATGAAGAAGCAAATGGGTATGAGTAAGGAGGTAAAGGATAAAAAGCAAAGGATGATACTAACCCTGAGCTTAGGGGAGGTTTCTCACTTCTCCCTCTTCAATTCTTTGTATTGCTCTCATGCTCAGAATCTCCAGAGTTCTCTGATAAAGAGTTACGGGTCACAGGTTAGGTGAACCCTCGCCAGTCTGCATGCTTTGAAGGTAGTTACGTGCAGTGTTCTCCTGCAATCAGATAGTAAAAGGTCATATGTTGAAATAAGAAATGAGAGATGTGTGTCACCCAAGTGTCATGGTCAGCATCACCTTAAGCAACATGCAAGCTCCTTTATGCCAATATGTTGCTTAGCACACTTAATGGGACATAGAGCAAATGCATTGTCAAGGCAGCAGTACATAATGTCGTTTTAAAATCTGGGCATTTAGAAAGTACATGAACTGTCAGCAGAGTGCTGTGTATCCTACCTCATTGATGCTGTGCCAAACTTACGGTGGAATGCCATTAAGATGCAGCATAAGGCAACTTTGTAAATTGAAGCAAAATGTATTTACCTTGGCAATCTTCCTGAGACCATGATTGGGGAGAAGGGGCCATAAAAATCACACATGTGCCATCAGTAATACCCTGCAATTTGGGGGATCCAGCTAGGTGGTAAAGGTGGAGGACTCTTTCATGTTGCAGGTTGTTCAACAAGTTAGTGGTCCAGGCAAGTAAGTCATTAATGTCTTCCATGATGCAACTGTGCATCCAGTTTGAGAGATATGACATATATCTCCTGCTGTTGCTTGGAAGCACCCAATGGCATAAACATTAATGGCAACAATTGAAATGTTCAGCATCCTTGAGGAACCATAGTCTCCACTTGCAGGTTTCTTTGGCCATATCCAGGTACAGTTCCTTTGTGGTACACACAGGTGGCAGCAGAAGTGAGGGTCCTAAGGTGCAAGCAATCCTGTCTTGTATGCTTCCTCTGATCCTCCTCTAAAATCTTCAAATAGAGAATACCAATAATTCTTATATAGGCAGTGCACAATGACAATTTTTTTTGAGAAAAAGACACAAATAGTAGATGGAATCCAACTTTTAAGAAGCTCTGAGTAAGTAAGTACTGGACTCAAGGGTTAAATTACAAGGAGAGATTACACAAACTAGGGTTGTATTCCCTGGAATTTAGATGGTTAAGTGGTGATTTAATTGAAGTTTTCAAGATATTTCAATTTTCAACTTCAATTTCAATTTCAATTTTTATTGGTCACATAACTAAACACAAGAAGTGTAATCTAGTCAGTGAAATGCTTTTTTCTTGACGAGCCGAGAGCACCAAGCAGCAAGAACACTGAGCTGCCTGGTACGCACGGAGCTCGCAAGGACGGCAGCCATCTTCATCGGCGCCATCACAAAAAAACACATACCGACATATACACGCATACATATTTAAATATAAATAAAGCAGACATAAAATAAATAAAAGACATAAAAAGACAGCACATAAAATGAACAAGCAATAATGTAAAAAAAGTAATTTCTACAGTAATTACATTGATATTTCTACCCAGGCTTCTAGAATAAGCTCTGGTTACAGGGTGGCTGCACTGGGAGAGCATCGTGAGGAACTCACTGTGGTAAACCACTGTTATACCTGTCTGTATGTGTATGTGTATTCCACTAGGTACAGGTCTGGACATGCCTCGGCTGACTCCTCCCACTATTCCAGGTATATAAGTGACTACCTCCCAGTCCCTTAGTATTCTGGACGGGTCGACCACTCGAGACTAGACCTTCATTCTTTAGTTAATAAAAGCCTGGTTGTTACTCGCTTAACCTCAGTCTTTTGAGTAATTGATGGCGCATCAATTTTATTAACTAAATTTTTTATAATGGAGAAGATCCTCACACCAGCATGCCTGGACCTGGACAGTCGGGAAGTGGACGCTTCCACCAAGTTTGCTCACTGGCTCATGTGCTTCGAGGCATTCCTGACTGCCTCCACTGCGGTCGTAACGGATGCGAACAAACTGTCTGTCCTGATCTCCAAGGTGAACCACCGAGTGTACTCAGTCATCCGGGACGCGACCTCGTACACAGCCGCCCTCCAGCTCCTCAAGACCCAGTACACGCGCCCTGTGAACGAAGTTTACGCCAGGCACCTCCTGGGGAGGCGCAAGCAACAACCTGGGGAATCGACTGAGGAATACCTCCAAGCACTGTCCGTGCTTGGCCGGGCCTGTGGGTGTAAGGTGGTAACGTCCACTAAGTACACGGAGGAACTGATCCGGGATGCCTTCGTAGCGGGCCACAGGTCCAACTACACCCGACAGCGACTGCTGGAGCAGAGTGACCTCACCCTCGACAAAGCCTCCAAAATCACACTAACGCTGGACGCAGCCTACCGGGGAATGGATGCCTACTCCTCTGCACCATGGACGCCGCGGGGAACGACAACCTGGGACATGGTAGGACAGCCCCATAGCACCGTGCCACCCCAGCCACAGCCCAACAACGGCCCAACCACCGCAGCAGTGTCCCAAAGCCAGACAGCAGTATCCCAAGGCCAGAAATGTTACTTCTGTGGCCAGGCCAAACACCCCAGAGCGCGCTGCCTGGCGAAGAATGCGACCTGCTCGGGCTGCGGGAAAAAGGGACACTACGCTAGCGTCTGCAAGGCCAAAGCCACCCCGAACGCCAGCAGCGCCGCGTGTGGGCCGTGCGAGCCGCCATCTTGGGCCCCCAACAGCGCCGCGTGTGGGCCGTGCGGGCCGCCATCTTGGGCCTCCCCAGCCATGTGCGAACCACCGCAGCAGCAGCCATCTTGGACAACTCCAGCCACATGGGAATCATGGACGCCGCCATCTTGGACACCAGCCGGGACGCAGCAGGCCGCCAACGCCCCCCCCCATCTGATACCCGCAGCGACACACCGACCCCTACGCTGGCCTCTGTTACGCTGGACCAAACGAGACCGCACCAACTAGCTCAGTCCAAAATGGACGTTAAGGTAAACGGCCATGCAATAAACTGCCTTTTTGACTCCGGGAGCACAGAGAGCTTCATCCACCCCGACACGGTGCGGCGTTGCTCTCTCCCAGTCCTGCCTGCGCACCAGCGGATTTCTATGGCCGCCGAGTCCCAGTCAGCGGACATTGGCGGCTACTGCGTGGTGACACTATTAGTAGACGGGACTGTGTTCAATAATTTTAAACTCCTGGTCCTGCCCCAACTTTGCGCTGCCGTTCTACTGGGGTTGGATTTCCAGTGCCACCTCAAAAGCGTTACGATGGCGTACGGTGGCCCCCTCCCCCCACTCACAGTCCGCAGCCAGCAGCCTCCAAATTGCCCGCCGCGCACCAGATGCAACCTCTCCACACTCAGAGTCCCACCCCCCCCACTGTTTGCTAACCTCACCCCCGACTGTAAGCCCATCGCCACAAAGAGCAGGCGATACAGTGCCGGGGACAGGGTTTTCATCAAAACCGAAGTGGAGTGGCTCCTGAAGGAGGGGATTATTGAGGGCAGCTCCAGCCCCTGGCGAGCCCAGGTTGTGGTCGTTAAGACCGGCGAGAAACGATGCCTGGTCATCGACTACAGCCAAACAATAAACCGCTACACCCTGCTGGACGCCTACCCACTCCCCCGCATAGCTGACATGGTCAACCAGATCGCGCAGTGCCGCGTCTTTCCGACCATTGACCTGAAATCAGCGTACCACCAGCTCCCCATCCACCCCGAAGACCGCCAGTATACTGCTTTTGAGGCGAACGGCCGCCTCTATCACTTCCTTAGGGTTCCCTTTGGCGTTACCAACGGGGTCTCCGTCTTCCAAAGGGAGATGGACCGGATGGTCGATCAAAACGCGCTGCAGGCCACTTTCCCTTACCTAGACAATGTGACCATCTGCGGCCATGACTTGCAGGACCACGACGCAAACCTCGAGAAATTCCTCCGCACCGCCCAACTCCTGAACCTGACATATAACAAGGAGAAGTGCATATTCCGCACAAACCGCCTCGCCATCCTTGGCTGTGTTGTGGAACACGGGGTCATCGGTCCCGACCCGGACCGGATGCATCCCCTTATGGAACTCCCACTGCCCCACTGCCTAAAAGCTCTGAAGAGGTGCCTAGGGTTTTTTTCCTACTACGCCCAGTGGGTCCCCTACTATGCAGACAAAGCCCGTCCGCTGATCAAATCCACCTCTTTTCCCCTGATGGCAGAGGCCCGCTCGGCCTTCCACCGTATCAAGGAGGACATTGCCAAAGCCACCATGCACGCAGTGGACGAATCCATCCCCTTCCAGGTGGAAAGCGATGCGTCCGGCTTCGCTCTGGCCGCCACCCTTAATCAGGCGGGGAGACCTGTGGCATTCTTCTCACGAACCCTCCAGGGCCCGGAGACCAGACACTCCGCGGTCGAGAAGGAGGCCCAGGCTATTGTGGAGGCTGTGCGTCATTGGAGGCACTACCTGGCCGGAAAACGATTTACCCTGCTCACTGACCAGCGTTCAGTTGCTTTTATGTTCAACAACAAGCAGAGGGGCAAAATCAAAAATGACAAGATCTTGAGGTGGAGAATCGAACTTTCCACCTACAATTACGAGATCTTGTACCGGCCTGGGAAGCTCAATGAACCCCCAGATGCCCTATCGCGTGGCACCTGCGCCAGCGCGCAGATCGATAGGCTGAGGGCCCTCCACAATGACCTCTGCCACCCGGGGGTCACCAGGTTCTTCTACTTCATCAAGGCCCGCAACCTGCCTTACTCCATTGAGGAGGTCAGGACCATGACCAAGAACTGCCAAGTCTGCGCTGAGTGCAAACTGCACTTTTATAGACCAGACAGAGCCCACCTGATAAAAGCCACTCGCCCTTTCGAACGCCTGAGCGTCGATTTTAAAGGGCCTCTCCCCTCCTCCGACCGCAATGTGTACTTCCTCAACATCATTGACGAGTACTCCCGTTTCCCGTTCGCTATTCCCTGCCCGGACATGACCAGTGCCACGGTCATTAAATGTCTGAACAGCCTCTTCACCCTGTTCGGTTTCCCCAGCTTTATCCATAGCGACCGGGGCTCATCGTTTATGAGCGACGAACTCCACCAGTACCTGCTCGCTAGGGGTATAGCCACAAGCAGGACCACCAGTTACAACCCCCGGGGGAACGGACAGGTGGAAAGAGAGAATGCAACAGTTTGGAAGGCCGCCCTACTAGCCTTAAAGTCTAGGGGCCTTCCGACCTCCCGCTGGCAGGAGGTGCTCCCCGATGCGCTCCACTCGATTCGGTCACTGCTCTGCACTGCCACCAATGTCACCCCTCACGAGAAAATGTTTGTCTTCCCAAGGAAGTCCACATCGGGGACAGCGTTACCGCCATGGCTGACGTCCCCAGGGCCGGTACTACTGAGAAGACACGTGAGGACCAATAAAATGGACCCCCTGGTCGAGAGGGTCGACCTCCTCCACGCCAACCCCCAGTACGCTTACATTGCATACCCGGACGGGCGGGAGGACACAGTCTCCATACGAGACCTCGCACCCTCGGGGACCGTTGTAACCCACTACCCATTACCACCCCCCCCCCCACGACACCCTCGGGGACCGCTGTAACCCACTACCCATTACCACCCCCCCCCCACGACCCGATATCCAACCCCAGCAGCCGGCTCGCCTTGGACCGTCACCCACGAGGACTACACTCCAGTGCCCCAGCCTACACGGGACGCGACGCCAGAAGCTCCACCACCCCTGCCGTCGCCACGTCGATCACAGCGGCAGACAAGACCTCCGGAGAGACTCCAATGCACGAACTTTTAAATACACTTCACCCCGCCGGACTCATTTTTAAACAAGGGGTGAATGTGGTAAACCACTTTTATACCTGTCTGTATGTGTATGTGTATTCCACTAGGTACAGGTCTGGACATGCCTCGGCTGACTCCTCCCACTATTCCAGGTATATAAGTGACTACCTCCCAGTCCCTTAGTATTCTGGACGGGTCGACCACTCGAGACTAGACCTTCATTCTTTAGTTAATAAAAGCCTGGTTGTTACTCGCTTAACCTCAGTCTTTTGAGTAATTGATGGCGCATCACTCACAACTTATAATTAAATAAATTTAATTAATTAAATTAAATAAATAAAGTGCCCCCTCAGTCTTTCTCAATGTTTCCATTTTGGTCTCTCTCGATGTTTCCCCTCTCTCTCTCGATGTTTCCTCTGTCTTTCTCGATGTTTCCTCTCAGTTTTTCTTGATGTTTCCCCTCGGTTTCTTCCACACACCTGGCCTGCACATTACTCCTGGCTGTCCAACCTGGCTTCCTGGTAACTGGGTTCCGCTCCAGCTCTCATTCTTCAAACTGTCACTCCAGCTCTCGACCTTCAAACTGTCACTCCAGCTCTCGACCTTCAAACTGTCTCTCCAGCTCTCGACCTTCAAACTGTCACTCCAGCTCTCGACCATCAAACTGTCACTCCAGCTCTCGACCTTCAAACTGTCTCTCCAGCTCTCGACCTTCAAACTGTCACTCCAGCTCTCGACCTTCAAACTGTCTCTCCAGCTCTCGACCTTCAAACTGTCACTTCAGCTCTCGACCTTCAAACTGTCACTCCAGCTCTCGACCTTCAAACTGTCTCTCCAGCTCTCGACCTTCAAACTGTCACTCCAGCTCTCGACCTTCAAACTGTCACTCCAGCTCTCGACCTTCAAACTGTCTCTCCAGCTCTCGACCTTCAAACTGTCACTCCAGCTCTCGACCTTCAAACTGTCACTCCAGCTCTCGACCTTCAAACTGTCTCTCCAGCTCTCGACCTTCAAACTGTCACTCCAGCTCTCGACCTTCAAACTGTCTCTCCAGCTCTCGACCTTCAAACTGTCACTCCAGCTCTCGACCTTCAAACTGTCTCTCCAGCTCTCGACCTTCAAGCTGTCTCTCCAGCTCTCGACCTTCAAACTGTCACTCCAGCTCTCGACCTTCAAACTCTCACTCCAGCTCTCGACCTTCAAACTGTCTCTCCAGCTCTCGACCTTCAAACTGTCTCTCCAGCTCTCGACCTTCAAAATGTCACTCCAGCTCTCGACCTTCAAACTGTCTCTCCAGCTCTCGACCTTCAAACTGTCACTCCAGCTCTCAACCTTCAAACTGTCTCTCCAGTTCTCGACCTTCAAACTGTCACTCCAGCTCTCGACCTTCAAACTGTCACTCCAGCTCTCGACCTTCAAAGAGAGCAAGAGACTGGGGGGAAGAGAGAGAGCGAGAGACTGGGGGGAAGAGAGAGAGCGAGAGACTGGGGGGAAGAGAGAGAGCGAGAGACTGGGGGGAAGAGAGAGAGCGAGAGACTGGGGGGAAGAGAGAGAGCGAGAGACTGGGAGGAAGAGAGAGAGCGAGAGACTGGGGGGAAGAGAGAGAGCGAGAGACTGGGGGGAAGAGAGAAAGCGAGAGACTGGGGGGGAAGAGAGAGAGCGAGAGACTGGGGGGAAGAGAGAGAGCGAGAGACTGGGGGGAAGAGAGAGAGCGAGAGACTGGGGGGAAGAGAGAGAGTGAGAGACTGGGGGGAAGAGGGAGAGCGAGAGACTGGGGGGAAGAGAGAGAGCGAGAGACTGGGGGGAAGAGAGAGAGCGAGAGACTGGGGGGAAGAGAGAGAGCGACTGGGGGGAAAGGGAAGGGGGAGGAAGGGGGAGGGGGAGGAAGGGGGCGGGGGGAGAGGGGGAGGGAGATTATTAAGATATTAAGAGGAACAGATGGGGTAGATAGCGAGAGACTATTTCCACTGGTTGAGGAATCTAGGACTAGGGGGCATAGCCTAAAAATTGAGAGCCAGACCTTTCAGGAGTGAAATTAGGAAATGCTTCTACACACAAAGGTGGTAGTAGTTTGGAACCTCTCTTCCAAAATGGCAATTGGTACTAGGTCAATTGTTAATTTTAAATCTGAGATTGATAGATTTTTGTTAGCTAAATGTATTAAGGAGTACAGGACACAGGCAGGTATATGGAGTTAGGTCACAGATCAGCCATGGTCTCATTGAATAGCAGAACAGGCTTGAGGGGCTAAATGGCCTACTCCTGTTCCTATGAAATCAGTGGGAACAAACAAAGTGGCTAGTGGCACAATGTGAAAAAAGCAATGCATCCAATTTAAAGGAAAGTATTTAAGCTACTGTCTCCCAAGCAGTGTCATTTCACATGGCTGCAGCGCATCTGGAACTCTGTTCAGGTGCTCCAACCATATGATAGGGCTATGACATCATTTACATTGGCATTTGCAGGTGTGCAGGTGGCAGGCTAATATTATGTTAAAATATTACTTTAAATATTTAGCATCCTGTAATATACAATATGCTATTCCTCTACCTACAGGTGCTTCCAAATCACATTAGAAAATGCAATATTCAACAGGTGCTAAACAAGCCTCGATGCTCGATAATTTGAGCCACTGGAACCTGATGCTACGGGCACCGAACATCATTGGCTCCATACATAATTGTTCAAAATACTTAAATTTAAAAATCTCTATTAAATTACATCTACTTGGCTTGCAGCCTTGGCAAACGCTGAATAAAACATGAAGTAGACTGCAAACTAAATATTTCATTGGTACAAGGATTTCTGTGCATCTGGTGAGTTAATAAATATTTGATCACCAGTATGCTTTGTGCAGTGTAGAGGGAAACATCAATAAGGCTAATATTACTTTAGATACTAATCATCCTGTAATATACAATATGCTATTCCTCTTCCTGACAGTGAAATAAAGCCCATTAGCACTTCAGTTCAAATCATTTTATTTGATCACAAGGGCCTGTTGTCATTTGTCACTGTCTGCCACAATACCTTCCAGTAGCAAAAAGAGCACAATTGTTGAAAAGGAAAAAATCCCCACACCACATGCTTCACCGGTGGAGCTTAAATTCCAAACTTTCCCTCCAGGTTCCTTCTACAGGTTCCAGGCCAAAAATGCCAAGGGCCATCTCTTCACATCTGGACAGCTTGGAAAGGTATCGGTGTCTCTTTATAGACAAAAAATGTTATTGTATAGGTATGTTTAATTATTTGTAAATGTTATAATATTTTATGTTGTTATTATAATACTAACCTTATAGAATAATAGAATGTGACATCCCAGAAACAGGCCATTTGGTCCATTAAGTCTGTGCTGGCATTTTCTTGGGCCAGCCAGTCTAGCTCCCACTCGCTCCCTGTACTCTTTAATATTCCTCTTTGTCAATAAACTGTCTAATTACCTTTTAAAAGTACTTATGGACTCTGCTTCAACAACAGCTTATGGCAGAACAAAGTTGAACCAACTTCTGAAGGAGACCTGTGGAACTCATTAGTGACATCTTTACTTGTAAGACCTCCTTCGCTAATGGAATAAACAACTTCTTATGAACTACCTTCTGTATTTACTGATCACACTAATCAGAGCAGCAGCATTTGGCCGCAAACGTCTTTCACCATAATGGCCGGAAACTCCAGGACTCGGATACACTGGGTTCAAAGCCTTCAGCCATAGTTGTGGATGGCATGTGGGGGGGCAGAGCCTCCAGCTAACCCCACAAGGCCTTCAATGCAAGAGGCCAGGGGGTGGGCTCTCCCCAAGTCAGAAGTTCCCACTCCTAGGCCGTCAGTCAAAACCTCACGTAGCATCAGCATACCGAGCTGAGACCAGTAGAAATGGGGCCCACCCTAGGACCAGGGCAGGCTTGGGACTTGGATCCCCAAAGATTGGGGGTGGGAACATGAAATTTTGTAAAGATTTTAAACCAGTCTCCTGGTAAGAGGATCACCCATCAATTGCCCAGGTGGAGATGGCCCTGGCATCCTTCCTTCCCACCACTCCTCCCCTCTCCCACAACCAGCCAGTTTCCACCAGTGTTTCTGGTGTGTTCAGTAAGAGGGCAGCCATAGACGCACCCCAAACCACTGAAGGCCCACTCCCGGAGATTCCGTCCCTGACCCATGAACTTCGGTGGGGTCAGTGGCATTGCGCACCTAAGATTTTCTGGGCCATAATATTTAGCTACACTAAATGATGTTAAAAATAACAGAGTTTCTGTTAGACACAGACATCTCCAGAGAACAGCATGTTCTCAAAGAATTTGCAGGTAATACATTTATTTCAAAGGCTGGCCAGACTGGCTGCTCAGACAGGCAACATATGAGCTATGGGAGAAACTAATAAGTATTTGAAATATTGTACATTCTTAAAGTCACATAATAATAAAAGTGCAGTCATGCCATATGGAATGAAAATGAGACTACAAACAGTACCGAAATGTTCAATTTTTAATAGCAATGGCCACTTCAGTAAAGCAATATTCCTTATATCTGAAAACCCCAGAAAACACTGATCAATGTTAACATTACTACCGGTGCTTTCTAAACTTTACAAGAATTTTACACAAATAAAACAGGAACAATACAGCTGTCAAGCAGCCATCTTAAATAAATTACAAATCCAAAAAGGAAACTCAGTCAAACAGTCAATATGCAAACATTTTGATACCAGCTCTCAAGATACCTCTAAATATCATTCTAATGTGGAATACTGCAGGTATAAAGAAGTCTATAGAAAACTAAGGGAAGGATCTGGAACAAAAAGTAGAAACAGAGCAGCAGTCAAATAAAATAACAGACATCACCATTACAAGACCACATTAGTTGTGGGTCTGGGGCTGAGACAGATATGATACCAAAAAATGATGGCTTAGAAAGTTGATTGCGAGCACCCATTGTTTGGACCGAATTTGGACCAAAATGGCGTCCGAGCAGCGTGCGCACATTTTGGATGCGGGCCGGACACCAGCTTGGTGAGGGCGGTAGGGCGGCTGTTAGGAGCGTGCGCTAGAAGTATGGTAATTATGCAGATCGTGACATCAATCAGCGTGCAATGCTGATTTGACGCCAGTGCTGCCATTTTCTTCGTCATCACTGGAGCTAACATCCTACGTTAACCTTGCACAGCAACAGGAAGGACCCCCCATCAGTGCTATTTAAAGGGATCCATCACCAACTTTCAGTAACTTGCTTTTTGATTTCTACTGGCTTAGTGTAAGTTTGTGAAACTGTTTGAAACTTTCTAAAGTTATTTAAAGTTGGTGAGGTGACAGGGAGTGGTGCTGCAAGTGGAGAAGGCCTCGCTTCTGACTTCAAGGGTTCTGGTCAGACCACTTGCTCCCAGTCATGGGTGTTCTAGTTGTCATCCCCCTTGGCCTGCAGCATGACAGGGAGATGGAGAAAAGGCAGCGAAGAAAAGGACAAGCTGCTCGGAGAGGGAGCAGGAGGAGCGGAGAGGAGGAGGCCTTAACCACCTAGGATCCTCCAAGAGCAACTCTCTTACCTCAGCCTGAGCCAGGAGCAATGTCTGAGGCGTCTGCGCTTCATGAAGGAGGTGCTCACAGAACTCTGCCACCTCTTGCAACCAGACCTGCAGCCTCACTCCAGGACAAGGACAACGTGCCAGTGGCTGTGAAGGTGACTGTGGCCCTGAATTTCTTCACGTCGGGATCCTTCCAGGCTGGAGCAGGTGACATCTGTAACATCTCACAGTTCGCCATCCACTACTGCATAAGAGAGGTGACAGAAGCTCTTTATGCCAGGAGAGGGGAATTCATTGTCTTGTCTCTGACCAGAGAGAAGCAGACGGAGCATGCATTTGGCTTTGCCAGGATAGCGGGCTTTCCCATGGCGCAGGGTGCCATTGACTGCCTGCATGTGGCTTTGTGGTCACCGTATACAAATGCTGAGATTACCACAACCACAAAGGTTACCACTTGCTGAATGTGCAGTTGTTGTATGACCATGCTTGGCACATCATGATGGTGAATACCCAGTGTCTTGGCAGCAGTCATGATGTATTTATTCTGTGCCAGTCCACTGTTCCCTCAGTCTTTGAGCCACCAAGACAAACCAGAGGGTGGCTACTGGGTGACACCTTCAACACCTGGCTCATGGCTCCGCAACCCAACCACACGTGGGCAGCATACGTACAATGAGCGCCATGCTGCCACTCAAAACATCGTAGCAGACCATTGGGGTGCTGAAGTAATGATTCCACTGTCTGGACTGCACTGGAGGAGCCCTCAAGTACCAACCGGAACATGTGTCCCAATTTGTCATGGTCTGCTGTATCCTCCACAACCTGGCCATCATGAGGGCACAGCCCTTGCCACCAGGAATACGGCCATCAGCTCAGGAGCAGGAGAAGGAAGAGGAGGAGGCAGAAGAGGAGGAAGTGGAAGAGGAGGAGGAGGAAGCAGAAGGAAGGAGCCCTTTTCTGACCGGAATACCCATAATTGAATGAACTGCCTGCGGTATGTATGAACGCAACCCCAATTCCCCATTCAACATTAGTCCCACACCTTACCTTCACTTTGTTACTGACCATCACAGCGTCCTCTTGGCCACAGTGCTGAAATAAAAGCCACCACAAAGCAAACATTCCAATCAAACTTTACCCATGTATCCATCCAATATTACATCAAAAAAACAACTAATCAACCTTGTGCATTCTCTTAGTGGCTGTCTTGGTGTGCCTTTGCGTATCCAAGTGCTCCTAAGAAGTGCTACCCCAGTGGCTGCAGCGCGGCTGGTGGAAGGCTGCTGACATTCAGTGGGGGAGACTGCAGATGGTCTTGCAGAATGACCTCGAGCAGCTCTGGGCCTAGTAGGCCAGGCATCGTACTGCACCACAAGGGCACTGATGGAGTGGCAGTGGTGAGAGGACGAATGCTGTCATCCTGAGAGAGGACAGCAGGTTTGTGCTCCATGCATCCATTGCCACGCCCCAGGGCCAGCACCTCAGCAATCCTAGTATTCTGATGGAGTGCAGACTACTGGACTGCTGTGACAGCCTGAAAGCCCCTTTCAACACTGGTAAACTCAGCCATGATGGCAGCAGTCTGTGCTTGCATGACTTCAGTCTTAGCTTCCATTGCAGCACTCAGACATTGGGTGACTTCTCCTTCTATTGGAATGGAAGCTGAGACTTCGGGCATCAGATATGGCATGATGGTTGTGTCCACAAGTGCGTTAATTGATCTGACCAGCTCTTCCACGCGGGAAAGATTGGGCACCAAGCTCTGCCCAAAGCCCTGTGCAAGGCTGGAGCTGGTCTCCTCCATTATCCTTGATATTGCATTCAGGCTTTCTGGTAGGCCTGCCAATGTACCAGGCATTTCATTGCGCTTACCCTTTAGTGTTCTTCTGTAGGTTGGGAGTGTGAAATCGAGTGATGGTGATTCGTCTTACTCTTCTTCACTCTAATCTCCCTCTTCTTGTTCAACCATTGGCTGGGCAGGCTCGATTTTTTGGGTGTCTGAAATGAGAAAGGTAAAAGGGTAGGGCTGTGGTGAGGGGAGGGGGTGGGAATAGGAAGCAAGAGGTGCAAGCTTACACCATGTGCAGATGGTAAATCAGAAGAGATTGTGGGATGAGGGGGAAGTGGGATGTGAGAAGCAGCATAACGTATGAGGATACCGGCATCTTGTTTTATTTCAGCCCCGCCAATGGCCATGGATTCAGCCATGCCCCTGCCAAGAATGGCCAGCATCGTCTCCTCCAAGGGGGTGAGGTGATGCAGGCGAGTCTGTTCCCTGCCAGTTAAGATCTACTGGTGCTGGTTATGTACCTCTTTTTCATGCAAGCGAAAGGGAAGTGTGTCAGTGAGCGTGGTGTAATGTGCTTGGTTGATATGGCAGTCATGGTTGAATCGCTGATAGTGTGTTCAGGCTGTGAGATGTGGTTGTGAGGCTTGCAGCAGTGGTAAGTGTATGAGGGTGAGATGAAGCTATGAATGTGAGGTCTGATTCGTGTTTGGTAGAGATTGTTGGTAGGTGAGTGATGGGGGTGTGGTGCATTGAGCAGTGTGTGAGGCTAATGGTGCAGATGGTGGGATATGGCATTTGAAGATGAATTCACTGACCTTGACCACTCGTGTGAGGTCATTAAACTTCTTCCTGCACTGAGTCCAGGTCCTCGCGGCTATACTGCTGGCATTGACCACAGTGGCTATCTGCTCCCACTGCAGTCTTGTCTGTTGGCTGGAGGGCCTCCTGACTTACTGCGGAAAGAGGACCTCTCTCCTGTGGTTGCCCTCCTGGACCAAGGCCTCCAGCGCTGCATCCGAGAATTGGAGCCCATTCGCTGGCCTGTTGACCCATTATTCAAATCAAATCAAATCAAATCAACTTTTATTGTCATTGTTAGTGCACAAGTGCAGTACAACGAAATGTAGGCTTGTGGGTCCCGAGAGTGTACATTTAGATTAAGACATTTAAACATTCAACATACATTTGGCTTGTAATACATTAACATAAACATAACCATAATAAAGTGCATTGGCAGATGTGCAGGCTTTAGAGTTTATTTGTGGAGTTCAGTAGGATGACAGCCCTGGGAAAGAAGCTGTTCCTAAATCTGGTCGTACGGGTGCGAATGCATCTGTAGCGTCTCCCAGATGGCAGGAGGGCAAACAGACTGTGGCTGGGGTGGGTAGGGTCTTTGATGATGGTCCGTGACCTCCGTAAACAGCATTTCTGGTATATGTGCTGTATGGTCGGTAGCCGGGTGCCGGTAATGCGTTGGGCAGTTTTGACTACCCGCTGCAGGGCTTTCCGGTCATAGTAGCTACAGCTGCCATACCATACTGTGATACAGTTTGTCAGAATGCTCTCTATTGTGCAGCGGTAAAAGTTAGAGAGGATCGGGGTGACAGGTTACATCCCTTCAGCCTCTTTAGGAAATATAGGCGCTGCTGGGCCTTCTTCACCAGAGAGGAGGTATTGAGGGATGTGGACTCCGAGGAACTTAAAGCTGTCCACCCTTTCCACCACAGCCCCATTGATGTGGATGGGGGTGTGACTTCCGCCTTTAGACTTCCTGAAGTCCACAATGATTTATTTGGTTTTCTTGATGTTAAGGGCCAGGTTGTTATCGGCGCACCACTTCACGAGATGCTGGACCTCCTCCCTGTAGGCTGACTCATCGTTGTTGGTGATCTGGCCTACTAATGTGGTATCATCCGCAAACTTGATGATGGCGTTGGAACCATGAACAGCCACACAATCGTGGGTGAAGAGGGAGTAGAGGAGGGGGCTCAGCACACATCCTTGTGGGGCCCCCGTGTTCAGGGTCGGGGGGGGGAGGTGTGGTTACCTAATTTGACAGACTAGGGTCTGTTTGTTAGGAAGTCCAGGGTCCAGTTGCAGAGGGAAGTGTTCAGGCCAAGAGTGTGGAGTTTGGTGGCCAGCTTGTTGGGGACGATAGTGTTGAATGCTGAGCTGTAGTCTATGAACAGCATTCTGACGTAGGTCTCCTTACCATCTAAGTGATTCAGTGCAGAGTGTAGAGCAGTTGTGATTGCATCCTCCGTTGATCTGTTTGCCCGATAGGCAAACTGGTGTTGGTCAAGAGAGGCGGGAACACTGGCTTTGATGTGAGCCAGGACCAGTCTCTCGAAACACTTCATTATGATGGGTGTGAGTGCGACAGGTCGATAGTCGTTCAGGCACGTCACAGCCGTTTGTTTTGGCACAGGAATAATGGTAGCAGTCTTGAAGCATGTAGGGACTACTGCCTGGGCCAATGACAGATTGAAGATGGCGGTGAAGACATCAGCCAGCTGATCAGCACATTCCTTGAGTACCCGTCCAGGGATGCTATCCGGTCCAGCAGCCTTTCGTGTGTTCACTCCGCGTAGAACACCCCTTCCGTCGGAGGTCGACAGAGTGAGCACCTGGTCTTCCGGGGGTGGCAAGGCTTTGGTAGCCGGCTCCCTGTTGTCCCTGTCGAAGCGAGCGTAGAAGTTGTTAAGCTCCTCCGGAAGGGAGGCATCGCTAACTGGGGGGGCTGGTGTTTTTGCTCTTGTAGTCAGTGATGGACTGGATGCCTTGCCACATGCGCCGGGGGTCCGAGTTGTTGTGGAAATGATCCTCTATCCGCAGTGTCTGTTTCCTTTTGGCAGTCCTGATACCCTTTTTTAGGTTGGTCCTAGCTGCACTGTAAGCCGCCGCGTCGCCAGATTTAAATGCTGCGTCACGTGCTTTCAACAGCGAGCGGACCTCTCCGTTCATCCAGGGTTTCTGGTTGGGGTATGTCCTGATATTTTTATGGGTCGTGACGACCTCGACGCAACTGTTAATGTAGAATAGCACTGTGGATGCGTATTCCTCGATGTCATTATGGGCAAACATGCCCCAATCAGTGCGTTCGAAGCAATCCTGAAGCTCCGAGACTGCCCCCTCTGGCCATACTTTCACTGATCTCACTGATGTTCTCACTCTTTTGATGAGCAGTTTGTATGCCGGGGCTAGAAACAGGGAGAGGATGCTTGTCTGGCCTCAAAAATGTTGTTCAGCTTCCGGGTAAAGCAAACCTTCAGATCCCTGCATCAACTCCAGCTTTGAAAGAAAGAAATGATTTGCATTTATATAGTGCCTTCCCGAAGTGCCTCACATCCAATGAAGTACTTCTGAAGTGTAGTCACTGTTGTAATGTAGGAAAATGCCAATTTGCACACAGCAAGATCCCACAATTAACATTGCAATAAATGCTCAGATAATCAGTTTTTGGTGTTGATCGGGGAATAAATATTGGCCAGGGCAGCATAAGAATTACCCATCTCTTCTTCAAGTAGTGCCATGGAATCTTTTACATCCACCTAAGAGATCAGACTGGGCCTCGGTTTAACATCTCATCAAAAAGGCAGCACCTCCAACAATGTAACACTCTCAGTACTGCATTGAAGTGTCAGCATGGATTATTGTCTGCAATAGTAGGCCCATTGTCTTACTTCAACTTAGTGTAAAATAATATAATCTATTATTAGGAGTAAACGTGAAAATTATCTGTACAACAACAACCTAGTAAGCAGCAGTTAACATGGCCTAGGATGACAAAGATCCTGCCTGATCAAATTCCTTGATTTCTTTGAGGAAGTGACAACCCATGTCAACAGCTGCTAAACCCTACATCATTGTGTGTTTGGATTGTCAAAAGGCTTTTGATAGTGTTCCATATGAAAGGCTACTAGTAAGCTCAAAACTGTGGGGATTCAGGATAATACTTCAGAATGGATAAGAAAATGGCTGAAGGATAGAAAACAATGGGTACTAATTAGAGGAGTAATGCCGCTGGAAGGAGCACTTTGAAGATCTCCTTAACCACAACTCTGTCTTCGACGCGAGTGTCCTCAACTCCATCCCGCAGCATGCTACCCGCCACCATCTCAGCACAACCCCAGCCCGGCATGAGGTTGAAAAGGCCATCCGACAACTGAAGAACAACAAGGCCTCAGGAGCAGATGGAATCCCCGCCGAGGCACTAAAGCATGGTGGAGAAGCACTACTGGCGCGAATTCATGAACTTATTTCTCTTATCTGGAAGGAGGAGAGCATGCCAGGGCATCTCAGAGATGCCATAATTGTGACCATCTTCAAGAAAAGTGACAAGTCTGATTGCGATAATTACAGAGGAGTTTCCCTGCTGTCTGCCACAGAGAAAGTCATCGCAAGAATCCTCCTCAATCACCTTCTCCCAGTGGCCAAAGAGCTCCTCCCAGAGTCGCAATGCAGATTCCGCCCACTAAGGGGTACAATGGACATGATCTTCACTGCACACCAATTACAAGAGAAATGCAGGGAACAGCACCAACCATTGTACATGGCCTTCTTTGATCTCACTAAGGCCTTCGACACTGTCAACCGTGAGGGATTATGGAGTGTCCTCCTCAAATTCAGCTGCCCTCAAAAGTTTGTCACCATCCTCCGCCTGCTTCACGATGACATGCAAGCCATGATCCTGGCCAACAGTTCCACCACAGACCCAATTCATGTATGAACTGGGGTCAAGCAAGGCTGTGTCATCGCACCAATGCTCTTCTTGATCTTCCTTGCTGCAATACTCCATCTCACCCTCAGTAAGCTCCCCACTGGAGTGGAGCTAAGTTACAGAACAAATGGAAAACTGTTCAACCTCCATCGCCTCCAGTCCAAATCCAATGTCGTCCCATCCTCTGTTGTCGAATTACAGTATGCAGACGACGCTTGCATCCGCGCTCACTCGGAGGTCGAACTCCAAACCATCGTCAACACCTTCACCGAAGTGTACGAGAGCATGGGCCTTACACTAAACATCCGTAAGACAAAGGTCCTCTACCAACCTGCCCCCACCACACAGTACTGCCCCCCGATTATCAAAATCCACAACAAGGCCTTGGACAACGTGGACCACTTTCCATACCTTGGGAGCCTACTGTCAACAAGGGCAGATGTCGACGATGAAGACCAACACCGCCTTCAGTGTGCCAGTGCAGCCTTCGGTCGCCTGAGGAAGAGGGTGTTTGAAGACCAGGACCTCAAGCCCGGCACTAAGCTCATGGTCTACAGAGCAGCAGTGATACCCACCCTGCTGTATGCCTCAGAGACATGGACAATGTACAGCAGGCACCTCAAAGCACTGGAGAGGTACCACCAACGCTGCCTCCGCAAGATCCTGCAAATCCATTGGCAGGATAGGCGCACCAATGTCAGTGTTCTTGTTCAGGCCAACATCCCCAGCATCGAAGCTTTGACCACGCTCGATCAGCTCCGATGGACGGGTCACATTGTCCGCATGCCCGATAGGAGACTCCCAAAACAAGCGCTCTACTCGGAGCTCCGGCAAGGCAAGAGAGCCCCAGGTGGGCAGAGGAAACATTTCAAGGACACCCTCAAAGCCTCCTTGAAAAAGTGCAACATTGCCACCGACACCTGGGAATCCCTGGCCCAAGATCGCACAAAGTGGAGGAGAAGCATCCGGGATGGTACCGAACACCTCGAGTCTCTTCGCCGGGAGCAAGCAGAAGCCAAACGCAGGCAGCACAAGGAGCGCACGTCAACCCAAGCACCCCACCCACCCGCCCCTTCAACCACCGTCTGCCCCACCTGTGACCGAGACTGTAGGTCCCGCATTGGACTCATCAGTCACCTGCGAACTCATTTTTAATGTGGAAGCAAGTCATCCTCGGTTCCGAGGGACTGCCTAAGAAGAGAAGAAGAATGCCAGGGTGAGGATGGGAGCACCCCAGTGCTCAGTGTTGGGACCACTACTGCTTCTAATTTACATAACAACTTTGATTTTGAAACTCAATGCAAATTGTTCAAATTTGCAGATAAAACGTCCATGCGTATCGCCCAGGCAGCCTTCTATATTGGGCAAATGGCATTAACCATCTGTCCTTTCCATTGAATTCAATTACAAAGGTGCTGCTTATAATACATTAAGCTCACCAGCTATTTCGGCCAATTCTATAAACTTTTCAGACCTCATTAAAGTGTGATTAGCTACTGTTAACTATTTACCTGAGGAGCTGAGTGCCTCTGAGTGCTGTCTATCCCTTTTATCTGTTTTAATGCCCCAGGGACAGCTGATTGAAGCTGTCCGATGTCTCCACTATCCGACTGCCGTAGTTAAATCAAATTACATCGAATCTACAGCACAGAAACAGGCCATTCGGCTCAACATGCCGGCATTTATGCACCACATGAGCCTCCTCCCACCCCTCTCATCTCACCCTATCAACATATCCTTCTATTGCTTTCTCCCTCATGTGTTTATCGAGCTTCCCCTTACAGTTTGATACAGAATTAGTGTCCAGTATGTATTGGTTTGATGGGTTTTGAGGAGGTTCTAAACCCAAGAGAAAATGAGCAGTGTGTACTCCTCATCTGAACCCATTTCAATACTAGATTAAGCTCACTTACAGGATCCATTATTACTTAGGCACCTGGTCACCAAGGGATTCATTGTTAGACTGAAGTTTCTGAAATGAGTTCATTCAAGTTCCCTTTCACAATTATCAGGCATCCAGCAGTAGATTCAAAGAGCCAAAATATGACAGAAACTATGTGTTAAGGAGGCTGTGTCCCAGCATTCCTCATAAATATGGCATTAACTGAATGTTCTATTCAGAGACGTCTAGTGGTAGACAATCAACACTGCACCACATTAGACTTATTGGCCCGGAATTTGCAGTCAGCAGCGAAGTGAAGGCATCCACTGCTGGCCCTGAAGTACGCTCCGCACAAGGATCTAGCAATCCCTGTGTTGAGAACTTTGGGTTTTCCGACCTTGAATTCAATTCAACAGAACTTGATGGGGATCCCCTTGTGCGAAGTGTTGTGACGTCAATAGGCTGTCTAAGCAGCCAATCAAAAGGCAGAATTCTCACAGACAGCAAACAAGGAAGTGAGTAAGCCCTTAAAATTCTAACTTTTTAAAATACAGAGAGCAAAAGAAAGATTGGGGTTCTCACATGGGGAAAAGGAAAACCTGAAATAAAGATGGACAAACTTACTGGACTATGAGGGTGGGGGGAAAGTGATTTGTTTTTCTCATCTCAATCACCAGTGTTACCTTCTTGCGTTGCTGCACTAAAACACCGCAGACATATTCCACAATAAAACCAAAGCCAGAACCCAATGTGGTCATTCTTTGTTTCTGTCAATGAACAAAATAGACTGGATCTTACTGGTTAAATAACGGTGAGTTCACGACGCACGCCGTTATTAATGTGCAAATCGGCCAGCAATTTCAAGGGATGAAGAGATATGCCATGAGTTGTGAATCTCCGGAACTTGCTGGTTGACTTACGCCACTACGCCATTTGCTTCATACAAATTTTTAAGAATTTGCTGGATTTGCACATTAATTGCCCATTAAATTTGCCACAGAAAGTTAAGTCTGGTAATTAAGAGCTTATGTATCTTTTTTTAAACAATGTGATAATTGTTCATTCAATGCCAATCAACCACTCTGGTACAGAATGGGAACAATTTAATTTGTGGAGTCTCATTCCTTCAGGTGGTAAATTGTTGTTAAGAGATTTTTAAAATGTCAAATTTAAAAATTTTACATTTTTTATTACTTTTCCATTCTGTCTCTTTTTTCCTCTCTCTCAATCCAATTTCTCTTTCCCTCTTTATTTCTCTTTCTGTACCTGATTTGACTCTAATTCACCCTATTTCCTTCTCCGTCGTTCCTCTGTTTCTTTCTCAATCCTTAAATCTCATTGATTAAGGAGATATACTGTTGGTCCCGCCATTCACTAAGGTCCCAGATGCCGCATTGCTCTCGCTGCGCCGTTATCAGCTCGCACTTCCAGCAAGCTACGGCGCAAATGTTTTTTGAACTGAAGGGTGCAGGAAAATGTCTAACTAATGAGGCTTGCTCTGGTCCAGCAAGATCCAGCCTTTAAATCTGGCACAGTACCTACTGAAAGGTTGGCAGATTTCATTCATCAACTGGTCTAGGCAAATTGTTAACAGTGCAAACAGCTAATGGAAACTTCAGGCTGTTCGCTAAATATAGATGGCTTCCAACAAATAAATCATTATTCAATTTTGGATCAATTTAGTATCACGCAATACAGTTTCCACCACTTTTAACTAAATTAGAGATCCTAGATTTTATCTCTTCAAAATCTTAGGCACTGGAGTTTGATGAATTTAGCATCCACCGCGTACAGTGGGAAAATCGTGTTAGTACGAACGCACCCGCTATATGCAATGGGGAATGTAATACCAAACTAGGAGTAGTGGAACCAAAGGAGGCAGCCCAGAAATTACAGAATGAATTAAACAAAATATGGAGGTGGACTGGCTGATGAATTTTAATGATAGCAAGTGTAATGTACTACACTTTAGACGGGAAAATGGGTGACATTTATAATCCATAACTGATGTTGAAATAGCTAAAGATGAAGTTGAAAGACACCTAGGAGTCTTAGTAGACTCGACATGTCCAACTAATGCAGAACAGTAATCAACAAAACCTAAAGAATGTTGAATTATACATAGCTAAAACAGTAGACTTCAAGTCAGAGGAAGTCATTATCAAACTGCACAGTGCCCTGGTAAGACCACACTTTCAGTACTGTATCCAGTTCTGATTGCCAAGAAACCTGGGAGATACTCAAACTTTGAAGGCAGTGCACGGAAGTGCCATGTGACTGATATCTTAATATCAGGGGTCAGAGTTACCAGGAAACACTGGAGGGACCTGGTCTTTTCAGCCTGGAGAGGAGAAGTAACGATGGGAAGGGCGTAGAGAAAGAAAATATACTCCGCTATCAATACCTGTCCATCAGCATTGTATTATGCAAATAGTTGGCACATTTGGTGAAGAAATTTTTTCTCACTAAAAATACCGATTCTGGGAAACTCTTAAAAAAACGAGAGACTAGGCCAATTTGTTTTTTTTATTCAGATAAAAATTCCGTCAACGCCACTATATTTTTTGCGCTGCCAATTAACGATTGGAAGGGCGTAGAGAAAGAAAATATACTCCGCCATCAATACCTGTCCATCAGTGCTGTACTATGCAAATAGTTGGCGCATTTGGCGAAGGATTTTTTTCTCAATAAAAATGCCTAATCTCAGAAACTCTTAAAAAATGAAGCCATGCAATTTCCTCCTGGGTTGGCTATGGAAAATTGCATTTTTAAATCATAATCATTGTTTGAGTCTTTTCTTAAGCGGAATGTGGTCCTCTCATTAAAAATTTCAACAATTTTATTGCTTTTTACAATAATGCACAATCATTATATGATCATGACACATTAATGTCAATGATAACATTGCAAAATTATAATTCTGCTTGCTACCTCCAAAGTGACATAGGAGGAAAACTGTAAAAACTTGAATTTTTGGCTACTGTCGATACCCATTAACAAAAAACTAAGTTAAACAACCACCTCCTGGGTGCTTAGGAAGAGTTCTTCAATCCCAACAGTTTTATAAACAGTTTTATAAACATGGCAGAGGGTTCTTCAGTTCCCTCGGCAATGCCGGGTACTACAGCTAGTAGAGGTATATAAGATAGTAAATAGTATAGAAAAAGTCCATTCAGAATACTATAAATTAAACTGCAGGAGCAGAACAGGGGGACACAGGTTCAAACTAATAGATGGTAATTTTATGGCTGATACCAGAAGGTTCTTCTTCACAAAGAATGATCACCACTTAGCATGGACTTTAGGCAGACTGGTGGAGGTGGAGACCCTGGAATCATTATAAAACCATTCAATGAGTGTAGGGTTGCTCTGAACGAAGGTGGTAAGATGGGCCGAATGACTTCCCTCCTTATTAAGTATCTGGTGATCTGTGTGACTCCATTGTGTCGTGTTTCATTTATCTTCGTGGAAACGATACATCCGCACTTTATAGCCACGGTCATTGTATGCGATTGGGGCGGGCACTGTACGGAGGGATTCGCTGTTGAAGCAACCTGGTTTCTTCGGCCAGCAGGTCCTTCCTGGGCGGTCACCAGAAGATGCGGTGATGCCGCTGATTATTGACGATGTGATTCAGGCTGATTGTCATGGATTGCCGTCATACACGATTGGCCAATGCGATCAGGCCGGGGTGTGTCCTGTTACCTTGGTACAGGTAGCCAGTGGTCGCGTTGTTTCCCAGTTTGTCTCTCCCCTCTTCGATTATATCGTTTTTATTTTTTTTTAAGAACTCCACAGAGTTGCCCTCCAGTCTCACCATGGAGACCGATCGGCTGTCGGCCGGCGACCCGTTTTATTTCTACAGAGAAACTGAAGGATTCAGCTCCCTGCACCCTACCTATCAGTCCAGTGAGCAGTTCACCCCAATGCAGTTTCCCCAGCGGTCCACTGTGTCTGCCAGCAGGTGAGAGACGTGTCTGCACAGAGAGCCCACTTTAAATCATGAGAGGGAAAAAAATCTTAGTAAAGAAACGGATTTCCCCCCAAATGAATCACTCATTTTGCAATGATTATATTTGCAAATGACATCTGTATAACAACAACTTGTATTTATATATAGTACCTTTCACAGAGAAAACATGCCCCAAGGTGCTCCATAGAGGAGGGAACGAGAGCCGGCACTAAGCCTATACTGGAGAGTTAAGAAGTGAACCAAAGCTTGGTGCAAGAGATGTGTTTTGAAAGGCTTTTAAAGGTGGAACGGAGGTAGAGAGCAGTTCCAAAGAGTAGAGCTAAGGTGGCTGAAGGCTGCATCATTGAAACTGGAGTGGAGGGCAGTGGGGTGCACAGGAGGACAGAGTCAGAGGACTTAGCGGAGGATGCGATGGGTAGGGGACATAAGGATGGAGAAGACTGCAGAGGTATGATGGGATGAGGATTGCAGATGAGAATCTGGATTTTAAGTGCAATCCTTTGGGGGGGTGGTGGTGAAAAATGAGCATGGCGTAGTGTGGGCAGCAGAGTTTGGGACAATTGGAAGTTTGGGTAGCCCACAATGTGGATGTTAGAAAAGTCGAGTCCAGAGGTGCCAAAGATGTGAATAAGTAGTTTGCCTGATTCATTCATTCATTTGATATTTGTCGGACCTTGCTGTGCACAATTGCTTACATAACAACAGTAACTGCACGTCAGGAGTAATCTATTGGATGTAAATTACTTTGGGAACATCACGACGTTGCAATAAGGCAAAATATAAAAGCAAGTTTGTTCTTTCTTTCAATCCCCAGATCTAACCACTTATTTAGAATCTGGCACTCACATCTTTAAAAATTTGTCTTTGGCTGAAAATCAGTTCCAAAGCCTACTTTTTGAGCCAATTGAGAGTTAGAACAATGGAGTTCCAGCACCCAGGACAAATTTCTGATGTTTTTGAGCCAACGTGGGGACTCTGAGATAACAGGTGACTCTATCACTTGTTAGAAACATAGAAACATAGAAGATAGGAGCAGGAGTAGGCCATTCAGCCCCTCGAGCCTGCTCCGCCATTCAATGCGATCATGGCTGATCATCCAAATTCAGTACCCTGTCCCTGGCTTCTCCCCATATCCCTTGATCCCTTTAGCCTTAAGAAATATATCTAACTCCTTCTTGAATATATTTAATGAATTGGCCTCAACTGCCTTCTGTGGTACAGAATTCCACAGGTTCACCATTCTCTGGTTGAAGAAATTCCTCCTCATCTCTGTCCTAAATGGCTTACCCCTTATCCGTAGACTGACCCCTGGTTCTGGACTCCCCGGCCATCGGGAACATCCTTCCTGCATTTAGTCTGTCTAGTCCTGTTAGAATTTTATAAGTTTCAAGAGATCCCCTCTCATTCTTCTAAACTCCAGCGAGTATAAGCCCAATCGACCCAATCTCTCCTCATACGTCATTCCTGCCATCCCAGGTATCAGTCTGGTGAATCTTCGCTGCACTCCCTCCATGGCAAGAACATCCTTCCTCAGATAAGGTGACCAAAGCTGCACACAATACTCAAGATGTTGTCTCACCAAGGCCCTGTACAACTGCAGCAAGACATCCTTGTTCCTGTACTCGAACCCTCTCGCTATATACCATTTGCCTTCTTAAACGCCTGCTGCATCTGCATGCTTACCTTCAGTGACTGGTGCACAAGGACACCCAGGTCTCGTTGCACTTCCCCTTCTCCCAATCTATTGCCATTCAGATAATAATCTGCCTTCCTGTTTTTGCCACCAAAGTGGATAACCTCGCATTTATCCACATTATACTGCATCTGCCATGCATCTGCCCAATCACCCAACCTGTCCAAATCATACTGGATTTTCTCAGCATCCTCCTCACAGCACACACGCCCACCTAGCTTTGTGTCATCTGCAAACTTGGAGATATTACATCTAGTTCCCTCATCTAGATCATTAATATATATTGTGAATAGCTGGGGTCCTAGGACCGATCCCTGCGGTACCCCACGAGTCACTGCCTGCCACTCGGAAAAAGACCCGTTTATTCCAACTCTTTGCTTCCTGTCTGCCAACCAGTTCTCTATCTAAGCCAGTACCTTGCCCCCAATCCCATGTGCCTTAACTATACATGCTAATCTCTTATGCGGGACTTTATCGAAAGCCTTCTGAAAGTCCAAATACACCACATCCACTGGTTCTCCCTTATCTATTTTACCAGTTACATCCTCAAAAAATTCCAGTAGAGTAGTCAAGCATGATTTACCTTTTGTAAATCCATGTTGACTTTGTCCGATCCTGTCACTGTTTTCCAAGTGCTCTGCTATTACATCTTTTATAATGGACTCTAGCATTTTCCCCACTACCGATGTCAGGCTTACCAGTCTATAATTCCCCGTTTTCTCTCTACCACCTTTTTTGAATAGTGGGGTAACATTAGCTACCCTCCAATCCATGGGAACTGTTCCAGTGTCTATAAAATTTTGGAAGATGACCAGCAATGCATCTACTATTTCTAGGACCACTTCCTTAAGTACCCTAGGATGTAGATTATCAGGCCCTGGGGATTTATCGGCCTTCAATGCCGTCAATTTCCCTATCACCATTTCCCTACAAATACTGATTTCTTTCAGCTCCTCCCTCTCATTAGACCCTATGTTCCCCGACATCTCTGGGAGGTTATTTGTGTCCTTCTTTGTGAAGACAGAACCAAAGTATGTGTTTAATTGGTCTGCCATTTCTTTGTTCCCCATTATAAATTCCCCTGATTCTGACTGCAAGGGACCTATGCTTGACTTCACCAATCTTTTTCTCTTCATATATCTATAGAAGCTTCTACAGTCAGTTTTTATGTTCCCTGCAAGCTTACTCTCATACTCTATTTTCCCCCTCTTAATTAATCCCTTTGTCCTCCTTTGTTAAATCCTAAACTGCTCCCAATCCTCAGGTTTACTGCTTTTTCTGGCCAATTTATATGTCCTCTCCTTGGATCTTATGCTATCCCTAATTTCCCTTGTTATCCATGGTTGATTCACCTTTTTTGTTTTATTTTTATGCTGCCCAATGAGCTGGTCAGTTGAAAATTAATTATCTCACCAGCTCAAGAGTTAAGTCTCTAGCTATATTGATCATTGTCAATATAAATAATACAAGAATTTAAATATTATAAATTAGTAGGTTCAGAAAGGAACTAAAGTACCAAGATTTTGTACTTAGGCTGCAGGTTGCCCTTGTTAAAAATTGATTTACATTTATGAAAAATTCCAGTACAGGTGCAATTGAGTCCCAAATGGCTTTAAATGGTTAGAAATGGCTACAAAGCTGACCCAAAGTGAATTGTGCTATTTGGAAGTAATTTTCTGTCATCAACTCACTGTTGTAATTATGCATAGCTCCAGGTGCCAAGTTGATATTCACAGGGAGCAAACTAGCACCAGGAGTGAAAAATTTCATATAGGTGACATTTAAAGGTATGGGGACAGAGTAGGTGGACCCAAATCCTTGCAGCCTTGTGAAATGCTCAAAAAGCATTTTGACCCTTTGCCAAGGCTGAATGGATAGAGAGTGAAGAAGTAATGGGCAAAATGGAAAGGAAAGGAAATCGAGGCTCTAGTCTGGAGGCAAGTGATTGAGCAACCCAGTACTCTGCTAATGTGAACGTGATGCTGTTAGAGCTGGTGGTAAGGAGGAGTGGCCTTGTTGTCGACCTACAGCACCATTCCCATGGGTCAGCATTGTAGCAAGTCTGCAAGGAGGTGGAGGCAGACTCAACACCTCAGCTGACTGGTACTGTCACTGGCTGTGCCAGCTCTACGCTACATGTTAGCTGTTGGTATCCTTGCCTTTCTTCTGATCCAGAAACTATGAAGATAGTCCCCCAAGGTTGTTGCCAGGTATGAATTCCATTACCAGCAAAATGATTGGCATCTAATTGGCTATGATCAGGCTATGTTGGTTATTAATGACCCCAGCATGCCTTATTTTATGTAATACCACTTAAAGCAAATATACTGTGATTTGGGTGCTTCTAAAGAACCATCCAGCATTAAGGTTAGTCAGCCCTACATATATCTATTTCATGCCAATGGCTTCTCTTGGGAATTGAAGCCTCTGCATGTACTAATCCTGTACCAATGTGAGGTATATGCACCTCTCTCTCTGGATGTGGTTGTGAGGTTACTGACAGGTGAGCATGGGAACCACTGAGGCATCCTGACCTGCCTCGCATCCCTTTGTTGGTCCTCCTACAAAAAGCACAGACATAAGAAGATGCCCATTGAGAGACCCTTTGGTCACACTAATGCTGTCGTTATGGGACAAAAAGAAGCCTCAGAACAATTGCCACAAGGACTCTTGAGAACCTAAGCAGAAGGAAAAAACCCACAAACAATTGAAGAAAATTGGGACTGACCTTTCAATGAACGGAAGCACACAGCTGACCCTGGGCATCAAGTAATCATGGGCGTAATCCTGATTCAGCATTCTGCAATCATAGATGCCAGGAAATTGTGTGCAAGATGTTCCCCATCACCAATTTAAATAATTGAATGAAGCTACCAGCTCCTGCTTCAGGTGGGTATTTCCTGCTCCCAATTGTTTCTCTTCCTGAAAATGCACACGACGTACAAAGTGGAAAGTGAACTGGATTAGTGGATCACACCCTACTTTTACAATCAGATTTCCCCCATTTACACCTCTAAGTCAGGTGAATCTGATTGGGATCTGAATTCTATATTGATCTGAATTGATCAAATTTTTTTAAATTCTGAATTAAAATATTCAGATTTGGAAGTGACTTTGCAGCTTATGTCTTAATATCCGTTGGTGGATAGTCTGTTTATTGAAAAATCTTTTTGTACCAGCACTTAAAATGGTTTTAGGAAAATAAATGCATCCCGCCCCCCTACCACCAGCACCCCCCCACCACGCCCATCACGCACCCACCCCGACCACCCACCCACCGCCCCCCCACCACCACCAACCCCACCCCACCAACAGTTCACACAAACTAAATACTTGTAAAGACCACTTTTGTGAAATGACCCACTGGGAGTGCATATTGCAAAATCAATGGACCAGCTCCCGTGATTCTTCATCCATGGATAGAAAATTGTGGAGATCATGTCAGCCTACATTTGGGGCAGTTTGCTCAATACATGAATGGTCTATTGTTCTCTATCCACCACCCCTTCACCCTATTTCTAATGAATTACAGTAATTTCTATCCACATCTCTGAGGTGCTTAAGTTCTTAAAAACACTTCAGCCTGCTCCATATGTTTTTTTATTTTCCCACTTGTTACATTTTTTTGTTGATTAGTCTGTCCAAAATGCAGAGCACACAGAACCTGTCCTGACAGGTCCTCTCTGTCTCAGAAAAGATCCAGCGGCTGGATTGTGTTTAATAATTTGTGGGCTTGGGGGTAACATTAACAAGTAATGTTTCAATAAGGTTTATCTACTGTGGCGTTAAATGTTTTAGTTTTCTTTCGCAGCCTAGTAACCTGTAGGAAAAAAAATCCCTCTATATGAATGATTCATGAACCAGAACTATTGGCTTTTCCATCCAATATGATTAGACTCCATAGCTATTGTACTGTGCACAAATAAAGAAGGAGTCAATCAATAGAAGGCTGAACGGATACAAGTCTGCATAGTTGAAAGGTCTGTTGGTAGATTGGGCGCTAAAATCTGTATTAATCTCGAAGCTTTAGTAATTGAAACCTAACAAAAATTTATAAAACCTCAGTTTATAAAAACTCTATTTGAGTTTGAATCATTTATCTTGTGGTCCATATTTGTTTAAAAACACATGCACCAATTTTTACAGAACATTGGTGTTTCATTACGCTCAGCACTGTACAATAAAAAGCACAAGGGTAACTTTTATGAATTTACATTCCTGATGAGCTTCGCCGTTCCCTCCAATCCCCCAAACGCCCCCCCAACCACCCCCCACCTATCCACAGAGCATACATCGAGATTAAGTGTGGAGGTCACCTGCAGGATTTTCCATTCATTAACGTCAAAGGTTGAGAACTCCTGTGGGCCCTACTGATCTCTTTGCCTGAAATCCCTATATGTACTCAAAGTGAGTGAAGCTCTACGCTGGGATTATGAATTCGATAGATTACGTCTATGTAATGTATATACCTTTAAGGGGGGAACTACTTTTTACAGCTCATGTATACTGTAGTACCGGCAGTGACCACACCTGTATATAGCACTGAGTAGTAATCTGTACAGTTCAGTTCCAGAGTGAGCCACGTTGAGTAAACACCTGTTGTACCGTTCTCCTGCAGTCTGTGTCTTACTACTGACGGACACAACATTGGCGACGAGGCATATTCGATCCTACCTGCAACTCTGCATCCAGGGATTCGTTCCTGGAGACCAGTAGATTGGAGGTCAAGGCCAGAGACACGGGCGTCGACCACGGGCAACCGCCCAGTCATCCAGCAGAGACTCGAGAATTGCGGGGGAGGCTGTTGAGAGCCAGGCTTAGCTTTCCAGTCGCGGTGGTCCAGCGAAACGGGCTGGCAACAGGTAGTGCGCAGACCCTTCCCGGACAGCGGCGGGCTAGAGCCCGACCGAGCGGCACAGCAAAGGGCCGAGCAGCGTCGACGGGAGAGAGAGAGGGCAGAGCACACAGGGCGCAGCCAGTGTTCAGGGGCCGAGCAGCGTCGAGGAGAGGGAGAGAGACGTGCAGAAACCCGCGAGGCACCGCCATTGCCACTAGGACCGCCAAGAGCAGCGTTGGCAGCAGCGCAGGAGAAGCGCGCGAAACCTACAGGGCACCGCCATTGCCACGAGGACCGGCGAGAGCGGCGTTGGCAGCAGCGGGGGAGGAAGGAAAGTGCGGGAGATGCCATTTTAAGCCATTTTAAACCACACCCAAAATGCTGAAGTGGCAGTATCACCGCATTTGCCAATGAAGTCGAAGATTGGACTACATATGTCGAACGAATAGAGGTATACTGCAAGGCAAATGAGGTGTCAGATGACAAGAAAGCGCCGGTATTGTTAAATTTAATGGGTGCAAAGACGTATGGCTTATTACGAAATCTAGTAACCCCAGTGAAGCCAGTGGAAAAGAGTTTTGGAGACATAGTGACGATACTACAGGAACATTTAAACCCCACACCGCTGCTGATAGCAGAAAGATTCAAGTTTCACAAACGGAACCAGCATAAGGATGAAAGCAATGCTGAATATTTAACAGAACTGCGCAAACTATCGAAACACTGCCAGTTTGGAACGGGACTGGCAGATACCTTAAGGGACAAGTTTGTGTGTGGGCTTCAAAGTGAAGGAACCCAGAAACGGCTTTTATCTGAAAAGGACCTTACGCTGGACAAGGCTTTCAGCATTGCGGTATCATATGAAGCAGCAGCACGGGGCGCTGCAGAGATACAACAGAGACCGCAAGAATATGGCACAAACAAAATGTCATACAGAACAGAGAAGTGCTATCGCTGCGGCAGAACAACACACGACAAATAACACTGGCGAGCAAAATAAAGGAAAATCCTAAGATGTTTTATAAGTATATTATAAGTATATTAAGGGCAAGAGGATAACCAGGGAAAGGGTAGGTCCCATTAGGGACCAAAGTGGCAATCTGTGTGTAGAGCCAGATGATGTAGGTGGGGTTTTAAATGAATTTTTTGCATCTGTGTTCACTATGGAGAAAGACGATGATGTAGGCGGGGTTTTAAATGAATTTTTTGCATCTGTGTTCACTATGGAGAAAGACGATGTAGACATAGAAATCGGGCAAGGGGACTGTGACATACTTGAACATATTAGCATCGAGAGGGAGGAGGTACTAGCGGTTTTAGCAGGCCAAAAAGTGGATAAATCCCCAGGCCCGGATGAGATGTATCCCAGGCTGTTGTGTGAGGCAAAGGAGGAGATTGCAGGGGCTCTGACACAAATTTTCAGAACCTCTCTGGCCACAGGGGATGTACCAGAGGACTGGAGAACAGCTAACGTAGTACCATTATTCAAGAAGGGTAGCAGGGATAAACCAGGGAATTACAGGCCAGTGAGCCTAACATCTGTGGTAGGGAAATTATTGGAAAAAATTCTGAGGGACAAAATTAGTCTCCACTTGGAGAGGCAAGGATTAATCGGGGATAGTCAGCATGGCTTTGTCAGGGGTAAATCATGTCTGACCAATCTGATTGAATTTTTCGAGGGGGTGACTAGGTGTGTGGATGAGGGAAATGCTGTGGATGTGGTTTACATGGACTTCAGTAAAGCTTTTGACAAAGTCCCGCATAGGAGACTGGTCAAGAAGGTAAGAGCCCATGGGATCCAGGGTGCCTTGGTGCGTTGGATCCTAAACTGGCTGAGTGGCAGGAGGCAGAGGGTGATGGTCGAAGGTTGCTTTTGTGACTGGAAGCCTGTGTCCAGTGGGGTACCTCAGGGATCGGTGCTGGGGCCTTTGCTGTTTGTGACCTACATAAATGATTTGGATGAGAATGTAAAAGGTATGATCAGTAAGTTCGCAGATGACACGAAAATTGGTGGGGTGGTAAATTGCGAGGAGGAAAGCCTCAGGCTACAGGACGATATAAACGGGTTGGTCAGATGGGCGGAAAAGTGGCAAATGGAATTTAACCCTGAAAAGTGCGAGGTGATGCATTTTGGACGGACAAATAAGGCAAGGGGATACACAATGAGTGGTAGGACCCTAGGAAGTACAGAGGGTCAGAGGGACCTTGGTGTACATGTACATAGATCCCTGAAGGCAGCGGAACAGGTAGATAAGGTGGTTAAAAAGGCATATGGGATACTTGCCTTCATTAGCCGAGGCATAGAATATAAGAGCAGGGAGGTTATGATGGAGCTGTACAAAAGCTGGTGAGGCCACAGCTGGAGTACTGTGTGCAGTTCTGGTTGCCTCACTATAGGAAGGATGTGATTGCTTTGGAGAGGGTGCAGAGAAGATTCACCAGGATGTTACCTGGGATGGAGCGCCTCAGCTATGAAGAAAGACTAAACAGGCTGGGGTTGTTTTCCTTGGAGCAAAGAAGGCTGAGGGGGGACCTGATTGAGGTGTACAAAATGATGAGGGGCATTGATAGGGTCGATAAAGAGGAACTTTTCCCCTTAGTAGAGGGGTCAATAACAAGGAGGCATAGATTCAAGGTAAGGGGCAGGAGGTTTAGAGGGGATTTGAGGAGGAACTTTTTCACCCAGAGGGTGGTTGGAATCTGGAACTCACTGCCTGAAAGGGTGGTAGAGGCAGGAACCCTCATAACATTCAAGAAGCATTTGGATGAGCACTTGAAATGCCATTGCATACAAGGCTATGGACCAAATGCTGGAAAATGGGATTAGACTGGACAGGGATTGATGGTCGGCGCAGACACGATGGGCCGAAGGGCCTCTTTCTGTGCTGTATAACTCTATGACTCTATGACACAATGATTGCTGGTTCAAAGACAAAGTGTACAGACAGTGTGGGAAAGTAGGACACGTTGCATGAGTCTGCAGGTCAGGAAAGTAAACCAGCAATAAGAAATCTCCAAAAGAAAAGTACAAGAAGGTACATAAGGTGACGGAGAATAGTTCAGACGAACAAAAGAGTGATACCGACTCCGAAAACAGGGAGCTGAGTTGTCTGAAACTACATAATGTGATCAAAACGGAGGATCACCGAACCATTTGGGTCACTCTCAAGATAGCAGCAGTCCAGGTAAAAATGGAATTGGACACAGGATCAGCCCTAACAGTCATAAACCGACGGGACTACGAGCGGCTATTCTCACACATACCCTTGAGAGACACAAAAATTATTTTGAAGACGTACATGGGGCAAAAAGTCTACCCCAAAGGAAAAATAAGGGTGACCGTTATATATAACGGTAAGGAAACACCAAAACTAGACCTGTATGTATTGCAAGATGGAGGACCACCATTACTGGGACGTGAATGGATCCGGAAAATACAGCTGGATTGGCATTCCATACAAGCATTGACTGTGGCTGCCAAAAAGGATGACGACGTCACACCTGGGCGACTGTCAAAGATGCTAACCGACGCACAAGACGTGTTCCAGCAAGGACTCGGAACACTAAAAGGTATGACAGCAACAATTAAAATCGAAGAAAACGCAAGCCCAAAATTTTTTAAGGCCAGACCGGTACCTTATGCGATCCGCCCAGCTGTCGAAGCAGAGCTGGAGAGTTTGGAACATTCAGGAGTACTGTCCAAGGTAGACTGGAGCGAGTGGGCTACACCCATCGTCCCTGTGATGAAAAAGTCGTTGAGCAGCACGCCTGGGGAACCAAGGAAGGTTCGCATCTGTGGGGACTTTAAGGTAACAGTGAACCCAGTCCTTCACACCGTGCAATATCCACTTCTGCGGATTGAAGATATTTTTGCCTCACTATCTGGAGGGAAACGCTTCACTAAGATTGATCTGGCCCAGGCGTATCTGCAAATGGAGGTAGAAGAAGCATCAAAAAAATACCTCACAATCAACACCCATAAAGGTCTCTACCAATACAACCGGCTGGTATTTGGGGTAGCATCAGCTCCGGCTATTTGGCAAAGGGCAATGGAACAAGTCCTGCAAGGGATCCCAGGGACCCAGTGTTATTTGGACGACATCCTGGTCACGGGCGAAAATGACAGTGATCACCTCGCCAACCTGGAGCAGGTGCTCACTAGATTGAAGGAATATGGACTCCGAGCTAACCGCCCCGAATGCGAGTTTTTAAAAAAAACAGATCTCGTATTGTGGCCACGTTATCGATAAAGAGGGGTTACATAAGTCCCCAGAAAAGATTGAGGCAGTAGTCAAGGCTCCAGCACCGGAAAATGTGTCACAACTGAGGTCGTTCCTCGGGCTGGTAAACTACTACCATAAGTTCTTGCCAAATTTGTCTACAATACTACACCCACTGAACACCCTACTGCAAACTGGAGTGCCATGGAAGTGGAGTGACGAATGTAAATGAGCTTTCCAGAAGAGCAAAACACTAATCACATTGAAAGAGGTATTGGCCCATTTCAACCCAGCACTACCAATTCGGTTGGCGTGTGATGCGTCACCCTACGGCATTGGAACGGTGCTGTCGCACAAATTCTCGGACGGCTCAGAGAGGCCAATAGCCTTTGTGTCACGATCACTAACCTCAGCCGAGTGTAACTACGCCCAGATTGACAGGGATGCCCTCAGCCTAGTGTGGGGAGTGAAAAAGTTCAATCACTATCTGCACGGGCAGAAATTCACCTTGCTGACTGACCACCAGCCTCTGGTCTCCATTTTTAATCTGAAGAAAGGCGTTCCGGTGATGACTGCGCAACGACTACAAAGATGGTAACTCTTTCTAGGGGCGCACCACTATGAGATTGAATATAAGGGCACGAAACAGCATGGAAATGCTGATGGGCTATCACGCCTGCCACTGCCTACTGCGGAGGAAGCACCAGCAGTGGATCCTGTCGAAATATTTCATTCGACTATAGTTGAATACCTACCGGTAACTAACGCTCGTATAGAAAAGGAGACCTGGAATGACCCGACACTGTCTCGGGTATATGATTTGACGGTGAAGGGATGGCCAGCACATGGCGACTCACTGTTGCCAGCATTCTCGACAAGAAGAGAACAGCTGTCAGTGTGCCGGGGGACCTTGATGTGTGGATCCCGAGTGGTAATTCCACCCAAGTTAAGGGATAGAGTGCTCAATGAGCTTCATGAGGGTAATCTGGGAGGGGTAAAAATGAAAAGCCTTGCCAGGGCTTATGTGTGGTGGCCGGGAATCGATAAACAAATTGAGGACCTGACCAAGAGCTGCTCAGGATGCCAGAAAGTCCAAAATGCACCACCACATGCCCCTCTACACCCATGGGAATGGCCCTCATCTCCATGGCAACGGGTGCATATTGATTTTGCTGGTCCATTCATGGACTCAATGTTTTTAATAGCCATGAATGCGCACTCGAAATGGCCTGAGGTCATCAAAATGTCCTCCACCACCACGGAGAAAACTATTGCAGTCCTACGGACCATTTTTGCCAGGAACGGCTTCCCAGAACAGATTTGCTCCGATAACGGACCACAGTTTGTGTCCGAAAAGTTCCGTAGGTTTATGCAGAAGAATGGGGTAAGGCATTACACATCCGCCCCGTATCATCCAGCCACAAATGGATTGGCTGAGAGGCTCGAACAAACCTTTAAGAAGGCAATAAAGGCTATGTACAATGACAACATTCCGCTGCAGCATAAGGTGGACAATTTCCTGTTCGCCTACCGGAATGCGACACATGCAGTCACCAACCAGGCCCCGGCCATGATGTTCTTTAACCAAAGGTTAAGATCTCGCCTGGATTTGCTCAGACCAAACGTACGAAGAGATGTTGAGAGTAAGCAATTCCAGCACATCCATGAGAAGCCAACAAGGAGCTTCAATGTAGGGCAACCAGTCTTGGCCCGCGACTACCGAACAGAAAACTGGCAGCCAGGAACGATATGCACACGGCAGGGCCCACTAATGTACACAGTGGACATTGGGGAGAACATCGTGAGACGCCATGCTGACCAGATCCTAGAATCACAGGAACAAGTCAACCCCATGCCTCGCCCATACGTACCTGGTGAGGAACCCGACGTACAGGTCGCATCTACCCCAGAAACAGTAGCATCGGAAGCTGATGACCCAACCGATGACAGGGTGCCAGCATCGCCTCCGCACCAAGAGCGAGACACTCGGGAAAGGCGCTATCCAGAAAGGATCAGAACGCCTCCCCAAAGACTGAATATATAAATGGACTATTTTCAGCTAACGTTGTATGTTAAAAGTGTTAATTGTAATTAGTTTGATATTTAATTGTTAAATGAGTGTTATGGTACTGTTAATCTAAAAGGGGAGGAATTGTAATGTATGTACCTTTAAGGGGGTAACTACTTTTTACAGCTCATGTATACTGTAGTACCGGCAGTGACCACACCTGTATATAGCACTGAGTAGTAATCTGTACAGTTCAGTTCCAGAGTGAGCCACGTTGAGTAAACACCTGTTGTACCATTCTCCTGCAGTCTGTGTCTTTCTACTGACGGACACAACAGTCTACAGCTGTTTTCAATTTCTTTTAACGATTTTTGATATTGGTACCCATTTTTAAAAAGTCAAACCCATTAGTATTTCTGAGAAATTTTAACTTTTTTTGCTGCCACTAAAAGAAAGTTGAGAATTAAAGGGGTGATTATGTGATCTTGTGCTCCTGGTGTGGAGCTTTACATGACAGAAGCACATGTAAGGAATTGAGGCACAAAGTCAGCATGACCAATTAACAGCCCAAAAGATTTTCGGCCCAATAATTTCAATCGTTTTTCACAGTGGCACCAAAAGAGGAGAGAAAGAATGGCCTAAAGGATCTCATTATGTGCCAATGGTGAGGAACCTTGCTCGAACATGTTGAGAAAATTAGCGGTATGTTTCCCACAACTTTCTAATATGTGCTGACAGTGGTTCCATGTTATTTATGTGTACTTAGAAAATTTAAGTCAATGTGTCAACATACAATGCTTTTGTCTACAGTTTTAAAGTTACACTATTTGCCTTTTAACAAATACCTGACAAGGTGTATAGCAGAATATTGTATCAGTAGCGTTGTGTTACTGGGTTTACTTCATTCATCAGAATAGCTGCTAATTCACTAGAATTTGCAGAGATGGAAAATTACGAGCCTTTCACACTGGAGAAAATAAATTCAGTTCTGCATTGGAGTGGTGCAGCATTCTTTGTTTATTTAAAATAAACAATGTGTGCCTAGTTTCTATGTTTTTTGGTTGTTATCTGGTAACATTACTGTTATCATCTGTTAGTGATGGCAATTTATTGGCAAAAACTGTTCTATGATAGTTGTAAAGCAATTATCCATTCCTGCTACAGTATGCAAAACTAGGTTGATACAGTTGATAAGAGTTATACTCATCAGAACGTGAGGAAAGTTGCCTATCCAACAATACAAATTATTTAGTGGTGGAAGCTGATCCAGTGGGAAATGAGTACGGCAAAATACTGAGTGTAGAGGAGTTTATTTATCCTAAATGTTGTATCTTACAGTGCCCACTAGGTGGTGGTGATGCTTCATCAGGGGATGTACTGTAACTGTTTTATTAGATAGGAATGCTCAAACATTAAGAGTGACTCTGTTTCAGTTTGCTTGTCAGTCCAACAAACAAAATTTAAATCATTAGCCAAAAGACAAAGTACTGTACCCATTTACAAGAATGAAAAGCCAAATTACGAAATGCAAAACAGATTTTGCTTTGTTTCATTAAAAAAACTGTCAAAGTTGTGAGAAGATATAATCACATTGCAGAGGATAATGACTGCACTTAAAACTGCGTTAAACAATGTCTGGTGATGGTTCTTTATTAATAAAGTGCATGCTTAATCTGGACCATTCGTATATCTAAGCATCAGCCCTGAACAGACTACTTTTTCTTTGTCATAGGTATGATCAGTATCTGGAAAATGCCCCAAAGATTCTCCGGACTCCTTGGGGTACTGAGAGAGAATATGGAGGTGTCGGAATGATGAATCTACCTGAAACTCACAGACCAAAGGCTGAGCCTCCCATATTAATGGAAAAGGGACACAGACATTTTGGTTATGGTGGAAACCCTCTTCCGAGGTTTGTGGCCTATTTGAATTGTTTTGGTTAATGAAATGTTTTAATGATTTTTCAGAAACTATTTTATTGCAGCGCTAATCAGGTGAAAACTGAGATGTAGGTAAAAGACTCTCCATACATAGTAAGTGTACAGATTGACATACCAGCGGAAAGCATGGGCTGGATTTTATCAGCCCTGAGGAGGCGGGGTTGGAGGCGGGACTGCTGGGAAAATCAAAAAGAATGGGAGCGGGTCCCAAACCCGCCTCCAACCAATCTTCCCGGGAGTCGGGCCCCCGATTTGCGTAGGGACCTGACTCCTAGCGGCGGGAAGAGGATTATAGCCACTTAACTGCCTGTTAACAGGTAGTTAACAGGCAGTTAAGAGGCTTTTTCCAATTTTTAGACTTCTGCTGTGGGCTTCCTGATGTCAGGGAACCCTGCCAGGGTACGTGAGGCATGCTGTGGGTCGGTTGTAATGTTTGTGCATAGATGACTGCTGCAGGAGTGGTGTGAAGGATGTAATGGGACACTGGTGAGTATCAGAGGTAAAGAAATGTTGGGAACGTCATTTTTAATGTGTTTAGATTTTTCTGTAAGTGACAAGCTTTGAAGTGTTTGTGTGGCCTCACCTCATTGGGAGAAGTGACAGATCGCTTCTGTACCCCCACCTGCAGCTGCCTTCTGTTTTATCCTAAGGAGGGAGTCATTGGAGAGCCTGGGAGCAAGGGCTCTCCTTTGCAGCATGATTGTCAGTGTTTGGCAGCACCTCAATGCTGTCAAACACTGTCAAATCACCTGACAAAAATAAATATTTCATGTCCCTTTAAGAAAACCAGCAGATGAAGTGTCATCAACTGAAGTCATCTGACACCGGCTTTCCCTTAATTGGCCGGCAAGCCTGGGTTTAACAAGGCCAATCAGGGGAAAAGAGCATCTGTGCATTGGACGTCGCTGGGGGCGGGACTAGAACCCAGAAGGCAGCAGTCCCACCCCCAACTCATCTCGGTAAGTAAAATCCAGCCCCATGTGTCCATTCTTGGTTTAAACATGGACAATTTGAAAAATTCTTCAACACAGATTGGGCACAGGCTGAATTGATATGCTTTGTGCTCGTTTTACACCGGCACAACACACACTAATGCCTACCCCATGCCTTTTCCTACTGTGATTAGTTATTTTCTAGTGACAACCAGCTGTGTAATTGTGTTTTATTCTCTTCGCCTACTTTTATGATTTATTTTTCTAATCTGTACATTTCTGGAGGACAAGAATCAGGTCTGAGTACCAAGCTGATCTGCAAACCCAACATGAGCCCAGTTAATTGTTCAGATTTGGTTCAATTCTGACCCCTTTTAATTGCACGTATCAAATGATTTTTTTTAAGTACCTGCTGTTGCCCAGAAGGATGACTCCATGTACACAATGGCCGGAATTTTACCGGCACTCAAAGTGTGGGTTTGGAGGTGGGTCCGCTGTCAAAATCACAAAGATTGACAGCAGGTCGATATTCTGCTATAAACCCGCCTCCTTGTCAGTTTCCCAAGTGTTGGGTCTGCCAATTTAGACACTTAAAAGCTTGTTAAAAGGTAGTTAAGCATCATTTTCCCATGTACTTACCATTTTACCAGGTTTTTAATGAGGTTCCCGGCGAGCGGGTATCTTGTCAGGTAAGTATGTCATGTTCTGAATGACTATCCATTGCTGTGAATAGGTGACAACTGCAAAAGTGGTATAAAAGCTACCATTTCACAGCTGTATACTTCCCAATCTTAGAAGCTGGAGCCTTCATGATTTGGAACCCACTTTTGAGCTTTATGCAGTTTGGAAGTGTTTGGAGTACTCTCTCTATCCACTGTCACCTCCTTGGAGGAACCTCTCTCACCATTGACAGATCGCTTCTGTCATCTCAACTTCAGCTGCCATCCAGCAGCATCGGTGTCCTTGAAAAAATCTCACCTTGGCCCTCCATGATCAGCCCCAACACCAACAACACTAGGCACACCAGCACCACCAACAACAACACCACCAACCTTCTCTGCAATCACCTGATGCTGCACAGGACACAGGGCATCAGCACCCAACCACATTGCTGCCCAGGAGGCCAGAGATGGCCTCAGCATGGCCAGATTTACTTCACTTGACGCTGTACACCCTGGCTGCCACATGATGCGCTAGGTTGGCACCATGCCACACCAACACCATAAAGCATCCCTACAATGTCCAAGCCATTCCTTTCACACTCATCACCATTGGGGGGTGGGGAGGGTACCCTTATGTCTCACCATTCACTGCAGCTCACTAAGACACTTTTAAAGGTGCACACAAATCTGTCCAAGAAAGCAAAGTGGTGGCAATAAGGATTTCAATGCTTGACAACACATTAACAGAAAGTTTACATGAACATTGGCTAAAACACCCACGTGCCTACCCTTGTGTGTTGTTAGTTGGTATGATTGGACTAGGATGAGGGTAAGTGTGAGGGGTGGCTAGTGAGATGGGGAAGTGATAATGTAGATAGAGAGAGATGGGTGGAGGTGCAAGGCAAGTTTGTGTGAGTGAGGATGTGCAGGAGTAGGGTTGGGAAGGCAGAGTGATGGGGATGTGATGAGAGGCACAGCAGGATGAGGTTGAGTGTGGCTTGGCATTAATGTTTCGTGATCTACTGAGATCATTGAGAGGTTTGCACCACTGCAGCCTGGTCCTCCTGATGACATCCCTGTTTGTGCCCTAGAACATAAGAACATATGTGCAACCGGTTTGGCACTTTTAAAGATGCTACCTACAAGAGTGATGAATCATTGCATCTTATCCTTTTATCTTTTTATGGCCCCATTCTAAAGACTCTGTAACTGGCAATGTATAACTTTTTTGGAATATCCTATTGAACTGTTTTTATCCATAGAGTATGTTGTAAATCGTGATTAAATAACAGGACATCTCCTGTACTGAAAAAAATCTGTTGTAAGTACCTTCAAGATTAGCTGACAGAAGTAGACTATATATGTATAATATATTGTACATTATCATCTCCACTGCAGGAGGGTATATCAGGAATTCAAGCTCAGGCATCGCATGGACCCTACATGATTTTCTGTCTACACCTTCCTTGGTGGGAGACAGATTTGTACCTTTGTATTATTCTATGCAGCCAAATGGAGATAGATGTGGTGAGGTCCCTCCGGTAGGCCTTAACCCATGTACAGTGTCTACTCAATTGAATTTACCAGGTTCATGTTATACAATACGCTGACCACTGCAGATGTGCAGACTAATATTGTGAGAAAGAGCCTACGGGTTGATGGAGATGGTTAAATTTAAATATGATGTTCCATTGTTAGCTGCTACTTCTTGGCATTGGCCTGTCACTTGCTGACATTTCCAGTGCTATGAGTTCAGACTTTAGAGGGTTTGAAACTCTAATCAGTAGGGTAACAAACCTGTTAGCACATGGTTAGCTTAGTGGCAGCCTTATCCATACCTTCCAATTTTCATTAAGGTATTCTTTACTGGTGTAGAATTGGAGAAAATTATTTTTATATATTTGAATCTGTTGATATATATTTGGTAATTATTAGGACAACATTACTGACAACCTAATGGTGTTATTCTCCCATGTTTTACAAAACTGAAGGATGTATCACAGTATTGACTAATGGGTTGTAACCCAATATATAGAGTCCATGTAGAAGCATCTGTTAATTCGCTGCTTACCTGTGTTTTCTGTGTAGTGATGTTATCATCGATCAATATTATGATCTCACCCAGCTGAAGAAGAGTCAGCTTCGTTCCACTGATCAGCTGTAAGTTTCATTGTTTTACACTATGAAATACTGTTCCGTTGAATATAAATTGTTTTCTTTGAAACAAATGGAGGGGATATTGTGCTGAGGAATGAAACAACTTTCCATTTTTACACACTTATGTCAGCATAAAGTGCTCCTAGGTTACCTACATTTGGGTTATTTGGAAAGGCAAAGTTTCCTCTGCTCTATTCCAAGAATATACCTTTACTGCAAGCTCAAAAGAGCACTACCTACTGCATAGTGTGTGGTTTCCACATTTCAGAAAAGCCATTGTTGTAACATCTTCATGTGATATTAACAATGAAGGGTAAATTTTCCATATTCACATTCCATTTTGCCTACCGGAAGCACATATCAAGAATTTGGGTGTGTGCTCCCCACGATTTTCTACCCATGATAAAGGGAAATTTGTGGTGGGTTATGGGCATGAATTCCCAATATGCTAAGAGTGGCCAACAAACAAAACTTAATGGTTCTGAATTTCCTTAGGGATTCTCCCAATCTATTGTGCAATCTAGGCAGTAAAATCAGTGGTGCCCCAGAGAAACAGCAGGAGATTGGGACAACCGTAATGGAAATTCAGGGTCAGTATTTTTGATGATGTCAATAGATTTCAATGGAAAAATATCAATGAATATTTTCCCAGGTTGTAAATTCAAGAAATAGTGAGTTTCATCTGAAGTAATGAAGATAAAGATGAGCCTGAATTCCAAGGCTGGGGTACTCCCAGTCTCCAGTCATAACTGAGGCAGGAGACTGGAGGAACCCTGAGAGAAATAGTGTGAACGGCCATTTTATGCTGTTTGTCTGGTCTCCAGTGAAGTTACAGTGCAAGACTGGGAGAACCACTGCAGAATTTCAGCTGGCTATCTGATCCTGGGTCCCTTGGAGCTATAAAACAAAATACAATTATGTGCAGATCTCCCTGCTCCTGACTGATTGTTTTATCAAACTGATCCTGTGTTGCTTTAAATGTCTTTCTGTATACTGTCAAAACAGCAAACAGTAAAAAGATTCAGTTGTGATGCTGTTTTGTTAAATAACTAACTACTGCTCTCACTACTTGGACTAATTGGTGAATTTAGGGCTGTCAGGTACTGTAATGATCACCCACCCCCCTCCCCCCACCCCAGCCAATCTGTGGAGTGAGTAGTTCTGTTCAGCCTGCACAGAAGTATTGTTTAACAGAGTGCAAACAGGGTGCAAACAATGAGCAGTATTGTACATTATGGCATGAAAGTGTCTTCGGACTACTGAACAGCATCCATTGGAAGTCAAACAAGAGGCTGCAATTGACACTGTTGGACATGGTGCTGTCTCTATAGAACTAAAAATAAAGCAAGTGTACATAAAAAAGTCTTTAATTTTAAAGAGGAATCACAATTGTCAGTTTAAAAATAAGATTGCACCAAAATAAGGTATATTGACCTGGTCGTGAGCTGATTGCTTGTTTTCATGTTTAGTACCCTTGCTAGTGTTGACTTGTTGTGAATTTTGATTTTCTTGGCTTGTCGCAAGATGATGTTAGATGAAAGTTTTCATTTTATTCTCAGGGTAGATTTTGACAGGTATCGGGAATCAGGGCATGAAGGCCCTGCAAGATTTTCCATCCATTAAAATCCTGCTGACCTCAAATCAAATCAACTTTTATTGTCATTGTTAGTGCACAAGTGCAGTACAACGAAATGTAGGCTTGCGGCTCCCGAGAGTGTACATTTGGATTAAGACATTTAAACATTCAACATACATTTGGCTTGTAGTATATTAACATAAATATGACCATAATAAAGTGCATTGGCAGATGTGCAGGCTTTAGAGTTTATTTGTGGAGTTCAGTAGGATGACAGCCCTGGGAAAGAAGCTGTTCCTAAATCTGGTCGTACGGGTGCGAATGCATCTGTAGCGTCTCCCAGATGGTAGGAGGGTGAACAGACTGTGGCTGGGGTGGGTAGGGTCTTTGATGATGGACCGTGACCTCCGTAGACAGCGTTTCTGGTATATGTGCTCTATGGTCGGTAGCCGGGTGCCGGTAATGCGTTGGGCAGTTTTGACTACCCGCTGCAGGGCTTTCCAGTCATAGTAGCTACAGCTGCCATACCATACTGTGATACAATTTGTCAGGATGCTCTCTATAGTGCAGCGGTAAAAGTTAGAGAGGATCAGGGGTGACAGATTACATCCCTTCAGCCTCCTTAAGAAATATAGGCGCTGCTGGGCCTTCTTCACCAGAGAGGAGGTGTTGAGGGACCAGGAGAGGTCTTCCGTGATGTGGACTCCGAGGAACTTAAAGCTGTCCACCCTTTCCACCACAGCCCCATTGATGTGGATGGGGGGGTGACTTCCGCCTTTGGATTTCCTGAAGTCCACAATGATTTCTTTTGTTTTCTTGGTGTTAAGGGCCAGGTTGTTATCGGCGCACCACTTCACGAGATGCTGGACCTCCTCCCTGTAGGCTGACTTATCGTTGTTGGTGATCTGGCCTACTACCGTGGTGTCATCCGCAAACTTGATGATGGTGTTGGAACCATTAACAGCCACACAGTCGTGGGTGAAGAGGGAGTAGAGGAGGGGGCTCAGCACACATCCTTGTGGGGCCCCCGTGTTCAGGGTCGGGGGGGGGGGAGGTGTGGTTACCTAATTTGACAGACTGGGGTCTGTTTGTTAGGAAGTCCAGGGTCCAGTTGCAGAGGGAAGTGTTCAGGCCAAGAGTTTGGAATTTGGTGGCCAGCTTGTTGGGGACGATAGTGTTGAATGCTGAGCTGTAGTCTATAAACAGCATTCTGATGTAGGTCTCCTTACCATCTAGGTGATTCAGTGCCGAGTGTAGAGCAGTTGTGATTGCATCCTCCGTTAATCTGTTTGCACGATAGGCAAACTGGTGTTGGTCAAGGGAGGCAGGAACACTGGCTTTGATGTGAGCCAGGACCAGTCTCTCGAAACACTTCATTATGATGGGTGTGAGTGCGACAGGTCGATAGTTGTTCAGGCACGTCACAGCCGTTTGTTTTGGCACAGGAATAATGGTAGCGGTCTTGAAGCATGTAGGGACTACTGCCTGGGCCAATGACAGATTGAAGATGGCGGTGAAGACATCAGCCAGCTGATCAGCACATTCCTTGAGTACCCGTCCAGGGATGCTATCCGGTCCAGCAGCCTTTCGTGTGTTCACTCCGCGTAGAACACCCCTTACGTCGGAGGTCGAAAGAGTGAGCACCTGGTCTTCCAGGGGTGGCAAGGCTTTGGTAGCCAGCTCCATGTTGTCCCTGTCGAAGCGAGCGTAGAAGTTGTTAAGCTCCTCCGGAAGGGAGGCATCGCTAATTACACATTAATTAACAATACAAGCTCTCAGCATGCCAAGCATGGCATCACTGCACTGATCCAAGCATTTACATTGAACCTATATCCTTTTCTTGCAGACCTGACCTCTAAAATTGCATTCCCATATGTTTCTGTTTCAGGATTCCAACCACTGCAGAGGTTGCAATGGAGTAAGTAAATTGTGCTGCTCTAAGCTTTATATAGCCAATGGGCATTTCTATATGCATTGCTTTAAATTTAACTTTAAGAACTGTCTATCTGTGCATTTAATATGTAATTAATCTACTGATTCATTTTTGCGTGAAAAACATTTGAACTATCCAATAATATAAACAATTGGCTAACACAGCAAAGTGGAAATTTAGTGCGACAAGATTGATCAGATATTTTGAATTAAGCAACTTAGAATTACGAGAAGTAGACCATACTGATAATGTGCTTTCATAGAATCATAGAATAATAGAGCACAGAAGGAGGCCATTCAGCCCATCGTGCCTGTGCCAGCTTTTTGAAAGAGCTAGCCAGTTAGTCTCACTTCCCTGCTCTTTCCCCACAGCCCTGCAAATTATTCCACTTCAAATGTTTATTCAAATCCCTTTTGTAAGTTATTATTGAATCTGCTTCCACCACCCTAGTTTAGTTTTGTTTTGTTTCAGGCAGTGAATTCCAGATCATAATAACTCGCTGCGTAAAAATGTTTATTCTCATGTTGGCGCTGGTTTTTTTGCCAACTACCTTAAATCTGTGCCCTCTGGTTACCGACTCTTCTGCCACTGGAAACAGTTTCTTCTTATTTACTCTATCAAACCTCTTCATGATTTTGAACCCCTGTATCAAACCTCCCCTTAACCTTCTCTGCTATAAGGAGAACAACCTCAGTTTCTGAAGTCTCTCCACGTAACTCAAGTCTTTCATCTCTGGTACCAGTCTAGTAAATGTCCTCTGTCTTATGTTCATTAATAAATAGACATTCTTATTATGAACACAGCTAGCTTTTGCTAGACACTTTTATTGAGCACATGTGGACTAGGTACAGTATCTGTAGAGGCATCCATCTTGACTGCTGCCTTGTGGGTAGCCTAGTGCCTCATGGGTAATGTAGTCTTAATATACATACAGCTGGGTAGTGTAGTCTTATATACAGCTCTACACAGCTCTACGGCTCCACCTAGTGTCCACTATAGAATGACATGTTATTGATCATTACATCCCCCTTTCTTTGAGGTTTAACAAAATCAATATCAATCAACTTTCAAGAAAACAATAAAGATGATATTAGTAACACTTTTGTTAGTGCTCTATAAACATAAACATTTTCAAAACAGTCAACACATTTTCAAAGCTTTACATTGTACTCAAAGATTAAGTCTAACAGGCTTTTTTACTTCACGTGTGGATCTTCTCAACACGGGTAAGTCTGATGTGTCTTCATGAGATTGTTCTGGCGGTGAATGACAAGATGCAGTTGCGGCATTGTCATCAATCTGGTCTTGAATAGTCTCTTGTGTTTTTAGGAGGGAACGGCGGTTCCTCCTGAGAATCTGTCCTTCCTCAGTTCTAACAGTGTATGACCTTGGTCCTACTTCCTCAAGAACTGTAGCTTTCCTGTTCCATGCATCTGGATCCTCAATCCTGACAACATCATCCCTTGTCAATGGTTTTAGAGTTTTGGATGACTTGTCATAGTATGATTTCTGTTTCAGCTTTAACAGTTGAAGTCTCTGTCTCAGTTCCTCACTTTGCTGTTCTTTTGCACAGCAGGGTAGCGTGGTGCGCAACTTGCGACCCATTAATAGTTCAGCAGGTGAAGAACCACAATCTAAAGGTGAGGCTCGGTAGCACAGCAGGGCGAGATAAGGATCAGACTTGATTTCTGTCGCTTTCTTCAGTAGCTGCTTGAGAACTTGAACACCTTTCTCTGCCTTACCATTTGACTGAGCATACAAAGGACTGGATGTGATGTGCTGAAAGTCATACCGTGCTGCAAACTGTTGCCACTCCTTACAGTTGAAGCACGGACCATTGTCGCTAACGGCAATCCTGGGAATTCCATGTCTGGCGAAGATGGATTTCACATGCATTATGACACTGCTTGCTGATGTGCTTGAGAGCAGCGCCATCTCAGGATAGTTAGAATAGTAGTCAATCACTATTAGATATTCTTTACCATTTAAATGAAAGAGGTCCATACCAACCTTTTGCCACGGTGCTGTTGGTAAGTCAGCTACTATCATTGGTTCCTTTGTTTGTTTGTTTTGGTGTTTCTGACATGTCTCACATTTGCCTATCATGTTCTCAATGTCCTTATTTATGCCAGGCCAATAAACAGTATCTCTTGCTCTCCTTTTGCATTTTTCAATTCCGAGGTGTCCCTCATGAATCCTTTTGAGCATGTCTTGACGTAGAGCCTGTGGAATGACTATTCTGTTCTGTTTTAGTAGTAGTCCACTTGCGACACTCAATTCTGACCTTATGTGAAAATATTTGGGACAGGAACCTTTTGTCCAACCATGATGAATGTTCTCTATTACTGTTTGTAATACTGTATCTTTTACTGTTTCTTCTGCTATTTGCTTTGATTTTGTGTCTGACACGGGCAGCGCAGCAGTGACCATATTCACATGAACATCCACGTCTTCTTCAGTAGAGCTCACATGACTCATTGTGGGTGCTCGGGATAGTGCATCTGCTAACACTATGGGCTAAAAATTCAGTTGGGCGCCATTTGGGGCGTCAAGCTCGCCTGGGCGCTGGAATTACCGCTGCGAGCGGAGCCACTTGCGCCATCCGGATATTCAGTTTCTGTGCCCCAAATGGAAGCGGGCCGCTAATCGAGGCTTCCCGCACCCCGCTTGGGGCGCTGAAACTGAATATCGGCGCGCTAAGGGCCACAGCGCCACACGCTGCGGCACGGCATGCTGCGGTACTGCAGGCCTTCCTCCCACTGTTAAGGGGGACGTGCCTGCAACAGCATGATCCCCACTCGCGAGTGCCGGCAAATGAGCCCGGCACCAAGGAGAAGTGCCGGGCTCTCGGGAAACAGCCGGCAATGCCACGGGGGGGGGTTTAGGAGGCCGGGGACGGAGGTGCTGGCAGGCGGCCGCTGAAAAAGCGGCCGGCCGCACCTCCACCTTAACTTGCGCCACTACCGCCACAGGTAGGCCCCTGTGAACCGGTCGCTATTTGCGGCCGGCGCTGAAGAGGCGGGCGCAACCAAATATGGTCATCGGGGCGGGAGCGGGGCGCTGCGCACACCGATGATGTCATCGGTGGCGGCGCTACAGGCTAACGCCGCCATTAGCGCCCCGCTAAATATCGCAGTAGGTGTGGCCAGTGGCGCTAAAGCCACTGAGTGCCCTCTTTGGGCGCAAACTGGTGGCGCAGGCCACTGAATTTCTAGGCCTATGTATTTGCCTGGTGTGTAGATCAGTTCAATGTCATATCTTTGCAGCTTCATCATGAGTCGTTGAATCCTTGGAGACATCTCATTCAGGTTTTTTTTTATGATGGCAACCAGAGGGCTGTAGTCTGTCTCAACTGTGACGGTGGGAAGTCCATATATGTAGCCATGAAACTTTTCTAGTCCAACTACCAAGCCTAGACATTCCTTTTCAATCTGGGCGTATCGACACTCAGTATCAGTCATAGACCTGGAGGCATAGGCAACAGGCTTCCAATCTTCACCCTCTGCTTGTAGCAAGACCGCACCTAGGCCATCTTTTGATGCATCCGTTGACACTTTGATTCTTTTTGTTGGGTCAAAGAAGGTGAGTACAGGTGTGGTTGTCAGCACTGTTTTGAGGTTTATCCACTCTTGTTCATGTCTTTCTGTCCATGCGAACTCATTTGTTTTATGTAGCAGGTCTCGCAGACAGGCTGTCTTGGCTGACAAGTTAGGAATGAACTTTCCAATGAAGTTTATCATCCCCATGATGCGTAGCACTCCTTTTTTGTCAGTGGGTCGGGGCATTTTGAGTATGGCGTTTACTTTTTCCATATCTGGCTCTATTCCTTTACGAGATAGATTATCTCCTAGGAAAGTGACTTCCTGGATGCCAAACTGACACTTGGCTTTGTTGAGCTTCAGTCCATTCCGGCGTATGCTCTGTAGCACTTTAGTCAGTCTCTCATTGTGTTCTTTCAGTGTGGAGCCCCAGATGATGATGTCATCAACATAGACCCGAACTCCTTCCAGACCTTCAATTGTGTGTTCCATCGCTCTATGAAAGATTTCAGATGCAGATATTATCCCGAAAGGCATTCTGAGGAAACAATACCTGCCAAATGGTGTGCTGAAGGTACAGTATTTGGTGCTCTCTTCATCCAGTTTTAGTTGCCAAAATCCTTGTGAGGCATCGAGCTTTGTAAAGTATCTGGCACCTGACATTTCACTGGTGATTTCTTCTCGCTTGGGAATCTGGTAGTGTTCACGTTTTATGTTTGCATTTAAGTCCTTTGGATCCATGCATATTCTTAGATCATTGTTCTTTTTCTTTACACATACCATGGAGTTAACCCAGTCTGTTGGCTCTTCGACTTTCCTGATGACTCCTAGTGTGGTCATTCTGTCCAGTTCATTCTTGAGCCGGTCACGCAGGGGTGCTGGAACTCTTCGTGGAGCATGTACCACTGGCTGAGCATCCTCCTTTAGCTGGATCTTGTAAGTGAATGGTAGAACTCCAAATCCTTTGAACACATCCTGGAAATTATTCACTACAGAATCCACTGAGTCATCTGGTCTGCTTATGGCACAGTTTATACAGTAGACTCTCTTGACCAGTTCTAAGTCCTCACAAGCTTTGTCACCCAGTAATGAATCAAGTCTTTCAGCCACAACAGAAAACATGAGATGATGCACTTTGTCTTTGAATGTCACTTTAAGTCTGCATACACCTAAGCTATCTATTTTCTGTCCATTATAGTCCTTCAGTAGTACTGACTTTTTCTGTATTTTGGGCTTTTTCATATTGTTAATGTCACTCATACTGATTAAGTTTGCTTTTGTCCCAGTGTCTAGTTTCAAGGTAACTAATTCTCCATTTACCTGCAGTGGGATCATCCATTTGCCCTCTTTTACTGCATTAACTTTATGTTCAGCATTGCCCATTTCTGAGGGCTGCACATTTTCTGTATCCTTTTTGATATTGTCACATGACACCATTCGTACAAAAAATGTCTCACTTAAATCAGTGTCCTCAATTACATTAACTCGTTGCCCTTTCTTAGTTTGTACTTTTGAAAAGCATTGTTTGGCAAAGTGATTCTTTCCATTACACTTTATGCACATTTTTCCAAACGCTGGGCATTGTCTTAACTGGTGTTTGTAACCACAGCGTTTACAATTAAAAATGTCATCCTCCGATTGCTTTTCATTTCTGTTCTGCCCACGTTTCTTCCCCTTGTAGGACACAGCACCGACAGCAACATTATCACTCATTACAATCGCATCATTATTGATTTCACTGAAAGTCTTCGCGTGCTTTCGAGCTAGCTCGCTGGCTTGGCATATTTTCACCGCATTTTCCAAATTTAGTTCGGTTTCTCTCAACAGACGTTCCCTGACTTTTTTATCATGAATACCAAACACAATCTGGTCACGAATCATGGATGCTTTGAGCTCAGACAAATTACATGTCTGTGCTTTCAGTTTCAGATCAGTTATAAAGCTATCAAAAGTCTCATTTTGCTGCTGTGTCCTTGAACAGAACATGTATCTTTCATAGGTCTCATTCTTTTTGGGAGAGCAATGTGCATCAATTTTTTTTAGCACATCTTCTAATTTTTCTCTGTTCTCCTCTGGATTAAATACAAATGTATTAAATACCTCTATCGCCTGTGGGCCTGCAACCGTAAGCAGCAACGCTATCTTCCTTGCGTCTGGCTTCGTACCGAATCCGATGGCTGCAATGTAGAGTTCGAATTGTTGTTTAAGAGTCTGCCAATTGTAGTCGATATTTCCTGTGAGTTTCAAACGCTCTGGTGGCTTCAAATTCTCCATGTCGCTTTTCACAATTTTCAGCAGATCTTCACCATCCTGGTACCATCTTATGTTCATTAATAAATAGACATTCTTATTATGAACACAGCTAGCTTTTGCTGGACACTTTTATTGAGCACATGTGGACTAGGTACAGTATCTGTAGAGGCATCCATCTTGACGGCTACCTTGTGGGTAGCCTAGTGCCTCATGGGTAATGTAGTCTTAATATACATACAGCTGGGTAGTGTAGTCTTATATACAGCTCTACACAGCTCTACGGCTCCACCTAGTGTCCACTATAGAATGACATGTTATTGATCATTACACTCTGCACCCCCTCTAATGCCTTGACATCCTTCCTAAAGTGTGCTGCCCAAAATTGTCTGCAGTATTCCAGCTGGGGTCTAACCAGTGTTTTATAAAGGTTTAGCGTAACTTCCTTGCTTCTGTACTCTATGCCTCTAGATCCCGTATGCCTTTTTAACAGCCTTCTCAACTTGTCCTGCCACCTTCAAAGACTTGTGCACGCACACCCCCCAGGGCTCTTAGTTCCTGCACACCCTTTAAAATTATACCATTTAGTTTATATTGCCTCTCCTCATTATGCCTACCAAAATTAATCACTTCACACTTCTCTGCATTAAATTTCATCTGCCATGTGTCTTCCCATTTTACCAATCTATATCCTCCTGATGTCTGTTACTATCCTCCTCTCTGTTTACAACATTTCTGAGTTTTGTGTCATCTGCAGACTTTGAAATTATACCCTGTATACCCAAGTGCATGTCATTAATATATATCAAAAAGAGCAGTGGTCCTATTACCAACCCCTGTGGAACACCACTGTATATGTCCCTCCAGTCTGATAAACAACCACTCACCACTATTCTCTGCTTTCTCTTAGCCAATTTCGTATCCACACAGCCACTGCCCCTTTAATCCCATGGGCTTCAATTTTGCTAACAAGTGTACTATATGGTACTTTATCAAACTCCTTTTGAAAGTCCATATACACAACATCAAACGCACTTCCCTCATCAACCCTTTCCATTACTTCATCAAAGAAGTCAATCCAGTTAATCAAACATGATTTGCCTTTAACAAATGAGTGCTGGCTTTCATTTATGAATGCATATTTTTCCAAGTGCCAATTAATTTTGTCCCGGATTATTGTCTCGAAAGGTTTCCCCACCACTGATGTTAGGCTGGTTGCTGGGTAAATTCCTCGTGCCATTTTTGCAAACTTCCAGTCTTCTGGCTCCACTCCCAGATTGGAGGATTGTGGCCAGAGTCTCTGCAATTTCCAACCTTACTTCCATCAGCAATTTCGGATGCATCCCATCCGTCCCACCTAATTGCCAATCTTTTAAGTACTGCTTTATCAATTTTTATCCTATCCAATTTCTCTGCTACCTCCTCCTTTACCGTAACATTGGCTGCATCCTCTTCTTTAGTGAAGACCGATGCAAAGTATTTATTTAATACATCAGCCATGCACTCTGCTTCCACAAGAAGATCTACCATTTGGTCTCGAATCAGCCCCAACCTTCCTTTGACTACCCAGTTACTATATATATGTTTATAGAAGACTTTTGGATTTCCTTTTATGTTACTCGCTAATCTATTCTCATATTTCCTTTTTCAGTTCTCCCCTGTACTTTTTGTATTCAGCTTGATTCTCTACTGAATTATGAACCTGACATTTATCATAAGTCTCCTTTTTCTGTTTCATTTTAATTTCCATATCTTTAGTCATCCCAGGAGCTTTAGCTTTAGATGCCCTTCCTTTTTCCCCTTGTGGGAATGTGTCTAGTCTGTCAATTTTTTTTTAGTCGTTCATGGGATGTGGGCGTCGCTGGAAAGGCCAGCATTTATTGCCCATCCCTAGTTGCCCTTGAAAAGGTGAGCCGCCTTCTTGAACTGCTGCAGTCCGTGTGGTGAAGGTACTCCCAAAGTGCAGTTAAGGAGGGAGTTCCAGGATATTGACCCAGCAACGATGAAGGAACGGTGATATACTCCTAAGTCAGGATGGTGTGTGACTTGGAGGGGAACTTGGAGGTGGTGGTGTTCCCTGCGCCTGCTGCCCTTGTCCTTCTAGGTGGTAGAGGTCACGAGTTTGGGAGGTGCTGCCGAAGAAGCCTTGATGAGTTGCTGCAGTGCATCTTGTAGATGGTATACACTGCAGCCACGGTACACTGGTGGTGGAGGGAGTGAATGTTTAAGGTAGTCGATGGGGTGCCAATCAAGCGGGCTGTTTTGTCCTGGATGGTGTCGAGCTTCTTGAGTGTTGTTGGAGTTGCACTCATCCAGGCAAGTGGAGAGTATTCCATCACACTCCTTACTTGTGCCTTGTAGATGGTGGAAAGGCTTTGGGGAGTCAGGAGGTGAGACACTCGCTGCAGAATACCCAGCCTCTGACCTGCTCTTGTTGCTGGTCCTGTTAAGTTTCTGGTCAATGGTGACCCCCAGGATGTTAATGGTGGGGGATTTGGCAATGGTAATGCCGTTGAATGTCAAGGGGCAGTGGTTAGACTCTCACTTGTTGGAGATAGTCATTGCCTGACACTTGTATGGCACGAAAGTTACCTGCTACTTATCAGCCCAAACCTGAATGTCATCCAGGTCTTGTTGCATGCAGGCATGGATTACTTCATTAACTGAGGAGTTGCGAATGGCACTGAACGTATTGCACAACATTGATTTTTTTAATAAAATGTTATCAGATCATGAACTCCCAGTTTACTTACCAACTAAATCTGGGAAGTCCTGGAAAGATATTAGGGGAAAAATTCGGTTGCTTTGTGCCTCCCATTAGCACCCTAAGAGGACGCTAATGGGGCGCAAAGCAACTAGCGCCCGGGCGTGGCGATGTTTGCGCCGCTCGCAAAATTGGCCAGACATTTTGTGGCGGCGCTAAACACTACCGCCACGAACTCCTGCGCCTGCATGTCGTGACGTCAGTCAAGTGTGCAATGCCCCGGTAGCGCCCCAGACCGGATATTGCCCCCTGCCTTTCCGCCTGCCTCTAACAATGACAGGTTGGGGGAACGTTTTGCCATCGGGAAGGGACTGGGGGAGTGCTATTTAAAGGTGACCGTTTCCTGCCTTTTTTTGTCAGCGACATTTTTGCACAACGCATTCGGAGAAAGAGAGAGACTTCTGGAGAGTTTTGGATACTGAGCAGCACTTTGCAGGTTCATTTTGATTTGACCTTCCTTGCACCGATTTAGAAGAGGCTATGGGGGCTGCACTCTGAGCTCTTTCCCTGGGCCTCTCCATTGTTCTTTCCAGCAGATTTGATGTACAGGTTTCTCCAGGCCGAGATTCAAGGCTGCAATGAGCAGGGTGTGGATGGAGAGCAAGATCGACCCTCCCCTTTAAGAAGGGGCCGGCGCCAGTGTGTCTGTGTTCCATTGCTGACTGACATCACATGAGCTTCACCAGCGCTCTAAGGTAGCGCCTCGCTCCTCGGCGTTAGCACCTTAAGAGAGGTGTGTAGCGTCTGATTTAGCGATAGAAGCCAGGTTTGCAGTCGGAGGTGATAATTAGCGCCAGGCGCTAAACTTTGCGCTCAGCCAATAATTGCGCCCCAAACGGGGCGATACCGAATTTCTCCCCCATTGTAACATATTTTCACCACACTAAAAGCTGATTTTTAGGAAAAATTGCAATTTTTACATATTGGAGCCGATTTTAACCTTTGGCACACAATAGGCATTTGATGGGTGGAGTCCACTCATTGTAACTGGTCTTGAGACGTGAAGCCGGTGAGGTGCATGTGCCAAACTGGCACTCCGAGGAAGCTCGCCAGTTGGTGAGGGAAGGAAATTGTCAACAGTCAGAGCCTGGCACATGAGGGGATTTATGTGTGGCCAGGAGGACTATTCATAGCCCTACAAAAATAGAAGTTTCAAATTCCTGTCGGCCCCCATTTGTCTTTTTGAGAACTGCTGGTTATGCCGCTCACTACCAGCAAAAATGAATGGATGGTCAGTGCACTCTCTGCCCATTTGTACCTACAAATTGCAATCTGGGTCTTATCATAGAGTCATAGGGCTGGATTTTCCAAGCCCCGAGGAGGCAGGCATGGAGGCAGGACAGCCAGTAAATTCGGAGAAAGTGGGGGCGGATGGCAAACTCGCCCCCATCCCACCTCCGTGCCCTTTTGCCAGGAGGTGGGAAGATGTACAGCTTCAGGTTCCGTCTCCTGGAGGCGGGAAAGGCATCTAATCCTTTTAACTGCCTGTTAACAGGTAGTTAATAGGCAGAAAAAAGGATTAGTGCCATTTTACCTTCACAGGTGAAGGCTTCCCGACCTCGGAGAACCCCGCCGGGTTGGAGGAAACGTGAAGGAGGTCTGCGGCAGTCGGAGGCACCTGGAAGTAAGACATAGAGGTGAGTGATGGGGGCAAGTGTGGAGTGGTAAGTATACAAGGTGAGTGATAAGTTTTAAAAAATGTTCACTTACCTTGTTTTCTTCCTACAGCCTTCAGCCGCGCTAGATCGAGAGAGCCAACATCCTCCTTGTGAATTTCACAGACTGGCTGTTAGAACCTCTGAACAAACAGCCATGTGAAATTTACAAAGTTGAAAGGTTTGATGAGTCCTGAACACAAGGACTCATCAAACTAAAGAGAATGTTAGTGTTTGACAGCTTCACAGAGCTGTCAAACACTGATATTTCTTCTTTCAAGGAGTCTTGACAGATAGCACGTCTGACATTGACGTGCTCTGTCAGTGACTTAGAAACATAGAAGATAGGAGCAGGAGTAGGCCATTTGGCCCCTCGAGCCTGTTCTGCCATTTAATGAGATCATGGCTGATCATCCAAACTCAGTACCCTGTCCCTGCTTTCTCCCATTACCCTTGATCCCTTTACCTTAAGAAATATATCTAACTCCTTCTTGAATATATTTAATGAATTGGCCTCAACTGACTTGTGTGGTAGAGAATTCCACAGGTTCACCACTCTCTGGGTGAAGAAATTCCTCCTCATCTCAGTCCTAAATGGCTTACCCCATATCCTTAGATTGTGATCCCTGGTTCTGGACTCCCCCGCCATCGGGAACATCCTTCCTGCATCTAGTCTGTCTAGTCCTGTTAGAATTTTATAAGTTTCAATGAGATCCCCTCTCATTCCTCTAAACTCGAGCGAATACAAGCCCAATCGACACAATCTCTCCTCGTATGTCATTCCTGCCATCCCAGATATCAGTCTGGTGAATCTTCGCTGCACTCCCTCCATGGCAAGAACATTCTTCCTCAGATAAGGCGACCAAAACTGCACACAATACTTTAGGTGTGGTCTCACCAAGGACCTGTACAACTGCAGCAAGACATCCTTGGTCTTGTACTCGAATCCTCTCGCTATGAAGGCCAACATACCATTTGCCTTCTTAACCACCTGCTGCACCTGCATGCTTACCTTCAGCGGCTGGTGCACAAGGACACCCAGGTCTCGTTGCACTTCCCCTTTTCCCAATCTATTGCCGTTCAGATAATAATCTGCCTTCCTGTTTTTGCCACCAAAGTGGATAATCTCACATTTATCCACATTATACTGCATCTGCCATGCATCTGCCCAATCACCCAACCTGTCCAAATCATAGAGTCATAGTCATAGAGTCATAGAGTTATACAGCACGGATAGAGGCCCTTCGGCCCATCGTGTCCGCGCCGGCCATCATGCCCTGTCTAATCTAATCCCATATTCCAGCATTTGGTCCGTAGCCTTGTATGCTATGGCATTTCAAGTGCTCATCCAAATGCTTCTTGAATGTTGTGAGGGTTCCAGCCTCCACAACCCTTTCGGGCAGTGAGTTCCAGACTCCAACCACCCTCTGGGTGAAAAAGTTCTTTCTCAAATCCCCTCTAAACCTCCCGCCCTTTACCTTGAATCTATGCCCCCTAGTTATTGACCCTTCTACTAAAGGAAAAAGCTCCTTAGTATCAATCCTATCTATGCCCCTCATAATTTTGTACACCTCAATCATGTACCCCCTCAGCCTCCTCTGCTCCAAGGAAAACAAACCCAATCTGCCCAGTCTCTCTTCATAGCTGAAGCGTTCCAGCCCTGGTAGCATCCTGGTGAATCTCCTCTGCACCCTCTCCAAAGCTATTACATCCTTCCTGTAGTGTGGCAACCAGAACTGCACACAGTATTCCAGCTGTGGCCTAACCAGTGTTTTATACAGCTCCATCATAACCTCCTTGCTCTTATATTCTATGCCTCGGCTAATGAAGGCAAGTATCCCATATGCCTTTTTTACCACCTTATCCACCTGTTCCGCCGCCTTCAGGGATCTGTGTACTTGCACACCCAGATCCCTCTGACCCTCCGTCTTGCCTAGGGTCTTACCATTCATTGTGTATTCCCTTGCCTTGTTAGTCCCCCCAAAGTGCATCACTTCGCACTTTTCCGGGTTCATACTGGAGTTTCTCGTCATCCTCCTCACAGCACACACGCCTACCCAGCTTTGTGTCGTCTGCAAACTTGGAGATATTACATCTAGTTCCCTCGTCTAGATCATTAATATATATTGTGAATAACTGGGGTCCTAGCACCGATCCCTGTGGTACCCCACTAGTCACTGCCTGCCACTCAGAAAAAGACCCGTTTATTCCAACTCTTTGCTTCCTGTCTGCCAACCAGTTCTCTATCCAAGTCCGTACCTTACCCCCAATCCCATGTGCTTTAACTTTGCATGCTAATCTCTTATGCGGGACCTTATTGAAAGCCTTCTGAAAGTCCAAATACACCACATCCACTGGTTCACCCTTATCTATTCTACCAGTTACATCCTCAAAAAATTCCAGTAGATTAGTCAAGCACAATTTACCTTTTGTAAATCCATGTAGACTTTGTCCGATCCTGTCACTGTTTTCCAAGTGCTCTGCTATTACATCTTTTATAATGGACTCTAGCATTTTTCCCACTACCGATGTCAGGCTTACCAGTCTATAATTCCCCGTTTTCGCTCTACCACCTTTTTTAAATAGTGGGGTTACATTAGATTACCTCCAATCCATGGGAACTATTCCAGAGTCCACAGAATTTTGGAAGATGACCAGCAATGCATCTACTATTTCTAGGGCCACTTCCTTAAGTACCCTAGGATGTAGATTATCAGGCCCTGGGGATTTATCGGCCTTGAATCCCATCAATTTCCCTAACACCAATACCCTACAAATACTGATTTCATTCAGTTCATCCCTCTCATTAGACCCTATGTTCCCCGACATCTCTGGGAGGTTATTTGTGTCCTCCTTTGTGAAGACAGAACCAAAGTATGTATTTAATTGGTCTGCCATTTCTTTGTTCCCCATTATAAATTCCCCTGATTCTGACTGCAAGGGACCTACGCTTGATTTCACCAATCTTTTTCTCTTCACATATCTATAGAAGCTTTTACAGTCAGTTTTTATGTTCCCTGCAAGCTTACTCTCATACTCTATTTTCCCCCTCTTAATTAATCCCTTAGTCCTCCTTTGCTGAATCGTAAACTGCTCCCAATCCTCAGGTTTGCTGCTTTTTCTGGCCAATTTATATGTCCTCTCCTTGGATCTTATGCTATCCCTAATTTCCCTTGTTAGCCAGGGTTGAGTCACTGTTTTTGTTTTATTTTTATGCCAAACAGGGATGAACAAATTCTGTAGTTCATCCATGCGATCTTTAAATGTTTGCCATCGCCTATCCACCGTCAACCCACTAAGTAACGTTCCCCGATCCATCCTAGCCAACTCGCGCCTCATGCCATCGTAGTTTCCTTTGTTTAAATTCAGGACCCTAGTCTCTGAGTCAACTACTTCACTCTCCATCTTAATGAAGAATTCTATCATATTATGATCGCTCCTCCCCAAGGGGCCTCGCACAACAGGATTGCTAATTAATCCTTTCTCATTACATAATACCCAGTCTAAGATGGCCTGATCTCTAGTTGGTTCCTCAACATATTGGTCCAGGAAACCCTCCCGTATACACTCTAGGAATTCCTCCTCCACAGTATTGTTACTAATTTGGTTAGCCCAATCTATACGTAGATTAAAGTCACCCATGATTACTGCTGTGCCCTTATTGCACGCGCCTCTAATTTCCCATTTAATGCCATCCCCAACCTCAGCATTACTGTTTGGGGACCTGTATACAACTCCCACTAACATTTTCTGCCCCTTGGTATTTCTTAGCTCTACCCATACAGATTCTACATCAACAGAGCTAATATCTTTCCTTACTATTGTGTTAATCTCCTCTTTTACCAGCAATGCTACCCCACTTCCTTTTCCTTTTCGCCTGTCTTTCCTGAATATTGAATACCCCTGGATGTTGAATTCCCAGCCTTGGTTACCCTGGAGCCAATTATATCATATCTGTTTACATCTATTTGCGCAGCTAATTCATCCACCTTATTACGAATGCTCCTAGCATTAAGACACGAAGCCTTCACGCTTGTTTTTTTAACACTCTTAGACCTTTTAGAATTATTATTTACTGTGGCCATGTTTGATTTACGCCCTTGGGCCGCGATTTTCTGCCAGCCGTCGGGCGGGTTTTCAGGCGGGCGGGGGCCGAAATTCGCAGAAATAGGGGGTCACGACCCCCCCCCGCCTGATTCCCCACCCCGTCCGACTTTCGGACCGCCGTTTCTCCGCGACCCGAATCAGTCCCGCCCACCGCTGGCGGGACTGGCTGGCGGGACCCTAATCACCAATTATTGGCATGTTTAATGCCATTTTCAGGGGCCGTTGAGATTTTGTGGGGTTCCCCATGAGAAACACACCTGCGCGGAACCCCGCTGATGAAACCTGGTGTGAAGCTTGCCGGCTTGCTTGCTGTCAGCTGCAGGTCATTCGGGAAAGCTGCGATTTAATCGGAGAGCATTTGTATGGTGAAGGACCTTGTTGCTGCAGGCTTAGGGCTACTTCTTCAAGGCTTAGGCACAGCTGTGGAAGGTTGGAAACTCACACACTTCTCCAATGTGTTCTCCTGGGAAGCCCCCTCTCGCCACCCTCACTCAGCGCTTCCTCAGCGGAGGCATCTACGAGATGCATGAGACGCCTTTTTTTCCTTCCCTTCTTGCCATTAGAGGATTTCCAGCAGCAGAGGCAGCAGCAGCAGAACCAGGAACAGCAGGATGAGCACCAGGAGCACCAGGCTGCTGCTCACTCACTTGAAGCTGCACAGGCCAGAAGGGGCCAGCGCTTGGAAGTGGCTTGAGAGCACCTTGCTGCGCTTTTGGGGGCCATGTGGACCCGTTTCTGCACTGGCAGTCCTACTCAGAAGGACTTCCATGAAGGTCTGGTTTCTCTGTTCAATAGATGGCCAACGCTCCTCAAGAGATGTCATTCTCTTATGAGCACTCATCGTGTTTTCCGTACCCTGACGAGTTATCTCCTCCATGGAGGTTGCCAAACTTTCCATGGTGATGCGTTCATGCGCCAATGACTCCACAAAGGCTCTGCTCATGGTCGCTATGGACTCCTCCATTCGCTCCACACTCGCAGCGACCCTAGAGACAAAACCTGCCAGAGACTCCTGCATCTGTGCATGGAGATCCATCACCTCTTCTCTTGCGGATGGACCCAGAGGCAGAGGGTCGACATGCAGCGCAGCTGAGCTGAGTTGGCAGAGTCCTGCGCCCTCCGACGAGGACTCTCCACTGCTGTCCCTGTCTCCAGAATCTGCTGAGGCTCACTTGTGAGCTGTGAAACACCAGGTGACAACACTACTCTATGTCCCGAAGGTCCCCCCGAGGTGTAAGTGTCTGCGCTGGTGCTGGGTGCGCTTACTTCTGCTGACGCTGCGCCCTCAGAGGTTGGAGCTTCCTCTGAGGAGTCTGGCTGCACAGCCTCTTCCTCCTTCACAGTGGGGACGGGGGCTTTGGATGGTCCTGTGGGGGAGTAGAGGAAGGAGTTAGAGATGTGATGCCAAGGTTACATGCACATTCGAGTTGACATCTGCTGACACCTGCATCCATGCAGCCTTGGTCTCAGTGGGAGGCCTCTTCCTGCCTGACCTAGGGAAGAGGACCTCCCTGTGGGCCCTAACCCCATCCAATAATGCCTGCAGTGAAGCTTCGTCGAATTTGGAGGCAGCTCGGGGTTTGGCACTGGCCACAGCTGCTGCAGGCTCCTCTGCCATCCTGTATGGTTCGTTTGGAAGCCAACAGAGGAAGCAATGCTTGCTGTGGACCTTGAAAGCACCACAAATGATGACATCATACTGTGGGGCTTTCTGACTAGAAATGGACAATTAGCAAGGCTGTCCACACGCTGGAAATTAACTGGCCACTTGAGGGAAAATTGCGTGCAGCTGGCTGACACATTTTTTTGTGTGTCAAAAACCCCACATTCAGGGAATCCGACCATTTCCCACACAATCCACAAAATCGGTCCCTTGATTTCTCTGACTGCCACTTTTGCTTTTCTGCTTCCAGTCTTTTGCTTCTATCCTTGCTTCCATTTCTTCTGTCTCCCTGCACAGGTTCCCAACCCCCTACCATTTTAGTTTAAACCCTCCCCAAGAGCACTAGCAAACACTCCTCTTGGACATCGGTCCCGGTCCTGCCCAGGTGCAAACCATCCAGTTTGTACTGGTCCCACCTCCCCCAGAACCGTTTCCAATGTCCCAGGAATTTGAATCCCTCCCCCTTGCACCATTCCTCTAGCCACATATTCATCTGAAATATCCTTCTATTTCTACTCTGACTAGCACGTGGCACTGGTAGCAATCCTGAGATTACTACCTTTGTGGTCCAATTTTTAATTTACCTCCTAACTCCCTACATTGAGCTTTTAGGACCTCATCCCAGTTTTTACCTATATCGTTGGTACCTATATGCACCACAACAACTGGCTGTTCACTCTCCCCCTCCAGAATGCCCTGCAGCCGCTCTGAGACATCCTTGACCCTTGCACCAGGGAGGCAACATACCATCCTGGAGTAACAACAGAAAATGCTGGAAAAACTCAGCAGGTCAGGCAACATCCGTGGAGAGAAATTTGAGTTGACGTTTCGGGTCGAACCCTTCTTCAAAACAGGAAAGAAAAGAAACTGGATCGAAGGCAGGGCTGTGATTGGACAAAAGAATAAAAGAAACAAAAGAAGTAAAAGAGATTAGAAGCTAGACGAGATGGTAATAGGCTGAGATTAGGTGTAAAGTGTACTGGCAGGGCAAAAGATAGCTGCCAGGTGTGAGAGAGAAACAAAAGGAAAGGCGGGGGGGAGGGGGAAGGAGTGGAACAATGACAAGAGAAAATGAAATGGGGGCCGAGCTTATGATCTGAAATTGTTGAACTTGATATTCACAGAAATCACAGAAACCCCACAGTGCAGATAGAGGCCATTTCGGCCCATCGAGCCTGCACCGACACATATCCCACCCGATCCCCGTAACCCCTACACCAACACATATCCCACCCTATCCCCCTAACACTATGGGTCAATTTTTTTTATCATAGCCAATCAACCTAACCCGCACATTTTTTTTTTTGGACTGTGGGAGGAAACCGGAGCACCCGGAGAAAACCCACGCAAACACGGGGAGAATGTGCAAACTCCACACAGACAGTCACCCGAGGCCGGATTCGAACCCGGGTCCCTGGCACTGTGAGGCAACAGTGCTAACCACTATGCCACCGTGCTGCCCAAGTCCGGAAGGCTGCAGAGTGCCTAATCGGAAGATGAGGTGCTGTTCCTCGAGTTTACGTTGAGCTTCCGTGGAACAATACAAGAGGCCAAGGACGGTGAGGTCCGAGAGGGAATGGAGCGGTGAATTAAAATGACAGGCGACCGGAAGCTCGGGGTCACCCTTACGGACTGAACGGAGGTGTTCTTTCGGATTTCCAACATCTGCAGTATTTTGCTATCATACCACCCTGGAGTCTCATTTGCGGCCACAGAAGCGCCTATCTATTCCCCTTACAATAGAATCCCCTATTTTCTGTGCAGCAGAACCACACATGATGCCAGGAAGTTGGCTGCTGCTGCCTTCCCCCGATAAGCCATCTCCCTCAACAATATCCAAAGCGGTATATCTGTTTGAGAGGGGGATGGCCACAGGGGACCCCTGCACTACCTGCCTGCGCTTACTACTCTGCCTGGCGGTCATCCATTCCCTTCCTGCCTGTGCAGCCTTCACCTGCGGTGTGACCAACTGATCAAACATACTATCCACGACGTCCTCAGCATCGCGAATGCTCCAGTATGTATCCATTCGCAGCTCCAGCGCCGCAATGCAGTCTGCCAGTAGCTGCAGCTGGATACACTTCCTGCACACATGGTCATCAGGGACACAGGAAGTGTCCCTGGTTTCCCAAATCGTGCAGGAGGAGCATGCCACAGGGCCGAGCTGTGCTGCCATGACTTACCCTTTAATTAATTTAAATTAAATTAAATTAAATCAAATCAATACCACTAATTACACTACAATTAAATTATATCCTCAAGAGCCCTTGTTTACTAGCACTCCTCGCTACACAACAGAGACCTTAGAAACTACAACCACAAAAATGAAGACCTTCTAAACTTTATAAACTATTAACCTTAACTGTCAAACTATAGAGTAGTATAAATAGTCACCTGGCCGTACTCACCCAATCAGCTGCTTCCTCTTGCCCGCGTCACTTTGAATCATGACATGGCTCTGGAACACCGCCTTCCTCCCTAATTGGCCTGCTAAGCCCACAGGGTGGGTTCAACAAGGTTCAGGGGAAAATCCCTCTGGTTGGTCAGGCGAGGATGGAGCCAGGACATTGACATGACAAGCAACAGCCCCGCCTCCAACTCGTCTCCATTGACAAAATCCAGCCCATAGAGTCATAACAGCACAGAAGGAGGCCATTTGGCCCATCGAGTCTGTGCCAGCTCTCTCTCTGTAGAGCAATCCAGTCAGTCCTATTACCCCGCTTTATCCCCGTAGCCCTGCTAGTTTATTTTCCTCAAGTGCCTATCCAGTCTCCCCTTGAAAACACTAAATGTCTCTGCTTCTACCACTTCTGTCGGCACTGAATTCCAGGCCATCACCACTCGCTGTGAAAAAATGTTTTTCTTCACATCCCCCCTGTATCTCTTGCCCAAAACCTTAAACCTGTGTCCCCTAGTCCTTGTACCATCAACTAATGGGAACAGCCTTTCCCCGTCTAGCCTATCCAAACCTGTCATAATCTTGTACACCTCCATCAAATCACCCCTCAACCTCCTTTATTCTAATAAAAACAAATCCAGCTTCTCCAACCTGTCCTTGTAGCTAAGATCCCCCCTCCCTGGAACCATTCTGGTAAATCTCCTCTGCACCCTCTCAAGGACTCAAATAACCTCCCAGAGATGTCGGAGAACATAGGGTCTAATGAGAGGGAGGAATAGAATGAAATCAGTATTTGTAGGGAAATGGTGTTAGGGAAATTGACGGGATTGAAGGCCGATAAATCCCCAGGGCCTGATAATCTACACCCTAGGGTACTTAAGGAAGTGGCCCTAGAAATAGTAGATGTATTGCTGGTCATCTTCCAAAATTCTATAGATTCTGGAACAGTTCCCATGGATTGGAGGATAGCAAATGTAACCCCACTATTTAAAAAGGGTGGTAGAGAGAAAACGGGGAATTATAGACCGGTAAGCCTGACATCGGTAGTGGGGAAAATGCTAGAGTCCATTATAAAAGCTGTAATAGCAGAGCACTTGGAAAACAGTGACAGGATCGGACAAAGTCAACATGGATTTACAAAAGGTAAATCGTGCTTGACTAATCTACTGGAATTTTTTGAGGATGTAACTGGTAGAATAGATAAGGGAGAACCAGTGGATGTGGTGTATTTAGACTTTCAGAAGGCTTTCGATAAGGTCCTGCATAAGAGATTAGCGTGCAAAGTTAAAGCGCATGGAATTGGGGGTAAGGTACTGACTTGGATAGAGAACTGGTTGGCAGACAGGAAGCAAAGAGTTGGAATAAACGGGTCTTTTTCTGAGTGGCAGGCAGTGACTAGTGGGGTACTCAACTCTAACCAAATGGATTCTGTCCTTGTCCCATCGAGAACATCCTCCCTTTCCAACACTACAATGTCTTCCTTAATCAGCACTGCCATCCCACCTCCCTTTTTTCCTTCCCTATCTTTTCTGAACACCTTGCCACATCATACTGCCACACGGCTAATTGTGCTTGTAGCTCACCAACCTTATTCACCACACTTTGAGCGTTTATGTAAATGCATTCTAAACCCATTTTTGAATTTGTCATCGTCTTTCTTAGTCTGCTCCTATCTAATATGGTACTACTACCGCCTCTAGTACTATCTTCTCTAGTACTATCCAACACACTCACTCTTTTATGCACCTTATTCTTCGTTTCTACTCCTATATGCTGGTGCCCATCCCCCTGCCAAGTTAGTGTAAACCCTCCCCAACAGCACTAACAACCCTCCCCGCGAGAATATTGGTCCCAACTCTGTTGAGGTGTAACCTGTCCGGCTTGTACAGGTCCCACCTCCCCCAGAAACGGTCCCAATGCCTCAGGAATCTAAAGCCCTCCCTCCTACACCATCTCTCCAGCCACGCATTCACCTGTTCTATCCTCCTATTCCTGCACTCACTAGCACGTGGCACCGGGAGTAATCTAGAGATTACTACCTTTGAGGTCCTGCTTTTTAATTTCTCTCCTAGCTCCCTAAACTCTGCCTGCAGGACCTCATCCCTCTTTCTGCCTATGTCATTGGTATCAATATGGACAACGACCTCTGGCTGTTCACCCTCCCCCCTGCAGCCGCTCAGTGATATCCAGGGAGGCAACATACCATCCTGGAGTCACGTCTGAGGCCGCAGAAACGCTTGCCTGTTCCCCTAATTATCGAATCCCCTACCACTATTGCTCTTCCACTCTTTTTCCTCCCCCCCTGTGCAGCTGAGCCACCCGTGGTGCCATGGACTTCACTCTGGCTGCACTCCCCAGAGTGCACTCGCCGTCACCAGTATTCAGAACAGAATACTGGTTGGAGAGCGTGATGCGCTCCGGGGACTCCTGTACTACCTGCCTAGTCCTCCTCTCCTGTCTGGCGGTCACCCATCCCCTCTCTGCCTGCATATTCTTAAGCTGCGGCGTGACCACCTCTAGAAATGTGCTATCCATGTAACTCTCAGCCTTGCGGATGCACAGCAGTGACTCCAGCTGCCGCTCAACCTCCAAAACCCGGAGCTCGAGTTGCTGTAGCGGGCGACACATGAAGCGTCCAGGACTTCCCACATGGCACAGGATGTGCACTCCACAGGACTGAGCTGCCCTGCCATGCTTCTATTTGATGGACTAAGAACTAACCCAGCAGAAATAAACTTAAAACTTAACAAAAAAATACTCCCCAGCTACTCACCAATCAGCGCTTTCCCTCTATTTAATAGACTATTAACTAACTTAGCAGAAATAAACTTATAAACTTAAAAAAAAATACACTCACCAGCTACTCACCAATCAGCTCCTTCCCTTGGGCCGATGTCACTTTTTTTACTCTGACGTCACTTTTTCAAAAACTGCCTCTGTTGAGTCGCTGCCACTCCTTTTAACTGCTCCGCTCTCGCTATGCTCTCTCCAGGTCCGCTCCTTCCAGTCTCAGGCTCCTGCCGCTCGGGACTGCTCCTTTTAACTGCTCCGCTCTCGCTGTGCTCCTTCCAGTTCCGCTCCTTCCGGTCTCAGGTTCCTGCCGCTCGGGACTGCTCCTTTTAACTGCTCCGCTCTCGCTGTGCTCCTTCCAGTTCCGCTCCTTCCGGTCTCGGGTTCCTGCCGCTCGGGACTGCTCCTTTTAACTGCTCCGCTCTCGCTGTGCTCCTTCCAGTTCCGCTCCTTCCGGTCTCAGGTTCCTGCCGCTCGGGACTGCTCCTTTTAACTGCTCCGCTCTTGCTGTGCTCTCTCCAGGTCCGCTCCTTCCGGTCTCAGGTTCCTGCCGCTCGGGACTGCTCCTTTTAACTGCTCCGCTCTTGCTGTGCTCTCTCCAGGTCCGCTCCTTCCGGTCTCAGGTTCCTGCCGCTCGGGACTGCTCCTTTTAACTGCTCCGCTCTTGCTGTGCTCTCTCCAGGTCCGCTCCTTCCGGTCTCAGGTTCCTGCCGCTCGGGACTGCTCCTTTTAACTGCTCCGCTCTCGCTGTGCTCTCTCCAGGTCCGCTCCTTCCGGTCTCAGGTTCCTGCCGCTCGGGACTGCTCCTTTTAACTGCTCCACTCTCTGCTCCCTCCAGGTCCGCTCCTTCCGGTAAGTCATAGGCTCCTAATTTGCATTTAAAGTGACCTCCGTCTGAAACAGGCGGGGGCTCCAGCTGCCCTTCTCACAATCCTACCCAAGGTGGCAATGGTTGGCGCATCAGCAGAAACAGGTCAGTAAGTGACCCAGTGCCATTTTCAGGCTGCTATCAACCCAGTTCACCACGAGGCAGTTAAAATCAGAACCTATTTAGAATTATAGAATCTTATAACACAGAAGTAGGTCATTCTGCTCATTGTGCCTGTGCTGGCTTTTTGAAAGAGCTCTCCAATTAGTCCCACTCCCCTGCTCTTTCCTCATAGCCCTGCAATTTTCTCCCTTCAAGTATTTATCCAATTCCCTTATGAAAGTTATTATTGAATCTGCTTCCACCACCCTAGTTTTGTTTCATTTTAACTAATTTCTTAAATTGTATGATTTTATAAGATCCAACAGCATTAGTACAGAATTTGCAGAAATTTACTCCTTCTCACTAGGGGCTCTTTTCTACCCTGGGTTTTGGGCCTGGCCTTCACTGCTGTAGAAAACATCAAAAATGGCAAGCACCATTACAGGAGAAAGTTGGATTTCTCTAGAAGCTCTAAACTGGAGCTACAAGGCATACTTTCCTGAGGCCCTGCGCCTTTCGGGAGAATGAATGTAAAATCATGAGCTGTACACCTGCGATTTCCCCTTAAGCAGCATGCAAGGCCCCAATAGTTCCACAGTCTCTTGGAAAATTTCACCCATAATCTTTATTGAGACTTTTTCTTTGCTCTATCAAGCATCTTAACACCAATTAAGGCCTGGTTGTAGCATTATTAGTTCCTCCAGCACTGCCCTCTTCATTTCTACTTAAGGATTTCAGTCACTTCTACCTTTACTCAGGACTAGAGTTAAAACAGCAGCAGTGCAGCAAATAGTTACATGGGTTGAGCCCCTCGAGCGTATTCCACCATTAAATCAGATCATGGCCGATCTGTACCTCAACTCCATTTACCCGCTTTTGCTCCATATCCCTTAATACCCTTACCTAACAAAAATCTGTCGATCACAGTCTTGAAAATTTCAATTGATCCAACATCTACAGCCTTTTGGGGAGAGAATTCTAGATTTTCCCCCCAACCTTTGTGTGAAAAAGTGCTTCCTGATTTCACTCCTAGATGGCCTAGCTTTAATTTTAGGAAGATGCCCCATTATTCTAGATTCTGCCACCAGAGAAAATAGATTCTCTCCATCTGCCTTTCGAATCCCTTAATCATTTTAAATACCTTGATTAGATTACCCCTCAACCCTCTAAACTCAAGGGAATACAAGCCAAGGTTATGCAACTTGTCCAAATAATTTAACCCTTTAAGCCCCAGTATCATTCTGTAGAGTTTACAGAATGAAAAGCACTGTCAGTATTTGTAATTAGTGCACAGACGCAAAAGGCAGAGAACTAAAAAGACACACAACCTGCATAGAATCTTCACAGTTTCTGGCATCAGACACCCACAGAATACTTCAGGACCAATAACCTGGACATAACTGCAGATCTGTGCATGTAATATTTCTGGGCATCAAGGGAGGTGGTTACTGCGGCGTGGCATTCCAGTTGGAGGGAGAATCCGCCAAAAGCACAGCTTTTATAGTGACCACAACCCTGACTTTTTTAGCTGCCAGCTCCTTTCAAGGGAGATTTGACAGGAATCAGCCATTCCACAGTGCAATGATATCGGATTATCATGAAAACCCATCTGGTTCACTAATGCCCTTTAGAGAAAGAACACTCCCGTCCTTACCTGGTCTGGCCTAGATGTGACTCCAGCCCCACAGCAATGTGGTTGACTCGTAACTGCCCTCTGAAATGGCCTAGCAAGCCACTCAGTTGTAACAAACCGCTACAGAAAACAATAATAAGAATAAAACCGGACAGACCACCCAGCATCGACCTCAGCACTGACTTCGGACACGACAACGGCACACCCAGCCCAGTCAACCCTGCAACCCTGAGTAACATCTGGAGACTTGTGCCAAAATTGGGAGAGCTGTCCCACGGACAAGTGAAGCAACAGCCTGACATTGTCATACTCACAGAATCATACCTTTCAGCCAATGTCCCAAACTCCTCCATCACCATCCCTGGGTCTGTCCTATCCCATCGGCAGGACAGACCCACTGGAGGTGACAGTACAGTGGTATACAGTCGGGAGAGAGTGACCCTGGGAGTCCTTAACATTGGCTCCGGACCCCATGAAGTCTCATGGTTTTAGGTCAAGCATAGGCAAGGAAACCTCCTGCTGATTACCACCTAACGCCCTCACTCATCTGATGAATCAGTACTCCTCCATGTTGAACACCACTTGGAAGAAACACTGAGGGTAGCAAGAGCACAGAATGTACTCTGGGTGGGGGATTTCAATGTCCATCACCAAGAGTGGCTCGGTAACACTACTACTGACTGAGCTGGCTGAGTCCTGAAGGACATAGGTGCCAGACTGGGCCCGCGGCAGTTGGTGAGAGAACCAGCACGAGGGAAAAACCTACTTGACCTCATCCTCACCAATCTACCTGTTGCAGATGTATCTGTCCATGACAGCATTGGTAGCAGTGACCAACGCAAAGTCCTTGTGGAGATGAAGTCCCGTCTTCACAGAGGACACCCTCCATCGTGTTGTGTGGCACTACCACCGTGCTAAATGGGATAGATTAAAAACTGATCGAACAACTCAAAACTGGCCATCCATGAGGTGCTGTGGGCCATCAGCAGTAGCAGAATTGTACTCCACCACAATCTGTAATCTCATGGCATGGCATATCCCTCACTCTACAATCAAGCCAGGGGACCAATCCTGGTTCAATGAGGAGTGCAGAAGAGCATGCCAGGAGCAGCAAGAGGTGTACCTAAAATTGAGGTGTCAACCTGGGGAAGCTGCAACACAGGACTACATGCACGCTAAACAGCAGAAGCAACATGCTATAGAGAGTGCTAAGTGATCCCACAAGCAACAGATCACATCAAAGCTCTGCCACATTCCATCATGAATGGTGGTGGATATTAAATCCGTGTGTTAATGGAGACACGGAATGCAGGAGTTGGTTTAACAAGTCTTTACTGAATGGAAACAATCTGGAAACTGAAACTACAGAAGCCTGCCAGGGCCTTTTATACAGGGATGGTCACTGCTGGTACTGCAGTCTGAGACCAGTTATTCCCTTAAAGGGACATACACAACAATTCCTCCCCTTTTAGATAAACAGTACATAACATTCATTTAACAACTAAATAATAACTAATTACAATTACAATTACGGTTGCTAGATACATTAGTTGAAGTTAAGCAATTATAAGTTCAGTCTTTGAGGAGGCTTCCTGATTCTGTCTGGATAACGCCTCTTTGGGATATCAGGTTCTTCTGGCAAGGTTGAGTTGGGATCAATGTCGTTGTTTGGTTCGTCTGCTTCCAATATCACCGATTCTGCGGTAGATGCAATTGGTACTTCGGTTTCATCGCCAGGTGTATCAGATCATGGTGTGGAGTTGAGGTTTTCCAGTGACTCTAGAATCTGGTCAGCATGGCGTCTTACAATGCTTTCTCCAATGTCCACGGTATACATTAGAGGTCCTTGCCGTGTACAGATCGTTCCTGGCTGCCATTTCTCTGTGCGGTAGTCCCGGGGCAAAACTGGTTGACCTATCTTAAAACTCCTGGTCGGCCTTTCATTCATATTCTGAAACTGCCTGTTCTCCACATCTCTTCTGACGTTTGGCTTAAACAAATCCAAGCGGCATCGTAGTCTTCGATTGAAGAACATCATGGCTGGAGTTTGGTTGGTAACCGCATGTGTCGCATTCCGGTAGGCAAACAAGAAGTTATCCACCTTGTGTTGTAGGGGTATATCTTCATTACACATTGCCTTGATAGCCTTCTTGAATGTTTGAACGAACCTCTCGGCCAATCCATTAGTGGCTGGATGATATGGGGCGGATGTGTAATGCTTAACACCATTGTTCTTTAAGAACCTCCGGAACTCTTCAGACACAAACTGTGGTCCATTGTCAGAGCAAATCTGTTCAGGCAGCCCATTCCTGGCGAATATGGTTCGTAAGACTGTGATAGTTTTTTCTGTGGTGGTTGAGGACATTTTTATTACCTCTGGCCACTTCGAATGTGCATCCACCGCAATTAAAAACATCGAGTCCAAAAAGGGACCAGCAAAATCAATGTGCACCCTTTGCCATGGAGATGAGGGCCACTCCCATGGATGTAGAGGGGCTTGTGGTGAGGCGTTTTGGACTTTCTGGCATCCTGTACAGCTCTTGGTCATCTCTTCGATTTCTCTATCGATTCCCGGCCACCACACAAACGCTCTGGCTAAGTTCTTCATTTTTACCCCTCCCAGATGACCCTCATGAAGCTCATTGAGCACTTTATCCTTCAATTTGGGTGGAATTACTACTCTGGATCCACACATCAAGGTTCCCCTGCACACTGACAGCTGTACTCTTCTCGGCGAGAATGCTGGCAGCAGTGGTTCGCCATGTGCTGGCCATCCCTTCACCGTTAAATCATAGACCCAGGAGAGTGTCGGGTCATTTCGTGTTTCCTTTTCTATGTTTGCATTCGTCACAGGGAGACATTCGACAATAGTCGATTGGAATAACTCCACTGGATCCACTGCCAGTTCTTCTTCCACCATCGGCAACGGTAGGCGCGACAATCCATCAGCATTCCCATGCTGTTTAGTTCCTTTGTACTCGATGTCATATTGGTGTGCCCCTAGGAAAAGGGACCACCTCTGTAGCCGTTGTGCCGTCATTATCGGTACGCCCTTCTGAGGGTTGAAAATGGAGATGAGAGGTTGATGATCAGTTAGTAGAGTAAATTTCTGACCGTGCAGGTAGTGATTGAACTTCTTCACCCCCACACCAGGCTGAGGGCCTCTCTGTCAATCTGGGCATAGTTACGCTCGGCTGAAGTTAACGAGCGTGACGCAAAAGCTATCGGCCTCTCAGGACCATCAAGGAATTTATTTGACAGTACCGCCCCAATGCCGTAGGGAGACGCATCACACGCCAGTCTTATCGGTAGTGATGGGTTGTAGTGAGCCAATACTTCTCTTGAAGTGATTAGGTCCTTACTCTTCTGAAAGGCCCGCTTACATTCATTGCTCCATTTCCATGCTACTCCCGTTCGTAGTAGGGCATTCAGTGGATGCAGAATTGTGGACAAATTCGGCAAAAACTTATGGTAGTAATTCACCAATCCGAGGAATGACCTCAGTTGTGACACATTTTCAGGCGCTGGAGCCTTAACTACCGCTTCAATTTTGTCAGGGGACTTATGCAACCCCTCTTCATCAATCACGTGGCCACAATACGATATCTGTTTCTTAAAGAACTCGCACTTGGGGCGATTGGCTCATAGCCCATGTTCACGTAGTCTAGTGAGCACCTGCTCTAGGTTGGCAAGGTGTTCACTGTCATCTTCACCTGTCACTAGGATGTCGTCCAAGTAACACTGAGTCCTCGGAATCCCTTGCAGGACTTGTTCCATCGCTCTTTGCCATATCGCCGGAGCTGATGCTACTCCGAATACCAGTCGATTATACTGGTAAAGACCTTTGTGAGTGTTTATCGTGAGATACTTCCTAGAGGATTCTTCAACCTCCATCTGCAAATATGCTTGCGCTAGGTCAATTTTTGTAAAACGCATCCCTCCGGATAGTGAGGCGAAGATATCTTCTATCCTTGGAAGAGGATATTGTACTGTGTGAAGGACTGGGTTCACTGTCACCTTGAAGACCCCACAGATGCGAACCTTCCTTGGCTCCTCAGACTTATCGTTTAACGTTTTCTTCATGACAGGAACGATGGGTGTTGCCCACTCACTCCAGTCTACCTTAGATAACACGCCTGCATTCTCCAGATTCTCCAGCTCTGCCTCGACGGCTGGGCGAATTGCATATGGTACCGGTCTTGCTTTGAAAAACTTGGGAATTGCATTCTCCTCTATTTTTATCGAGGCGGTTACGCCTTTAAGAGTGCCCAGTTCTTGTTGATATACCTCTTTGGCGTCAGCTAAGATTGTTGACAATCGTCCAGGAGTGACGTCGTCATCCTTTTTAGCAGCCACCGTCAGTGCCTGAATGGAGTACCAGTCTAAACTTATCTTTCTGATCCATTCACGTCCCAATAACAGTGGTCCACCATCTTGCAGAATGTAGAGATACAATTTCCGTATTTTCTTGCCGTTGTATTCGACAGGCACCCTTATTTTTCCTCTGGGGTATACTTTTTGCCCCGTATACGTCCTCAAGACAATGGATGTCTCTCTCAAGGGTGTGTGTGAGAATAGCCGCTCGTAGTCTCGTCGATTCATGACGGTTAGAGCTGATCCTGTATCCAATTCCATTTTGACTTGAGACCCTGCTATCATGAGGGTGACCCAAATGGTTCGGTGATCCTCTTTTGCGATTACGTTGTGAAGTTTGAGACAGCTTAGTCTCTTGTTCCCGGATTTACTATCGCTCATCTGGTCTTCGGAACTACTGTCCGTCATCTTTTGTACTTTCCTGTACGGTTCCTTAGTAGCCTTTTTATTGTCATTGGTCTTCTTCTCAGACCTGCAAACTCGTGCAATGTGTCCCATCTTTCCGCATTGCCTGCATATTTTGTCCTTGGACCAGCAGTCCTTCTGGTCATGGTTTGTTCTGCCGCAGCGATAACATTTTGCAAATCCCCCTGTCATTTCGTGGGTGCCATGTTCCTGTGGCTTTTATTGTATTTCCGCAGCTCCCCTTGCTGCTGCTTCGTATGATACTGCCACGCTGAAAGCCTTATCTAGCGTCAGCTCTTTCTCTGAGAGTAACCTCTTCTGGGTTCCTTCACTCAGGAGTCCACAGACAAATTTGTCCCGTAAGGTATCTGCCAGTCCTGCTCCGAACTGGCAGTGCTTTGATAGCTTGTGTAGTTCCGTAAGGTAATCAGCATTGCTCTCATTTTTATGCTGATTTCTCCTGTGGAATTTAAATCTTTCTGCTATCAGCAGCGGTGTAGGATTTAGGTGTTCCTGTAGGATAGCAACAATTTCGTTAAAATTCTTCGCCTTCGGTTTGGCTGGAGTAATCAGGTCCCGCAATAGGCCGTACGTTCTTGCGCCCAATAAATTTACCAATACCGATGCCTTTTCCCCTCGGCTATTTCGTTTGCCTCGCAATATACCTCGACTCTTTCCACATACGTGGTCCAGTCTTCTATTGCATTATCGAAGGCAGTGATATCGCCAGTCTTTGGCATCTTGAAAATCTAAGATGGCGTCTCCCGCGCTTTTCCTTCTTCCCCGCCGAGTTAAGATGGCGCCTCCCGCGCTTTCCCGCCGCTGCCGCTGCTGTCAACGCCGCTCTCCGCGGTATTTTTATTTTTAACCATTCCCATCGTGGAGCGGACCCTCTGGGACACTTCCCTCCCTCTTCTTAGGTCCGAACGCTGCCCGGCTGCGAAGCACCGGCCGCGCCCTGTGTGCTCCACCCTCTCTCTCTCTCTGCTTCCCAACTCGCTGCCCGGCCCCGTTGCAGAGCCACCCGATCGAGCTCTAGCCCGCCGCAGCCCAGGAAGGATCAGTGCACTACCTGCCACCAGCCCGATTAGCTGGGAAACCACAGACTGGGGAACGAAGCCTGGCTCTTGACAGTCTCCCCTGCAAGTTTTCAATCCGATGATTTGGAGGGCAGTTGCCCACGGTCGACGCCCGTTTCTCGAGTTTCTTTGTGTGGTAAACCACTTTTATCGTTCACTATCGTTACACTATGGTTATCACTGTTTATATCGTTACACTATGGTTATCACTGTTTACACTGTTGTATCACTACACAAGGTCACCTCTTGCCACGCTGTTATACCTGGGCTGACCACAGCTGACTCCGCCCATGGCTCCGCCTGCTTGCCCAGGTATAAAGGTGGTCGACTGGCTGGTATTCCTCCTTGTTGGATCCGATCACCCACGAGGGTGGGCTCTGTTATTTAGCCAATAAAAACCTATAGTTACTAACTTAACTCATCGCTTTTCATGAACTGAATTGATAGGTATATCAATTTTATTGGCTAAATTTTGAAATGTCTACAACGGAGCAGCCAAACGACCAGTCGGACGTACAGCCCCAGCCAAACGGCCATCCACAACAGCCCCAGCAGCCGGCCTGGCTACGAGCCCTCCGGCCGCCGTACCTGGCTCTAAACCCACAGGCTGCGAATTCAGCCCTCGACTTCGAACACTGGCTGAGCTGCTTCGAAGCCTACCTGGGAGAATCCGGCGTGCCTCCGGCATCCAAACTAAGAGTTCTGACCGCTCAGGTGAGCCCTAAAGTATTTGCACTCATCCGGGACATTGCCACATACGAGGACACCCTCAACCTGCTAAAAGAACAGTATCGGAGCCCTGTAAACTCAATGTACGCCAGGCATCTCCTAAGATCCCGCTCGCAACAGCCAGGAGAGTCGGTTGATGATTTCTTACGGGCGCTGCAAATACTCGGCAGGGACTGTGACTTTAAAGCCGTAACAGCTGCAGAACATACAGATGGAAACATCCGAGATGCCTTCGTGAAAGGCCTTCGGTCAGACTACTCACGGCAAAGACTGCTGGAATCAAAGGACCTCGACCTGAAAACAGCTGCTATCCTCGCTCGCTCCTTGGAAGTGGCCCATCGGGACCTCGAGGCGTACTCCAGGTACTGTGCTGCGCGACCCTGGGACTCGGGCCCAACCCCGGCCGCAATACCCCTCACACCGCCGCCTCTGGGACCTACCACAGCGTCGGTGTCCCGGAACCGATCGGGACCGCCACCCCCGGTACCGGCTGCGACATCGGAGCCCCGCGATCGGGCCGCCGGCTGCTTCTTCTGTGGCCAGGCGAAACACCCGAGGGCGCGCTGCCCTGCAAGAAACGCGACCTGCTCCGACTGCCACAAGAAAGGCCACTTCGCGAAGGCCTGCAGGGGGAAAGCCACAGACGCCAGCAGTGCCTCATGCAAGTTGTGGGGGTGGCCATCTTTCATCAAGGCCACAGATGCCAGTATCCCCTCGTGTGAGTCGTGAGGGCGGCCATCTTTGACCAAGGCCACCGACGCCGGCAGTGCCTCATGTGAGTTGTGGGGGCGGCCATCTTCTCCGCCATTTTATTCAACGTCGCGGGCGCCGCCATTTTGTTCACCACACTCGACCGCCACCTTGTCTCCAGACCTGACCACCGCCTCACCCACAGACTACAGCAGCTCGCTCAGCCATACACTAGCCTCCGTCACACTTGACCAAGCTTGCCCGCATCACCTGTCCAAGTCCATGATGGACATCAAAGTAAACGGCCACGCCACGACCTGCCTGTTCGACAGCGGAAGCACGGAGAGTTTCATCCATCCAGACACGGTGAGCCACTACTCCCTCACTGTCCGGCCAACGCGCAACTGGATCTCGATGGCGTCGAGGTCCCATTCTACAGACATCAGCGGCTACTGTGTTGTGACCCTGTCGGTTAGGGGCACGGAGTATAAAAATTTTAAACTTCTCGTCCTGCCCCAGCTCTGCGCTGCCGTGCTACTAGGGCTGGATTTCCAATCCCACCTTCAAAGTGTCACTTTGGCATACGGTGGACCCCTCCCCCCACTCACAGTCTACAACCAGCAGCTTTTAAACTGCCCACCGCGTACCACCTGCGGCCTATCCACCCTCAAGGTCCCGCCCCCCTCCCTGTTCGCTAACCTCACCCGCGACTGTAAACCCGTCGCTACCAAGAGCAGGCGGTACAGCGCCGGGGACAGAGCTTTTATTAGCTCCGAGGTGCAGCGACTCCTGAAGGAGGGCATCATCGAGGGAAGCAACAGCCCCTGGCGTGCCCAGGTCGTAGTGGTTAAGACCGGCGATAAACACCGCCTGGTCATCAACGACAGCCAAACCATAAACCGGTACACCCAGCTGGACGCATACCCCCTTCCCCGCATATCTGATATGGTCAATCAGATTGCACAGTACCGGGTATTCTCTACCATCGACCTTAAGTCGGCCTATCACCAACTCCCTATCCGCCCTGAGGACCGCCAGTATACTGCCTTCGAGGCGAATGGCCGCCTCTACCACTTCCGTAGGGTTCCCTTCGGCGTCAGCAACGGGGTTTCGGTCTTCCAAAGGGAGATGGACCGGATGGTTGACCAGAACGGGCTGCATGCCACGTTCCCTTATCTAGATAACGTCACCATCTGCGGCCGCGACCGGCAGGGCCATGATGTTAATCTGGAGAGATTCCTCCGTACGGCCCAACGGCTGAACCTCACCTACAATAAGGAGAAATGTGTGTTTAACACCTCGCGCCTTGCCATCCTCGGCTGCGTAGTAGAGAACGGAGTCATCGACCCCGACCCCGAAAGGATGCGCCCCCTCATGGATCTTATCCTCCCCCACTGTCCAAAGGCGCTGAAGAGAACCCTGGGGCTCTTCGCCTACTATGCCCAATGGGTGCCCAATTATGCGGACAAAGCCAGACCCCTCATGAAGTCCACCTCCTTCCCCCTGACGGCAGAAGCATGCGCAGCCTTCTCCCTCATAAAGGGAGACATTGCTAAGGCCACAATGCACGCGGTGGATGAGTCTATCCCTTTCCAAGTGGAGAGCGATGCATCCGACTTCGCCCTAGCTGCAACCCTTAACCAGGCGGGGAGACCTGTGGCCTTCTTCTCAAGGACCCTCCAGGGCCCTGAGATCCAACACTCTTCGGTCGAGAAGGAGGCCCAGGCGATCGTGGAGGCAGTACGACGCTGGAGGCATTACCTGGCAGGCAAACGATTTACCCTCCTCACCGACCAGCGCTCGGTCGCTTTTATGTTTAATAACAAGCTGAGGGGCAAAATCAAGAACGACAAGATCTTGAGGTGGAGAATCGAGCTCTCCACCTACGATTATGATATCTTGTACCGGCCTGGTAAACTGAACGAACCCCCAGATGCTCTATCACGAAGTACATGCGCCAACGCGCAAATTGATAGACTGCAGACCCTCCACAACGACCTCTGCCACCCCGGGGTCACCAGACTTTACCACTTCATTAAGGCCCGCAACCTGCCCTACTCCATCGAGGAGGTCAGGACCATGACCAGGAACTGCCAGACCTGTGCCGAATGCAAACCGCATTTCTTTATGCCGGACAGAGCAAGCCTGATCAAGGCCACCCGCCCCTTCGAGTGCCTGAGCATCGATTTTAAGGGGCCCCTCCCGTCCTCTGACCGTAATGTGTACTTCCTCAACATTATTGATGAGTACTCCCGCTTCCCCTTTGCCTTCCCCTGCCCAGACATGACCAGTACCACGGTCATCAAATGCCTGAACGACCTCTTCGCCTTGTTCGGGTTCCCGAACTATATACATAGCGACCGGGGCTCATCCTTCATGAGCGAGGAACTCCGTCAGTTCCTACTAGCGAGAGGTATTGCTGCTAGCAGGACCACCAGCTACAACCCCCGAGGGAACGGCCAGGTGGAAAGAGAGAACGCGACTGTCTGGAAGGCCGTTCTCTTAGCCTTAAAGTCGAAGGGCCTCCCAACCTCTCGCTGGCAGGAAGTCCTCCCGGCAGCGCTGCATTCCATCCGGTCACTGCTTTGCACTGCCATTAACGCCACCCCCCATGAACGAATGTTTGTTTTCCCCAGGAAGTCGACTACGGGAACCTCGCTACCAAAATGGCTGACTTCTCCAGGGCCCGTCTTGCTGCGAAAGCACATGAGGGCCCATAAAATGGACCCCCTGGTCGAGAGGGTGGACCTCCTGCACGCCAACCCCCAGTACGCCTATGTGGCATACCCAGACGGGCGGGAGGACACAGTCTCCTTACGAGACCTCGCACCCTCGGGCACCCCTGAGACACCACCATTACCCCCCACCACCCCCCCAAATCCAGCCCAGGTAGACGGCATGCCGGAACCCCACGAGCCTTCGCCGACCACGCAGACACCAGCATTAACATCGGATACTGCACCACCGCCGCCGCTGCTGCGCCGATCAGAAAGGCTTACGAGGCCTCCGGACAGACTGACATACCCGAACTGGTAGTACATTTCACCCCGCCGGACTCAAATTTAAACAAGGGGTGAATGTGGTAAACCACTTTTATCGTTCACTATCGTTACACTATGGTTATCACTGTTTATATCGTTACACTATGGTTATCACTGTTTACACTGTTGTATCACTACACAAGGTCACCTCTTGCCACGCTGTCATACCTGGGCTGACCACAGCTGACTCCGCCCATGGCTCCGCCTGCTTGCCCAGGTATAAAGGTGGTCGACTGGCTGGTATTCCTCCTTGTTGGATCCGATCACCCACGAGGGTGGGCTCTGTTATTTAGCCAATAAAAACCTATAGTTACTAACTTAACTCGTCGCTTTTCATGAACTGAATTGATAGGTATATCACTTTGGATTATTTTTTTTTTCTTTTCTGGCTTCGACCTTCAATAACGTCGTCTGAGGTGCTGCCGAGTTGCAGGTAAGTTCGTTTCTTACTCGTCGCCAGTATTAAACCCGTGTGTTAATGGAGACACGGAATGCAGGAGTTGGTTTAACAAGTCTTTACTGAATGGAAACAATCTGGAAACTGAAACTACAGAAGCCTGCCAGGGCTTTTTATACAGGGATGGTCACTGCCGGTACTGCAGTCTGAGACCAGTTATTCCCTTAAAGGGACATACACAACAGTGGACAATTAAACAACTAACGGGAGGAGGCGTCTCCATGAATATCTCCATCCTCAATGATGGTGGAGCCCAGCACACGAGTGCAAAAGACAAGGCTGAAGGATTTGCAACCATCTTCAGCCAGAAGTGCCAAGTGGATGATCCATCTCGGCCTCCTCCTGAGGTCACCACCATCACAGAAGCCAGTCTTCAGCCAATTCGATTCACTCCACGTGATATCAAGAAACGGCTGAGTACACTTGATACAGCAAAGGCTATGAGCCCCGACAACATCCCAACTGTTGTGCTGAAGACTTGTGCTCCAGAACTAGCCACGCCTCTAGCCAAGCTGTTCCAGTACAGCTACAACACTGGCATCTACCCAACAATGTGGAAAACTGCCTAGCTTTGTTGTGTCCACAAAAAGCAGGACAAATCCAATCCGGCCAATTACCACCCCATCTGTCTACTCTCAATCATCAGCAAAGTGATGGAAGGTGTCGTCGACAGTACTATCAAGTGGCACTTACTCACCAATAACCTGATCACCGATGCTCAGTTTGGGTTCCGCCAGGACCACTTTACTCCAGACCTCATTACAGCCTTGGTCCAAACATAGACAAAAGAGCTGAATTCCAGAGGTGAGGTGGGAGTGACTGCCCTTGACATCAAGGCAGCATGTGACCAAGTGTGGCATCAAGGAGCCCTAGTAAAACTGAAGTCAATGGGAATCAGGGGGAAAACTCTCATCTGGCTGGAGTCATACCTAGCACAAAGGAAGATGGTTGTGGTTGTTGGAGGTCAATCATCTCAGCCCCAGGACATCGCTGCAGGAGTTCCTAGGCCCAACCATCTTCAGCTGCTTCATCAATGACCTTCCCTCCATCATAAGGTCAGAAGTGGGGATGTTCACTGATGTTTGCATAGTGTTCAGTTCCATTCGCAACACCCCAGATAATGAAGTTATCCATGCCCACATTCAGAAAGACCTGGACAACATTCAAGTTTGGGCTGATAAGTGGCAAGTAACATTCGTGCCACACAAGTGCCAGGCAATGACTAAACAAGAGAGAGTCTACACCGCCCCTTGATATTCAACGGCATTACCATTGCTGAATCCCCCACCATCAACATCCTGGGGGTCATCATTGACCAGAAACTTAACTGGACCAGCCACATAAATACTGTGACTACAAGAGCAGGTCAGAGGCTGGATAGTCTGTGGCAAGTGTCTCACCTCCTGACTCCACAAAGCCTTTCCACCATCTACAAGGCACAAGTCAGGAGTGTGATGGAATACTCCCCACTTGCCTGAATGAGTGCAGCTCCAACAACACTCGAGAAGCTCGACAACATACAGGACAAAACAGCCCACTTGATTGGCACCCCATCCACCACCAGTGCACTGTGTACCATCTACAAGATACACTGCTGCAACTCGCCAAGACTTCTTCAGCAGCACCTCTCAAGCCCGCGACCTCTACCACCTAGAAGGACAAGGGCAGCAGGTGCATGGGAACACCATCACCTGCAAGTTACGCTCCAAGTTACATACCTTATATTGCCGTTCCTTCATCGTCGCTGGGTCAAAATCCTGGAACTCCCTCCCTAACAGCACTGTGGGAGTACCTTCATCACACGGACTGCAGTGGTTCAAGAAGACGGTTCACCACCACCTTCTCAAGGGCAATTAGGGATGGGCAATAAATGCTGGCCTTGCCAGCGACGCCGACATCCCAGGATCAAAACAAAAAAATCTATGATGTCTCCAAGGCTCTGCTAAGGCATGCATTGACCCACAGGAGCAGATATGCAGACAGAAACATTTCGCAATGGTGAAGGTCATCAATGATTGCACACATTCAGTCTCCCTCAGGCCACGCAGTACCGTACCAAAATAGAAAAGGATATTACTCAATGTGCAAATAATATGTGGGGCTAGATTTTCCAAAATCAGGCGGTGCAGATGCAACATCAGATTTTATTACAGTTATTAGGACTGAATAGATGCCTAACAGTCCCTGTATTGTTTTTTTATTAATTTTTGCTGGGGAATTAAATTACCAACCGGAGGATTCAGGCTGCATCAAGGTTGAACTAGCAGCTAATACATTTTCACCTTATTAGTGGCATTACCAAAAACAACTCCAGTGGCAAAGGACATCGCCCCAAAGACAGTGACATGTTGCTGGGGGTACCCTTCCACAGGCAGCAGCAAGTCAGCACTCTCCCACCTAATTTGACCATAACTGAACCTGATATCCACACAAGCTAACTTTTAGTAGAGTCACTGGACTACAGCCAGGAGCAGGAACATGGCACAGTTTTCCTCTTCAGTGGCACTGAGCCCAATTGTAGTCTCCTTACTACTATCTTGTCTCAGATCAACTAACTCAGCGCACACCAGAGATTGAACCTGGAACCTTCCCAGTATCACATCCTTGAGCCATTTGGGGATTGTTTTCTTATTTCTTGGTCTTCCTTTGTCACAAACCAATCACAACCAAGAGGATAGAAGGTAATCTGCTTCCAGGGCTGCACCATTACTGCATTGTGACTGGACACCAGAAAGTGTGCAACACAGACTCTTGCTTTGATTTTTCACTTCCTGCTACTGAGGCCAGTAACTCACCGTCTGAGGAATCACAGTTGGGAAGGCACAAAATAGTGCTCTGTGTATTCACATTTCAAGATGGTGCATTACCGTGCTGCTACGTTATGTCATTTGTGCAACAGAAGTACTTCCCAAAGACCTGTGACAATTCCTTAAATTAGAGTATCAATTCTAATTTTATTTAACGTTTTTCCCCTTCCTAAAAAAAAGTGTAAATTAACAATTCTGGAATGCCAATTTCAGTGAGCTACATCACCCACATAGTAATTCAGATATATTGGGGCAGAAATTCGGGTCGGGGGCTTGCCACGCGTGCAAGCCCCTGATATGCACTTACCCGACGCGCCTGCCGTTCACCTCCAGGGACGCCTGGAATTCCTTTTTGAAACAGAAGAATCCCGGGCAGCGTCTGACGTCACGCCACCCAGGAGTGCAGCCAGCGTGAAGCCTGTAGCGTGCTGTGCAACTGAGACACACCCCTTGAGGTCTCAGTTTAATAGGACACGCCCCCAATGTTTCTCACAAGCTGAAAAGCATTTTTACATGCAGAGCAGCATTTCAAATAGGTTTTTGGTATTTTTATGAAGCTTTTGGTAACTTTTATAAACGTTTACATTATTTTGAACAATCTGAAGTAGTTTTAAACAGAATTAAAGCAATTTAAAGACTTTTAAAAGCCCTGAAAGAATTTTTTTCATTCCATTTATTTATTTAGCAACGTCGTCGTCATACGTGTCTTCACACTGTTCCCTTTGGGGAACTGTATGAAGTGGTGGAAGGATTTATGGCTGTGATTAACGCTCATTCCGTGACCGTAACCATCTTTGAACCAGCCATTAGGGTGGTTAGTCCTATGGCGGGAGGGTTTTACGGGCTCCCACAAGCTATACGAGGAGGGGGGGCCACCCACACCCACGGACGCAAATATCCCACTGGATGTCAACCCAGAATTTAGAGCCGGAGCTCCGACTCCACTTGCCGGGACTGTCTGGAGCGGGGTTCGAAACCCTACCCCGTCTGGCCCAGCGGCGGGGATCCTACCGCTACGCCAAAGGCCCAATCCGATTAGCAACGTGGAATGGCTGGAATGAGCACAATTTACGGCATTAAAAGAACTCACAATTGAACTGATGATGACCTCAGCAATCTCCTCAACGAGGTGGAGGCGCAGCACCTGTTCATCATTGGTAATGAGAAGTCAAAGGCGCCGCAAAAAGGACAGATGATAGCTTGGTCTTTCAAGTGGCAGCATAGGGCTCCAGTCACGGGGAGGGAAAAGGCGCAGGAAACGTATGGGTGTCACCTTTTGCGCGGAGTGGGCCTTTTGCGCAGCGGTAAGCATCCCTGCCGCTGGGCCAGAAGGAGTAGGGTTTCGAACCTCGCTCCAGACAGTCCCGGCAAGTGGAGTCGGAGCTCCAACTATAAATTCTGGGTGGACATCCAGCGGGATACTTGCGTCCGCGGGTGTGGGTGGCCCCCCCCCCTCAGATGGGTTGTGGGAGCCCGTAAAACCCTCACACCATAGGACTAACCACCCTAATGGCTGGTATGAAGATGGTTATGGTCACGGAAGGAGCGTTAACGTGGCCAGAAATCCTTCCACCACTTCATACAGTTCCCGAAAGGGAACAGTGTGAGGATACGTACGACGATGACCTCTTGCGCAATGCACCTCCTTGGACCCTCAGTCGCAGATGCGAGGGGGCAAATCGTGCAATTGTTAAATTTTTCATTTTATTGACATGTAAAATGTTGGCCCAGTAATTCCGTTCCAAACGCGTGAGTACGGTCGGGGTACTCACGCGTCTGGCTGGAGGAAATGCCGGTTTTCAGCATGCACAGCGCATGCGGGGAAAACCGGCATTTCCTGTCCTCTGAACGAAGGGGTTCAGAGGCAGAACGCGTGCGACTGCACAGGCAGCACGTGCGCAGTAAAATTCGCCGGTTTCACTCATGCTTTCAGTGAGGTTAAGTCCTTACAACTTACACATGAAAAAAGCATGAGTACAGTTGCTCCAGAGGCTGCGGAGGAAGATATATTTTATCGTGGAGCTTCTGAAAGGCAATATTTTTGTTTGGGAAAGGGAGGAAAGTTATTTTAAGAAATGCTGAGGTAAGTTTTAAAGTTTATTTTTGTTTTTTAAAACGGGTTTTCAGTACTGTAGGTAGAAGGAGCAATTGTGGCTATGTGAATTGAATTTGCTGTGTTTATTAAATGTGAAAATGACTCCAACATTTTTAAGAAAGAAACTTTTCATCAGTAATATATTCTTTTAAGTAATTATGTATGTATGTCTGTATATATTCCTTTGCGTATATGTATGTATATATTCCTTTACTTATGTGTATGAATGTATGTATTTAATTATGACTTTCAGAGAAAGTAACTTATTGGAAAATCATAATTAAATACATACATTCATACACATAAGTAAAGGAAAATATACATATACGTAAAGGAATATATACGGACATACATACATAATTACTTAAAAGAATATATTACTGATGAAAAGTTTCTTTCTTAAAAATGTTGGAAATGTTACATTACTCATTTTAGAACAGTCATTTTCACGTTTAATAAACACAGCAAATTCAATTCACACAGCCACAATTGCTCCTTTTACCTACAGTACTGAAAACCCGTTTAAAAAAAAATAATAAACTTTAAAACTTACCTCATCATTTCTTAAAATAACTTTCCTCCCTTTCCCAAACAAAAATATTGCCTTTCAGAAGCTCCACGATAAAATATATCTTCCTCCGCAGCCTCTGGAGCAACTTTACACATGCTTTTTTCATGTGTAAGTTGTAAGGACTTAACCTCACTGAATCCATGAATGAAATCGACGAAGTTCACTGCGCACACGCTGCCTGTGCAGTCGCACGCGCTGTGCCTCTGAACCCCTTCGTTCAGAGGACAGGAAATGCCGGTTTTCCCCGCATGCGCTGTGCATGCTGAAAACCGGCATTTCCTCCGGCCAGACGCGTGAGTACCCCAACCGTACTCACGCGTTTGGAACGGAATTACTGGGCCATTGTGTATTTTTGTGTAAAACATTTGGTAATAGAGATTTTTAATTAATATTTTAATAGTCAGTGAATAACTTTTGACAATAAATGTCTCTGGATCCAATATATGTCCTTTTTTGGCAAGTACGGTGTTTGATTAGAAAGTAGAACAGAACAGTTTAATAGCTAAATATTACATGGTCTTTTTTCAGCTATAGAATACTGTGTCAATCCAAGAAATATAACCCAAATTTAAGAGATCTGAAATAAAAGCAGAAAATGCTGGAGATACTCAGCAGGTCAGGCAGCATCTGTGAAGAGAGAAACAGAGTTAACGTTTCAGGTCGATGACCTTTCATCAGAACTGGAAAAAAGCAGGAAATGGAACAGATTTTTAAGCAAGTGCAGGGGCTGGGAAATGGGGGAGGGGATGAAAGAACAAAAGGGAAGGTCTGTGATAGGATAGAAGGCAGGAGAGATTAAGAGACATTAAGAGAGATTCAAGGCAAAAGGAGATGGCAATGGAACAGGTTAAGAAACAAAGGATGGCTCTAGATGAAGTGTGAATTGCACTGGCAGAATGAAAGACAGCTGCCATGTGGGAGAGAAGAAAAAAAGACACAGGCAAAAAGCATGGATGAAAAATATATATATGATACTCAGCGCTCCTCGAACCACTGCTCTCGCCATATCCTGAAATCCACGCTGAATGCCATGCGACGCCAGATGAACACCCTCAACCTCTCTCTTCAGCAGCACCGACTCACTATCTCAAAGCTGCCCTGCTCCGCAGTTCCATTTCATCCTTCGCCTCATCCGGCGCTTTAACAAAAAACTTTTTTTCTTCCTGTCAGATGTCAAGGATCACAAGCTTCAACAGCTCTTGGACACCAATGCCCCTCCGGAACCTTCTTCCCCTTCACTTTCCTCTGACCCCATCCCTTCTCCCAATTTCACCCCTTGCCGCGTTTTCACTATCCCCTCTGACCTTCCCCTCTCTGACCACCGAACGATCAGTCCTTAGCAAAGGCCTGAGCTTCATTCCCTTACACCCCCATCTCAATTAATTTCTAGCTCGGCATGACGCTGAGCTCTTTTTCCACCGACTTCGTCTCCATGCCCACTTCTTTGGCGAGGAGTCTTCCCCCCGCACGGCTGACACTTTCTCCCGCTTTCAGAATTCTCGTTCTACCTGGACCCCTCCCTCTGGCATCTTAACCTCTCTAGATCTAATCATTGCAAACTGCCAGCGTGACCTCGGCCGTCTCCATTTCTCTGCTCCCCTCACTCACTCCAACCTACCTCCCTCTGAACTTGCAGCACTCCATTCTCTCAGGTCCAACCCCGACATTGTCAATAAACCTGCTGACAAGAGTGGTGCTGTTGTTGTTTGGTGTACCAACCTCTACCTCGCGGAAGCTGAACGCCAACTCTCCAACACCTCCTCCTACCTCCGCCTGGACCATGACCCCACCACCGAACATCAAGCCACTGTTTCCAAGACTGTCACTGACCTCATCTCCTCTGGAGAAAATTCCCCCATGGCCGCCAACCTCATAGTTCTCCAACCCCGCACAGCCCGCTTCTACCTCCTTCCCAAGATCCACAAACAGGACTGCCCTGGTAGACCCATCGTTTCAGCCTGTTCTTGCCCCACGGAACCTATCTCTTCCTATCTCGATGCTATTTTTTCTCCCCTTGTCCAGTCTCTTCCCACCTACATCCACGACTCGTCCGACACCCTCCGCCACTTTAACAGTTTCCAGTTTCCTGGCCAGAACTGCCTCCTTTTCACTATGGACGTACAATCCCTCTACACCTCCATCCCCCACCAGGATGGCCTGAAGGCGCTCCGCTTTTTCTTTGAACAGAGGCCCAACCAGTCCCCATCCACCACCACCCTCCTCCGCCTGGCTGAACTTGTTCTCACATTGAACAACCTCTCCTTTGACTCCACTCACTTCCTCCAAATCAAAGGTGTTGCTATGGGAAACCGCATGGGTCCTAGCTATGCCTGCCTTTTCGTGGGATATGTGGAACACTCTTTGTTCTAGTCCTACTCAGGTCCCCTCCCTCACCTTATGTTCTTATGTTCTCACCTCTTTTTCCAGTACAATGATGACTGTATCGGTGCCGTTTCCTGCTCTCGCCCTGAACTAGATAATTTCATTCACTTTGCTTCCAATTTCCACCCTTCCCTCACCTTCACATGGTCCATCTCCGACTCTTCCCTTCCCTTTCTCGACTTCTCCGTCTCCATCTCCGGGGATAGATTATTGACAAACATTCACTACAAGCCCGCTGACTCCCACAGCTACCTGGACTACACTTCCTCCCACCCCACTTCCTGTAAGGACTCTATTCCATTCTCCCAGTTTCTCCATCTCCGCCACCTCTGCTCTGACGATGCCACCTTCCATACCAGTGCTTCCGACATGTCTTCCTTTTTCCTCAACCGAGGAGTCCCCTCTATTGTGGTTGACACGGCCCTTGACCGTGTCCGTTCTATCTCCCGCACTTCTGCCCTAACCCCTGCCCCTCCCTCCCAGAACCACGATAGAGTTCCCCTTGCCCTCACCTTTCACCCCACTAGCCTCCACATTCAATGGATCATCCGCCGCCATTTCCACCACCTCCAGCATGATCCCAACACCAAACACATTTTCCCCTCACCTCTCCTTTCAGCATTCCGAAGGGACCACTCCCTCCGCGACACCCTGGTCCACTCCTCTATCACCCCCAACACCCCTTCCCCTTCGCCCGGCACCTTCCCGTGCAAGCGCAGGAGATGCAACACATGCCCTTATACCTCCCCCCTTCCCACTGTCCAGGGCCCCAAACACCCCTTCCAGGCGAAACAGCGATTTACTTGTACTTCTTGCAATTTAATATACTGCATTCGCTGCTCACGATGCAGTCTCCTCTACATTGGGGAGACCAAACGCAGATTGGGTGACCGCTTTGCGGAACACCTCCGTTCAGTCCGTAAGGGGGACCCCGAGCTTCCGGTCGCCTGTAACTTTAATTCTTCTCACCACTCCCACTCAGACCTCACCGTCCTCACCCTCTTGCATTGTTCCACTGAAGCTGAGCAGAAGCTCGAGGAACAGCACCTCATCTTTCGATTAGGCACTTTACAGCCTTCCGGACTCAACATAGAGTTCAACAATTTCAGATCATAACCTCGGCCCCTATTATATATATATTTTTCATCCACACTTTTTGTCTGTGTCTTTTTTTCTTCTCTCCCACATGGCAGCTGTCTTTCATTCTGCCAGCGCAATTCACACTTCATCTAGAGCCGTCCTTTGTTTCTTATCCTGTCCCATTACCATTTCCTTTTGCCTTGAATATCTCTTAATGTCTCTTAACCTGTCCTGCCTTCTATCACAGACCTCTATCACAGACCGTCCCTTTTGTTCTTTCATCCCCTCCTCCCTTTCCCAGCCCCTGCACTTGCTTAAAAATCTGTTCCATTTCCTGCTTTTTTCCAGTTCTGACGAAAGGTTATCGACCTGAAACGATAACTCTGTTTCTCTCTTCACAGATGCTGCCTGACCTGCTGAGCATCTCCAGCACTTTTTGTTTTTATTTCAGATTTCCAGCATCTGCAGTATTTTCTTTTTGTATACATCCACAACAGGTTCATCAGCATCTGGAAGAGAAAGAGCTGCTAATGTTTCGGATGGGAACTTCATCAAACCCTACAGCCTCCACTTTTTTTCAGAAGCTAATTGACCTGTGCATTGCCAGCATTTTTTATGTTTGTTCAGACTTCCTGTACTGCTTTTCTTTTTATTTCTTCATAGGATATGATGTATCTTTATGTTTTTAGTCAGAAACAGATACAGCTGCCATTTCCTGTTGAACATCCCTACTATTCCCACATTTCCAAGTTTGCAGTATTCCCGAGCTTCCTCTCACCAAATGATCCATATACTGGGGTACGAGCTGGACAACTGCTGCCCATTAATCCTGATATGCCTGCAAAAAGTGATAATGTGACTGTGGCTAAGAAAATTAAAGGTAACATATATATTCATGAAAGTAGTTCATGGAATATGCTAAAATAAGTTTTAACCTGCTTATGATTATCTTCCTAATAAATATGCCAATGTAAACACTTAAGTTAACTATATTTTCTGAAAACAGACCGCAGAATCTATCTCGAGTCATTCTAGTACAATCCTACCTTTCATTAACCATTGGGATAGCCTCAGATCATCAACTGCGAGAATTGTTTAGGCAACATTGTTTGAGATTTCTTCGGGGCGATGACATCATGATATGACCCTCTCTCCACTATGTAAAAAGCCTTGTCTAGAATCAATCTGTTTTATCCCCATTATCGGATATCGTTCCTCAACTTTACCGCATTGCTCAAAAAAGTGACCAAACTTATGCATTCTGATAGTTTATTGCTTATCAAGCAAAATAGTTGTCTATAATTATGACCTTAAACATTGTTGAAAATATCAGCAAACATTTTCAGAAATTCATGATGTAACTTCTTCCCAAGGTCTGAAAGGATAATCTTTACTAGACGAAAGTGTTCCTAAAGGCTGTATAACTAGACCAGGAACTACCATTAGAGGCAGATTTCTGTTCAAGGATTTACATTTCAGACTTCCTATGAGTAGGAGTCACTTGAGGTAGAGGCAAATTAATCTTATTATTTTTTGTTTTTAGGTTTTCCATTACATGAAACCTTACAAATTGCAGTCCAGGCTCCAAGGTGATGCAGGGAATATTCCAAACAATAATAGTTGTTGGCAAATCCACATTTAATATGAGACCATGGGGGAAAAAATCGGTCTCACCCCTTTTGGGGCGCTAATGTTGCCGGGGCGCTAATTTTAGCTCCCCAAAAAGATTCGCACCCCTCCGCCTGAAATTCAGTTGTAGCGCCCCAAGCAGGAGGTGGGGCGCGACTGGATACACTCCACCTCCTTGGGGCCCTAAAACTGAATATCACAATGTTACGTGCAACAGCGCCACGCCATCGGCATGTAGCGCCGTGTCATTGCAGGCCTCCCTCCCCAGATTAAAGGGGAGGGCCTAGCGCTGCGCGCACCGGGGCCCTGCTCGGGCGCTAGGGGATTTGCGCCCCCGGGGATGCCAACAAGAGGCACAAATCAACCCAATTTTTCCCCCTATATTTTTATTAGTCGCCTGTGTTATAAATCTCATCATTCATCAAGAAACTACTCATGAAATAATATTGGACGGCCAGTTGGTGGCGTCGTCCAAGGAGTATAAATACTCGGGCGTCGGCCCCAGCTTGCCAGGGACATTTTGTAAGACAAGGAACTAGTGAAGTACAACTAGACCTCCATGTTCTGAAACAAGTTAATTAATGTTATGTCCGTGTATAATCAGACACAGACTGCGGAGAACGGTACAAACGGTGTTTACTCAACGTGGCTCAGACTGCAACTGATCTGTACAGATTACTACTCAACGTTATATACAGGTGTGGTCACTGCCGGTACTACAGTATACATGAGCTGTAAAAAGTAGTTCTCCCCCTTAAAGGTACATACATTACAATTCCTCCCCTTTTAGATTAACAGTACCATAACACTCATTTAACAATTAAATATCAAACTAATTACAATTAACACTTTTAACATGTAACATTAGCTGAAAATAGTCTATTTATAAATTCAGTCTTTGGGGAGGCTTCCTGATCCTTTCGGGATAGCGCCTTTCCCGAGTGTCTTGCTCTTGGTGCGGAGGCGATTCTGGCCCCCTGTCGTCAGTTGGTTCGTTAGCTTCCGATGTTACTGTTTCTGGGGTAGATGCTACCTGTACGTCGGGTTCATCACCAGGTACGTATGGGCGAGGCATGGGGTTGACTTGTTCCTGTGACTCTAGGATCTGGTCAGCATGGCGTCTCACGATGCTCTCCCCAACGTCCACTGTGTACATTAGTGGGCCCTGCCGTGTGCATATCGTTCCTGGCTGCCATTTTTCTGTTCGGTAGTCGCGGGCCAAGACTGGTTGCCCTACATTGAAGCTCCTTGTTGGCTTCTCATGGATGTGCTGGAATTGCTTACTCTCAACATCGCTTCGTACGTTTGGTCTGAGCAAATCCAGGCGAGATCTGAACCTTCGGATAAAGAACATCATGGCTGGGGCCTGGTTGGTGACTGCATGTGTCGCATTCCAGTAGGCGAATAGGAAATTGTCCACCTTGTGCTGCAGCGGAATGTTGTCATTGTACATAGCCTTTATTGCCTTCTTAAAGGTTTGTACGAACCTCTCAGCCAATCCATTTGTGGCTGGATGATACGGGGCGGATGTGTAATGCCTTACCCCATTCTTTTTCAAGAACCTCTGGAACTCTTCGGACACAAACTGTGGTCCGTTGTCGGAGCAAATCTGTTCTGGCAAGCCATTCCTGGCAAAAATGGTCCGTAGGACTGCAATAGTTTTCTCTCTGGTGGTGGAGGACATTTTGATGACCTCAGGCCATTTCGAGTGCGCATCCACGGCTATTAAAAACATTGAGTCCATGAATGGACCAGCAAAATCAATATGCACCCGTTGCCATGGAGATGAGGGCCACTCCCATGGGTGTAGAGGGGCCTGTGGTGGTGCATTTTGGACTTTCTGGCATCCTGAGCAGCTCTTGGTCAGGTCCTCAATTTGTTGTATCGATTCCCGGCCACCACACATAAGCCCTGGCTAGGCTTTTCATTTTTACCCCTCCCAGATGACCCTCATGAAGCTCATTGAGCACTCTATCCCTTAACTTGTGTGGAATTACCACTCGGGATCCACACATCAAGGTCCCCCGGCACACTGACAGCTGTTCTCTCCTTCTCGAGAATGCTGGCAACAGTGAGTCGCCATGTGCTGGCCATCCCTTCACTGTCAAATCATATACCCGAGACAGTGTCGGGTCATTTCGGGTTTCCTTTTCGATACAAGCATTAGTTACCGGTAGGTATTCAACTGTAGTCGAATGGAATATTTCGACAGGATCCACTGCTGGCGGTTCCTCCGCAGTAGGCAGTGGCAGGCGTGATAGCCCATCAGCATTTCCATGCTGTTTCGTGCCCTTATATTCAATCTCATAGTGGTGCGGCCCTAGAAAAAGTGACCCATCTTTGTAGTCGTTGCGCAATCATCACCGGAACACCCTTCTTTGGATTAAAAATGGAGACAAGAGGCTGGTGATCAGTCATCAAGGTGAATTTCTGCCGGTGCAGATAGTGATTGAACTTTTTCACTCCCCACACTAGGCTGAGGGCATCCCTGTCAATCTGGGCGTAGTTACGCTCGGCTGAGGTTAGTGATCGTGACGCAAAGGCTATTGGCCTCTCTGAGCCGACCGAGAATTTGTGCGACAGCACCACTCCAATGCCATAGGGTGACGCATCACATGCCAACCGAATTGGCAATGCTGGGTTGTAATGGGCCAATACCTCTTTCGATGTCATTAGTGTTTTGCTCTTCTGGAAAGCTCGTCTACATTCGCCACTCCACTTCCATGGTACCCCCAGTTTGCAGTAGGGTGTTCAGTGGGTGTAGTATTGTAGACAAATTTGGCAAGAACTTATGGTAGTAGTTTACCAGCCCGAGGAACGACCGCAGTTGTGACACATTTTCCGGTGCTGGAGCCTTGACTACAGCCTCAATCTTCTCTGGGGTCTTATGTAACCCCTCTTTATCGATAACGTGGCCACGATACGAGATCTGTTTTCTAAAGAACTCGCATTTGGGGCGGTTAGCTCGGAGCCCATATTCCTGCAATCTAGTGAGCACCTGCTCCAGGTTGGCAAGGTGATCACTGTCATTTTCGCCCGTGACCAGGATGTCGTCCAAATAACACTGGGTCCCTGGGATCCCTTGCAAGACTTGTTCCATTGCCCTCTGCCAAATAGCCGGAGCTGATGCTACCCCGATTACCAGCCAGTTGTATTGGTAGAGACCTTTATGGGTGTTGATTGTGAGGTATTTTTTTGATGCTTCTTCTACCTCCATTTGCAGATACGCCTGGGCCAGATCAATCTTAGTGAAGCGTTTCCCTCCAGATAGTGAGGCGAAAATATCTTCAATCCGCGGAAGTGGATATTGTACGGTGTGAAGGACCGGGTTCACTGTTACCTTAAAGTTCCCACAGATGCGAACCTTCCTTGGTTCCCCAGGCGTGCTGCTCAATGACTGTTTCATCACAGGGATGATGGGTGTAGCCCACTCGTTCCAGTCTACCTTGGACAGTACACCTGAACATTCCAGACTCTCCAGCTCTGCTTCGACGGCTGGAGGCGGTCTGGCCTTAAAAAATTTTGGACTTGCGTTTTCTTCCATTTTAATCGTCGCTGTCATGCCTTTTAGTGTTCCGAGTCCTTGCTGGAACACTTCTTTTGCGTCAGTTAGGATCTTTGACAGTCGCCCAGGTGTGACATCATCATCCTTTTTGTCAGCCACAGTCAGTGCCTGTATGGAATGCCAACCCAGTTGTATTTTCCGGATTCATTCACGTCCCAGTAATGGTGGTCCACCTTGCAATACATACAGGTCTAGTTTTGGTGTTTCCTTACCGTTATATATAACGGTCAGCCTTATTTTTCCTTTGGGGTAGACTTTTTGCCCCGTGTACGTCTTCAAAATAATTTTTGTGTCTCTCAAGGGTATGTGTGAGAATAGCCGCTCATAGTCCCGTCGGTTTATGACTGTTAGGGCTGATCCTGTGTCCAATTCCATCTTTACCTGGACTCCTGCTATCTTGAGAGTGACCCAAATGGTTCGGTGATCCTCCGTTGTGATCACATTATGTAGTTTCAGACAACTCAGTTCCCTGCTTTCGGAGTCGTTATCACTCTTTTGTTCGTCTGAACTATTCTCCGTTATCTTATGTAGCTTCTTGTACTTTCCTTTGGTCGGTTTCTTATTGCTGGTTTTCTTTCCCGACCTGCAGACTCGTGCTATGTGTCCTACTTTTCCACACTGTCTGCACACTTTGTCTTTGAACCAGCAATCATTCTGGTCGTGTGTTGTTCTGCCGCAGCGATAGCACTTCTCTGTTCCATATGACATTTCGTTTCTGCCATATTCTTGCGGTCTCTGTTGTATCTCTGCAGCGCCCCGTGCTGCTGCTTCATATGATACCGCAATGCTGAAAGCCTTTTCCAGCGTAAGGTCCTTTTCAGATAAAAGCCATTTCTGGGTTCCTTCACTTTGAAGCCCACACACAAACTTGTCCCTTAAAGTATCTGCCAGTCCCGTTCCAAACTGTCAGTGTTTCGATAGCTTGCGCAGTTCCGTTAAATACTCAGCATTACTTTCATCTTTATGCTGGTTCCTTTTGTGAAACTTAAATCTTTCTGCTATCAGCAGCGGTGTGGGGTTTAAGTGGTCCTGTAGAATTGACACTATGTTTTCAAAATCCTTTTCTGCTGGCTTCTCTGGGGTTACTAGGTTTCGTAGTAAGCCATATGTTTTTGCACCCATTGAATTCAACAATACCAGCGCTTTCTTGTCATCTGGCACTTCATTCGCCTTGCAGTATACTTCTATGCGTTCGACATATGTCGTCCAATCTTCGACTTCATTGTCGAACACTGTGATACTGCCACTCTTCGGCATTTTTGGGTGTGGTTAGACTGGCTTAAAATGGCGTCTTCCGCGCTTTCCTTTCTTCCCCGCTGCGGCTTAAAATGGCGTCTCCCGCGCTGCTACCAACGCCGCTCTCGGCAGAGTTGCAGGTACGTTCGAATCTGCCTCGTCGCCACTGTTATGTCCGTGTATAATCAGACACAGCCTGCGGAGAACGGTACAAACGGTGTTTCCTCAACGTGGCTCAGACTGCAACTGAACTGTACAGATTACTACTCAACATTATATACAGGTGTGGTCACTGCCGGTACTACAGTATACATGAGCTGTGAAAAGTAGTTCTCCCCCTTAAAGGTACATACATTACAATTAAAGCCTTGTTTTATGCTCAAACCAAGTGCGTAGTGAGTTTTATTACGTCAACCTGTGTTCAACATTAGCATACAATTGAAGCTCTAGTCTTAGGAGTAGGAGATGCAGCCTTTTGCAATACTTGGCTATGAATCCCTGATCTTCCTGAAAAAATACAAGCCAAAATATTTGAAAGTCCTTTACAAATGTTTCAGGAAACTAGTAAAGTAAATGCTGGAGGCTTATGAAAAGCAACAACAGAATCTCAAAGCCCTTTCTGACATGGTTCATATGAGCAAACCAAACTCCAAATAGTATAAATCATTAAAATGTATCATAATTATTACTACAATTCACACATCACAAAGCAGTTTTCTTTGTCGATTACTTCAGCTTATCCTAGTGGTACGTGGAGGCTGTTCCGTTTCAAAGAATAGGAAAAACATTCTTAGGTTAGTAGTCGATCTTGCACTGTCTGTCACCAGCAAATTCCTTGACACAGTTTAGGTTATTTCTGTTTGCTTCTTTCTATTTTTTAAAGTAATAATTTATATAGAACTTTGGTTAGACCACACTTAGAGTACTGTGCACAGTTCTCCTGAATTCCTTCTTGGATTTATTAGTGACTATCTTGTATTTAAAGACCTTTATTAGGTCACCCCCTCAGCATTCACTTTTCTGGAGCAAAGAGCCCCATATTACAAAAAGGTTACAGAACCACTAAAGAGCATGCAAAAAGATTGAGAAGAGTATACCAGAACTGAAAGGTTACAACTATCAAGAAAGACTGAACAGGCTGGGGCTCGTTTCTCTAGAAAAGTGAAGACCTAATAGAGTTCTTTAAAATTATGAAGGGGTTTGATAGGGTAGATGTAGAGAAGATGTTTCCACTTGTGAGGAGTCCAAAACTAGGGGCCATAAATACAAGATAGCCACTAATAAATCCAAGAAGGAATTCAGGAGAAACTTCTTTACCCAGAGAGTGGTTAGAATGTAGAAAAGCTACAATATAGAGTTGAGGCGAATAGCATGGATGCATTTAAGGGGAAGCTAGATAAGTACATGAGGGGGAAAGGAATAGAAGGATATGCTGATAAGGTTAGATGAAGTAGGGAGCATAAACACTGGCACAGACCAGTTGGGCCAAATGACCTGTTTCTGTGCTGTAAATTCTATGTAATCTTGAGAAACTATGGACCATTTCAGTCCAATGTGTGTTACCTAGTGTACTAAAGAGTTCATTTCAGTGGATTTAGTTAACAGGTTATACCAAGAGTTTTTCCAATTAGAAAGCCTGTGAAATAGAGCCAATTTTTCCCGTGTGGGTGCTGTTCAGGGGCATGGTGCAAAGTCACCTACAAGGGCACTACACCACAGGGAGCACTGAGCACCTGAATTTCCTGATTGGTTTCATTAACTTGAAGATGCTGGCTTCAGGTGCTGGTGGAGGTGTTGTATTAGATGCAAGGATGTGAAGAATGGGAGTAATTCAGGCCTTTAAGAGGCAGGTACAATTAAAGCCCCACATGAGAGCAGAAGATCTTTGTTTTTGTAGGTAATGGGCTAGACTATTTCCTGTACACTTTTGGATTACTTGTGGTAAGTTTCTAATTTAATTTGTATGTGCCAGAAACAGATTTTGCAAGTCGGCAGTTTTCATGTTAATTTGTCTGACACTGAATGAGTTTGTGCTGCTGTTCCATGGCTGGAATAGTAGCAGAGTCTCATGTTGTGTATGGGATAGCGTGTTGCAGGACTAATATATTGTGGCAGAGCCACTGAGGGACTCTGAACAACTGTACATAATTCCCTTTAACGATGTGTTAGCTACAGACTAAATCTGTACCATTGTATATACCGTTTGCATGTACAGCGCGCGGTCCCTTTAAGAGCGTGGGTAAACGCGATGACGCCATGCCGCTAATCACATGCTCACCCAAACGCGAGAAAAACGTGATGATGTCATGACGCCATCCACGGGACCGCCCAGGCAGTCCTCGTGGAGCTTCCGACCTGTTAAGACCTGTATTCATAGTTCTCTTGCATCAATCTGTTTAAACTCGTTAGTTTGACATTAAAAACCTTTTTGATTGATTGCCTGCATCGAACTCAATCTCTAGATAGGAATTTGACCATTCCTACAATATATTCTTTTTTAGTAGTGTTAAGCACTGGAGACACACATAAGTTGACCACCACATGTTTCCATCCACTCTAAATTCAAGAAACACCACACTCTTCAAACGGTACTGTTCAAGCTAAAACTAGTTGTCAAATTATTTACGAGAATTATACTTACACAGAACCAAAAGAATACATCAAATAATCAACAATACAATACTTACCAATAGGAGTAAATAATGGGAACCCACGCCCACCAGTTATCAAATTTATCCTGTAATAGAATCATAAAATCATAGAATGATACAGAAGGAGAACATTTGGCTCATCATACCTGTGCCAGCTCTCCAAGAGCTATCCAATTAGTATCACTCCCTTGATCTTTTCCATAGCCCAGCAAATTTTTCCTTTACAAGTATTATATAGAATTAATAAGATATACAGCACAGAAACAGGCCAGTCCATGCCAGTGTTTATGCTCCACTCGAGCCTCCTCCCATCCTTGTAGGAGGTGGCCTGCAGTTAGTTATGCCTCTGACTGTTTATGAGCGGTTCGAATTGCTCCCACGCCCCTGGGTTCTAGACACCGGACTTAGGTACAAGCCGGCGGTGCAGAGAAGACTCGAGTAGACAGGTGATTGGATGTAAACAAAAACCAAGATTTTATTGAAGAGGAAAAATGGATACAATCTTATGGAAAATTACTAGTGTACACTTCTACAGGCAAACAATACAAAAGAATAACTATTATACTTATACAGGGAATGGGGAACACACAGCACATCGAGGGAAAACAACTATCTTAACAATCCCCTTATCCTTATCCCACCCCCTATACCTAACTAGGTTCAGCTATGAAGGGTCAGAACTTCATGTTCACCAATCAAAAGGGGTCTGCTGGATTCAAAACAGCGGTTGGGTTCGGGGTTCGCTCTTGGTGCTCTCTGGAACCTGCCGTCGTCACGTGGTCTCCGGGCGCTGCAAGGGCGTTGTCCAGGTTCGAGTACCCCAAAGTTAAAGTTTCTGTTTGGGTACTTTACCTTGCAGGGATGATTCTTCGTCGCCAGCTGACAGTTTGAGTTGGTGTGCAGATATTCGCAGGTCGGCCAAGGCTGAAGGCCCGATAATTCAAAGCCTACCCTCAGCCCGTCTCCTCAGTTCGTCTCCTCAGTTGGTCTTCCTCAGGTGGTCTTCCCTCCTCCCCTCATCACGTCCCGCCTCGCCTGGCCTGAATTGTCTGTGTCCGCCCGATATGGTGCCGGGGCAATTCCAGATGGAGGGGGGAAAGGCACGGGCAAAGGCCAGGGGGTAAGCGTGGGACAGAGAAAGAGCGACAGCCACGAGGGTGAGGGGCCGAAGAGCGGAGAGAGAAGAGAAGAGGGGCCGAAAACCCTTATCTGCGCGCCAAATCAGGTTAGTTCTTTATCTTAATCTTGGCGGGCTATTTTAAATAATGGTAGCAATCCATACTAACTGTTTTTAGATGGCCGGTAATCACATCTACCGACCCGATAATCGACTTGTATTGTCATGAATGTTCCTTGATGGGCCTGTCCAGCCTCGATGGTTCTCTTGATCTGTTTGCGATTATATATGTAGACTGCTTGATGGCCTTAACTATAGACCTAAACTGAATTTAGATTTGTCTCCAATTCGGTCTAATGCATAATTCAGAGTCCGGTTTTGAATAGGCATTCAAGTGCTGGAGACACAGGATTATGTGTGCTCCCCAGCTCCGGCACCCTGAGCGGTGAGTACCTGTCATAGCGTACTCCCACTTTATGACATAAGGCGGGACCCACTGTGAAACGAATGTGTGCACCCCCTTGAATGACTCCAATCTTCTCAACCCTGTATACCGGCGCGGGTCGGGCTGTCCCACCCATGACCGGCATTCTAACTACTACTCCCATGATTGTGTGGTTGGACCGCCCACAATCCACGGGGACTGGATAGGCTTCGGAGGCTAGCCAGAGTTGGCACGGGCTCAATGCATTCTCAAAAGAGTGCAGGGCTGCGAGGAGCTTGTTGCTAATCCAGGAGGAGACTAAACCCTGTTTTAAATCCTCCAGATTACTGCGGCCCTCGCCCAGTAACCACGCCCTGTATAACACGCACACCTCATTCTGCGCAGCATGGTCAGAAGCATTTCTGTCCTCCCTTAGGAGAGCATTTACCGTCTTTGCGTGCTTTTCCAACTCGGCTATGATCTCCTTTAAATGGACCGTCATGGCCTGGTCCTCATGCAACTCCGAGCCCACTACCTTGTTCTCATCCAGTAATATTTTCTTTAACTGTGCTTTTAAACCATTTATCTGGTTCTGCAGCTGTATGTCATCCAAGCTGTTGATGACAGAGGACCCAGTATTAAATGCAGTAAAAACTTCATTCCATACTCCCCTTCTTTGCCTCCCTGTATTACCCAACAACTCTCGGTGTGTGGTGTAGAGTTCGGTTTTGTCCACGTGGGCGAAATCGAACTTGTAAAACTTCTTGAACATGTCCTTTAATAAAGCCTGGTATAGCTGCTCTGTTTCTTTGGGGCACCACTCCGGTAAATGTTCCTCGGTGAGATTTAAAATCACGGAGGCCACCGCGTAGTGTACCCCCTGGTACAGCATCTGATCGGTAGGGACTAGTACTAAACCATTCCCTGGTCCCTTGGTGGTGGTGGGGCACCCTTCCCTGGATAACCTCGCCGCCTGCGCCGTGGGCAGGGGCTTACGGGGACAGGTTACCAGCTCAGTGGCATTGACTGGGATCGGGGAGAATGGGACTGCGCACGCCTTCAGGCTGGTATCCCATCTCATCCCATCCCTGGCGTCTTGCCACTGCCGGTGGAAAATAATGGATATGCCTGCAGGGCAGACCTTCTTTGACCCCCACATACAGATATAAATCCCTTGATCCGGTTCCCACCACTTGTCCCAACACACGCTTAATCCTCCATGAGTCCCTGTAATCGTCCGATGGGTGTTGTTTCCCAACCGTTCCCACTCGACTTCGGGGTTCCTCATGTCCTTGCTCAACTTTCTGAGCCGCCACCACCTATCCAGAGGAATGTGTCCTTTACACGTCAAACATATTCGCTTTCCAACGGTGACGCTGACCCTCGTGGTAACGACTCGTACCCTGGGGCACAGGAGGGAGGCCTCCCCGTACGTGAATCCGGTTTGGCTGGAGTACTGAGACGAATTGGACCCCAGCCATCCTGGCCACCTTCCCTCGTGGACGTAAACGGCGGTCTCCTCCGCATCCCGTTCACCGCTCCCATCGATCGCTAGGGGCGCCTTGTCTCCCGAACACCCGTAGGTGTGGGAGTCTTGGACGTCGCCCCTCCTCTCCACACTAATCCCAATCAGGGCGAATAGGATCATGATCCATTCCATCCCGAAAAATCTTCCTGCAAAAAGATGTAAAAGAACATGCAGCCAGGTCCCTAAGAGGTTCTCTGGCTTGGTGAAGCATAGTCGGGTCCCGCGACCTCGACACAAAGATACACTCTTAACAGACTACTTAACTTAAAACTACCCATCACCTTATTTAACTTATATTATAACACCTAAACCTAAGCTAAATAATTACACTTTACTTAAAACTTAAACTTAAACTAAAACTATATACATGCGCCGCCCGTCTCCGGGCGGCCAGGCTAATCCCTGGTCGGACTGCGGCTCGCCGCTACCTCCGGCGTGACCGCACCGTCCTTCGCTGTTGGTCCCTCGCAGCCCGTGGCTGCTGGCTGAGGACCTGTGTCCTTGGACCTCTCCCTGGCTCGAGGGGCGGCCCTTGGGAACTGGACGGCTGGTGACCATGGCTTTCTCGGCTGGGGCGTCTGTGGGGACCTTCTAGGGGCTTTGACGGGTGGGGCTTTCTTGGCCGCTGGGCCTTTTACCCGAACCGCTGCTTCCCCAGGCTTGACCCCTCCCGAACCTGGGCTGGGGGCAGGTAACTTTTCGCAGCCTGCTGCCGCGAGCTGAGAGTCTCCGCCCCCAGGTCCCATGGCTGGGTCCGGGACGAGGTTTTCGACCTCAGGTCCTTCCCTCTCTACACCTGGGTTAGGGGCGGGGTTTTCACCCTCAGGTCCCTCCCCCTCGTCTGGATCCCAGAAGAGTGGGGGAGTGTCCCAATCGATGGGCGGGATGGCCCCTCCCTTCAAGCAAGCCACAGCGCCTGCCTGTGCAGTCTGTGAACTCGCTCCTGCTGCGGGCTGAGGATCTTTATCCTCAGACCTTTCCCTAACTGGCTGCTTTCCCCTTTCAGGTGTAAACAGCTTACACTGGTTGATATGGAACCATTTTGTACGCTGGGGCATCTTTACGACGTATACCATGGGGCTGGCTTTATCTACAATACTGTAGGGCCCCATGTACAATGGCTCCAAACTACCTACTCGGGCATAATTTCTGACCATAACCTGATCTCCTACCTCCCACTCGTGGTGCTTTCTCGGTTCAAGCAGCAATCGATTACTCCGATGCTGCCTTCCCATGTTCCCAGCCGCCCGCTCATGGACCTGTTTCAGGTGCTCAAAGAGGTTTCGGGCAAACCTGTCCCGGTTTACCTCCCTGAGCTGACCCTCCGTGAGCACTGGGGCTAGTACATGGGTGGGGGTCCGCATAACCCTGCCAATCATTAGCTCGTACGGGGAATACCCCGTGCTTTTAGACTGGCTGGCCCAGATCCCCATCAAAACCAACGGTAGGACTTCGGCCCATTTACGGGGCGAGTCCACCGTTTCCTTTTTTAACCTTTCTTTCAGGGTCCAATTCATGCGTTCTACAATCCCCGATGACTGGGGGTTGTGGGCTACGTGCCATTTCCCTTCGATGCCCAGCAGCATCAGGGTGTTCTGCATCACCTGTCCGGTGAAGTGACTCCCTTGGTCGGATTCCACAAACTGTGGTAGTCCCCACCTCGAGAACACTTCCCAGACTAGGATCCTGGCAGTACCCAGAGCTGTGGCAGTTCTACAGGGAAAAGCCTCTACCCACTTGGTAAACACATCCACCAGGACTAGGCAGTACTTATAGCCTCCCTGGGTGGTGGGCAGGGGCTCGATGTAGTTGACTTGTATCGACTGCCATGGTCCCTCTACCCTCCTGACGTGTCCCATAGGGACCTTCCTTTTGTGGGGGTCAGGGTTGTTCACAGCGCACACAAGACAGCCTACACAGAACTCGCGGACATCGTCCCTGAGTCCCGGCCACCATCCCGCCTGTTCCGCCCGTTGCCAGGTGGTCTCAGGCCCGGGGTGTCCCGCTCCTGGACCCTCATAGGCCAGTTGAAGGAATTCCCTCCGGTGCTGCTGCGGCACAACCCACTGTTCCCCCCGGAACAGCATACCCTCTTTAACGGAGAGAGTCGCTGTGCCGTACGGACCTACTATCTCCTTTCCCTCAGCTATGGCGCTGAGGACTGCTTTGAGGACGGGGTCTTGGGCTTGGACCGTCTTAAGGTCCGGGGCTAACGCTACTCCTACACTCCCTTGGGGGAGTGGGCCTTTGGAGTAGCGGTAGCATCCCCGCCGCTGGGCCAGAAGGCGTAGGGTTTCAAACCCCGCTCCAGACAGTCCCGGCAAGTGGAGTCGGAGCTCCGGCTCTAAATTCTGGGTTGACATCCAGCGGGATACTTGTGTCCGTGGGTGTGGGTGGCCCCCCGCCTCGTATGGGTTGTGGGAGCCCGTAAAACCCTCCCGCCATAGGACTAACCACCCTAATGGCTGGTACGAAGATGGTTACGGTCACGGAAGGAGCGTTAATCGCGGCCAGAAATCCTTCCACCGCTTCATACAGTTCCCCAAAGGGAACAGTGTGAAGACACGTATGACGACGACTCCCTTGGGTCCCGTCCCTACCTCTGACCGCCGCCATGGGTCTGGACCCAAATGGGTCCCAGAAAGTGCCTGTGCGGGCACCCTCCTTGGCAAGCAAGTCAGCCTGCTGGTTGCCCTGGCCACGGGGTTCTGTGAAGGAATGGGCCTTCACCTTGTGGATGAAAACCTCCCCTTCCTCCCCCACTGCTGCTAGGATCTTTTCCAGCAGGAGCTTTACTGTGAGGGGTCTCCTGTCAGCGGAGGTGTATCCACGGCGGGACCAGATGGCCAGGTACTCCGTACATGAATTGCACGTGAACATGCTGTCCGAGCAAATCGTGTAGGGGGTGGGGAAGATTTCAGGGTGTGTAACGACATACACCACCGCGGACAGTTCAGCCTGCTGGGCGCTCATGGTGCTAGGGAGCTTAATCGCCAGGGCAATGTTTGCCGCTGGGTCGTAAACTCCACACCCCGTGAGACGCTCGCCAGCAGATACCGTGCTGGAACCGTCTACATAGATCTTGTGGCCTGTGGGATGTATCCCGGCCCGTAAACCTATGTTTACTTCCCAAACCCCTTCAATGGAACACCGATGGGCTGTTCCAGGATATACCATGTTGGCTGCGAGCTTTGTCTCACAGAGACCCTTCACCTTCAGATCCATCTGTGGGAGGAGCAAGGTCCAGCGGGCAATGCGGGCACTGCTCATTGTTCCATCCTTGATCCTCCCGTCCAGAAGCATCTGGGTGGGTGGGTGATGGGTGAGAAGGGTGATGGGAGAGGTGCCTGTGAAGATCAATGATCTTTTCACAGCCCAATGTGTGGCCAAAAGATGCCGCTCACAATTGGAATAGCTCCTTTCCACATCGGTGAGTATCCTGGAGGAGTAGACCACCGGCCGCAGCCGGCCATGCTGCTCTTGGAGCAGCACAGCACTCAGGCTGTCCCCGCTGGCTGCTACCTCCAGGAAAAACTCTTTCCCCCCATCTATGGCCCCTAAAGCTGGCGCGGTCTGCAAGTCATTCTTGAGCCTGACAAATGCTGCCTGGCAACCCTCATCCCAAAGCCACTCCACTCCCTTGTGTAGGAGTCGGAGCAGAGGGGCTGCGGTGGCTGCATTGTCCTCAATGAAGTCTATACAGTACCCGATTAGCCCTAGGAACGACCTCACACCCGTTACTGTGTGGGGACCGGTAGTGCTTGTACTGCCTCCCTCCTAGCCTTATCTATGGCCCTTTCTCCAGCGCACACGGTCAGACTGAGGAATCTCACCTCCTGCTGGCCGATCTGCGCTTTCTTGGGGTTTACCTTGAAACACTTCTGTCCTAACAGCTCCAGCAGCTCGGCCAATAGTGGGCCATGCTCCTCTTTCGAATCAGTGAACAGGAGCAGGTCATCCACATATAGAACCAACTGCCTGGGCTCGCTAAAATCCTTTAAACTGTTTGCCATGCACTGATGGAAAATGCTGGGGCTGTTGTGGAAGCCCTGTGGCAAGCAGTTCCACGTGTACTGTTGCCCTTTAAACATAAAGGCAAACTTGTACTGATCCTCCCTCCTTACAGGGATGGACCAAAACCCATTTGAAATATCCAGCACCGTGAAAGTGGTTGCGGATGCTGGAATACTCCCGATGTGGTCGGCAACTGCTGCTACTGTGGGTGCACAGGCTGGGATGTTGCTATTGAGCACCCGATAGTCCACCGTGGCCCTACAGGAATTGTCCGGCTTTCTGACCGGCCATAACGGAGAATTCACGTGGGTAGCTATCAGCCTCAGAACTCCCTGCTGCACTAACAAGGACATGGCTGCTTCCATGTCCGGCTCTGCTTCCCTGGGGAAGTTATACTGTTTCTGTGGTCGGGCCATGGGGTCCCCGTCTACGCTGAGCTCAAACCCTGTGACCCTCCCACAGTCCTGTTTGTGAGTGGCAAATGTGGCCAGGTGGGCCTGCACAAATGCCTGGAACTCTGGTGGGGTGTTGCTGACCATGAGCCCGAGGTTATAATCCTCTTTGGGCTTCATGGTGCAGAGGGTCCCCTTCCCTTCCTTTCCTGGGATTACTACGATCTCTCCGTTCTTTACTCTACCTGTCCCCCAAAGGCAGTGATTCCTCAAATCCACTAGAATCCCGTGGCCTACGATAAAGTCGGCTCCCAGGACCCCTCTTCCACCCTTCATGTCCCATTTCATCAGGACACAGGTCCACTTGGAGTGGAGTGGTCCTATCCGAATGGCGAGTGGGATGGAAACCGAGCCGGCCTGTTCCCTACCCGTGAACCCCGATAGACTGTATGGGACCCCGCTGGAGAGAGGTGAGGTGATGGGGTTAGCTGAGTAGATCATGGTGCATGATGCCCCCGTGTCCAACAGATAGGTCCTTGTCACCTTCTCCACCTCCATCTCCAAAAGGGGTCTTTTCCACTCATCGTATCGGAGAGAACACAGATAAACAGGCTGCGCTGGCTCTAGTCACGGCTGTGGGTTGGATGGGGCAGACAGGGTGAGAGCACCGGTGGCGGCTGCTACTCTCCCCTGGCCAGTCAGTAAGGACCTGATGGCGTTCAAAAGTGACTCGACCTCTGCAGAAGGGGTCCCTACCCCCGCCTTTTGGGCTGGGGCTGTGGCCTGCTTTCCCTTGTTATCCTTCCAAGGGTTTTTGCACTCCTTCTGCCAGTGACCATCCTTCCCACACCCGTAACAATTGGTCTTCGCGTGGGGAGGGTGATTCCCTTCCTGATGCCATTCCTTTCTACTCTGCAATCCTGGTCTTACCTCATGCACCTTTCCTTTTGGTGGGTGTGCATCGGTTCCCCTGCCGTTTTTGTAGGCTAGGGTTAGCTGCCTGATTACCGTGAGTTCTGTGGTCTGGGGATCTTTTGGGTCGAACCAGGCTTCTGCCTTGGCCCGGACCTGTGGCAAGCTGTTCGCCACCAGGCAACGGAGCCAATGCGTCAGGGAATCCCCATTCAGGAATGTCCAGCCTGGCGTCCCCGGGCAAGCTTTCCAGTACATCGGCCACAGCCGGTCCGCAAAAGCCTGCGGAGTTTCCCCAGAAAGCTGGATCGTCTTCTCCACGCGGGAGAAGGGACTTCCCTCATCCATCCCCATGGCCTCTAGAACCGCATCTCTAAGCTCCTCGTACCCGCTCTGCCCCCTTTTACACTCGTCAGAGAGGGATTGGAGGAGATTACTCTCCAGGGAGAATAGCAGCATTTTGGCCTTCTCAGCCTCATCGCAGTCGTTGACGCTGGTGGTTTGCTCTATTTCCCTGAAGTGGATCGAGGGGTCTCCCTTTTCGGAGAGCCTCGGGAGATGGCTGACCATCGCCCTAAACTGTTGGGTGTTAAAGGGTAACACGAACTGATTTTGGAGGGGTCCCTCAATGTCGCCATTAGCAGGTGGGCCGAACCTCCGATGCCGCACTGGGCACATCGGTCCCGGCTCCGGCCTCTCGGGCGGGGGTTACTCTACCTCCACCTCCACTTCTGGCTCTACTTCGGGTTCTACCCCCCGGTTCCTCCCCCCCTTGCTGCCAAACCTCGCTGAAACTTGGCACTACAGGTGGTGGCCTAGCCTGCCTTTGGACTTTTGAGGCATACCATGCCTTTTGCCTTCCAGAGGGCCCGGCTCAGATTTTCTATCCTCTCTCTACAGGGGCTGTGGTCTGCCTCCTCAAACCCCTGTTCACTTGCTAGCTTGTAAGCGGCTTTCATCTCCTGCACTCTCTCTTCCTGTTCCCTAATCTGCCTTGCCAAGCGGGCGTTTTTCTTCCGCAACCTTAACTCATTTCCCTTGGCCTCGGTGACTTGGCACTGTAGGTATTCCAACTGGGCCTTGTGTTCTCCCATTAAATGCACTCTTTCTTGGATCAAAGCCTACAAAGCTACTAATAACTTCTCCCCTGCGAGAGCCTTATCCTGGATCTCCAGGGCTGACTCCCTTAACTCGACTGCCTGTGCTGCAACGAGCCCATCCAAAAGCTGGACCTGCTTTTTAAAGCACATCAGCCAAACTGCCTTTTCCAAGGACTTCTTCTGTTCCTTTTCCTCTGTCCACTTAGCTGCTGCATCTATCGGATGCCCAGCCCTTAACAGAGTGGTGATCCACTTCATAGTGATATTCACCTTGCTAAACACATAATCAGAAATCCTTTCCTCCATCACAGTTCGCTCATCTGAACCACTGTCCACTGCATCGCAACCTTGTTGCCGGTGTCCTGCCGCGGTCGCCATTTCTATAGGGGGTGGCTTGCAGTCAGTTATGCCTCTGACTGTTTATGAGCGGTTCAAACCGCTCCCACGCCCCTGGGTTCTAGACACCGGACTTAGGTACAAGGCGGCGGTGCAGAGAAGACTCGAGTAGATAGGTGATTGGATGTAAACAAAAACCAAGATTTTATTGAAGAGGAAAAATGGATACAATCTTATGGAAAATTACTAGTGTACACTTCTACAGGCAAAAAATACAAAAGAATAACTATACTTATATAGGGAATGGGGAACACACAGCACATCGAGGGAAAACAACTATCTTAACAATCCCCTTATCCTTATCCCACCCCCTATACCTAATTAGGTTCAGCTATGAGGTGTCAGAACTTCATGCTCACCAATCAAAAGGGGTCTGCTGGACTCAAAACAGCGGTTGGGTTCGGGGTTCGCTCTTGGTGTTCTCTGGAGCCTGCCGTTGTCACATCATCTCTGGGTGCTGCAAGGGCGTTGTCCAGGTTCAAGTACCCCAAAGTTAAAGTCTCTGTTTGGGTACTTTACCTTGCAGGGATGATTCTTCGTCGCCAGCCAATAGTTTGAGTTGGTGTGCAGATATTCACAGGTCGGCCAAGGCTGAAGGCCCGATAATTCGAAGCCTACCCTCAGCCCGTCTCCTCAGTTCGTCTCCTCAGTTGGTCTTCCCTCCTCCCCTTGTCGCATCCCGCCTCGCCTGGCCTGAATTGTCCATGTCCGCCCGATATGGTGCCGGGGCGATTCCAGATGGAGGGGGGAAAGGCACGGGCAAAGGCCAGGGCCTAAGCGTGGGATGGAGAAAGAGCAGCAGCCACGAGGGCAAGGGGCCGAAGAGCGGATTGAGAAGAGAAGAGGGGCCGATTGCTACCCAGGGGCCTTCAATTATACTCTTTTCGAAAACCCTTATCTGCGCGCCAAATCAGGTTAGTTCTTTGTCTTAATCTTGGCGGGCTATTTTAAATAATGGTAGCAATCCATACTAACTGTTTTTAGATGGCCGGTAATCGCATCTACCGGACCAATAATCGACTTGTATTGTCCTGAATGTTCCTTGATGGGCCTGTCCAGCCTCGATGGTTCTCTTGATCTGTTTGCGATTATATATGTAGACTGCTTGATGGCCTTAACTATAGGCCTAAACTGAATTTAGATTTGTCTCCAATTCGGTCTAATGCATAATTCAGAGTCCTGCCTGGTTTCAAAATACAAAGTCTCTCTTCACAGAAAACTGCAGCTTGGGTTTCAATCCACAAGCTGTCTGCGTTGCAGAGTCCATTTTTAAATCTCACAGGCTTTCTGCCACGAGGCACGGACACCATCTTGGGTACCTTTTTTGATTTAAAATGTCCACGCAGGGTCCCGTTTATTAATAACAACCTTCGGGGAAATGTAGAAATTTTGCAAATCTTACATCCTTCCTCATCTAACTTTATCAGCATAACCCTCTATTCCCTTCTCCCTTATATGCTTACTAGCCTCCCCCTAAATGCATCGATACTATTCGCCTCAATCACTCTCTGTGTTAGCAAGATCCACATTCTCACCACTCTCTGGGAAAAGAAGTTTCTTCTGAATTCCCTATTTGATTTCTTGGTGACTATCTTATATTGATGACCTCTAGTTTTTCTCTTCACAAGTGGAAACACTCTCTCTGGCCGCGATTTCACCAGCCGTGGCGTGCCCGGTGCAGCCAGAGTAGACAGCAGTCTCAAACCCTGCTCCCGTCTTCATCCCGCCAAGTGATTTTGCCCTGATTGGGCTTGTTAAGTCCGCTCTGCGAGGTTCCAGGCCACTTAAAAGGAAGTGGATCTGATGACATCATCTGATGATGCGTTATCAGCCGGTTTCCTTACAGGGACAATGCGTACATTTAGTTTGAGATTTGTGCTGTCAGTGTTCTACATCATTGAGCTGCTGCAAACACTGACAAGCACTGCACAAAGGTGCACGGTTGCACTCAGGCTCTCCCATTACTCCCTCCATATGCTTATGGAGGGAGTCACAGCACGCAGGGAGGTTCACTTCCCTTCCAATGGGCGGAAGAGACCTCCCCAGGAGATCAAGACAGCCTGGTTGCACATTGCACAGGAGGGCACAAGCAGGAAAGTTGTCAGGAGTCCCTGGCTGCAGTGGCGCAAACCTTGCAATGATCTCAGGAGATCATGAAATGTTACTGCAAAGCCACACTCAACCTCATCCTGCTGTGCCACTCAACACATCCCCATCACTCTGCCTTCCCTACCCTACCCCTGCACACCCTTACTCACACCAACTTATCTTAAACCCTCTCTTATCATCCCTCTCTATCTACATTATCACTTCCCCATCTCACTAGCCAGCCCTCACACTCATCCACACCTCTGTCCAACCATAACAACTAACAATACAAGGGTAGGCACTTGTTTGCTTTAGCCAATTTTCATGTAAAGTTTCTGTTAATGTGTTGTCAAGCATTGAAATCTTTATTTTCACCACTTTGCCATCTTGGCTAGTTTTGTGTGCACCTTTAAAAGTGTCTTAGTGAGTTGCAGTGAATGGTGAGACATAACATCCATGCCCCCCCCCGCCCCCCCCCCCCCACACACACACACACACACACACACACACACACACAGTGGTAATGAGTGTGAAAGGAATGGCTTGGATATTGTAGGGATCCTTTTGGTGCTGGTGTGGGGTAGTGCCAACCTGGTACATGATGTGGCAGCCAGGGTATACAGTATTAAGTGAAGCTAATCTGGACATGGTGAGGCCATCGCTGGCATCCCGGGCAGCAATGTGCACAGGTGATGATACCCTGGGTCCAGTGCAGCATCAGTTGATTGCAGAGAAGGTTGGTGTGGATGTTGGTGCTGCTGGTGTGCCCAGTGATGCTGGTGTCGGGGCTGATCGTGTTGGGAATCTGAGGACCAAAGTGAGATTTCTTTAATTGCACCGATGCTAATGGAATAGATGGCAGGTGAGGTTGAGATGACAGAAGCGATCTGTCAATGGTGAGAGAGCTTGTTCCAATGAGGTGACACTGGATAGAGTTTGCTCCAAACACGTGCTAGCTGCATAAAGGTCAATCTGTCTTCTAAATGCAGTAAGCAACAGCTTCTGAGCTTGGAAAGTGAAGACCCATGAAATGGAAGCTTTCATAGACCATTTGTAGCTGTCAGGTTAGTAAATCATCCCACGCTGACACAACACCCGACCTACTTACCTGACGAGATCCCCACGCTCTGGGAAACTCGTTAAAAACCTGGTAAAATCCTGCTTAACTACCTTTTAACAAGCTATGAAGTATCTAAATTGGCTGACCCGCCACTTGGTGGCGGGTCTGTTCAGGAATGACGGACCCGACACTTGGGAAACTGACAAGGTGGTGGGTTTACAGCGGGATACCGACCCACTGTCAATCTTTTCGATTTTGACAACGGACCTGCCTCCAAATCTGCTCTCTGAGCACCGGCAACATTCCAGCCTTTGTGTCTATTCTATCAAAACATTTCATAATTCTATTAGGTCATCCCTCAGCCTTCTTTTTTCAAGAGAAAAGAGACCCAGGCCATTCATCCTTTCCTGATGAATATAACCTCGCAGTTCTGGTATCATCCTTGTAAACATTCTCTGCACCCTCTCCCGCGCTTCTATATCCTTTTTATAATATGGTGACCAGGACTGTACACAGTGTGGCAAAACCACCAATGATCTTCTGTACAAATGCATAACTGTCTTTAACCCAATGCTACAGCATCTGTGTTTGTTGGCTGAGTGTAAATAAGCTTTCTGCAAAAGCCCTGAAACAACGTGATGATGTCATCACGTTGGTCACATGATGCCCCGAACGGCGGGAAACATGATGACGTCATGACGTCAGAGAGTGGGAGGTTCTAAGCCCAGACCTCGTGTAACAAGCTGCTGAAAAGACCTGTTTGCTGTTGCTCCTGCATGTTTTTGTTTTGTTCACTTGTTTGATTAAATTCAGTTGGATTATTGAACTGACTCGACTTCAGTGCTTCAGTTAGGGATAGATCGATTCCTACATTGGTGACCCCGAAGCTTCGCGGACGATTTTCGCGGAGGAAAGTTCGAGAACAAGATGGATGTGAACGCAGCGAGTTTGAAGCTCCCTCAATTTTGGGAACGACAGGCAGCCTCCTGGTTCGTGCAAGCGGAGGCTCAGTTCCAACTTCGGAACATCGTGCTGGATCAGACCCGTTACCTTTACGTGGTCTCCGCACTGGACAGCTCGACGGCTTCCCGAATCATCAGCCTGCTGGAGAACCCGCCCGTGGATGACAAGTATGAAATGCTTAAGGCGTGCCTTATGCAAATATTCGGTCTCACGAAAGCGGAGCGCGCACGACGTTTGCTCGCATTCCCCGGGTTAGGCGACGCTAAGCCTTCCGAGTTGATGAGCCAAATGCTCACAGTCCTCGGGTCTGAGCCACAGGGTTTTCTGTTTCAGGAACTGTTCCTGAGCCAGCTCCCTGAGCAGGTACAAGCAGCCCTCACCAGGTCGGAGGCTACGGACGGCGTAGCGCTCGCGGCCGAAGCTGACACCATTCACGCGGTGCTGCAACAGTACTGTGCCACTTCGAAGCGTCCCGTCTCGAGGAACCCCGCCTCGGCGCCTCCACAGACCGGCCTCTGTTACTACCACGCCCGGTTCGGACCGAAAGCCAGATACTGCCGACCCCCATGTAGTTTCGTGCCACCGGCACCAAGAAAGCAGCAAAACCGTGCGCGAGAACGGAAGCACGACACCGAGGTCGGGTTCGCGTCCACAATGATGGTTGGTGATTCCGGGAAATTGTTGTATATCACCGACTCCATTTCGGGCCAGCAGTTCTTGTGCGACACGGGCGCCCAGCGCAGCATCCTCCCCGCTTCGCCCCTCGACGTCGGGTCTGGGAGGCATGGTACTCCACTACAGGCCACCAATGGCAGCGCTATCCGTACATTTGGGATGCGGCGAATCCGGTTGTGTCTCGGCGGGCAACTCTTCCACTGGGAGTTTATAACCGCCAAAATACCACTAGCAATCCTCGGCGCTGACGTTTTCTGTGCTAATAACCTACTGGTCGACGTGCGTAATCGCCGCCTGATTCACGCCGCCTCATGAACCCCCATCCCCTGTTTTCGGGGCTCAGGCGCGGCCCCCGCGCTCGCCTGCGCCGAGTTGACATCCAACGAATTCACCCGCCTGCTCAAGGAATTTCCGGAGCTCACTCGACACACCTTCTCGGCGACGACCGCCAAACATGGTGTTGAGCACCACATCGCGACGACCGGCCCCCCCGGTTTATGCCCGCGCTCGACGTTTGGAGGCCATTAAACTCGAGGCCGCGAAGGCGGAATTCGCTACCATGGAGCAGTTGGGCATCGTTCGCCGGTCCGATAGTCCCTGGTCGTCTCCACTGCATATCGTGCCAAAGTCAGGCGGTGGGTGGCGGTCCTGCGGTGATTATCGGCGCCTCAATGAGGTCACTACTCCGGACCGGTACCCGATACTGTACATCCAGGATTTTTCTGCTCAGTTAGCAGGCAATTCATTTTTTTCCAAGATCGACCTCGTCCGGGGGTACCACCAGGTGCCCGTCCACCCCCAGGACGTCCAGAAGACGGTGGTCATTACCCCGTTTGGACTTTTCGAATTCTTACAGATGCCTTTCGGTCTCAAAAATGCGGCGCAGGCGTTCCAACGCCTCATGGATTCAGTGCTACGGGACCTCAAATTCCTTTTCGTGTACCTTGATGACATCCTCGTCGCCAGCGCTTCAAAGGAGGAGCATCTACGACACCTGCGCATCCTTTTCCGCCGCCTCCAGGAGCATGGCCTTATAATTAATCCACACAAGTGTCAATTCGGACTGAGGCAGATCGATTTTCTGGGCCACTGCATCACGGCAGAAGGGGCACTGCCACTCCGAGTGAAAGTGGCAGCCATCGCTGCGTTTCCACGGCCACAATCCGTCAAAGCGCTCCAAGAATTTCTCGGCATGGTAAATTTTTACCATCGATTTTTCCCCCGGGCCGCACAGCTAATGCGGCCGCTCTACGAGGCACTCCGAGGGAAGCCGGGGAAAGAACCTTTGTCTTGGACGCCGGAGATGGACTGCGCTTTTGGGGACACGAAGGAGGCCCTCGCCAACATGACCATGTTGGCGCACACGCTGTCTGGCGCCACCATCGCGCTCACGATGGATGCGTCGGACTACGCCGTCAGCACCATGCAAGAGCAATGGTTCAATGGGACATGGCAACCGCTGGCGTTTTTTAGTCGCCAGCTGCGTAGTAACGAACGTAGCTACAGCACGTTCGACCGGGAGCTGTTGGCGTTGTTCCTGGCCATCCGCCACTTTCGTTTTTTATTGGAAGGACGCCAATTCACCGCGTTTGTCGATCACAAGCCCCTGACATTTGCCATGGCCAAGACGACTGAGCCATGGTCAGCCCGGCAGCAACGACAACTCACCTTCATTTCTGAGCTTACCACCGACATCCGGCACGTGGCTGGGAAGGACAACATGGTTGCCGACTGCCTCTCACGTGCGACCATCCAGGCCGTCCAACTGGGGCTCGATTATTCGCTCATGGCAGCTGACCAAGCGACTGACCCGGAAACGCAAGCTTTCCGCTCTGATTCGTCCTGCCTGCAGCCAGCAGATGTGCCTTTCCATTCGGCCGGCACCTCCTTGCTCTGCGACGTCTCCCTGGGAGACCCACGCCCGATCGTTCCGTTGTCCTGGCGCAGGAAAGTATTCGATGTTGTTCACGGACTTGCACACCCGGGCGTGCGGGCTTCACAGAAATTGTTAACGCCCAAATTCGTCTGGAGGGGAATGAGAAAAGATGTGTGCGACTGGGCCAAGACCTGCGTTGTGTGCCAGAGGGCGAAGGTACAGCACCACGTCAAAGCTCCTGTCGCCGTTTTCGAGGTACCGGAGCGGCGATTCGATCACGTTCATGTTGACCTCGTGGGCCCACTACCGCCGTCACAAGGGTTTACGCATCTTCTGACAATCGTCGACCGTACCACCGGGCCATTCCTTTAACGTCCACCACCTCCGCGGATGTCGCCCGAGCTTTTCTTTCATCCTGGGTTGCTCGTTTCGGCGTTCCATCGGACAATTCGTCGGACTGCGGGCCGCAGTTTTCTTCTGCTTTGTGGAACACAGTGGCTTCAGGTTTGGGCACCAAGCTCCATCAGACCACGGCTTACCATCCGCAGGCCAACGGGTTATGCAAACGCTTTCACCGCTCTTTGACGGCGTCGCTGCGGGCCACCCTCCAAGGGACCGCATGGGTGGATAAGCTGCCATGGGTGATGCTCAGGTTGCGCACAGCACCTAAAGAGGACCTGCAGGCATCGGCTGCTGAACTAGTTTATGGCCAGCCGCTCAGGGTGCCCGGCGACTTTCTTCCATCACCGACGCGTCCGTGGTCAGCAGCTGAACAACTGGAGGCTCACCGGGCCGCAGCGCACTCTTTCCGGCCCATTCCGACTTCACAGCACGGACTGCCCGCGTCACATGTTCCGCTGGAGCTTATGAGGGCTAAATTTGTTTTCATCCGACAGGATGCCCACCGTAGTCCTCTCATGCCTCCATGCGCAGGCCCTTTCCGAGTACTGCAGGCGGGCGCCAAGAGTTTTCTAGTGGATGTCGGAGGTAAACCCGACCACATTTCTGTGGACCGCCTCAAGGCTGCAAACCTGGATCTCGAGCAGCCAGTTGAGGCAGCGCAGCCGCCAAGTCGTGGCCGACCGCCCGTGAGCGCCGCGCCTGGCCCGTTGGCCCCGCAACCCAGCTCATCTCCTGCACCATCCATTCCTCTCCGGGAATATCGGAGTCGTTCCGACAGGATTGTCCGACCTCCTCTGTGATTGACCTTTGCGATTAAAGACACTTCTGGGGGGGCGCATGTGGCAAAACCACCAATGATCTTCTGTACAAATGCATAACTGTCTTTAACCCAATGCTACAGCATCTGTGTTTGTTGGCTGAGTGTAAATAAGCTTTCTGCAAAAGCCCTGAAACAACGTGATGACGTCATCACGTTGGTCACGTGATGCCCCGAACGGCGGGAAACGTCATGACGTCATGACGTCAGAGAGTGGCAGGTTCTAAGCCCAGACCTCGTGTAACAAGCTGCTGAAAAGACCTGTTTGCTGTTGCTCCTGCATGTTTTTGTTTTGTTCACTTGTTTGATTAAATTCAGTTGAATTATTGAACTGACTCGACTTCAGTGCTTCAGTTAGGGATAGATCGATTCCTACAACAGTACATCAAATTGCCATTTCAAAGTTATTATTGATACTGCTTCCACTACCCTTTCAGGCAGTACATTCCAGGTGCTGCAACAAAAAATGTTTCCGCATGTCGCTTCTGGTACTTTTGCCTATCACCTTAAATCTGTGCCTTCTGGTTACCGACCCTTCTGCCACTGGAAGCAGTTTCTCCTTATTTACTTTATCGAACCTCTTCATGATTTTGAACACCACTGTCAAATCTCTACTTAACTGTCACTGCTGTTTGGAGAACAAGCCCAATTTGGCATAGTGGTTAGCACTGTTGCCTCACAGCACCAGGGACCCGGGTTCGAATCCGGCCTCGGGCGACTGTCTGTATGGAGTTTGCACATTCTCCCCGTGTTTGCGTGGGTTTCCTCCGGGTGCTCCGGTTTCCTCCCACAGTCCAAAAATGTGCGGGTTAGGTTGATTGGCTATGATAAATTGACCCTTAGTGTTAGGGGGATTAAATATGTGGGGTTACGGGAATAGGGTGGGATATGTGTTGGTGTTGGTGTAGGGGTTACGGGGATCGGGTGGGATATGTGTCGGTGCAGGCTCGATGGGCCGAAATGGCCTCTATCTGCACTGTGGGGTTTCTGTGATTTCTGTGAATTTCTCAAGGTTTCTCCACGTAATTGAAGTCTTTCATCCCTGGTACCATTGTGGTAAATCTCCTCTGTACCCCCTCTAATGTCTTTACATCCTTCCTAAAGTGTGGTGCTCAGAATTTGCCGCAATACTCCAGTTGGGGCCTAACCAGTGTTTTATAAAGGTTTAGCATAACTTCCTTGCTTTTGTACTCCATGCCTCTATTTATAAATGTAAGAAATCACACAACACCAGGTTATAGTCCAACAGCTTTATTTGAAATCACAAGCTTTCGGAGTGCTGCTCCTTCTTCAGATGAAGTGGAGAAATGCATAAAGACACAGCTTATATAGTCAGAGAATCATGTCAGATGTTTACAGGTAACCTTTCCAACTGCCATTTATCGCACCTCGGCAGAGAGATAATCACAGCAGTCAAAGGTGTGAATGGTGTCCAAACAGGTCAGTCAGGGAAACATTACATCAAAGAACAATGAGGTGGGGTCACAAGGGGTAAAATATTGCAGATGCTGGGGTCTGTATGAAAAACAAAAAAAGACAAAAAACATTTTTTTTTTTTTTGGCTGGAAATCACAGCAGGTCCAGCCACATCTGTTTAGAGAGAACAAGCCAATGTCGACTCGAGTCTGGATGACCCTGCATCAGGTGGGGTTACATGTAGCGTGACATGAACCCAAGATCTCGGTTAAGGCCATCCTCATGGGTGCGGAACTTGGCTATCAGTTTCTGCTCGACGATTTTGCGTTGTCGTGTGTCTCGAAGGCCACCTTGGAGAATGCTTACCCGAAGATCGGAGGCTGAATGTCCTTGACTGCTGAAGTGTTCCCCGACTGGGAGGGAACACTCCTGCCTGGTGATTGTTGCGCGGTGTCCGTTCATCCGTTGTCGCAGTGTCTGCATGGTCTCGCCGATGTACCATGCTCCGGGGCATCCTTTCCTGCAACGTATGAGGTAGACAACGTTGGCCGAGTCACATGAGTATGTACCATGTACCTGGTGGGTGGTGTCCTCACATGTGATGATGGTATCTGTGTTGATGATCTGGCATGTCTTGCAGAGGTTGCTGTGGCAGGGTTGTGTGGTGTCGTGGTCGCTGTTCTCCTGGAAGCTGGGTAATTTGCTGCGAACGATGGTCTGTTTGAGGTTAGGCGGCTGTTTGAAAGCGAGTAGTGGAGGCGTGGGGATGGCTATTTATAAAGCCAACGATCCCATATGCCTTTTTAACAGCCTTCTCAACTTGACCTGCCACCTTCAAAGACTTGGGTACATACACTCCCATGTCTCTGTGTTCTTGCACCCCCTTTAAAATTGTACCATTTAGTTTATATTGCCTCTCCTCATTCTTCCTACCAAAATGAATCACTTCACACTTCTCAGCATTAAATTTCATCTGATGTGTGTTTGCCAATTTTACCAGACTGTCTATGTCCTCCTGAAGTCTATTACTATCCTTCTCTCTTTTTACAACATTTCTGAGTTTTGTGTCACATGCACACTTTGAAATTATGCCCTGTATACCCAAGCCCAGGTCATTAATATATATCAAAAGAGTAGTGGGCCCAAATCTGACCACTGGGGGACACCACAGCACACTTCCCGCCAGTCTAAAAAACACCGCTCACCGCTACGCTCTGCATTCTATCCCTCAGCCAATTTTGTATCCACACAGCCCCTTTAATCCCATGGGCTTCAATTTTGCTAACAAGTCTATTACGTGGTACTTTATCAAACTCCTTTTGAAAGTCCATATGCACATCAATTGCACTACCCTCATCCGCTCTTACTTAATCAAAGAAATAATCAAGTTAGTCAAATACAATTTGCCTTTAATAAATCCATGCTGGCTTTCATTTTTTAACCCAATTAATTTTGTCCTGGATTAAAGTCTAAGGGGGAAAAATTTGTATTTGCCAGCAAAGTTGCCGGTTCAGTTAACGGCCGCTGGAAATGGCCGCAACACTAACCGAGTGAAATTAATCGGGGCCATGGAGATAGGTGGCACAGCGCTCACCTTCCATGCAACGCTGTCCTGGTGGAGTTGCTGGAAGGATCTAGGACGAAGTTTCTCTCCGGGTCTGGTGTTGCAGCTTCCCACAGCCTCTGTGAACGAAGCTTTGAAGCCTGCAGAGAATTGTGGGTAATGAAGAGGTCTGAGAATTAAAGGGGCCATGCACACTGAAGCAATACAAAATAAAATGCAGTGAATCAATACATTTTTCAGTCCTTTCTGCCTTTTAAGAAATATTCAATATTTAAAGAAGTTCCACATGTGAATATTCAGCTGTTAAAGCACTGAGAGCAGCAAGCGCACAAAATGTCCTCTGGGTGGGGGACTTCAATGTCCATCACCAAGAGTGGCTCGGTAGCACGACAACTGACCGAGCTGGCCAAGTCCTAAAGGACATAGCTGCCAGACTGGGTCTGCGACAGGTGGTGAGGGAACCAACAAGAGGGAAAAACCTACTTGATCTCGTCCTCACCAATCTACCTGTTGCAGATGCATCTGTCCATGACAGCATTGGTGGAAGTGACCACCGCACAGTCCTTGTGGAGACGAAGTCCCGTCTTCATGTTGAGGATACCCTCCACCGTGTTGTGTGGCACTACCACCGTGCTAAATGGGACAGATTTCCAACAGATCTGGCAACTCAAAACTGGGCATCCATGAGGCGCTGTGGGCCATCAGCAGCAGCAGAATTGTATTCAACCACAATCTGTAACCTCATGGCCCGGCATATCCCTCACTCTACCATTACCATCAAGCCGGGAGATCAACCCTGGTTTAACGAAAAGTGCAGGAGAGCATGCCGGGAACAGCACCAGGCATACCAAAAAATGAGGTGTCAACCTGGTGAGGCTACAACACAGGACTACTTGTATGCCAAACAACGGAAGCAACATGCGATAGACAGAGCTAAGCGATCTCACAACCATCGGATCAAATCAAAGCTCTGCAGTCCTGCCACATCCAGTCATGAGTGGTGGTGGACAATTAAACAGTTAACAGGAGGAGGAGGCTCCAAAAATATCCCCATCCTCAATGATGGTGGAGCCCAGCACGTGAGTGCAAAAGACAAGGCTGAAGCATTTGCAACTATCTTCAGCCGGAAGTGCCGAGTGGATGATTCATCTCGGCCTCCTCCTGAGGTCCCCAGCATCACAGATGCCAGTCTTCAGCCCATTCAATTCACTCCACGTGATGTCAAGAAACGGCTGAAGACACTGGATACTGCAAAGGCTATGGGCCCTGACAACATTCCGGCAATAGTACTGAAGGCTTGTGCTCCAGAACTAGCTGCGCCCCTAGCCAAGCTGTTCCAGTACAGCTACAACACTGGCATCTACCCGGCAATGTGGAAAATTGCCCAAGTATGTCCTGTCTACAAAAAGCAGGACAAATCTGACCCGGCCAATTACCGTCCCATCAGTCTACTCTCAATCACCCGCAAAGTGATGGAAGGTGTCGTCGACAGTGCTATCAAGCGGCACTTACTCAGCAATAACCTGCTAACTGACGCCCAGTTTGGGTTCCGCCAGGGCCACTCAGCTCCTGACCTCATTACAGCCTTGGTCCAAACATGGACAAAAGAGCTGAACTCAAGAGGTGAGGTGAGAGTGACTGCCCTTGACATCAAGGCAGCATTTGATCGAGTGTGGCATCAAGGAGCCCTAGCAAAGCTGAAGTCAATGGGAATCAAGGGGAAAACTCTCCATTGGTTGGAATCATACCTAGCACAAAGGAAGTTGGCTGTGGTTGTTGGAGGTCATTCTTCTCAATCACATGACATCACTGCAGGAGTTCCTCAGGGCAGTGTCCTAGGCCCAACCATCTTCAGCTGTTTCATCAATGACCTTCCCTCCATCATAAGGTATGAAGTGGGGATGTTCGCTAATGATTGCACACTGTTCAGCACCATTCAAGACTCATCAGATACTGACACAGTCCGTGTCCATATGCAGCAAGACCTGGACAACATTCAGACTTGGGCTGACAAGTGGCAAGTAACATTCGCACCACACAAGTGCCAGGCAATGACCATCTCCAACAAGCGAGACTCTAACCATCTCCCCTTGACATTCAATGGCATTACCATCGCTGAATCCCCCACTATCAACATCCTGGGGGTTACCATTGATCAGAAACTGAACTGGACCAGCCATATAAATACTGTGGCTACAAGAGCAGGCCAGAGGCTGGGAATTCTGCGGCGAGTGTCTCACCTCCTGACTCCCCAAAGCCTTTCCACCATCTACAAGGCACAAGTCAGGAGTGTGATGGAATACTCTCCACTTGCCTGGATGAGTGCAGCTCCAACAACACTCAAGAAGCTCGACACCATTCAGGATAAAGCAGCCCGCTTGATTGGCACTCCGTCCACCACCTTCAACATTCACTCCCTCCACCACCGGCGCACTGTGGCTGCAGTGTGTACCATCTACAAGATGCACTGCAGCAACTCGCCAAAGCTCCTTCAACAGCACCTTCCAAACCCGCGACCTCTACCACTTAGAAGGACAAGGGCAGCAGACGCATGGGAACATCACCACCTACAAGTTCCCCTCCAAGCCACACACCATCCTGACTTGGACCTGTATCGCCGTTCCTTCACTGTCGCTGGGCCAAAATCCTGGAACTCCCTTTCTAACAGCATTGTGGGTGTACCTACACCATATGGACTGCAGCGGTTCAAGAAGGCGGCTCACCACCATCTTCTCAAGGGCAATTAGGGATGGGCACTAAATGCAGGCCTAGCCAGCGACGCCCACATCCCATCAATGAATTAAAAGAATTTTTTTTTTTTAATTACCTTCCTAATCTCAACAAATGGGAAAACTGCCTCAACACTAACACAAATGACTCAGCAAGCCAGGAAAGGGGCACTGAGTGTTTCACACGCAGCACTCCAGCTTTGTGCAGGGGGTCAACACTGCAAGAGCGGCCCTCTACTCACAGGGCCAGGAGGCCCTCCATGAAGAACGATGTGCAAGTACATGGAATATCATGTGGAGAAATGTGAAGTTATCCACTTTGGTAGGAAAAATAGAAAAGCAGTGTTTTTTTAAATGGTGAGAGATTGGGAAATGTTGATGTTCAGAGGGACCTGGGTGTCCTTGTACAAGAATCACTGAAAGTTAACATGCAGGTACTGCAAGCAATTAGGAAAGCAAATGGTATGTTGGCCTTTATTACAAGAGGATTTGAGTATAAGAGTAAAGACGTCTTACTGCAATTATATAGGGCCCTGGTGAGACCACACCTGGAGTATTGTGTACAGTTTTGGTTGCCTTACCTAAGGAAGGATATACTTGCCATAGAGGAAGTGCAACGAAGGTTCACCAGGCTGGTTCCTGGGATGGGGGGATTGTCCTATGAGGAGAGATTGAGTAGACTAGGCCTATATTCTCTAGAGTTTAGAAGAATGAGAGGTGATCTCATTGAAACATATAAAATTCTTACAGGGCTTGACAGGGTAGATGCTGGGAGGATGTTTCCTCTGGCTGGGGAGTCTAGATCCAGGGGTCGCAGTCTCAGAATAAGGGGTCAGCCATTTAGGACTGAGATGAGGAGAAATTTCTTCACTCAGAGGGTGGTGAATCTTTTGGAATTCTCAAACCCAGAGTGTTGTGGAGGCTCAATCGTTGAGTATATTCAAGACAAAGATCGATAGATTTTTGAATATTAAGGGAATCAAGGGATATGGGGATAGTTCAGGAAAGTGGAGTTGAGGTAGAAGATCAGCCATGATCTTATTGAATGGCGGAGCAGGCTTGAAGGGCCAAAAGGCCTACTCCTGCTCCTATTTCTTATGTTCTTATGTTCTTATACATCACTAAGGCCATCACTGCCAGCAGTGTTGCCCCCACCACCTGGCTCCAGTGCCCAAAGAAGCTTCATGACCTCAGACCACTGACCTTACAATCTATCATCAAAATCTCTGCCTCTCTATGTAAACTCTTTGGTTTCTCATTCAAACAAACTCTAGGTGGTATCTGATTATCTAAGGGTAAATTTTACAAATTCATACCACTGGTGTAGAGCTTTGCCCACTGGGAGCACACAGCAGGAATTCAGGCATGGATGTCACCAGGACCCACAGGGCTTTCCATCCATTCATTTTAATGAACAGAACATCCTTCAGGGCCTGCTGACTTCTGGTTTCAAATTCCCAGTAAGTGCTTTCAGTGGGCAACGCATTAAACTGGGAGCATGGATTGAAAACATCTGCCCTGTAGTTTGAAGGGCTAATGGGTCTTCAAACGTATCTATGCATTCTAAGCAACAATAGCTTCAGTGAGGCAGTTGCTGGCTGAACTCCATTTTATAAATGCCTGGGTGTTGACCTAGCTACAAATTTGTGTTAAAACAGACAAACCCTGAACATCCACAGGTCTTCCATCAAATTCTTGCCATAATTCGACCGGGAGGGTGGTGAAACACTTCTGCAATTATTACCCTCACTTAACTTCTTTGTTCCCTCTGCCATCTGATGTTATTAGACAACCCCAGTAAACCATTTTATCGACTTGATCTATTTCCATACTGTTCGTTCTGCCATCAATTTTTGGAGGTTATTCTTATCTGATTATTACTGATGGGAAATCTGCTTTTCTGTTAGTTGCTGTCCCACTTCTTTTCTTTGTACTGGACCATTCCATTCTGGTTTTATTGTATCTGACTTACTCACCACTTGACAGTAGCAGCTATTATCTCAGGGGATTCTGTATTTTAATCCCCTTTTGTTTATTCCCCTTCAGATTCTTAGGCCACGAATTTAATGGAGGAGGCGGGATGGTGGCAGGAGAGCTGGTTTCCTAGTTCCGGTCCCGCTCCCAACTGCAGCCACTCTGTAAACGGGATTTTCTCTTGCTTGGCCTTGTTACGTCCGCCTTGCAGGCTTCCCGGCCAATTAACAGCAAGCAGGTCTGATGATGTCATTTGATGACGCATCATCAGCCGGTTTCCTTAAAGAGATCACGTCCACATGGAGTTTGACAGTTGTTCTGTCAGAGTTTGACAGCATTGATGTGCTGCAAACACTGACAAGCACTGCACAAAGGTGAATGCTTGCACCCAGGCTCTCCAATGACTCCCTCCATATGCTTATGGAGGGAGTCACAGCATGCTGGGTGGTTCTCTTCCTTTCCAAGGGCAGAAGAGACCTCCCCAGGAAGCCAACGCAGCCTGGTTGCACATTGCACAGGAGGAAGAAACCAGGCATGTCGTCAGGGGTCCCAGGCTGCAGTGGCGCCAACCTTTCAATGATCTCAGTAGATCACAAAATGTTACTGCAAAGCCACACTCAAACTCACCCTGCTGTGCCACTCAACACATCCCCATCACTCTGCCTTCCATACCCTTCTCCTGCACATCCTTACTCACACCAACTTACCTTGCACCTCCACCCAACCCTCTCTATCTACATTATCACTTCCCCATCTCACTAGCCACCCCTCACATGCACCCTTATCCTACTGCAGGCATAACAACTAACAACACACAAGGGTAGGCACTTGAGAGGTTTAGCCAATGTCCATGTGAAGTTTCTGGTATAGTGCTGTCATACAGTGAAATCTATTTTTCCAAAACTGCCCCTTATTGGACAGATCTGAGCACACCTTGAGAAGTGTCTTAGTTCTAGTGAATATTGAGACATAACTTCACCCCCCACCCCCCCCCCCCCCCGCCACCCTCCCCCAGCTATAGTGATAAGTGTGCATGGAATGACTTGGACATTAAAGGGATGCTTCACGGTGCTGGTGTGGGATGGTGTCAACCTGGCGCATCATGTGGCAGCCTGGGTTTACAGCGTCAAGTGAAGCAAATCTGGCCATGGTGATGCCATCACAGGCCTCGCAGGCAGCAATGTTGTCAGGGGATGATGCCCTGTGTCCAGTGCAGCATCAGGTGATGGCGGAGAAGGTTGGTGATGTTGTTGGTGATGTTGGTGTTGGGGCTGATCGTGGAAGGATTCGGAGGACCAAGGTCTGATTTTTTCAAGGGCAATAAATGTCAGCTGCAGGTGAGATGACAGAAGCAATCTGCCAATGGTGAGAGAGGTTCTCCCAATGAGGTGGCACTGGACATACAGTTGGATCTAAAAGCTTGTAAGCTAAAGAAATCTCTATATGTATAAAAAATGAAGCTGCCAACAATTTCTGCACTCTGAAACTGACCATCTGCAACATGGCATCCTTTACACCACTTCTGCAGCTGTCAGCTTATCAGATACATCAGAGCAGACTCAAATCATGCCAAGTTGAGCTAGCGTGTTTCCTGAGCAGCGGGTAACCCGTGGGGGAGAACATAAACATAGAAACATAGAAGATAGGAGCAGGAGTAGACCATTCGGCCCTTCAAGTCTGTTCTGCCATTTCATGAGATCATGGCTGATCATCCAAATTCAGTACCCTGTCCCTGCTTTCTCCCCATATCCCTTGATCCCTTTAGCCTTAAGAAATATATCTAACTCCTTCTTGAATATATTTAATGAATTGGCCTCAACAGCCTTCTATGGTAGAGAATTCCACAGGTTCACCACTCTCTGGGTGAAGAAATTCCTCCTCATCTCAGTCCTAAATGGCTTATCCCTTATCCTTAGACTGTGACCCCTGGTTCTGGACTCCCCCGCCATCGGGAACATCCTTCCTGCATCTAGTCTGTCTAGTCCTGTTAGAATTTTATAAGTTTCAATGAGATCCACTCTCATTCTTCTAAACTCTAGCGAATACAAGCCCAATCGACCCAATCTCTCTTCATACATCATTCCTGCCATCCCAGGTATCAGTCTGGTGAATCTTCGCTGTACTCCCTCCATGGCAAGAACATCCTTCCTCAGATAAGGCGACCAAAACTGCACACAATACTCAAGCTGTGGTCTCACCAAGGCCCTGTACAACTGCAGCAAGACATCCTTGCTCCTGTACTCGAATCCTCTCGCTATGAAGGCCAACATACCATTTGCCTTCTTAACCGCCTGCTGCACCTGCATGCTTGCCTTCAGTGACTGGTGCACAAGGACACCCAGGTCTCGTTGCACTTCCCCTTTTCCCAATCTATTGCCGTTCAGATAATAATCTGCTTTGCTGTTTTTGCCACCAAAGTGGATAACCTCGCATTTAACCACATTATACTGCATTTGCCATGCATCTGCCCAATCACCTAACCTGCACAAATCATACTGGAGTTTCTCTGCATCCTCCTCACAGCACACACGCCCACCCAGCTTTGTGTCATCTGCAAACTTGGAGATATTATATCTAGTTCCCTCGTCTAGATTATTAATATATATTGTGAATAGCTGGAGTCCTAGCACCGATCCCTGCGGTATCCCACTAGTCACGGCCTGCCACTCGGAAAAAAACCCGTTTATTCCACATCTTTGCTTCCTGTCTGCCAACCAGTTCTCTATCCAAGTCAGTACCTTACCGCCAATCCCATGTGCTTTAATTTTGCATGCTAATCTCGTATGCGGGACCTTATCGAAAGCCTTCTGAAAGTCCAAATACACCACATCCACTGGTTCTCCCTTATCTATTCTACCAGTTACATCCTCAAAATTTCCAGTAGATTAGTCAAGCACGATTTACCTTTTGTAAATCCATGTTGACTTTGTCCGATCCTGTCACTGTTTTCCAAGTGCTCTGCTATTACATCTTTTATAATGGACTCTAGCATTTTCCCCACTACCGATGTCAGGCTTACCGGTTTATAATTCCCTGTTTTCTCTCTACCACCTTTTTTGAATAATGGGGTTACATTAGCTACCCTCCAATCCATGGGAACTGTTCCAGAATTCATAGAATTTTGGAAGATGACCAGCAATTCATCTACTATATCTAGGGCCACTTCCTTAAGTACCCTAGGATGTAGATTATCAGGCCCTGGGGATTTATCGGCCTTCAATCCCGTCAATTTCTCTAACACCATTTCCCTACAAATACTGATTTCATTCAGTTCCTTCCTCTCATTAGACCCTATGTTCCCAGACATCTCTGGGAGGTTATTTGTGTCCTCCTTTGTGAAGACAGAACCAAAGTATGTATTTAATTGGTCTGCCATTTCTTTGTTCCCCATTTTAATTTCCCCAGATTCTGACTGCAAGGGACCTACGCTTGACTTCACCAATCTTTTTCTCTTCACATATCTATAGAAGCTTTTACATTCAGTTTTTATGTTCCCTGCAAGCTTACTCTCATACTCTATTTTTCCCCTCTTAATTAATCCCTTTGTCCTCCTTTGCTGAATCTTAAACTGCTCCCAATCCTCAGGTTTGCTGCTTTTTCTGGCCAATTTATATGGAAGTCAAATTGGAAGAAAGTCTCAAAATAGTCTTAAGTTGGCTCTTAACAAGCCATTTAACAAGTTGAATCATATCCCCTGCCGCTTGGTGTCAGGTCAGTTCTCCGCTGACAGACCCGACACCTGGAAGACTCGTGTGGAGGTGGGTTGACAGCAGGTTTCCTTCCCGCTGTCAATCTTTGCTATTTTGACAGTGGACCTGCCTCCAAACTTGCCCTGTGAGCTCTATTAAATTTGCGGTCTTAATACCAGTAACTCAATGACAATGTTTTGCCATTTCTCTGCTGACCGTGCTCCTTTCCTTCCTGTTTTCCTCATTTTGTTTAACTAATTCTTCCTAAACACTTTTTAGCAGTTTCCCTCCCCTCCCCCAGTATATGATGGCATATTCAAATTCCTTGAACTCCATCACTGCCTTTTCGCCAGCTTGTGCTGACAGAATCCCATACTGAAGAGACCTGTCACAAGTCACACAGAAATACCTTCATGTATTTACATGGCTCTTTGCAATTATTACCTTCATTTAATAACTTCTTTGTTGCCTCTGCCATCTAATGTTTTTAGATGATTCTTGTAAACTACTTGATCCATACCATTGGCTGTTCAATCAATTTTTGGATGGGCCTCTGTGGCACTCTACATCAGCCAACCGCAGTTACCTTGCAGGTGGCGGCATCCTCCATAAATCTGCCCCTGGACAGATCTCAGATTGGAGCTATGTTGCTCCCCAGCTCTCCCTAATGATGAATGATCAAATCTGCTGATGATTGTGGATTACAATCCCAGATACCTGTTGTGATCCTGAGATTTCTGGATTAAATCTCACAGATCCCAGGCAGGGATCAGGATTGCTATTTGCCATTACTTTGGCACAAGTAATACAACTATAGGAAATTAACTCTGTGCCTGGCACCCATTAAAATTTCCCAAATTTAAGGTCACATATATCTAATAATAATAATGGTTCCATTGTCTTGGTTCCTTTGGGTACTTGGTTATACACTCAGAATCACTACTGCTGAGTAAATAATTGCAGCAGTATCTTAGCTATACTTTGGACATCTGCTTCTATCCTACCCTTTGCATCTACCTGTTTTTTTATTACAGCTATTTTATGTTACCATTGATCTTTAGCAGTACAGACTGAATCCTGAAATAATCCCAAAGTATTCACATGTCAGTTTAGAATCATCACTACAGTCTTTCATTTAAATCCTGAAGTAAATAATACTTAAGGAAATCCATCCCCCCCCAAAAAAAACACGGCACAGCACTGTTGCTAGTGACTTGGGTAAACATTGTTCTTACTGACACTTGGGAGACGATTTGCAGGTGGGGCGTGTGTGTGGCACCCGCCCGGGAGTGGCAGTGGGGGAACCAAACCATTATAATGTGGTTGGTAAGCTGTCAATGCGGACCCCAAAGGGCAGCTTACCATTTAGAGATAGGAATTCGTGCAGGGCTACCTCTATGAAGCACTTTGGGATGTTTTTCCAAATTAAAGGCACTTTATAAATGCAAGTTGTTGTAGCAGCTGAGAATCACTTTAATATACGCTAAGAATGGGCACCTCCCAATTTGTACCGCCCACATTTGTTAAGCAGGAGCAGAAACTGGCAGTAATCAGGTGAGCAGAGACAAAAATGACAGTGGGATCCTAACTACATCATCTGACCCCAATTACCATATATTCACGAGGCTCCTGCCCGTGACTGGCAGGAGCTCAGCCGGTCTGGATCAAGGTCTACCCGAAGATCAGAATGGCAGGAACTATGTGGTAAGTTGGTGCTTCTATTGAGTGGTTATATTTGGTCCCACTACCGTCCTGTTTCTAAGTGTAAACACGGCAGTAAGGACATGAAAATTATCTCCTTCATTTCCACCTGATTACATTCCAGGACCATTAAAATGGCCAGTGTACCCAGATATGAGATCCTGGGATTGTAAACCCTATTTGAGACCACCTCTTAGTGTATAACAGTGACACAATAGGCACAATATAAATCCAGTTATACAATCATACATTTTTTTTCTTTGTTTCTTGGATGTGAGTGTCGCTGGCAAGGCCAGCATTTATTGCCCATCCCTAATTTCCCTTCAGAAGGTGGTGGTGAGCCGTCTTCTTGAATTGCTGCAGTCCGTGTGGTGAAGGTACTCCCACTGTGCTGTTAGGTAAGGGAGTTCCAGGATTTTGACCCAGCGACGATGAAGGATCGGCGATATACTTCCAAGTCAGGATGGTGTGTGACTTGGAGGGGAACTTGCAGGTGGTGGGGTTCCCATGCGCCTCCTGCCCTTGTCCTTCTAGGTGGAAGAGGTCGCGGGTTTGGGAGGTGCTGCTGAAGAAGCCTTGGTGAGCTGCTGCAGTGCATCTTGTAGATGGTACACACTGCAGCCACGGTACGCTTGTGGTGGAGGGAGTGAATGTTTAAGGTGGTCGATGGGGTGCCAATCAAGCGGGCTGCTTTGTCCTGGATGGTGTCGAGCTTCTTTAGTGTTGTTGGAGCTGCACTCATCCAGGCAAGTGGAGAGTATTCCATCACACTCCTGACTTGTGCCTTGTAGATGGTGGAAAGGCTTTGGGGAGTCAGGAGGTGAGACACTCGCCGCAGAATACTTAGCCTCTGACCTGCTCTTGTTGCCACAGTATTTATGTGGTTGGTCCAGTTAAGTTTCTTGTCAATGGTGACCCCCAGAATGTTGATCGTGGGGGATTCGGTGATGGTAATACCATTGTATGTCAAGGGGAGGTGGTTAGACTCTCACTTGTTGGAGATAGTCATTGCCTGGCACTTGTGTGCTGCAAATGTTACTTGCCACTTATCAGCCCAAGCCTGAACATCGTCCAAGTCTTGTTGCATGCGGGCCTGGACTGCTTCATTATCTGAGGAGTTGTGAATGGCGCTGAACACTGTGCAGTCATCAGCGAACATCCCCATTTCTGACCTTATGTTGGAGGGAAGGTCGTTGATGAAGCAGCTAAAGATGGTTCAGCCTAGGACACTGCCCTGAGAAACTCCTGCAGCGATGTCCTTGGGCTGTGATGATTGACCTCCAACAACCACAACCATCTTCCTTTGTGCTAGGTATGACTCCAGCCAGATGAGCGTTTTCCCCCCAATTCCCATTGACTTCAGTTTTACTAGGGCTCCTTGATGCCACACTCAAATGCTGCCTTGATGTCAAGGGCAGTCACTCTCACCTCACCTCTGGAATTCAGCTCCTTTCTCCATGTTTGGTGTAGTGTATGTACTTTGCAGAAGGAACTATATTCTGCAGCCCCTGTATACTGCAGTACCAGTAGTGAGCACCCCTGTATATAAGCCTGTGTAGTAACTTTGCATAGTTAGTTCCCGTTTGTCTCCATTCAGTGACGACCTGTTATAACCAACTCCTGCAGTCCGTGTCTCAATTACACACGGACATAATGCTGGCGATGAGCAGATCCGAACTTACCTACAGTCTGCACCACCTCATGGGGATCCATCCCTGAAGCGAAGTTGCCAGAGGTCGAGGCCAGAAGGAAGAAAGAAAAAAAAAACAAACAGAAGAAACGGGCGTCGACCGTGGGCAACCGCCTCTGATTCATCGGAGTTGAAGATTTGCAGGACAGGCTGTCGAGAGCGGGGCTTGGTTATCCTGTCGATGGTGTTCCAGCTAATTGGGCTGGTGGCAGGTAGTACACTGACCCTTCCTGGGCTGCGGCGGGCTAGAGCTCGATCGGGTGGCTTTTCAACGGAGCCGAGCAGCGTTGTCGGGAAGAGGAGAGAGAGAGAGAGGATGGAGCACACAGGGCGCGGCCGGTACTACGAAGCCGGGCAGCGTACAGAGCCGAGAAGAGGGAGGAAAGTGTCCCGTAGGGTTGCTCCGACGACAGGGAAAAAGAAATTAGAAGCGCAGAAAGCCGGGAGGAGCTGCAGTTTGCCACGGGAACCGCGGAGAGCGGCGTTAGCAGCAGCGCGGGGGGAAGTGCGCGAAGACCATAGGGCGTCGCCATCAAGGCATAAAATGCCAGCAACAGCGTTAGCAGTGGCAGAGAAGACGGAAAGCGCGGAGGCGCCATTTTGTTAAATCGGGGAAGAAGGCAAAGCGCGGGAGGCGCCATCTTAGATTTACAAGATGCCGAAGACTGGCAATATCACTGCCTTCGATAATGCAATAGATGACTGGACCACGTATGTGGAAAGAGTCGAAGTATATTGCGAGGCAAACGAAGTAGCCGATGAGAAAAAGGCATCGGTACTACTAAACTTAATGGGCACAAGAACGTACGGCCTATTGCGGAACCTGATTACTCCAGCCAAACCGATGGCGAAGAGTTTTAACGAAATTGTTGATATCCTACAGGAACACCTAAATCCTACACCGCTGCTGATAGCGGAAAGATTTAAATTCCACAGGAGAAATCAGCATAAAGATGAGAGCAATTCTGATTACCTTACGGAACTACGCAAGCTATCAAAGCACTGCCAGTTTGGAGCAGGACTGACAGATACTCTACGGGACAAATTTGTCTGTGGACTCCTGAGTGAAGGAACCCAGAAGAGGTTACTCTCAGAGAAAGAGCTGACACTAGATAAGGCTTTCAGCGTGGCAGTATCATACGAAGCAGCAGCAAGGGGAGCTGTGGAAATACAGCAATAGCTGCAGGAATACGGCACCCACGAAATGACACGGGGATTTGAAAAATGTTATCGCTGCAGCAGAACAACCCATGACCAGAAGGACTGCTGGTCCAAGGACAAAATATGCAGGCAATGCGGAAAGATGGGACACATTGCACGAGTTTGCAGGTCTGGGAAGAAGACTAACGACAACAAAAAGGCTACTAAGGAACAGTACAGGAAAGTACAAAAGATGACGGACAGTAGTTCTGAAGACCAGATGAGCGATAGTGAATCCGGGAACAAGAGACGAAACTGTCTCAAACTTCACAACGTAATCGCAAAAGAGGATCACCGAAACATTTGGGTCACCCTCACGATAGCAGGGTCCCAAGTCAAAATGGAATTGGATACAGGATCAGCCCTGACCGTCATGAATCGACGAGACTACGAGCGGCTATTCTCACACATACCCTTGAAAGAGATATCCATTGTCTTGAAGACGTATACGGGGCAAAAAGTATACCCCAGAGGGAAAATAAGGGTGACTGTCGAATACAACAGCAAGGAAATACAGAAATTGTATCTGTACATACTGCAAGATGGTGGACCACCGTTATTGGGATGTGAATGGATCAGAAAGATAAGTTTAGACTGGCACTCCATTCAGGCACTGACGGTGGCTGGTAAAAAGGATGACGACGGCACGCCTGGACGATTGTCAAAAATCTTGGCTAACGCCAAAGAGGTATTTCAACAGGAACTGGGAACTCTTAAAGGCGTAACCGCCTCGATAGAAATAGAAGAGAATGCAATTCCCAAGTTTTTCAAAGCAAGACCGGTACCATATGCAATTCGCCCAGCCGTCGAGGCAGAGCTGGAGAATCTGGAGAATGCAGGCGTGTTATCTAAGGTAGACTGGAGTGAGTGGGCAACACCCATCGTTCCTGTCATGAAGAAAACATTAACCAATAAGTCTGAGGAGCCAAGGAAGGTTTGCATCTGTGGGGACTTTAAGGTGACGGTGAACCCAGTCCTTCACACAGTACAATATCCTCTCCCGGGGATAGAAGATATTTTCGCCTCACTATCTGGAGGGAAGCATTTTACAAAAATTGACCTAGCACAAGCATATTTGCAGATGGAGGTTGAAGAATACTCTCGGAAGTATCTCACGATAAACACTCACAAAGGTCTTTACCAGTATAATCGATTGGTATTCGGAGTAGCATCAGCTCCGGCGATATGGCAAAGAGCGATGGAACAAGTCCTGCAAGGGATTCCGGGGACTCAGTGTTACTTGGACGACATCCTAGTGACAGGTGAAGATGACAGTGAACACCTTGCCAACCTAGAGCAGGTGCTCACTAGACTAAGAAAACATGGGCTACGAGCCAATCGCCCCAAGTGCGAGTTTTTTAAGAAACAGATATCGTATTGTGGCCACGTGATTGATGAAGAGGGGTTACATAAGTCCCCTGACAAAACTGAAGCAGTAGTTAAGGCTCCAGCACCTGAAAATGTGTCGCAACTGAGGTAATTCCTCAGATTGGTGAATTACTACCATAAGTTTTTGCCAAATTTGTCCACAATTCTGCACCCACTGAACGCCCTACTCTACTAACTGATCATCAACCTCTTGTCCCCATTTTCACAACCCTCAGCAGGGCGTCCCGATAATGACAGCACAACGGCTGCAGAGGTGGTCCCTTTTCCTAGGGGCACACCAATATGACATCGTGTACAAAGGAACTAAACCGCATGGGAATGCTGATGGATTGTCGCGCCTACCGTTGCCGACGGTGGAAGAAGCACCTGCAGTGGATCCAGTGGAGATATTCCACTCAGCCATAGTCGAATGTCTACCTGTGATGAATGCAAACATAGAAAAGGAAACACAAAATGACCCGACACTCTCCTGGGTCTATGATTTAACGGTGAAGGGATGGCCAGCACATGGCGAACCACTGTTGCCAGCATTCTCGCCGAGAAGAGAACAGCTGTCAGTGTGCAGAGGAACCTTGATGTATGGATCCAGAGTAGTAATTCCACCCAAATTGAAGGATAGAGTGCTCAATGAGCTTCATGAGGGTCATCTGGGAGGGGTAAAAATGAAGAACTTAGCCAGAGCGTTTGTGTGGTGGCCGGGAATTGATAGGGAAATCGAAGAGATGACCAAGAGCTGTACAGGATGCCAGAAGGTCCAAAACGCCCCACCACAAGCCCCTCTACATCCATGGGAGTGGCCCTCATCTCCATGGCAAAGGGTGCACATTGATTTTGCTGGTCCATTTATGGACTCGATGTTTTTAATTGCGGTGGATGCACATTCAAAGTGGCCAGAGGTAATAAAAATGTCCTCAACCACCACAGAAAAAACTATCACAGTCTTATGAACCATATTCGCCAGAAATGGGCTGCCTGAACAGATTTGCTCCGACAACGGACCACAGTTTGTGTCTGAAGAGTTCCGGAGGTTCTTAAAGAACAATGGTGTTAAGCATTACACATCCGCCCCATATCATCCAGCCACCAATGGATTGGCTGAGAGGTTCGTTCAAACATTCAAGAAGGCTATCAAGGCAATGTGCAATGAAGACATACCCCTATAACACAAGGTGGATAACTTCTTGTTTGCCTACCAGAATGCGACACATGCGGTTACCAACCAAACTCCAGCCATGATGTTCTTCAATCGAAGACTACGATGCCGCTTGGATTTGGTTAAGCCAAACATCAGAAGAGATGTGGAGAACAGACAGTTTCAGAATATGAATGAAAGGCCGACCAGGAGTTTTAAGATAGGTCAACCAGTTTTGTCCCGGGACTACCGCACAGAGAAATGGCAGCCAGGAACGATCTGTACACGGCAAGGACCTCTCATGTATACTGTGGACGTTGGAGAGAGCATTGTAAGACGCCATGCTGACCAGATTCTAGAGTCACTGGGAAACGTCAATTTCACACCACGATCCAATACACCTGGTGATGAAACCGAAGTACCAATTGCATCTACCTCAGAATCGGGAATATTGGAAACAGACGAACCCAACAATGACGTTGATTCCGAATCAACTCTGCCAGAAGAACCTGATACCCCAAAGAGGCGTTATCCAGACAGAATCAGGAAGCCTCCTCAAAGACTGAACTTATAATTGCTTAATTTCAGCTAATGCATATGACAACTGTAATTGTAAATATGTTATTTAATTATTAATCGAATGTTATGCACTGTTTAGCTAAAAGGGGAGGAATTGTAGTGTATGTACTTTGCAGAAGGAACTATATTCTGCAGCCCCTGTATACTGCAGTACCAGTAGTGACCACCCCTGTATATAAGCCTGTGTAGTAACTTTGCATAGTTAGTTCCCGGTTGTCTCCACTCAGTAAAGACCTGTTATAACCAACTCCTGCAGTCCGTGTCTCAAATACACACGGACATAATATTTGGACCAAGGCTCTAATGAGGTCGGGAGCCGAGTGGTCTTGGCGGAACCCAAACTGGACATCAGTGAGCAGGTTGTTGGTGAGTAAGTGCCGCTTGATTGCACTGTCAATGACATCTTCCATCACTTTGCTGATGATTGAGAGTAGACTGATGGGGCGGTAATTGGCCAGGTTGGATTTGTCCTGCTTTTTGTAGACAGGACATAACTAGGCAGTTTTCCACATTGTTGGGTAGATGCCAGTGTTGTAGCTGTACTGGAATAGCTTGGCTAGAGGCACAGCTAGTTCTGGAGCACAAGTCTTCAGCAAGATAACTGGAATGTTGTCAGGGCCCATAGCTTTTGCTTTGTCCAGTGCACTCAGCCATTTCCTGACATCACGTGGAGTGAATCGAATTGGCTGAAGACTGGCTTCTGTGATGGTGGGGACCTCAGGAGGAGGCCGATATGAATCATCCACTCAGCACTTCTGGCTGAAGATGGTTGCAAACGCTTCAGACTTGTCTTTTGCACTCACGTGCTAGGCTCCACCATCATTGAGGATAGGGATAGTCATGGAGCCTCCTCCTCCCGTTAGTTGTTTAATGGTCCACCACCATTCACGACCAAGAGCTTTGGTCTGATCCATTGATTGTGGGATCGCTTAGCCCTGTCTATAGCAATGCTGCTTCCACTTTTTAGCATGCATGTAGTCCTGTGTTGCAGCTTCCCCAGGTTGGCACCTCATTTTTAGGTACACCTGGTGCTGCTCCTAGTATGCTCTTCTACACTCCTTATTGAACCAGGGTTGGTCCACTAGCTTTATAGTAATGGCAGAGTGAGGGATATGCCGGGCCATGAGGTTACAGATTGTGGTGGAATACAATTCTGCTGCTGCTGATGATGGCATCCAAGAGGCACTGTGGGCCCAGTTTTGAGCTGCTAGATCTGTTCTGAATCTATCCCATTTAGCACCGTGGTAGTGCCACACAACACGATGGAGGTTGTTCTCAGTATGAAGATGGGACTTCGTCTCCACAATGACTGCTACCAATACTGTCATGGACAGATGCATCTGCGACAGGTAAATTGGTGAGGACGAGGTCAAGTAGGTTTTTCCCCTCATGTTGGTTCACTCACCACCTGCCGCAGGCCCAATCTGGCACTTATATCCTTCAGGACTCGGCCAGCTCGGTCAGGAGTGGTACTAGCGAGCCAATCTTGGTGATGGACATTGAAGCCCCCCACCCAGAGTACACTCTGTGCCCTTGCTACCTTCAGTGCTTCTTCAACATGGAGGAGTACTGATTCATCGGCTGAGGGAGGGCGTTAGAACATAAGAACATAAGAAATAGGAGCAGGAGTAGGCCAGTTGGCCCCTCGAGCCTGCTCCGCCATTCAATAAGATCATGGCTGATCTGATCCTAACCGCCAATCCACTATGACAGGACTATCTCCTGAATCTAACAGCATTAGACACATGAAAACAGGAGCAGGATCAGGCTACACGGCCCCTGGGCCCGCTCCGCTACCCACAGGGCCATGACCTATCCGAACCTAGACTCATGTCCAAATTCCTGCCCGCTCCCCGTAACCCTTAATTCCCTTTTCTACTAGGAAACTGTCTATTTCTGTTTTAAATTTATGTAATGATGTAGCTTCGACAGCTTTTTGGGGCAGCATATTCCATGGACCTACTACCCTCTGAGTGAAGTAGTTCCTCCTCATCTCAGTTTTGAAAGAGCAGCCCCTTATTCTAAGACTATGCCCCCTAGTTCTAGTTTCACCCATCATCTGGAACATCCTCCCTGCATCCACCCGATCCAACCCCTTCATAATCTTATATGTTTCAATAAGATCGCCTCTCATTCTTCTGAACTCCAATGAGTAGAGTCCCAATCTACTCAACCTCTCCTCATATGTCCATCCCCTCATCCCCGGGATTAATCGAGTGAACCTTCTTTGTACTGACTCGAGAGCAAGTATGTCCTTTCTTAAGTATGGACACCAAAACTGTATGCAGTATTCCAGGTGCGGTCTCACCAATACCTTGTACAACTGAAGCAATACCTCCCTATTTTTATATTCTATCCCCCTAGCAATGAAGGCCAACATTCCATTGGCCTTCTTAATCACTTGCTGCACCTGCATACTAACCTTTTGAGTTTCGTGCACCAGGACCCCCAGATCCCTTTGTACTTCAGTACTTTCAAGTTTCTTGCCATTAAGATAATAACTTGCTCTACGATTTTTCCTGCCAAAGTGCATAACCTCACACTTTCCAGTATTGTATTCCATCTGCCAAATCTCTGCCCACTTACTTAGCCTGTCTATGTCCCCTTGCAGGTTTTTTATGTCCTCCTCACTCACTACTTTCCCTCCCATCTTAGTATCATCTGCAAACTTTGATGTGTTACACTCGGTCCCCTCCTCCAAATCGTTAATATAGATTGTAAAGAGTTGGGGACCCAGCACTGACCCCTGCAGAACACCACTGGTTACTGATTGCCAGTCTGAATATGAACCATTTATCCCAACTCTCTGCCTTCTGTTAGATAGCCAATCCTCTATCCATGCCAGAATATTACCCCCAATCCCGTGATTTTTTATCTTAAGCAATAATCTTGTGTGGCACCTTGTCAAATGCCTTTTGGAAGTCTAAATACACTACGTCCACTGGTTCACCTTTATCCACCCTATATGTTACTTCCTCAAAGAACTCCAGCAAATTTGTCAAACATGACTTCCCCTTCATAAAACCATGCTGACTTTGTCTTATTAAATTATGATTATCCAAATGTCCTGTTACTGTCTCCTTAATAATGGACTCCAAAATTTTACCTACCACAGATGTTAGGCTAACCGGTCTATAGTTTCCAGCCTTCTGTCTACTGCCCTTTTTAAATAAGGGTGTTACATTAGCAGTTTTCCAGTCTGCCGGGACCTTTGCTGAATCCAGGGAGTTTTGGAAGATTATTACCAATGCATCCACAATCCCGACCGCCACCTCCCTCAAAACCCTGGGATGTAAGCCATCAGGTCCAGGTGATTTATCCGCCTTGAGTCCCATTATTTTACCAAGTACTACTTCCTTAGTGATTTTAATCGTATTTAGCTCCTCCCCACCTATAGCCCCCTGCTTGTCAAGTGTTGGGATATTCTTGGTGTCCTCTACTGCAAAGACTGATACAAAATATTCATTCAGTGTTTTTGCCATCTCCATATTTCCCACCATTAATTTCCCGGTCTCATCCTCTAAGGGACCAACATTTACTTTAGCCACCCTTTTTCTTTTTATATAACTATAAAAACTCTTACTATCTGTCTTTATATTTTTTGCTAATTTACTTTCATAATCTATCTTCCCTTTCTTAATCAATCTTTTTGTTATTTTTTGCTGTCTTTTAAAGTTTTCCCAATCCTCTATCCTCCCACTAGATTTGGCTACCTTATATGCCCTTGTTTTTAGTCGAATACTATCCTTAATTTCTTTACTTAGCCACGGATGGCTGTCTTTTCTTTTACACCCTTTTTTTCTCAGTGGAATATACTTTTTTTGGAATTTGTAAAATAACTCCTTAAATGTACACCACTGATCATGTATCGTCTTATCCTTTAACCTATTTTCCCAATCCACTTTACTCAATTCCGCTCTCATACCTTCATAGTCTCCTTTATTCAAGCTTAGCACGCTTGTTTGAGATACAGCCTCCTCACCCTCTAACTGAATATGGAATTCAACCATGTTATGGTCACTCATTCCAAGGGGATCCTTTACTAGGACATTTTTAATTAATCCTGTCTCGTTACACAGGACCAGATCTAAGGTTGCTTGCCCCCTGGTTGGTTCAGTTACATACTGCTCAAGAAACCCATCCCTAATACACTCAATGAACTCATCCTCAAGGCAGCCCTGCCCAATTTGATTCGTCCAATTTATATGATAGTTAAAATCCCCCATAATTATAGGTGTTCCCTTATTACAAGCCTCAACTATTTCCTGATTGATACTCCGTCCAACCGAGTTGCGACTGTTCGGAGGCCTATATACTACACCCACTAGTGTTTTTTTCCCCTTATTATTCCTTATCTCCACCCAAACTGTTTCATTATCCTGATCCTTTGACCCAATATCATTTCTCTGTATTACAGTGATTCCTTCCTTTATTAACATAGCCACCCCACCTCCCCTTCCTTCCTGCCTGTCCTTCCTGATTGTTAAGTGGTAAACAGCAGGAGGTTTCCTTGCCCATGCTTGACCTAAAACCATGAGACTTCATGGGGTCCAGAGCCAATGTTGAGGACTCCCAGGGCCACTCCTTCCCGACTGTATACCACTGTGCCGCCACCCCTGGTGGGTCTGTCCTGCCGGTGGTACAGGACATACCCAGAGATGGTGATGGAGGAGTTTGGGACATTGGCTGAAAGGTATGATTCTGTGAGTATGACTATGTCAGGCTGTTGCTTGACTAGTCTGTGGGGCAGCTCTCCCAATTTTGGCACAAGTATCCAGATGTTGGTGAGGACGACCTTGCAAGGTCGATTGGACTGTTGCCGTGTCCGTAGCCGGTGCCGAGTGGTTTTATTCTTAGTATTGTGGTGGTTTGTTACAACTGAGTGGTTTGCTAGGCCATTTCAGAGGGCAGTTAAGAGTCAACCACATTGCTGTGGGTCTGGAGTCACATATAGGCCAGACCAGGTAAGGGCAGCAGATTTCCTTCCCTGAAGGACGTTAGTGAACCAAATGGGTTTTTACGACAATCCGATAGTTTTATGGTTACCACTACTGATACTAGTAATTATTCCAGGTTTTTTATTTAATTAACTGAATTTAAATTCCCCAGCTGCCGTGGTGGGATTTGAACTCACGTCCAGGCCTCTGGATTACTGGCCCAGATGACATTACACTATGCTACCATTCCTGTAGCGATAAAAATAACAGCAATAAAAACACTAGAGAAGTTGTGAAAGTGATTAAAATACAGAAACTCATGACAAAGTATTGGACATAAATAAGTTATTGCACAAATATTTTAAATTTTCAATTCTCATCCTTGTGTTTATATGGCCTCACCCCTCTCTATCTCTATAACCTCCTCCAGCCCCACAATCACAAAACCCCCAAAAGCACTCTTTTTGACTCTGGCCTAGTGCATTCCCACCGCCCACCCCGCCATCACTTTGCCCAACTCTCTAACCCCTTCTCTTCCTCTGACTCTTTCTCCTCCTTTTAAGGCCCTTCTTAAAACCTACCATTTTGATCTAATTTTTGGTTACCTCTCCTAATATGTCTCTCTTTGGCTCAGCATCCATTCTTTTTGATTACGACTCTGTGAAGCACCTTGGGACAGTTTTCTATATTAAAGGTGCTATGTAAGTTGTTGTTTATCAGTTGGACTTCACTTTCTTAGTATTAGTACCTGAAAAACAAGTTTAATCAGAAAAAAATACAGTTAATTTAAACAATAGTTTCCTTCTATGCAAAAAGCTATACAATGGAAATGTTGTTGGCTGAAAAGGCTGGACATCCAGTAAATACCAGTTTGTCTTGTTTGGTCCTGTATTTAGGATTAAGACTAGTTGATAGGCGGGGAAGATCACCATAGACAGGCAGACAAGATTATGGTGCAAATTATTAACCCCTCCCCCCGCCCCCACAGCTCAGTCACAAACTGGTTGAAAAATTGTGCTAAACAATATGAAATTCCTGTATCCATTATTTTTACAAAGGTATAACCAATTTAAAATATATGGATTAACACCTTTGTTAAAATAGTAGGCGAAAGCAATTCAGATGAATGTATTAACCCATTCATTACTAATATTGCACAGCACAATTTCAACCCATAAATTAAAAATTGAAATAAGTTGCAATCCTCTATAACATCATCCAGGCCATGTCGGGAAGATAATTAGAACTCTGGCATAAAATGTATTTAAATAAAATAGCTTTAACTTAAATATCAAGGCCTAGAAATTCGGTGGGCTGCGCCACCAGTTAGCGCCCAAAGAGGGCACTTAGTGGTTTTAGCGCCACTGGCCACGCCCCCCGCGAAATTTAGCAGGGCGCTAATGGCGGCGTTAGCCTGTAGCGCTGTGCCGCCACCGATGACGTCATCGGTGTGCGCAGCGCCCCGCTACCGCCCCGATCGCGATATTTGGTCGCACCCCCGCAGTAATGCCAGTCGCAATTTGCGACCGGTTCAAGGGGGCCTACCTGCGGCGGTAGTGGCGCTAATTAAAGGGGAGGTGCAGGGCAGCCATTTTTTTTGCTGGCCGCCTGCCAGCACCTCCTCACGCCACCGTCCCCGGCCTCCTGAGCACCCCCCCGGGCAGTGCCGGCTGTGTCCCAAGAGCCCGGCACTTCTCCTCGGTGCTGGGCTCTTTTGCCGGCACTCGCGATCTCCGATCGCGCTGGTGCAGGCCCCTCCCCTTTAAGAAGGGGAAGAAGGCCTGCAGTACCGCCGTTGCGCTGCGATATTCAGTTGCAGCGCCCCAAGAGGGATGCGGGGCGCCTCAAGCAGCACCCCGCTTCCGTTTGGGGCACTGAAACTGAATATCGGGATGGCGCAAGCGGCTCCGTCTGGAGTGGTAATTCCGAATTTCTAGGCCCAAAACTCATAAACCAGACTTGAGCTGAGAATTTCATTTGAACTGAGCAACTTGGACAATGTCCAGTCACGAAGCAGTGGAAAGGTTCTGAAATATTGAGAAAGCAGAGGATTCTGACAGTTAGGAAAGCCAAAGAATTAAGGTCTCATTTAGATTATAAATGAATCTAATTCAATTCTGTGCATGAATCATTTTCAACCTCAGTGCAGAATAATAATGCAATTGTGGCGGAGCCACTAAGGGACTCCGAGCAATTGTATATAATTCCCTTTAATAATATGTTAGCTACAGCCTGAGTCTGCATCTTTGTTTTCACTGTTTACATGTACAGAGCGCGATCACTTTAGTAGCGCGGGTAAACGCAATGACGTCACGCCGTTCATCACGTGATCCCCCACCGGCGGGAAAAACGTCATGACGTCATGACGTCAGCCACGGGACCGCCCAAGCAGTCCTCGTGGAGCCTCCGAACTGACTAGACCTATATTTGATGTTCTCCTGTAGATATCCGTTAAACTCTGTTAGTTTTCATTAAACCCCGTTTATTTGATCGCCTGAGTGGACCTCAGTCTTTTGGATAGGAACTAGACATTCCTACATTGGTGACCCCGACTTTTGCGAACGGTTTTCGCAGAAGTTACTGAACATGGAATCGAACGCCGTTGCTTTGAAGCTACCACAGTTCTGGGAGCAACAGCCAGCCGCGTGGTTCATCCAGGCTGAAGCCCAGTTCGCAATCAGGAACATCGTTGCAGATCAGACCCGTTACTATCACATGGTCTCCGCCCTCGACAGCGCCACAGCCTCGTGGATCGTCAGTCTGCTTGGTAATCCACCAGAAGATCGCAAGTATGAAACGATAAAGGCGCGGTTCTTACAGGTCTTCGGGCTCGCGAAGTCAGAGCGCGCCCGCCGGCTGCTCAATATGCCCGGCCTCGGAGACTCCAAGCCGTCCGAGCTCATGAGCCAAATGCTCACGCTCCTGGGCTCCGAACCGGAATGCTTCCTCTTCAGGGAGCTATTCCTCAGCCAGCTACTGGAGCAAGTTCAGGCTGCCCTAGCCAGGTCGGAAGTCACAGACTGCGCAGAGCTGGCTGCCGATGCGTACAAGATCTTCGCGGTGACACAGCAGTACTGCGCTGCCACGAGGCGCCCATCCCCCACAGACGCTGCTCCAGCCCCTCAACCTGCGGGGTTGTGCTTCTACCACGCCCGTTTTAGCGCGAAAGCAAGATGCTGCCGCCCTCCCTGCAGCTTTTCGCTCAGAAAAAAACAGCAGCCACCCTGTCGAAAGAGGACCGGTTATAACGAGCGCCCCGCAGTGCGATGGCAATCGGTAATTCGGGAAAACTCATCTTCATCAACGACTCCCTATCTGGTCGACGTTTCCTCTGCGACACTGGGGCGCAGTGTAGCATTCTACCCGCGTCAAATCTTGATCTACTAGCCGGGGGGCACGGCCCCTCCCTCCGGGCGGCTAATGGCGGGGCCATTCGGACCTTCGGAAGGTACAGGTGTGCTTCGGCGGCCAACGGTTTTACTGGGATTTCATCACGGCCAAAGTCTCTCAAGCCATCCTCGGGGCAGATTTTTTGTGCGCCAACGGCCTCCTGGTGGATGTACGGCACCGCCGGTTGATCAATGCGGCCACTTTTCACTCCATCCCGTGCCACCTCGGTAACACCATGGCGCGCACTGTCTCCTGCGCGTTCCCACCTCCGGATGACTTCACTCGCCTCCTCGGAGATTTCCCAGACCTGACCAGACCCACTTTCTCTTCCACGGCCACGAAACATGGTGTCGAACATCACATCACCACTACTGGCTCCCCGGTCTACACAAGGGCCCGGCGCCTCGAACCTGGCAAGCTCGCGGCTGCAAAAGCGGAGTTCGACACGATGGAGCGGCTAGGGATTATTCGCCGGTCGAATAGTCCCTGGTCTTCGCCTCTCCACATTGTTCCGAAACCTGGTGGCGGATGGCGGCCTTGCGGTGACTACCGACGCCTGAACGACGCCACTACTCCTGATTGGTACCCGATCCCTCATATTCAGGATTTCTCTGCCCATTTGGTGGGAAATACCATTTTTTCAAAAGTCGACCTTGTCCGTGGCTACCACCAGGTCCCCGTACACCCGCAAAACGTCCCAAAAACTGCAGTCATCACCCCATTCGGCCTGTTTGAATTTCTGCGGATGCCGTTTGGATTGAAGAACGCTGCACAGGCTTTCCAGCGCTTGATGGACTCCGTGCTTCGGGACCTCAAGTTTCTATTCGTCTACCTCGACGACATCCTCATCGCCAGCCCTAATAAAGAGGAGCACATCTGCCATTTGCGCACCCTCTTTAGATGCCTCAGTCAACACGGCTTGATCATCAACCCGGCCAAGTGCCAGTTCGGCCTGCAGCAGATTGATTTCTTAGGCCATCGCATCACATCGGACGGCGCAATTCCCCTGCAAACGAAGGTGGAGGCAGTTACTTCATTCCCGTGCCCACAGACCATCAAGGCCCTGCAGGAGTTCCTCGGGATGGTAAATTTTTATCACCGGTTCGTCCCTAATGCAGCTCTGCTCATGCAGCCCCTGTACAAGGCCCTCAAGGGCAAGTCCGGCAAGGATCCGATTAGCTGGACAGTCGACATGGACCGGGCGTTCGTCGACACGAAAGGCGCTTTAGCCAACGCAACCATGCTGGCACACCCGCTGCCAGGTGCCACCATCGCCCTTACCACCGACGCGTCAGACTACGCCATCGGCGCAGTGCAGGAACAGTGGGTGCATGGGACGTGGCAACCGCTGGCGTTTTTCAGCCGTCAACTACGGTAAAACGAACGGAAGTACAACACGTTTGACCGGGAGTTGCTGGCCCTTTTTCTGGCCGTCTGCCATTTCCGGTTCTTGCTAGAGGGACGTCCATTCATGGCTTTTGTGGACCATAAGCCACTAACTTTCGCTATGGCCAAGACCGCCGAACCATGGTCAGCTCGGCAACAATGTCAGTTGACGTTTATCTCAGAATTCACCACTGACATTCAGCATGTGTCCGGTAAAGACAACCTGGTGGCGGATTGCCTCTCCCGCGCGACCGTTCATGCAGTCCAGCTCGGCATCGACTATGCCCTCATGGCTGCGGATCAAGCCTCGGATCCAGAAGTCCAATCTTACAGAACCAACCCCTCTAGCCTCCAAGCGGCCGATGTCAAATTCCATGCCGCGGGCACTACGTTACTCTGCGACGTCTCCGTAGGAGATCCTCGCCCTATCGTCCCGGTCGCCTGGCGGCGAAAATTTTTTGACGCCATACACTGGTTGTCGCACCCTGGCATGAAGGCCTCGCAACGGCTGATGTCATCCAAATTTGTGTGGCGGGGCATGCACATGGATGTTCGCGACTGGGCCAACACCTGCATGGTCTGCCAAAAGGCCAAGGTGAAGCGTCACGTCAAGGCTCCATTGGCCACTTTCGCTGTTCCGGAACGTAGGTTTGATCATGTGCATGTGGAACTGGTGGGGCCACTTCCGCCTTCGCACGGGTTTACTCATCTTCTTACAATGGTGGACCGCACCACTCGCTGGCCAGAGGCAGTTCCTTTGTCAGCCACCACTTCCGCAGACGTCGCCAGGGCATTCATCTCCTCTTGGGTCGCCCGTTTCGGGGTACCGGCGGACATCTCATCTGATCGTGGGCCGCAGTTTTCTTCGGAGCTCTGGAACGCTGTGGCTCAGGGGCTCGGCGTCAAGCTACATCGCACCACTGCCTACCATCCACAGGCGAACGGCCTGTGTGAACGATTCCACAGGTCGCTCAAGGCCACACTGCGAGCCAGCCTTCAAGGCGCGGGCTGGGTGGACAGGCTTCCATGGGTCCTTTTGGGTCTTCGTACGGCGCCTAAAGAAGATCTTCAATCGTCCATGGCGGAGCTCGTATATGGCCAGCCGCTACGCGTACCAGGGGATTTCCTTCCAACTCCAACAGAGCCATGGTCCGCATCCCAGCAGCTCATCAGACACCAGGAGGCAGCCAGATGTTTCGCTCCAGTGCCTTGCTGAGCTCCCACGTCCCAGCTGAGCTGAAGAACGCCGACTATGTGTTTATCTGCCACGACGCTCATCGGGACCCGCTCAAACCCCCTTACACTGGTCCTTTCCGCGTGATAGAGCCGGGAGACAAATCTTTTTCGGTCGATGTCTGAGGTAAACCGGACCACATTTCGGTTGACCGGATGAAGCCGGCTCACTTGGACCTTGACCGCCCAGTTGAGATCGCACAACCGCTGAAATGTGGCCGACCGCCCATAGTCGCCGTGCCAGATCAAACGCAACCGCCCGCCAGCTCGCTCGCCGTCCATCAGCTTTCACTTCAAGGCTACAGAAATCGATCTGACAGGCTTGTCAGGCCTCTTCGCCATTTTACTTTTACTATTAAAGACAATTCTGGAGGGGCGCATGTGGCGGAGCCACTAAGGGACTCCGATCAATTGTATATAATTCCCTTTAATAATATGTTAGCTACAGCCTGAGTCTGTATCTTTGTTTTCACTGTTTACATGTACAGAGTGCGATCACTTTAATAGTGCGGGTAAACGCGATGACGTCATGCCATTCATCACGTGATCCCCCACCGGCGGGAAAAACGTGATGACGTCATAACGTCAGCCACGGGACCGCCCAAGCAGTCCTCGTGGAGCCTCTGAACTGACTGGACCTATATTCGATGTTCTCCTGTAGTTATCCGTTAAACTGTTAGTTTTCATTAAACCCCGTTTATTTGATCGCCTGAGTGGACCTCAGTCTTTTGGATAGGAACTAGACATTCCTACACAATAACCATTGCTATTGATACAAGTGTGTATTATATAATGTTAATTTCATCAGAGTAATTCAAAAAGTGAGTTAATCATTTCAATTAATTAGTTAGATATCAGTCCCTGAGCCAGGTAAAATACCACTGAGAATTGATGCATTAGCTTGTTATATATGAATCATTTTGAAACCCATTACGCCGGATTTTGCATTCAGTAACAGTGAGGCTAGCAGTGCTCACTGTTCTAACTGAGTAAATCAGGCAAATTCTAGCGTCCGCACATGCACAGTTAAACGTGGAAATCTAGAAGTTGCTGTCAGAGATACCCTGCTCCTCCACATGGAGGTAACAGTCCTTGCCGATAGACTCGGCACTGAAATCAATGCAACGGCGTGAAGTTGGGGTACTTGCCCACTAGTTCCACATAATTAGTGTTCGAGATTTTTTAAAAATAACGTGCTGGAAATTGCGGTCGGAGGCTTCCCGCAGGCGAATGCCTCTGAACCGCAAGTAAACTCTGCACCTACCTGGTGCCACCGTACCTTCGAAGACTCGCGCTCCTGGGCCTGTGTATAGGCCCACGTATCCCAGGGGCACAGTCGGTTCACAAATCTCCCGGGGATCACGTGGGCCACCCAACCAATCACAAAGGGGGATTCCCATTATGCATATGGCGATTCCATTTACGTACGGAATCTCCATAAGCTTAATAGGAATCCCTTAAAAAACACACTTTCACAACACTGAAATAAAAATAAATCATCACATGGTCAAAATTAATTAAAATGCAATTTAATTAAACATTTAAAACAAAAATTTAATTTTTTGAAAAATAAATTTAAACATTTTTCAAGGGGCCAAAAATAACCTAAACTAATTTTAAAGGTTTTTGTATGGTTAAATCATTTTTTTTAAATTATTTTACTATTTATTTAAACCCTTATGCTGTTAAAAGAAGGCCTTATGCCTGGTTTGCCAGGGTAAGGGTTTCGTGGGCATTCGCTGGGCAAATAGCCCAACTCTGCGCCAGCGAATGTCCATTTCCTGCAGAAACCCGGAACTTGCAGGCCACTTACGACCGTGTGTGCATACGCGGTCATAGGCCCTGGAAAACCACGGCCAACATTTTTTTCACTTTTTCTGTCTGTCTCTTTTATCTCTCTCTGTGAATCCCATTTGTATTTTCTAATATTTATTTTGCTTTCTGTACATGATTTAAATCCAATTTATATTTCCTGCTTTATACTTCCTGGTTTAGACTCTGCAGGAGTTATTTTGGCCAAAGGGTGAATACAGGCGCTAACTGGGTGCTGTGCTAATACGACACACCTGTTTGAAAGTATGAATTTAGCACACAATTTTGGTCCTAATTGCTGATTAGGAAACTCTCTTTTAACCGGCACCTAAATAACCGGAAATCTCTGTTAACCGGCAAAATTCAGGAGTAGGTTCAGGTAAGCTTTACTTCATATTAGTGGCAGTTCCTGGATCTGTGGCTGTGTAACTGGGGTTCGTGAACTTGTTGCTAAGCAACAGGGACTCTTGGTCTGTGGCCGGAGTTCCTGCACATTTTGCTAAGCAACAGGGAAGCCTGGATTTGTTGCTGTGTACGGAGCTCTCGTACCTTTTAACTATACTTCTCTGTGATCTGGACTTTTTGATAAACCGGCACCACGCCGGTCCCGTTGGTGCCGGATAATAAAGAGTTTCCTGTACTATAATTTAAATTTGTCTGGAGGTGCTAAACCAGAAACCTGCAGCTTTAGCACAAGTGCTGATTAGACACAATTTTTGTGGAGCAGTAGTTGTGAGCTCCACACACCCACTTCCACTGAAGATGTGGAGTGCTCTAGCTGGCACACAGCAGCATGTTGCAGGATGGCTCAGGGACTGAGGGAGAGAACACACAGATTCTTGGACATGGCAGTGGTGGTCCTGGTGGAGGAGGTCCAGAGGAGGAGGGATGTCCTGTACCTGAAATGGGGAAGGACACCACCTCGCCCTTCTCACCTCCTGTTCCTCTCTCCTGCAGCAGCTGCTCTGCCTGGACTCATGTCCTCCTCCCATTCCTCGTCCAGACCAAGGGGTCCACTAGCAAGATGCCCATAACCAAAAACTCCCTTTCTCCTGGTGACTCTTACATGGTGTCCAACAAGGTGGAGTAGCACAGCACTTACTCTTTTTAGGTGAAGCCCTCAGAGAATTTTTAGAATAAATGTTGCTAGAGTGTTGGTGAAATCTTGACAAAGTGTTCCAGAAAGTCTCCCGATGTGAAATGGTGAGTATCCCTTTAAGTAGCACTTGAAATCTACATCAACACCTTGTTTACTCCCAAACTGCTGGTCGCTGTTAGGAGAAGGCATTAGGACAAGCACTAGCGCAGAAATGCCGTGCAGTCTCGTTAATGAGTGCTAACAGGCATTTTAGCAAGCAATCAGCTGCCGAATGAGCCTCCGTTGCAGCCGTTCCTAGTGCAGGCTTCAACTCCTTTACCACGATTGCATCTTGCACCGAACACAGGCTAAACCGGCATTTCGGCTCAAGACTCCATTTTGGCCACCTCAGAGGATCTTTAGTGCTTGAACGCGCTGCTGAAAATCGCCCCCTGCGAGTCTTGCCCTGCTCACAGACGCCTCAGATCCCCTGTAGAGGGCACCGTGCTGGATCATATGCCAGATTAGAGCAAGTCTCCACTCTAAACCCCGTGAAAAATTTGTGGGCAGTTATCAGCAAGGTAAACGCCAAGCGCCATTCCTTCACTATTGACCCCAAAATCTGGGCCTCTATGTAGAATTATTGGAGTGCACCATTAGATTATTACATGCTAACTCGATCTTTGCCTCTGTTTGGTAGCTGGCATTTTGCAACATGCATAATTATTATTTTTCTACAGTTTAGAGAATGCTGGCATAGCATCATTGATTACAATCCAAAACGAAAAATGAACAAAAGCTCCAAAACAGCCTGTGACCAGTTCTCAAACTGGTGGTGGAACCGCTCCACAGCTGGGTTCATGAATAATTAATGAAAACTGGGCTAGACTTTCCGATCAGCAGAAACATTCACACCAGTGTGAATTGAGCATGCAGACATCTGGACAGCTAACATCCAGCAATCCCGAACAATCCCCGCTAGAAATTCACATTGTGTGATTTTACAGGCAGTTTGATCTTGTGCATTCTGCCCAACAGCAACCTGCATACAAAGGAAGAGCCCAATCTTCAGGCAGAAATAAACAAAAAGCACAAAACTGCAAATGTTGAAAATCTGAAGCAAAAACAGAAAATGTTGGAAACACTCAGCAGATCATAGAATGATACACCACAGAAGAAGGCCATTCGGCCCATTGTGCCTGTGCTGGCTCTTGGAAGGAGCTGTCCAATTAGTCCCACTCCCCTGCTCTTTCCACATAACCCTGCAAATTTTTCCTTTTCAAATATATATACAATTCCCTTTTGAAAATTACTATTGACACATTGGTGAGAACAGGCAAGTTGAAATTTCAGGCATAGACCCTTCATCTGACAAAAAGTCCACAGCTGAAATGTCCACAGATGCTGACTGAGCTGCTGAGTGTTTGCAGCATTTGCTGTTTTTGTTTCGGGCTGCAGTCCTGTCCAGCATACGTTCCACTCACTCACCAAGGCTGCTAAAGGTAAACTGTATGCAGAAGGAAGTTCTTAAAGAGACATAGGGATTTTCTTCTTTTTCCCTTTGCTTCGGAGGGTTGGGATTATTATTGTGTGTTTTTTTAAATACTATAGCATATATAAAATGTTATAGAAATGTAGCCAAATCATTAGCCAAGATTTTCATCTGGGGGGCTATGGAAAATAGTTCAGGAGCTGCTCTGCCGGCTTCCTACTTGCTCATGTTACTTCTGGGATTCTCTACCAGAAGTGTGTGCAGAATATGTCCAACCAAATAGGGACAGGAGTAGTCAACTATTATACATCATCCTTTATTAAGTCCCAGCAATGCTGGACATAAGGAATGTTTGTGATCGAATGCATGGACCAGGGTGCTTTAGTTATAGAAACAGAAACCATTTTTTTCAGTTACTGGCAGCCCAGGAGACTGCTGGCCATGCTGTGATGCTGAAAAGCTAGGCCACTGTCTCCAACATCTCCAATATCACCAGAAAGTCAACTGTAAATAAACCATTTACAAGAGTTCAGCAAAACAGGAAGATCCTTAAAGAGAAGGGGACCTGTAAAGTGACTCCTAGAATTCAAGTTTTCACTCCACTTCAGGGAGTACCAGGCCATCTAACTGTAAGTTACAGAGTCCAGTATCATTTGGCCACCATACCGATTCTCCAAACTGCACTCCCATTCAGCAAGGCTCCACACTGTGAGTGGAGTCTTGCAATTTTGGGGTGGTTGTTGTGTTCGTATCTTCACACTCTTACCAGCTGATAGGGTGGTTAGTCCTATATGGTGGGAGGGTTTTATGGGCTCCCACAACCAATATCCACACCCACTGAATGCTAGTATCCCACTGGATGTCAACCCAGTATTCAGAGCTGGAGCTCTGTTTACTACGCACGACCTAAAGTGCAGCACTGCCAGCGGCAGTCAAGGTCATCTCCTTCTGCAACTTTTCTTCCTCTGCCTCCTCTCACAATTCCATTGCACTGTTGGATTTCCCAAACTACAGGGTCATCCATGTGGCCTTCTGGACAGCAAGTTTCTGGTACTACCGCTCGCTCCACCTAACCTATGCGCTGTGACTCACTCAAAACAACCTCCACAAGCTCATTACTGTATTTGCATCCTGCAGGATTTGAGTGGTTACATTGCTGCTTGCAAGCATTGGTGAGAAGGCTGAAGGGTTGAGATGCTGTCTTTTTCAGGATCACTGAGTACTGGCAGCTGCTTTTCTAAGCCTACAATAGCAAGAGGATGGTTTTACATCTGTGACATTGACTGAACTCTGAGCTGGCGGCTCATTCAAAGAGGCCATTATGATGTGCAAACATTCATAATCGTTCACAAGGGAATGCTCTTCCGAAATTGGGTTAAAGCACTTATTATTAAGAAAAAATAGAAGGGACTTCAATATGCACTTTGACCTGCCAAAAGTGAGAGAGAAAAATATATTGCTCATCTAAGCATCCGCTGCATACTATAGGAGTTAAACCAAGCTTAATTGAATCTGGCGCAACCACGTGCTTAGTACGCATATAAAAATGTCATCCTGATGTAAATAGTCAGTACTGTCAAGGACCGAATCCTTGCTAGAGGGCTAGAATTAAGAAATAATAGGGCTGCCGTTACACTAACTAGGTGTATTCTATAGGCCACCAACTAGTGGGAAAAATATGGAGGAGCAAATTTGCAGAGAAATTACAGAGAGATGCAAGAACTGTAGAGTAGTGATAATGGGGGACTTCAACTATCCTAATATAGACTGGGATAGTAATAGTGTAAAGGGCAGAGAGGGGGAGAATTTCTGAAGTGTTTTCAGGAGAACTTTCCTGATCAGTATGTTTCCGGCCCAATGAGGAAGGAGGCATTGCTGGATCTGGTTCTGAGGAATGAGGTAGGTCAAGTGGAGCAAGTGTCAGTAGGGGAACATTTAGGGAACAGTGATCATAGTATCATAAGGTTTAGATTAGCTCAGGAAATATGGAAAAGGACAGGGAGCAATCTAGAGTAAAAATATTTAATTGGAGGAAGGCCAATTTCAGTGGGATGAGAATGGATCTGGCCCGGGTAAATTGGAATCAAAGATTGGCAGGCAAAACTGTAGTGGAACAATGGGTTGCCTTTAAAGTGGAAAATGTTTGGATAAAGTCGAGGTACATTCCCACTAGGGGGAAAGGCAGGGCAACTAAAGTCAGGACTCCCTGGATGACGAAAGAGATAGAGAGTAAGATGAAGCAGAAAAAGAGCGGGTATGGCAGATGTCAGGTCGAGAATACATCTGAGAATCAAGCTAAATATAGAAAGTTCAGAGGAGAAGTGAAAAAGAAAATAAGAGGGACAAAGAGAGGGTATGAGAATAGAATGGCAGCCAACATAAAAGGTAATCCAAAAGTCTTCTATAGGCATATAAATAGTAAAAGGGTAGTAAGAGGAGTGGTGGGGCCGATGAAGGATCAAAAAGGAGACCTACGCATGGAGACAGAGGGTATGGCTGAGGTACTAAACAAGAAGTTTGCATCTCTCTTCACCAAGGAAGGAGGAGGTAGAGGAGATGCAGGATGGGATAAAAATTGATAAAGACGAGGTACTAGAAAGGCTGCCTGTACTTAAAGTAAATAAGTCACCAGGACCAGGTGGGATGCATCCTAGGATGCTGAGGGAAGTGAAGAAAGAAATTGTGGAGGTACTGACCATAATCTTCCAACCCTCCTTAGAAATGGGGGTGATGCCAGAAGACTGGAGAATTGCAAATATTACACCCTTGTTCAAAAAAGGGTGTAAAGATAAACCCAGCAACTATAGGCCAATCAATTTAACCTCAGTAGTGGGGAAGCTTTTAGAAACAATAATCAGGGACAAAATTAACAGCCACTTGAACAAGTGTGGATTAATTAAGGAAAGCCAGCACGGATTTGTTAAAGGCAAATCGTGTTTAACCTCCTTCAATTCAAGTCTGTTCCCTTGTATTATGTTCCATCGTGTCATGCAATCAGAAAAATAGTCTTGAGATATTAAAAGTTTAAAGGGTACATTCATTGACAATGCCCAACCTGTAGTCCATCCAAGAGTTTCAGTTGTAAGTTTTAGCTTAAATTCTGCATATGGGCATGTATGATGAGCAATGAAAGAGCTATAAAGTTGATTGAGAGCTTTGCATTGGTCAGGAAGGGGCAGAAGGTATGGAGTAAAAGGTAAAGTAATAAAAAGGGCAAAAGCAGGAACTAAGTGTCACAAAACATATTTGAAAGTTCTCTATCTGAATGCACGTAGCATTCGTAACAAAATAGACGAGTTAATGGCACAAATAATTACATATGGGTATGATCTTGTGGCCATTACAGAAACATGGCTGCAGGGTGACAGTGCCTGGGAATTAAACATACCAGGTTATTTAATGATCAGGAAGGACAGGCAGGAAGGAAGGGGAGGTGGGGTGGCTATGTTAATAAAGGAAGGAATCACTGTAATACAGAGAAATGATATTGGGTCAAAAGATCAGGATAATGAAACAGTTTGGGTGGAGGTAAGGAATAATAAGGGGAAAATAACACTAGTGGGCGTAGTCTATAGGCCTCCGAACAGTTGCAACTCTGTTGGACGGAGTATCAATCAGGAAATAGTTGAGGCTTGTAATAAGGGAACATCTATAATTATGGGGGATTTTAACTATCATATTAATTGGACAAATCAAATTGGGCAGGGCTGCCTTGAGGATGAGTTCATTGAGTGTATTAGGGATGGGTTTCTTGAGAAGTATGTAACTGAACCGACCAGGGGGCAAGCAACCTTAGATCTGGTCCTGTGTAACGAGACAGGATTAATTAAAAATGTCCTAGTAAAGGATCCCCTTGGAATGAGTGACCATAACATGGTTGAATTCCATATTCAATTAGAGGGTGAGAAGGTTGGATCTCAAATTTGCTGGAGTTCTTTGAGGAAGTAACATATAGGGTGGATAAAGGGGAACCAGTGGACGTAGTGTATTTAGACTTCCAAAAGGCATTTGACAAGGTGCCACACAAAAGATTATTGCTTAAGATAAAAAATCACGGGATTGGGGGTAATATTCTGGCATGGATAGAGGATTGGCTATCTAACAGAAAGCAGAGAGTTGGGATAAATGGTTCATTCTCGGACTGGCAATCAGTAACTAGTGGTGTTCCACGGGGGTCAGTGCTGGGTCCCCAACTCTTTACAATCTATATTAACGATTTGGAGGAGGGGACCGAGTGTAACATATCAAAGTTTGCAGATGATACTAAAATGGGAGGGAAAGTAGTGAGTGAGGAGGACATAAAAAACCTGCAAGGGGACATCGACAGGCTAAGTAAGTGGGCAGAGATTTGGCAGATGGAATACAATACTGGAAAGTGTGAGGTTATGCACTTTGGCAGGAAAAATCGTAGAGCAAGTTATTATCTTAATGGCAAGAAACTGGAAAGTACTGAAGTACAAAGGGATCTGGGGGTCCTGGTGCACGAAACTCAAAAGGTTAGTATGCAGGTGCAGCAAGTGATTAAGAAGGCCAATGGAATGTTGGCTTTCATTGCTAGGGGGATAGAATATAAAAATAGGGAGGTATTGTTTCAGTTGTACAAGGTATTGGTGAGACCGCACCTGGAATACTGCATACAGTTTTGGTGTCCATACTTAAGAAAAGACATACTTGCTCTCGAGTCAGTACAAAGAAGGTTCACTCGGTTAATCCCCGGGATGAGGGGATGGACATATGAGGAGAGGTTGAGTAGATTGGGACTCTACTCATTGGAGTTCAGAAGAATGAGAGGCGATCTTATTGAAACATATAAGATTGTGAAGGGGTTGGATCGGGTGGATGCGGGGAGGATGTTCCCGATGATGGGTGAAACTAGAACTAGGGGGCATAGTCTTAGAATAAGGGGCTGCTCTTTCAAAACTGAAACACAGCATCGGCGGCAGTTCAAACCGGTGGCAGTGAGTCAGGAGCAGCCTGACTAGAGCGGGCCTTGTGGGAACACAGCATCGGCGGCAGTTCAAACCGGTGGCAGTGAGTCAGGAGCAGCCCGACTGGAGCGGGCCTGTGTGGGAACACAGCATCGGCGGCAGTTCAAACCGGCGGCAGTGAGTCAGGAGCAGCCCGACTAGAGCGGGCCTGTGTGGGAACACAGCATCGGCGGCAGTTACACCAGCGGCAGTGAGTCAGGAGCAGCCCGACCAATTCAACCGCAGGGGAGAGAGGTAAAAAGTAATCAAAGTGTGACATCACCAGGAAGCAGGTAAGTGACTGGTTGGTGAGTATTTGGTTGGTGAGTATATCTCTTTTTTTATATACTTTAACTCTGGTTTATAGTTTCTAAGGTCTCTCTGGTGTAGCAGGGACTGTTGGTAAACCAGTTAACTGTAGTGTAATTAGTGGGATTGATTGATTTAATTTAAATTCAATTAATTAAAGGGTAAGTCATGGCAGGACAGCCGGGCCCCGTGATCTGCTCCTCCTGCGATATGTGGGAACTCAGGGACACTTCCGGTGTCCTTGACAACTACATGTGCAGGAAGTGCATCCAGCTGCAGCTACTGACAGACCGCATTGCGGCGCTGGAGCTGTGATTGGACACATACTGGAGCATTCACGATGCTCAGGACAACGTGAATAGCACATTTATGGAGTTGGACACACCACAGGTAGAGGTTGGACATGAAGAAAGGGAATGGGTGACCAACAGGCAGAGTACTAGGCACAGGCAGGTAGTGCAGGGGTCCCCTGTGGCCATCCCCCTCTCCAACAGATACACCACTTTGAGTACTGTTGGGGGGGATGGCTTATCAGAGGAAGGCAGCAGCAGCCAACTTCCTGGCACCAGGGGTGGCTCTGCTGCACAGAATGGGAGAAAAAAGAGGGGTAGAGCTATAGTAATAGGGGATTCAATTGTAAGGGGAATAGATAGGTGTTTCTGCGGCCGCAAACGAGATTCCAGGATGGTGTGTTGCCTCCCTGGTGCAAGGGTTAAGGGTGTCTCCGAGCGACTCCAGAACATCTTGGAAGGGGAGGGTGAAGAGCCAGTTGTCGTGGTGCATATAGGCACCAACGATATAGGTAAAAAGCGGGATGAGGTCCTAAAAGCGGAGTATAGGGAGTTAGGAGATAAATTAAAAAACAGGACCTCAAAGGTAGTAATCTCAGGATTGCTACCAGTGCCACGTGCTAGTCAGAGTAGAAATAGAAGGATACTTCAGATGAATACGTGGCTAGAGGAATGGTGCCAGGGGGAGGGATTCAGGTTCCTGGGACATTGGAACCGGTTCTGGGGGAGGTGGGACCAGTTCAAACCGGACGGTCTGCACCTGGGCAGGGCTGGAACCAATGTCCTAGGGGGAGTGTTTGCTAGTGCTGTGGGGGAGGGTTTTTATTACGTCCGTGAATGATTGAGACACGGACAGCAGGAGTTGAACAAAACAGGTCTTTACTGATGGAAGTCAATAGTGAAACTGAAAACAACAGTGGCTCCCTCGCGCCTTTTATACAGGGGTGGTCACTGCCGGTACTGCAGTCTGAGACCAGTTATTCTCTTAAAGGTAGATACACAACAATTCCTCCCCTTTTAGATAAACAGTACATAACATTCATTTAACAACTAAATGATAACTAATTACAATCACAATTACGGTTGCTAGATACATTGGTTAAGTTTAAGCAATTATAAGTTCAGTCTTTGAGGAGGCTTCCTGATTCTGTCTGGATAACGCCTCTTTGGGGTATCAGGTTCTTCTGGCAATGTTGAGTCGGGATCAATGTCGTTGTTTGGTTCATCTGCTTCCAATATTACCGGTTCTGCGGTAGCTGCAATTGGAACGTCGATTTCATTACCAGGTGTATCAGATCGTGGTGTGGAGTTGACGTTTTCCAGTGACTCTAGAATCTGGTCAGCATGGCATCTTACAATGCTCTCCCCAACGTCCACGGTATACATGAGAGGTCCTTGCCGTGTACAAATCGTTCCTGGCTGCCATTTCTCAGTGCGGTAGTCCCGGGCCAAAACTGGTTGACCTATCTTAAAACTCCTGGTCGGCCTTTCATTCATATTCTGAAACTGCCTGTTCTCCACATCTCTTTGGACGTTTGGCTTAACCAAATCCAAGCGGCATCGTAGTCTTCGATTGAAGAACATCATGGCTGGAGTTTGGTTGGTAACCGCATGTGTCGCAAACAAGAAGTTGTCCACCTTGTGTTGTAGGGGTATATCTTCATTACACATTGCCTTGATAGCCTTCTTGAATGTTTGGACAAACCTCTCGGCCAATCCATTAGTGGCTGGATGATATGGGGCAGATGTGTAATGCTTAACACCATTGTTCTTTAAGAACCTCCGGAAATCTTCAGACACAAACTGTGGTCCATTGTCAGAGCAAATCTGTTCAGGCAGCCCATTCCTGGTGAATATGGTTTGTAAAACTGTGATAGTTTTTTTCGTGGTGGTTGAGGACGTTTTTATTACCTCTGGCCACTTTGAATGCACATCCACCGCAATTAAAAACATCGAGTCCATGAAGAGACCAGCAAAATCAATGTGCACCCTTTGCCATGGAGATGAGGGCCACTCCCATGGATGCAGAGGAGCTTGTGGTGGGGCGTTTTGGACCTTCTGGCATCCTGCACAGCGCTTGGTCATCTCTTCGATTTCTCTATCGATTCCCGGCCACCACACAAACGCTCTGGCTAAGCTCTTCATTTTTACCCCACCCAGATGACCCTCATGAAGCTCATTGAGCACTCTATCCGTCAACTTAGGTGGAATTACTACTCTGGATCCACACATCAAGGTTCCTCTGCACACTGACAGCTGTTCTCTTCTCGGCGAGCATGCTGGCAGCAGTGGTTCGCCATGTGCTGGCCATCCCTTCACCGTTAAATCATAGACCCGTGATAGTGTCGGGTCATTCCGTGTTTCCTTTTCTATGTTTGCATTCATCACAGGGAGACATTCGACTATGGTTGAGTGGAATAACTCCATTGGATCCACTGCAAGGTCTTCTTCTTTGACCGTCGGCAACGGTAGGCGTGACAATCCATCAGCATTTCCATGCTGTTTAGTTCCTTTGTACTCGATGTCATATTGGTGTGCCCCTAGGAAAAGGGACCACCTCTGCAGCCGTTGTGCTGTCATTATCGGTACGCCCTTCTGAGGGTTGAAAATGGAGACAAGAGGTTGATGATTGGTTAGTAGAGTAAATTTTTGACCGTGCAGGTAGTGATTGAACTTCTTCACCCCCCACACTAGGCTGAGGGCCTCTCTGTCAATCTGGGCGTAGTTACGCTCGACAGTGATACAGCCAGTCTTCAGCATCTTGCAAATCTAAAATGGTGCCTCCCGCGCTTTGCCTTCTTCCCCGATTTAACAAAATGGTGCCTCCCGCGCTTTGCCTTCTTCCCCGCTGTTGTTAGTGCTGCTTTCTGCGGTTCCCGTTGCAACCTGCAGCTCCTCGCGGTTTCTTGCGCGTTTAATATTTCTTTTTTATTATTTTCCCGTCATGGAACAACCCTGTGGGACTCTTGCCTCCCTCTTCGCGGGTCTATGTGCAGCCCGGCTTCGTAGCACCGGCCGTGCCCTGTGTGCTCCACCCTCTCTCTCTCTTCTTCCCAACAATGCTGCTCGGCCCAATTGCAAACCACCCGCTCGAGTTCGCGACCGCCACAGCCCAGGAAGGATTAGTGCACTACCTGCCACCAGCCCGATTAGCTGAAGCACCGTCGACAGGAACCAGGCCCCGCTTCCGACAGCTTCTCCAGCAATCTTCAACTCCGCAACACAGGGGTGAATGCCCACGGTCGATGCCCGTTTCTACTGCCTCTTACTTTCTTTTCTTTCTGGCCTTGACCTCTGCTCACTTCGCTGTAGGAATGGATCCCAGGAGGTGGTGCAGACTGTAGGTAGGTTCGTATCTGCTCGTCGCCAGTATTACGTCCGTGAATGATTGAGACACGGACAGCAGGAGTTGAACAAAACAGGTCTTTACTGATGGAAGTCAATAGTGAAACTGAAAACAACAGAGGCTCCCTAGCGCCTTTTATACAGGGGTGGTCACTGCCGGTACTGCAGTCTGAGACCAGTTATTCTCTTAAAGGTACATACACAACAGGTTTAAACTAAAATGGCAGGGGGTTGGGTACCTGAGCAGGGAGACAGAGGAAAGGGAAACAAGGATAAAAGCAAAAGATAGGAAGGAGAAAAACAAAAGTGGCAGTCAGAGAAATCAACAGTTTAAATCAAACATGGCCACAGTAAATAATAATTCTAATAGGTCTAAGAGCGTTAAAAAAACAAGCCTGAAGGCTTTGTGTCTTAATGCAAGGAGCATTTGTAATAAGGTGGATGAATTGGCTGCGCAAATAGAAGTAAACAAATACGATTTGGTTGGGATTACGGAAACGTGGCTCAAGGAAGGCCAGGACTGGGAACTCAACATCCAGGGGTATTCAATATTCAGGAAAGATAGGCAAAAAGGAAAGGGAGGTGGGGTAGCATTACTGTTTAAAGAAGGGATTAACACAATTGTAATGAAGGGTATTAGCTCTGATGAGGTGGAATCTGTATAGGTAGAATTGAGAAATACTAAGGGGAAAAAAACGTTAGTGGGAGTGGTTTATAGACCTCCAAACAGTAAGGCGGAGGTTGGGGATGGCATTCAAAGAGAAATTAAAGAAGCGTGCAATAAGGGCACAGCAGTCATCATGGGTGACTTTAATCTACATATAGATTGGGCCAACCAAATGAGTAACAATACTGTGGAGGAGGAATTCCTGGAGTGTTTACGGGATGGTTTCCTGGACCAATATGTCGAGGAACCAACCAGAGATCAGGCCATCTTAGACTGGGTATTATGTAACGAGAAAGGATTAATTAGCAATCTTGTTGTAAGAGGCCCCTTGGGTCGGAGCGATCATAATATGATCGAATTCTTCATTAAGATGGAGAATGAAGTAGTTGACTCGGAGACTAGGGTCCTCAATTTAAATAAAGGAAACTATGATGGTCTGAGGAGCGAGTTGGGTAGGATTGATTGGGGAATGGCACTCAAAGGGTTGACGGTGGATAGGCAATGGCAAACATTCAAAGACCGAATGGATGAACTACAGAATTTGTTCATCCCAGTTTGGCATAAAAATAAAACAAAAATGGTGACCCAACCGTGGCTAACAAGGGAAATTAGGGATAGCATAAGGTCCAAGGAGAGGGCATATAAATTGGCCAGAAAAAGCAATAACCCTGAGGATTGGGAGCAGTTTAGGATTCAACAAAGGAGGACAAAGGGATTAATTAAGAAAGGGAAAATAGAATATGAGAGTAAGCTTGCAGAGAACATAAAAACTGACTGTAAAAGCTTTTATAGATATGTGAAGAGAAAAAGATTGGTGAAGTCAAGCGTAGGTCCCTTGCAGTCAGAATCGGGGGAATTTATAATGGGGAACAAAGAAATGGCAGACCAACTAAATACATATTTTGGTTCTGTCTTCACAAAGGAGGACACAAATAACCTCCCAGAGATGCCAGGGAATATAGGGTGTGATGAAAGGATGGAACTGAAAGAAATCAGTATTTGCAAGGAAATGGTGTTAGGAAAATTGATGGGACTGAAGGCCGATAAATCCCCAGGGCCTGATAATCTACATCCCAGGGTGCTTAAGGAAGTGGCCCTAGAAATAGTAGATGCATTGCTGGTCATCTTCCAGAACTCAATAGACTCTGGAACGGTACCCATGGATTGGCGGATAGCTAATGTTACCCCACTATTCAAAAAAGGTGGTAGAGAAAAGGCGGGGAATTATAGACCGGTAAGCTTGACATCGGTAGTGGGGAAAATGCTAGAGTCCATTATAAAAGATGTAATAGCAGAGCACTTGGAAAGCAGTGACTGGATCGGACAAAGTCAACATGGATTTACAAAAGGTAAATCATGCTTGACTAATCTACTGGAATTTTTTGAGGATGTAACTGGTAAAATAGATAAGGGAGAACCAGTGGATGTGGTGTATTTGGACTTTCAGAAGGCTTTCGATAAGGTCCCGCATAAGAGATTAGCGTGCAAAATTAAGGCACATGGGATTGGGGGCAAGGTATTGACTTGGATAGAGAACTGGTTGGCGGACAGAAAGCAAAGAGTTGGAATAAACGGGTCATTTTCCGAGTGGCAGGCAGTGACTAGTGGGGTACTGCAAGGATCGGTCCTAGGACCCCAGCTGTTCACAATATATATTAATGATCTGGACGAGGGAATTGGATATAATATCTCCAAATTTGCAGACGACACAAAGCTGGGGGGGAGGGTATGCTGTGAGGAGGATGTCGTGAAACTCCAGCACGATTTGGACTGGTTGGGTGATTGGGCAGAAACATGGCAAATGCACTATAATGTGGATAAATGTGAGGTTATCCACTTTGGTGGCAAAAACAGGAAGGCAGATTATTATTTGAATGGTAATAGTTTGGGAGGAGGGGAAGTGCAAAGAGACCTGGGTGTTCTTGTACACCAGTCGCTGAAGGTAAGCATGCAGGTGCAGCAGGCGGTTAAGAAGGCAAATGGTATGTTGGCCTTCGTAGCAAGAGGGTTCGAGTACAAGAACAAGGATGTCTTGCTACAGTTGTACAGGGCCTTGGTGAGACCACACCTTGAGTATTGTGTGCAGTTTTGGTCGCCTTACCTGAGGAAGGACGTTCTTGCCATGGAAGGAGTGCAGCGAAGATTCACCAGGCTGATACCTGAGATGGCAGGAATGACGTATGAGGAGAGATTGGGTCGATTGGGCTTATACTCACTGGAGTTTAGAAGATTGAGAGGGGATCTCATCAAAACCTATAAAATTCTGTCAGGCCTGGACAGACTAGATGCAGGGCGGATGTTTCTGATGGCCGGGGAGTCCAGAACCAGGGGTCATAATCTAAGGATAAGGGGTAAGCCATTTAGGACTGAAATGAGGAGGAATTTCTTCACCCAGAGAGTGGTGAACCTGTGGAATTCTCTGCCACAGAGGGCGGTGGAGGCCAGTTCATTAAGTATATTCAAGAAAGAGTTGGATATATTTCTTAAGGCTAAAGGGATCAAGGGATATGGGGAGAAGGCAGGGACCGGGTACTGAATTTGGATGATCAGCCATGATCTCATTGAATGGCGGAGCAGGCTCGAAGGGCCAAATGGCCTACTCCTGCTCCTATCTTCTATGTATCTATGTATCTATGAGATGAGGAGGAACTACTTCACTCAGGGGGTGGTAGGTCCATGGAATATGCTGCCCCAAAAAGCTGTAGAAGCTACATCATTACATAAATTTAAAACAGAAATAGACAGTTTCCTACAAGTAAAGGGAATTAAGGGTTATGGGGAGCGGGCAGGAATTTGGACATGAGTCTAGGTTCGGATCGGTCATGGCCCTGTGGGTAGCGGAGCGGGCCCAGGGGCCATGTAGCCTGATCCTGCTCCTATTTCGTGTGTCTAATTCTGTTAGATTCAGGAGATGGTTCAGTGATAGTAGATTGGCAGTTAGGATCAGATCAGCCATGATCTTATTGAATGGCGGAGCAGGCTCGAGGGGCTGATTGGCCTACTCCTGCTCCTACTTCTTATGTTCTTATGTTCTTATTAATAGTAAACGTGAAATAGGTTAAAGGCACTGTTTTTTGACATGTACTTGGGCCATCTACCTGGTATGTGGCACTGTAAGGTATCCTTAGCTGGGCAACTCCCCCAAGATACGTTATCTACTTCTGCATCTTCTCCCAGGCTCTACAGCTACTGTGCACACCATTTCCTACCAGGTATGTTGCACTGCTGTACTCTGGCGTGGGTGCTGATTGTGAGTGAGAGCATTGTCCATGGTGCATTAGTTCTGACACTCATGCATTGGGACTGGAAAATCCACCCCACTATCCAGGGTTTTGAGGAACAATTCACAATTCTGTCTCAGGAAAAGCATTGTTGGCATTGGTGCTGCAGGTTGTTATTGGTACTGGGCATCAGTATTGGTGCTGTACTGTACGTTGGTATTGTGTTTCATTTCAGCTGTATGCACCAGGTTTATAACAATGCTGCAAAGGACCAGGAACTCAATCTGTGTTTGGTTTCTATTCTGCACCTTCTGTTGCTCAACTCTTCTCTCCTAGCTGATGGTCTGCTTTATCTGCCCCTCCCAGTCTGCATCCTCCTGTTTTTCCCACCCAGACATAACTCCCCAGTGCTCAGGCTGCAGCTCTATCCATGCAGAGGTAGTCCCTCCCCACAAAGTGCTTCAGAGCACCAAAACAGTGGAATGTGGAAGACTGAGCAGGCCAAAACTGGAGGGAAAGGCTCAGTGTTCTGGAAGCTGAAGGAGTAAGGACTGAGCAGGCCCAAGGCTCTGTGAGTGAGATCGCTGGAGATCAACTACAGTAGTTGTTACTATACATGCTAATACACTTAACATACTTGATCTACATATTTTCTGAGTACTTGTACGCAATGAGGTACTTTGCTGTGTCTGAGAACTCAGAAAACTTACCCTTATATATACTCTTTTTCTTTTTAAAAAAAAGTCAGCCTTGGCTCAGTGGTAACACTCTCGCCGCTGAGTCAGAAGATTATGCTAAGCCCCATTCCAGAGTCTTGAGCAGATAATCTAGGTTGATACTTCAATGTCTGCATTGTCAAAAATGCTGTGTTTCAAATGAGACGTTAAACCAAGGCCCTGTCTTCCCTCTTGGATTGACATAAAAGATTTCATAGCCTTTTCGAAGAAGGGCAGGTATGTTCTCCAGGTATCCCTCAAACAACACCACTAAAACAGATTGTCTGATCATTTATCTCCCTGTTGTTTATGCGTTTCCCTACATTACAACAATGACTACACTTCAAAAGTACTTACAGGAAACTTTGGTTTATCCGGAGGTTATATGTCCGGAATACTCGATCTAACGGCAAAAATCAGGAGCTGTTTTCTATAAGTTTTTTTAGTTCTCGTTGCTTTTTTTTCCCAGTCAGGCACTGCAAGGTCTGTAGCTATAGCAACAGTTTCAGATAGAGACGCTTGCAGCTGCAGCCGACTGTTTAGAAGCTGTTGCTAAGCAACAGTGTTTGTTGTCCGATACGGAGATGAAAACCTCCGTATGCTTCAACATTAACTTTGTATGCCCGGCAGTTCTGATAGATCGGCAACAGCTCGGTCCCGTCGGTGCTGGATATCACAAAGTTTCCTGTAATTGGCTGTGAAGCACTTTGGGACTTTGAGGTTGTGAAGGGCACTATATGTACACAAGTTATCTTTCTTTTATACTCCTTAATATATAATAATTTGATACTATAGAAAAGATTGTTCTCTTCTTTAGCAGGTGCTTCTGGAGGCTGCTGTCACCTCTGTTGGTGTCCAGAAGCACCCGCCTGAATGTGTGAGGGTGAATTCAAGTTAAGCAATAATGACGGAGCGACATCATACATTATGCTTTCCGTTATTATTGCTCTGGCAACACTGAACACTAACAAAGCTTGTATACAACAGCATCGCTAGGGCCGGAGGAGACCATTCAGAAATGAAACGGCTCACCACAATGAGTGTAATCAGTTGTGAGGTGATTGATGCACACTTCCCCCAACTGGCAGATTTTGCCCAGATGCTTAGAGGCCACAAATGTTCTTCTGCCAGGATGGCTGCTAGCTTCTTTAAGCTGCTGCAGGGCCTCACACTCCTCCAACAGCAGCGATGTTCTGCTTAACCCCACTGCCTGCCGAGAATTCTGCCTTACTGCAGGCAGTAAACTTTCCTGGAAGTCTGCCAAAAACATTTCAATGAAGCTGATGCCAGGAACTGCACTGGAGTTGGCAGTGCAATAGTCTGGAGTCGGCAGTGCAATAGTCTGGAGTCGGCAGTGCAACAGTCTGGAGTCAGCAGTGCAACAGTCTGGAGTCGGCAGTGCAATAGGATGGAGACGGCAGTGCAACAGTCTGGAGTCGAACAGACTGGAGTCGGCAGTGCAACAGACTGGAGTCGGCAGTGCAATAGTCTGGAGTCGGCAGTGCAATAGGATGGAGACGGCAGTGCAACAGTCTGGAGTCGAACAGACTGGAGTCGGCAGTGCAACAGACTGGAGTCGGCAGTGCAATAGTCTGGAGTCGGCAGTGCAATAGTCTGGAGTCGGCAGTGCAATAGTCAAGCAGGTGCAAAGCCTTCCCTCTGCCAACTTAATGCTAGTTCTTCTAACTACAGGGAGAATCTAGGCTTATAACAGCCTCAATCAGAGAGGCCACAAGGATAGTTGGTGCCTGTTTAGGAAATTGAATGAACATTATTTCAGTATAAGGTGCTCTTAAAAGGCTGATGTTAAGTCAAATTGTTGGCCAGAGTAGTACACGGCAAATGGCTGTGCTGTGCCTAAAACGGGTAACTGTTCTATTCCCAGCACTTACATCCTCTTCCTTAATAAGCACAAAAATGTTATTAAAATAGTTTTTTTTTAAAAAGGTTGAGTCATGAAAGCATCATTGGGTTGGATAACTTACTGATCCCAATTGATTGTCAAAATAAGTCCTGATGACGAGACTGCCTTTTTAATTATATAGTTTGGTTTTATAAATAGCCATGGAATTAACTCCAAATTCTTTGCTGCCAAATCTCAGGATCTCCATATAGACTTGAAACCCAGGAAGTATCCACTCAGGCTAAAGGTTTACATTGGCCAGGACAAGAAGGATATTTTCATGTAAGTGCACCTGCTCTAAGAAGACTCAAAGAGTATATATTTTCTAAAAATAAAAAAATATTTTATAAATATGCTCCAAGTTAATGGTGGCCTATTTTAATACCAGTTAAACCACAATGTACTTAAATAGGTATTTCTTGGTTTTACATTGTGATAAACTTACTCCCACCAAGTTATCCCAATTACTAGGCCTCTACTATAATTATTCTCCAGCTACAAGCTTATTGATCCAACCAGTATTCCTCAAATCTTCAAGGAGCATCCAAGAGAAGATTTCAACTCTCCTCATGCTTTGATAAGATCATCTATCTATCTATCTTCTCTTCTATTATATATATAAAAGGATTGATCTGTCTGTCTGTCTGTCTGTCCTTCGGTGTGTCTGTCCGGCTATACACTCGAAAGTTATAGAGTGTACCAACACGTGCGTTACGTCCAAAGAAAGCTTACCATTCCAGGACGGTCGTAAGCATATTTACTTTTCGGTCGGACAAAAATTGTTTGCGCGTTATGCAAAAAACCTTCAAAATTCCACTCATTATCCGCTCATTAGCACTGATTGACTGACGTCAAGGTCGACCAATCCTGTGCCGTCATGATTGACCAATCCTACAGTTCAGTCACCTGATGGTTGACCAATTGCTGCGTCTGTGGGCGGGACTAATGATTTTCAACTCAGGCATCGGGCAGCCATTGCTTCAACTACTTCCAGCTCAAAATCTGCTAATCCAGCTTCGAAAAAGTTAGTATCTCTTTTAAAAATAACATAAGATTTACCAAAAATGTTTTATACGTACTTTCACTTTCATCTTTGAAGGTATTAAAAGGTAGAAATGTTGCCCGGCAGCAGATTCACAGAGGGACAGAGAGACAGGGCCGAAAGCCTCGGACTCGATTTAAACCACCCGGCCCAAAACAGCCCTGGCATCGCCGGGCTCCCCCAGCTAGTTGGATATAAATGAATGAGGAAGGCCACTTAAGCCCATCCTAGATCATCCATCCAGAGAAATGTATAGTTATACTGTCATAAAAGCCAGATCTTTCTCAAATAATCACAAAGTTTTCCCCTCCAACATTCAACCCTAAAGTCCAGTCAATAAGTTGGTAACTTTGAAGAGGAAATTTCTGACATGAGTCCTAGCCGACACTACCAGTGACCCCCTCTACCTGGCCTGGTTTAATGCTATGTTTGGTCAGTTTTATTTGGTGATTAGTTTGGCATTCTGCTTCACTTTCTTGATTGCTGCTCTGCAGTGCCTGTACATGTAAGCACCAAGTCTACTAACACCCAGTTCTTTTTTCAACTTCACACTTAGCTATTTCAACCCACTTTCTCTTCCAGTATGTAATACCTTACATTTACTTGTAAGTATCTTGTCACAGTTTTAGATTTGAATGTTGTGTCATGACTAAACATAACTTTCAGCCATTGTACATCTGAGAAAGCAACAGCAATGAGAATTTTTAAACAAGTCTTTTTCAATCTCACATATTGCACTTGCTCTGAACCCACACAAAATGAAAGAATACCAAAATGATCAAAGTCGACTGATTGGGCAATCAGTTATAAAATGGTCAAGTATTCTAATTTAAAAAAAAATACACTTTCAAAAGAACAAGTACTAAATTAAATTATACTTTTAAGTTATGAGAGCTATAGCATTCATCTTTGTACACTCGTACTTGGAACCCGTAAAAAGTACCAAGCTCTTCTAAGGGAAGTACAAAGTCAATGTAACACCTCATCTTACTGTTTGTTTCCGATTCTGGATCTCTTTTAATACAGCTTTGTGGCCTCTCTATTCTTTCATTGCAGTATCCTAAATCAGCTACAGAACAAAAACAAATATTCTATCCCACGCCACCGAAGACTATCGCCCCCAACAGATCACAGCGAACCATAGAAAATGCCCTTTCTGAGAGAACTGCTAATATACTGAAAAACATACAGAAATCACATTGGCTAAGCACATACAAGAGGGACTTCACAGGTAGGTTAAAATCCCAATTGAAAGATTATTTCATTTGAAAGTAACTGCAACAAATGGAGTTTCATCATTGCTATATTTGACGACCAACTTAAGGCATTTTCTACACAAATGAGGGACCTTAAACTAATATCAACTAATGATTCTGAGGAAACGTACACATATGAAATGTTATAACTTGCCCTTTTCTTTTTAGAGTTGCTGGCTAAGCTGCATTTAATTTCCAGCATTGGCAGTCTTTTATCTTTATTTTAATCAGCTAATTATTTATAAGCTACAGACTTCAAGATTTCTATGGACTAGGCATTCACTGTTTCACTGACTCTTTTATTTATATATTTATAATTAGGCAGAGGACCAATGAATCCCCTTCTGTTAGATGATTACTATGGCAAAAAGATAGCAAAGCTGACAGGAAAATACAGCTACTTCTCAGAGCTGGTGAGTAACATGCTAAATTCAGGGAATGGTCATTAAGATACATGAGCGTTATCTAACAACAATTGACACCAACCAAAGAAGGAGTCATTAGGACAGATGGCCAAAAAGCTTGGTCAAAGAGTTAGGTTTTATAGAGGGTCTTAAAGGAGGAGAGAGACGTGAAGAGGCGGAGAGGTTTAGGGAGGCAATTCCAGAGGTTAGGGCTTCGGCGGCTGAAGGCACGGCTGCCAGTAGTGGAGTAAAGGAAGTGGGGGAATGACAAGAGGCTAAAGTTGCAAGAACCCAGAGTTCACAGAGGGTTATAGGGCTGGAGGAGGTTACAGAGATAGGGAGGGGCAAGGCCAGCGAGGGATTTGCACGTGAGAATGAGAATTTTTAAATTGAGGCATTTGGAGACCGGAGCCAATGTAGGTCAGCGAACACAGGGGTGATGGGTGAATGGGATTTGGTGCAAGTTAGGATATGGGCAGCAGAGTTTTGGGTGAGCTCAAGTTTATGGAGGGTGGAAGGTGGGAGGCTGGCCACAAGATCTTTGAAATAGTTGAGTCTGGAGTTAACAAAATCATGGATGAGGGTTTCAGCAGCAGGTGGGCTGAGGCAGAGGCAAAGACAGGCGATTGTGTACGTGCATGTACACCTGAGCATTGTAATCAAAATGTTACACCAAGTATGCAGTTGCAAGCTACTCATAAAAATGTCTGTTGGCCAAACTAACAACATCAAAGGCCAGGAAAGACCATTGAAGTGGACAGTATGAGTGGATTTAAAACTCAATTAAATGTATTTCTGGTGAAAGAAGGGATTGAAGAATATGATGAGAAGGTAGGTAAATAAAGGTAAGAGCCCTGAAATTCCTGGTGGGCTGCTGTGCCACCTGGAGCACAGCAGGGCAGGATCCACCCAACGACCAACCCCAACACTGACACTGCCATAAATCTAAGGGTCGGCAAATTTAGGTAATTCGAGCAGATGCACATGCCATTTTAGCATAACTGGGGCCATCCCAGTGGGAGGGGAGGAATATCACTGAAGCACATTGCTGCACCATCCCGAAGCCAGCTAAGCCAGGCAAAGCAACAAGAAGAAAGGCTGAAAGGCCCAAGGTTTAGATTTGCCAACTTCCCAGTGCCAATTGGTCACTCTGCGATCAATTGCCGCATGGGTATTAACTTTTAAAGATCTTCTGTGCCCACTTCCACCAGGATTTAATCCTGACACACACTGTACTCTGCAGACATATGGTGGCAACTCTGGCAGGATTCAGGCCGGTTGGCATCACCCCACCAGACCATTCTCTTCTGTTGTCATCACAAGAAGCACCTCTGCATGAACTGAGAGACCTGGGGGTACATGTGCACAAAATCATTGAAGGTGGCAGGGCAGGTTGAGAAAGAGGTTAAAAATGCATATGGGATCCTGGACTTCATGAAAATCCAGCCCTGTGCCTCTATTTATCGGGCCGTTGAGGCGGGATTGGAGGCGTGTGGGGGGTTAAAATTGCAAAAACTGGCGGGCAGGCCCAACCCCGCCTCCATCCCGCCTCCAAGCAATTTTAATTAAATTGTATCTACTGGTCCCGTCTCCGTCCCGCCTCCAAAAGGCGGGATAGGCCGTTAAGGCCCTTAACAAGCACTAAATTGCCTCTATAATGCCATTTTGATAGGCCTTTGTGATTTTAACCCTTTTCCCACATGAAGCACGCCTGTTCTGAAACACGACGGTGAAACCTGGCGGTAGCACAATTGGATTGCTGACTATCAGCTGCAGCTCAACCATTAAATAGTAGGTTTGATCAGCCATCATTTGCAGGTGGCAGGACTTTGTTGTCTCCGGTCTGGGGGAACTTTTAGAAGGCATAACCACAGCTGTGGAAGTTTGGAGCCTGACCACCATCTCCAGTGTGACCTCCTGGGAAACCCCTCTCGCCACCTTCACTGAGCACTTCCTCAACTGAGGCATATACCAGAAGCATGGGAGCCATTTATTTCCTTCCCTTCTGGACATCAGATGAGGACGAAGACCAGCCGCGGCACCAGCAGAACAATGAACAACAGCAGCACCAACAGCAGCAGCACCAACAGGAGCGCCAAGCTGCTGCTCACCCACCTGAAGCTGCGCAGGCCAGAAGGGGCCAGCGCATGGAAGCCCGTCGGCGTAGGAGATACCCCCCAAACAGGGTCTACAGACACAGGGTCAGCTACCTCAACATGTCTGAGCAGCAGTGCCAAAGGCGGCTCTGACTTTTGTGAGAGGTAGTGGGTGACATCTGCGCAATGCTGCAACAAGACCTGGAGCCCAGAGGACCAGGTGGACAACCCTTACCAGTGGCCGTCAAAGTCACCACCGCACTCAACTTTTTTGCCTCGGGCTCATTCCAGGGATCAGCAGCAGACATCAGCGGCATCTCCCAGGCGGCCGCACACACTTGCATCACGCAGTTAACCGATGCCCTCTTTGCCATCGTGCACAATCACATCCATTTCATCAAGGATCAAGCATGTGTCACAGCGCATGCAGTTGGATTAGTTAATCTGGCAGGCTTTCCAAGGGTGCAGGGCGTCGTTGACTGCACACATGTGGTCGTTAAGGCACCCCATCGCAATCCAGGTATTTTTGTCAACCGCAAGGGCTTCCACTCGCTCAACGTTCAGCTGGTGTGTGACCACAAGAAGGAAATTTTGCATGTTTGTGCCAAGTAAACTGGCAGTTGCCATGACTCCTTCATACTGCGCCAGTCTAGTGTGCCTCCGCTATTCAGTCCGCCAGACCAACTTAACAGATGGCTACTTGAAGACAAGGGCTATCCCCTCAAGACCTGGCTATTGACGCCGTTGAGGAGCCCATCCAACGAAGCTGAGGAGAGCTACAACTCCAGCCACATGTCCACCAGAGCCATAATCGAGCAAACCATCACTTCAGATGCCTGGATAGATCAGGTGGAGCCCTGCAGTACTCAGCAGCCAGGGTCTCCAGAATTGTCGTGGTTTGCTGTGCACTTCACAACATGGCACAGTGTCGTGGCTTGCAGATTCCTGAGGACCAAGTGGCTCGTCACATATCCTCCTCAGATGAGGAGGAGGAGAGCGAAAATGAACATCTTGCAGAGGCCCACCAACCAGCGGCAGCAGTACGCGAGAACATTGCTGCTCAGGATGCAAGGAATGCACTCATCTTGGCCAGATTTGCTTAGCCTAGCCAATCAAGCACTTTTGCCTCGCAGCTTCTTACCTGAGCATCGACAATGGCCAAGAACCAACCGATTCCTAGCAATTTGACCACCATACTGACAATTGCAAGTAATCCTAAGCCCTCAATGTGGAAGTCCTATTCACGAAATGACACACGCCACAACTACAGCAGTAGCCATCAGATTTTTTATTTACAGTAATCATCTAATAGCTTTTTAACATAAAACATCAAATTTCACCCAAGTGACTACCCTTGTGACTATTTGTGCAGTATCTTTCTCTTACGCGTGCTCCTACATGGTGCTTCCCCTGTGGCTTCAGCAGATGTGGAGGCCCCTTGCTCACTTTCTTGCTGCTCCTGTCTCGACACCTTTGGCGGGCATCCTCTGGGGTTGCGAACCTGTGAGGGCTCGCCAACAGTCTGCTGCTCCTGCGGCTGTGCAGGGGTTGAGACGCCGATCTCAGTTGGGTGTGGACACTTGTGGGGCTCTGACCGAGGGCTCTGCAGTGGCATGGAAGTGTGAGCGCTTGGAGAGGAGCCCCCACTTCCTTGATGTCTGCCACCAACTTCCCTCTCATGGGTCAGGTCCCCCTCAGCGCTTGCAAGTGGCTTGAGAGCACCTTGCTGCACATCAGGGGGGCCATGGGGACCCGTATCTGCACTGGCAGTCCTACTCAGAAGGACTTCCATGAAGGTCTGGTTTCTCTGTTCAATAGATGACCATCACTCCTCCAGAGATGTCATTCTACTCAGAACACTCACCATGTTTTCTGCACCCTGGCGACATCACCTCCATGGAGGTTGCCATATCTTTCCATGGTGATGCGTTCATGCACCAATGACTCCACAAAGGCTCTGCTCATGTTCGCAATGGACTCCTCCATTCGTGCCACACTCGCAGCGACCCTGGAGACAAAACCTGCCAGAGACTCCTGCATCTGTTCCTGGAGTTCCAGCACCGCTGATCTTATGGATGGACCCAGAGGCAGAAGGTCGACATGCAGCTGAGCCGAGCTGGCAGAGTCCTGCGCCCTCCGACTAGGACTCTCCACTGCTGTCCCTGTCTCCACAATCTGCTGATGCTCACTTGTGAGCTGTGATACACCAGGTGACAACACTACTCTATCTCGCGATGTTCCCTCCGCGGTGTGAGTGTCTGCGCTGGTGCTGGGTGCGGTGAAATCTGCTGATGCTGCGCCCTCCGAGGTTGCAGCTTCCTCTGAGGAGTCTTGAGGCTTATGCTCTTCCTCCTGGATAGTGGGGACGGGTGCTTGCGATGGTCCTGTGGGGGAGTAAAGGAAAGAGTCAGAGATGTGAGACCAAGGTTACATGCACATTGCATATTGCAGATGATCATAAGTCCATCTGTTAGAGCTTCAGAATCATTATCAGCGACTCATGCAATGTCATTGAGAGAGATGGAAAACTATTCTGTCACCAGCTTGCTGTGATGCGTCCGTCTGTCCGTCCCCCACTTGGGAATCTTCCTCCACTCCCACGATCTCCAGGACCGCCTCCTCCCAGGTGGTGAGCTGGGCTACTGAGGGTGGCCCTCCTCCTGTCCTCACTCTTTCTCTCTTATTGTGAGCTCTCTTTTCCTGCAATGAGGGAGACAAGTGGAGTTTGAGTGAGAATGAAGGAGTGAGTGTAGAGAATCCATAGCATAGATGCTTAGAAGGAGACAAAGATGGAGTGAGGTGGCAAGACCAAGGGCCCTCCCTGTGTGTTGTAAGTTGTAATTGCATCACTGTGATAGGGAGTGTGAAGACTGCATAGTCGAATAGTTAGGTGAATGTGACCATAGAGAGAGAGGGAATGGGTAAGGGTGCATGGATGTCAGTGTCAAGTGGGATGTGGAGGAAGAGATTGCTAAAGCTAAGTGCTGGTGAGGAGAGGCAATGGGGATCAGATTGAGTGTGATGGGAAATTCATACTCACTTTTCCAGTGCGCAGAAGGTCATAAAATCTCTTCCTGCATTGAATCCAGGTTCTGCGGGTTACTGCTAATGAGTTGACCTCCTCTGCCACCTGGATCCACACAGCATTGGTTTGCTGGGGAGGCTTCTTCCTCCCTGAAGAAGGGAAGAGCTCCTCTTTATTTGCTCTTGCTACCTCTACTAAAGCCTGCAGGGCAACGTCATCAAAGCAGGGTGCAGACCTAGGTCTCTGGCTGGCCATTCTTCCTGCAGGTGCCTCTAACATGCAAGGGCAAAAGCTTGGCAGTCTGCTGAAGAACCAAGGCTTGTTGCAGACCTTAAATGCAGCAGCAATGATGACGTCATCGGAGGCGACTTTCAGACTGGAAAAACTCATTGGCCATGGGTTCCCACACGTTGGAACTCAATTGGCCAATTAAGTTAAAATGGCATCATTTTCCCACATCGATTTAGATTCGGGTGGCTAACACGGAATGCGGATTACACGACCCAAGCCCGCCCCAGTATCAAAATCCAGCCCATAGAGTACAAAAGCAAGGAAATTATGATGAACCTTTACAAAACACTGGGCTGGATTTTTCAATGGGGGCGCGTTGGGGGCGGGACTGCTGCTTGTCGGGTTTCAGTCCCGCTCCCAATGGCGTCCAGCCAACCCACGCTATTTTCCCTTGATTGACCTTGTTAAGCCCACATATGATGTTTCATCCGTCGAGAATTTTTGACAGATGAATTGTCAGCGTTTGACAGCTTTGAGAAGCTGTCAAACACTGACAATCTATGTTCTAAGGTGAGCCCTTGCACACAGGCTTACCAAAACCTCTTTCCTCAGCTGAAATCAGATGGCTGCTGCATCTCTGTCGTTGAGATGAGGCACCTCCGGATCCTCAAGGGTTGAAGCCTGCAGGAAGAAGCAAAGGTAAGGAAACTTTTTCTAACACTTTACACTCACTACTCATATTTACCTTTCCACACTTGCACCCATCACTCACCTCTACAGCGGACTTTTCGATCCCTCTTACCCCCGCAGACCCACTGCTCACCTCGCTTACCCTGGCGAGGTTCACAGCTGTTGGGAGGCCCGCACTTGTGTGGGTAAAATGGGGATAAGCCTCTTAACTGCCTGTTAGCTACTTGTTAACAGGCAGTTAATTGGCTCTAATCCCCTTCCCGCCTCGAGGAGACAGGTGCCTGCGCGAGTCGGGGACCCACCTCCTGGGAAGATGGCACGGAGGCGGGTTGGGAGCGGGTTTGGTACCCGCTCTCAGTTTCTGCCATTTTCCCGGCAGCCCCACCTCCATACCCGCCTCCCCAGGGCTGGGAAAATTCCCCCCAAAGGTTCGGCCTCAACTGGAGTATTGTGCCAATTCTGGGCACCGCCCTTTAGGAAGGATGTGAAGACCTTAGAGAGGGTGCAGAAAAGATTTACAAGAATGGCTCCAGCGATGAGGGATTTCAGTTACGTGGATTGACTGGAGAAGCTGGGGTTGTTCTCTTTAGAGCAGAGAAGGTTGAGAGGAGATTTGATAGAGGTGTGCAAAATCATGAGGGGTCTAGACAGAGTAGATAGAGAGAAACTGTTCCCATTGGCAGAAGGGTCGAGAACCAGAAGACCCAGATTTAAGGTGATTAGCAGAAGAACCAAAGGCGACATGAGGAAAAACCTTTTTACGCAGCGATTGGTTAGGATCTGGAATGCACTGCCTGAGAGGGTGGTAGAGGCAGACTCAATTACAGCTTTCAAAAAGGAATTGGATAAGTAGCTGAAGGCAAAAAAAAAGTCAGGGCTACAGGGAAAGGGCGGGGGAATGGGACTAGCTGAAGTGCTCTTGCAGAGAGCTGGCATGGGCTCGACGGGCCGAATGGCCTCCTTCTATGCTGTAACAATTCTATGATTCTATTCACCAGCCCCCACTTCCTGTGGAGATTCAGCAGAACCCAGTCCCACCCCAAATTCTCCTTCTCCCTCCCCCACCACCCTGATTGCACAAAAATCACAGTCCCAAATCTGAGGAATTTCTGTCAAAAAGGATTATCTTCATAGGCCGAATGGCCGTTTCCTGTTTTGAACCATTCTTATGTTCTTATTTGAGCTTTCAGTAAATGACATGGTTGTGGTGTATGTAACCTGTTCCACCTTAAGAGAACTACCTTAAGAGATGTACTACTTTCTCTTGGCTGCTGTATACTGTAATACCGGTGGTGACCACACCAGTATATAAGTGTTGTGTAGGGATTTGCTGGGCAGTTCAGCCCTGACCTCCGAATAGTAAAGACCTGTTAAAGTTATTCTTGTGGTCTGTGTCCAGTGATTTATAATAAGCATAACTGGGACACACAGACTTAACAGTGGCGACGAGTCCGATCTTACCCTGCGGCAGTTTTACATCCAAGGCAGCTTCGTCCTCAGAACGGGCGTCGAGAAGAGGCATCCGCCCTCATCATCCTGCTGAGCACCATCGCACGGGAGGCATCGAGAACCCGGGTTAAAAAGAAAAATTCTGACCACGAAGCCCTCCATAAGCGACAGGCAGTGATCATCCCTTCTACCACGGTGGTGGGTAAGCCGATCAGCGACACGAGCAGAAAGTCGGCCGCGTTGACTGTGGAGTGGGGGAGGGAAAACGGAGGAAAAAGGGTGGAGAACTCGACCACGGCCGGTGAAAAGGGCCGGGCTGCAATCGAGGCCGAGAGGCGCAGCGACTGGGACAGCTTAAGGCACGAGAGCCGCGGAGAACTCAAACGCAGCCAGTGTAAAGGACCAGGCTGCATGCGGGGCTGAGAGGCGCAACAGCAGGGGAAGCGTGAATGCCCACGGGAACCGCGGGGGAGTAAAAGCAGCGTCGGGGAATTGAGAACCGCTGGGGAGGCGAGAACGGCAGCAGCACGGCAATCGCCATTGCAGCCAGCGGGGGAAGAAGGCAAACGTGGGAATCCGCCATTGTAGTCGGCGGGGGAAGAAGACGAGCCCGGGAAAGACCGCCAAGCGCGGGAAGCCACCATTTTAGTAGGCGGGGGAAGAAGACAAGCGCGGGAAGCCGCCATTTTGAGAAAAGGAAAAATTTAAAAACTTGCAAGGATGCCTAAACATGGGAACATTAATACCTTTGATAGCGATATCGAAGATTGGACCACGTATGTAGAACGCATGGAAGTTTATTGTAAAGCAAATAAGGTACCAGATGATGAGAAAGCACTAACCTTATTAAGCTCAATGGGTGCGAAGACATACGGGCTATTGAAGCACCTTCTGTCACCAGATAAACCGGCGGATCAGACTTTCGCGAATATTGTTACTGTCCTGAAAAATCATTTAAACTCCACGCCGCTGATGATAGCGGAACGATTTAAATTTTACAGAAGAACGCAGCTGAAAGACGAAAGCAACGCTGAATTTTTAATTGAACTGCGTAAGCTATCAAAGTACTGTCAATTTGGAACAGGACTAGCAGATGCGCTGAGAGATAAATTTGTGTGTGGATTGTTAAAAGAAGGAACACAAAAGCGACTGCTTGAGGAGAATGATCTTACGCTTGATAAAGCTGTCACTATTGCAGCATCGCACGAAGCCGCAGCGAGAGGCACTGCGGAAATGCAGCTACGGTCACCGGAACTCAGCACCAATCAAATGGTCTTGGGTACAGTAAAATGTTATCATTGTGGAAAGACAACGCACGATCAGAACCAGTGCTGGTTCAAAAAATCAGGAATGCAGAAAATGTGGCAGGCTTGGTCACATTGCTAAAGTATGCCGGTCAGGAAAGAAGACCAGCAACAAAAAGTCACCGCAGGAAAAGTACAGAAAGGTACACAAGGTGACAGAGAACAGTTCGAACGAGCAGAAGTCAAATTCAGACTCCAGCAGTAATGAACTGGGTAGTCTAAGAGTACACAATGTTGGTAATGAAGCAGACCTCCAAACAATCTGGGTCACACTTCAGATAGTAGGAGTCCAAGTGAAGATGGAATTGGACACTGGATCGGCATTGACGGTCATGAATAAGCAAGATTACAAAAGGTTATTCCCACATATTCCCCTACGGGATACGGAGATTGTATTGAAAACATACACGGGGCAAAGAGTATACCCCATCGGGAAGATAGAGGTAAAGGTGGTCCACAAGGGCAAAGAAAGCCGAGGAATGGACTTATATGTGCTACCTGAGGGAGGTCCACCACTACTGGGACGGGAGTGGATTAGGAAAATAAATATGGACTGGCATTCCTTAAAAGCACTAACGGTAGATTCCGGTAAAAAAGATGTCAAACCTAAACGATTGTCCAGAATATTGGACGATGCTAAAGAGGTGTTCCAACAGGGACTGGGAACACTGAGAGGAATTACGGCAAACATCAAGGTTGAAGAACATGCAAACCCGAAATTTTTCAAAGCTAGACCGGTACCTTATGCGATACGACCTGCTGTGGAAGCTGAGCTGGAAGGGCTAGAACGTTCAGGAGTACTGTCTAAGGTAGACTGGAGTGAGTGGGCCACGCCCATTGTCCCCGTCATGAAGCGTTCATCGAGCAACAAGCCGGGGGAACCGGGGAAGGTTCGCATCTGTGGAGATTTCAAGATCACTGTTAATCCGGTGCTTCACACGGTGCAGTATCCGCTTCCGCGGATTGAGGATATCTTCGCTTCGTTGTCTGGCGGGAAACACTTCACCAAGATAGACCTGGCGCAGGCGTACTTGCAGATGGAAGTTGAGGAAGAGTCACGCCAGTATCTCACGATCAACACGCATAGAGGCTTGTACCGGTATAATAGACTGGTTTTTGGAGTGGCATCGGCTCCAGCAATTTGGCAGAGGGCCATGGAGCAGGTATTACAGGGAATTCCAGGCACACAATGTTACCTGGATGATATTCTGATTACAGGAGATGATGACGAGGAACACCTTGCAAATTTGGAACTGGTGCTCACCAGATTGAAAGAATATGGACTTCGAGTTAATCGCCAGAAATGTGAGTTCTTTCAGAAGCGGATCTCATACTGTGGTCATGTCATTGACCAGGAGGGGCTTCATAAGTCTCCTGACAAGATCGAAGCTGTTGTGAAGGCTCCCGCTCCGGATAATGTATCCCAGTTGAGGTCGTTCCTAGGGTTGATTAACTATTACCATAAGTTTCTGCCAAATTTATCCACGGTGCTGCACCCGCTGAACGCTCTTTTGCAGAAGGGAGTACCATGGAAGTGGAGCGAGGACTGTAAGAGGGCCTTTCGCAAAAGCAAGGCATTGATCACCTCAGGAAGTGTTGGCTCACTTCAACCCAACGCTGCCTATTCGTTTGGCTTGTGATGCTTCTCCATATGGTATTGGGGCAGTACTCTCACACAAGTTGCCAAATGGCCTGGAGAGGCCAGTTGCGTTCGCATCAGATCATTGACCTCCGCTGAGCGCAACTATGCTCAGATAGATAGGGAGGCTCTCAGCCTTGTGTGGGGAGTAAAGAAGTTTAATCATTACCTGCAGGGCCAAAAGTTTACGCTTCTGACAGACCACCAGCCGTTGGTATCCATTTTTAACCCTAAGAAGGGTGTTTCGGTGATGACAGCACAGAGACTCCAGAGATGGTCCCTTTTCCTAGGGGCACATCAATATCAGATCGAATTCAAAGGTACAAAGCAGCATGGTAATGCTGATGGGCTGTCGCGCCTGCCACTACCTACAGAGGAGGAGGCACCAACGGTTGACCCTGTTGAGTTATTTCACTCGACCATCATCGAATGTTTACCAGTCACCAATGCAAGTATTGAAAGAGAAACCAGGAACGACCCGACACTGTCCCAGGTCTATGAAGTGACAGTGAAGGGATGGCCAGCACATGGTGATCCACTGTTACCGGCATTCTCAGCAAGACGAGAACAGCTGTCCGTCTGTCAAGGAACATTGATGTATGGAACAAGGGTGATTATTCCTCCTAAGTTAAGAGAGAGAGTTCTAAAGGAACTGCATGAAGGTCATCTGGGGGGAGTCAAGATGAAAAGCCTTGCTAGGGCTTATGTGTGGTGGCCGGGTATCGACCAACAGATAGAGGATCTGACGAAAAGCTGCTCAGGGTGCCAAAAAGTGCAAAATGCACCTCCGATTGCACCGCTGCATCCATGGGAATGGCCTTCAACCCCATGGCAACGTGTACATATTGACTTTGCTGGTCCATTCATGGACTCCATGTTTTTAATTGCGGTGGACGCACATTCTAAATGGCCAGAAGTGATTAAGATGACTACCACTACCTCGGAAAAGATGATCGCGGTGCTAAGAACGATATTTGCAAGAAATGGATTGCCAGAACAAATATGTTCAGACAACGGACCGCAGTTCATGTCAGAAGAATTCCAGAAATTCATGAAGAAGAATGGGGTGAAACATTATACCTCTGCCCCATATCATCCGGCTACAAACGGGTTGGCCGAGAGATTTGTACAAACGTTCAAAAAAGCAATAAAGGCCATGAGCGAAGATCAGATTCCACGACAACACAAAGTGGACAAATTCCTACTGGCATATCGAAACGCCACTCATGCAGTGACAAACCAAAGTCCTGCCATGATGTTCTATAACAGGAGGTTGCGGTCCAGGTTGGACTTGTTAAAACCAAATGTGCGGAGGGAAGTTGAAAACAAACAGTTCCAGCATATAAATAACAAGACCACTCGGAGTTTCGAAATAGGACAACCAGTGTTAGCTCGGGACTATAAAAACGAGAAATGGCAATCTGGAACAATTCGGGCCAGACAAGGACCCCTGATGTACACGGTAGATATTGGTGAAAATGTAATACGGCGTCATGCTGACCAACTGGTAGAATCGAGAACAAGGGTCGAACCCATGGTTACGGCAGAGACAACCGTGGAAGAAGTTAGTGAACCTGAAGCATCTACCTCAGAAGTGAATGTACCTGATGATGATGTCCAATCCATAAGAGACCAACTAGATGAGTCACCCCAGCAACGAGAATCAGAGACCCCTGAAAGGCGTTATCCAACTCGAATCAGGAGGCCTCCTCAGAGACTGAATCTTTGAACTGTTTTGTATGAAGTTGTATATATATATGTTATTATGTTATGTTAAATGGGGATATAACTGTTAAGCTAAAAAGGGAGGATTGTGGTGTATGTAACCTGTTCCACCTTAAGAGAACTACCTTAAGAGATGTACTACTTTCTCTTGGCTGCTGTATACTGTAATACCGGTGGTGACCAAAACGGTATATAAGTGTTGTGTAGGGATTTGCTGGGCAGTTCAGCCCTGACCTCCGAATAGTAAAGACCTGTTAAAGTTATTCTTGTGGTCTGTGTCCAGTGATTTATAATAAGCATAACTGAGACACACAGACTTAACAATGGTCACATTCTGCTGCGTAAAGTTTTTTGTTTGCCTTCAAGTAAGAATAAATGAATTGCCTGAACAACTAGAACAATTAACATTTATATAGCCCCTTTAATGTAACAAACTTCCCAATGTGCTTCACAGTTCAGTGCTCAGGAGACCACTGAGCACAACATTGGTAAAGTCTAGTCTAGAGAGGGCAAAGAGGTAAATAAGGGTTTTGGGGCAGTGGGAGTAAGATTGAGATGGAGATGGGTGATATTTTGGACTTGGAAATAGACATCTCATCCAAAGACAGTACCTCTGACAGTGCAGCACTCCCCCAGTATTGGACTGGAATGTCAGCCTACATTTTTGTGCTCAAGTGAACCCAGAACCTTCTGACTCAGAGGCGAGAGTGCTAACCCATATTTCACCCACCATAAACTTGAGCTCATCCCAAACTCTGCTGCCCATATCCTAACTCGCACCAAGTCCCATTCGCCCATCACCCCTGTGCTTGCTGTCCTATATTGGCTCCTGGTCTGGCAATGCCTCGATTTCAAAATTCTCATCTTTGTGTGCAAATCCTTCCATGGCTTCACCCTCCCTATCTCTGTAACCTCCTCCAGACCTACAACCCTCTGAGATCTCTGCACTCTTCCAATTGTGACCTCTTGTGCATCCCCAATTTTCATCACTCCACCATTGGCTGCCGTGCCTTCAGCTGCCTAGGCCCTATGCTCTGGAATTGGCTCCTTAAACCTCTGCCCCTGTACACCTCTCTCCTTCTTTAAGTCACTCCTTAAAACCTTTGACCAAGCTTTTTGGTCACTTGTCCTAATATCTCTTTAAGTGGCTCGGTGTCAAATTTTGTCTGAAAACGCTCCTGCGACGCGCCTTGGGATGTTTTTACTATGTTAGAGGTGCCATATAAATGCAAGCTGTTCTTGTTGTTGTATGATGCAGGGTTTGAAGCTAAACTCAGGGTCAAGCAGGACCATGAATACTTCCATTGTACCCAAATCAAAATGGTTAAAATCAAATCATTCTTCTAGGTTACAGTTACCTGCACTAGTTTAATGGAGTATGAGGATGGCTCTTGGCTGAATCTTAAGCTTCCATTTTATAAGTGGCAAAACTATCTGCACCCCAAGCTTGGTTTTACTCTCCATTTATCCCAAGATTGAGTAAACTTCAATTTGTGCCCAGTTGTTTTATGCTGTCTCCTGGCTTTTAAAAAATCTTGGGGGGGAAATTGGTACTTTTAGCGCCCCGAAAAAGTTAGCGCCCCCGTGCCCGAAATTGAATGGTAGCACCCCAAGCAGGAGGCGGGGCTCTACTGGAAGTGCTCCCCCTTCCTCTTGGGGCGCTCCCATTGAATATCGCGGTGCTACGTGCAGCAGTGCCACGCACATCAGCACATAGCATCACGGCACTACAGGCCTCCCTCCCCTGAATAAAGGGAAGGGGCCTAGCGCAGTGCGCACCGGGGCCCTGCTGGACCACCGGGGAGCGGGGTGCCGGCAAAAGAGCCCAGCACTAGGAGTGCCGAGCTGACCGATCGCTGCCGGCACCCCGCAGGAAGAGACGAGAGGCCCCCAAAAAAATGGCCACCCGGTGTAATATATGTACCTTTAAGGGGGAGAACTACTTTTTACAGCTCCTGTATCCTGTAGTACCGGCAGTGACCACACCTGTAGATAAACCCTGAGTAGTGATCTGTACAGTCAGTTGCAGTTTGAACCCTCATTCAGTAAACACCTGTTGATCATTCCCTGCAGTCTGTTGTCTGATTATTGAAGGACACAACATTAAGATGCACGGATATAACATTGGCGACGACGCAGATTCGAACCTACCTGCAACTCTGCATCACCTCCCAGGGATTCGCTCCTGGAGTACAGTGGAAGGAGGTCGAGTCCAGAAGCACGGGCGTTGACCACGGGCAACCGCCCAGTCATCCAGCGGAGATTTGAGCATCGCAGGGGAGGCTGTCGAGAGCCAGGCTTGGCTTTCCAGTAACGGTGGTCCAGCGAAACGGGCTGGCAACAGGTACTGCGCAGACCCTTCCCGGACAGCGGCGGCTAGAGCCGACCGAGCGGCACAGAAAAAGGCCGAGCAGCGTCGACGGGGGAGAGAGAGAGGGCAGAGTGCACAGGGCGCAGCCGGTGTTCAGGACCGAGCAGCGTCAACAGGGAGAGAGACGAGAGAGAGCAGAGCGCAGCCGGTGTTCAAGGGCTGAGCAGCGTCAACGGGGGAGAGAGGCGCGCAGGAAAACGCGAGGGGCTGCCATTGCAACAAGGACCGCAGAGAGCAGCATTGGCAGCAGCGCAGGAGCAGCGCGCGAAACCCACAGGACGTCGCCATTTGCCACGAGGAGCGCCGAGAGCAGCGTTGGCAGCAGCGCGGGAGATGCCATTTTAAGCCCCAGCGGGGTAGAAAGGAAAGCACGGGAGACACCATTTTAAGCCAGTCTAACCACACCCAAAAATGCCGAAGAGTGGCAGTATCACAGCGTTCGACAATGAAGTCGAAGATTGGACGACACATGTCAAACGCATAGAAGTATACTGCAAGGCGAATGAAGTGCCAGATGACAAGAAAGCGCTGGTATTTTTGAATTCAATGGGTACAAAAACGTATGGCTTACTACGAAACCTAGTAACCCCTGAGAAGCCAGTAGAAAAGGATTTTGAAAACATAGTGTCAATCCTACAGGACCACTTAAACCCCACACCGCTGCTGATAGCAGAAAGATTTAAGTTTCACAAAAGGAACCAGCATAAAGATGAAAGTAATGCTGAGTATTTAATGGAACTGCGCAAGCTATCGAAACACTGCCAGTTTGGAACGGGACTAGCAGATACTTTAAGGGACAAGTTTGTGTGTGGGCTTCAAAGTGAAGGAACCCAGAAACGGCTTCTATCAGAAAAGGATCTTACGCTGGACAAGGCTTTCAGCATTGCAGTATCACACGAAGCAGCAGCACGGGGCGCTGCAGAGATACAACGGAGACTGCAAGAATATGGCACAAATGAAATGTCATGCGGAACAGTGAAGTGCTATCGCTGCGGCAGAACAACACACGACCAGAATGATTGCTGGTTCAAGGACAAAGTGTGCAGACAGTGTGGAAAAGTAGGACACATAGCAAGAGTCTGCAGGTCGGGAAAGTAAACCAGCAGCAAGAAATCTCCACAGGAGAAGAACAAGAAGGTACATAAGGTGACGGAGAGTAGTTCAGACGAACAGAAGAGTGATACAGACTCCGGAAGCAAGGAGCTGGGTTGTCTGAAACTACATAATGTGATCAAAACGGAGGATCACCAAACTATCTGGGTCACGCTCAAGATAGCAGGAGTCCAAGTGAAAATGGAATTGGACACAGGATCAGCCCTAACAGTCATAAACCGAAGGGACTACAAGCGGCTATTCTCACATATACCCTTGAGAGATACAAAGATTGTCTTGAAGACGTACACGGGGCAAAAAGTCTATCCCAAAGGAAAAATAAGGGTGAATGTTATATATAACGGCAAGGAAACACCAAAAATTGACCTATATGTATTGCCAGATGGCAGACCACCACTACTAGGACATGAATGGATCCGGAAGATACAGCTAGATTGGCATTCCATACAAGCACTGACTGTAGATGCCAAAAAGGATGACGACGTCACACCTGGACGACTGTCAAAAATACTATCTGACGCACAAGAAGTGTTCCAGCAGGGACTCGGAACACTAAAAGGCATAACAGCGACGATCGAAAGAGAGGAAAATGCAAGCCCAAAGTTTTTTCAGGCCAGACCGGTACCTTATGCGATCCGCCCAGCCGTCGAAGCAGAGCTGGAAGGTTTGGAACGTTCAGGAGTACTGTCCAAAGTGGACTGGAGCGAGTGGGCTACACCCATCATTCCTGTAATGAAGAGGTCGTTGAGTAATACGCCTGGGGAACCAAAGAAGGTTCGCATCTGTGGGGACTTTAAGGTGACAGTGAACCCAGTCCTTCACACTGTACAATATCCGCTTCCATGGATTGAAGATATTTTCGCCTCGCTATCTGGAGGGAAACGCTTCAAGATTGATCTGGCCCAGGCGTACCTGCAAATGGAGGTAGAAGAAGCCTCGAAACAGTACCTCACGATCAACACTCATAAAGGTCTCTACCAATACAACCGGCTGGTGTTCGGGGTAACATCAGCTCCGGCTATTTGGCAAAGGGCAATGGAACAAGTCCTGTAAGGGATTCCAGGGACCCAGTGTTATTTGGACGACATCCTGGTCACGGGCGAAAATGACAGTGATCACCTCGCCAACCTGGAGCAGGTGCTCACTAGATTGAAGGAATATGGGCTCCAAGCTAATCGCCACAAATGCGAGTTTTTCCAGAAGCAGATCTCGTATTGTGGCCACGTTATTGATAGAGGGGTTACATAAGTCCCCTGAAAAGATTGAGGCAGTAGTCAAGGCTCCAGCACCGGAAAATGTGTCACAACTGAGGTCGTTCCTTGGGCTGGTGAACTACTACCATAAGTTCTTGCCGAATTTGTCTACCGTACTACACCCACTGAACACCCTACTGCAAACGGGGGTACCATGGAAGTGGAGTGACGAATGTAAACAAGCTTTCCAGAAGAGCAAAGCATTGATCACATCAAAAGAGGTGTTGGCTCATTTCAACCCAGCACTACCAATTCAGTTGGCGTGTGATGCATCACCCTATGGCATTGGAGCGGTGCTGTCGCACAAATTCCCGGACGGCTCGGAGAGGCCAGTAGCCTTTGCGTCTCGGTCACTAACCTCAGCCGAGCGTAATTACGCCCAGATTGACAGGGAAGCCCTCAGCCTAGTGTGGGGAGTGAAAAAGTTCAATCACTATCTGCACGGGCAGAAGTTCACCTTGCTGACTGACCACCAACCACTTGTCTCCATCTTTAATCCAAAGAAGAGCGTTCCGGTGATGACTGCGCAATGGCTACAAAGATGGTCCCTTTTTCTAGGGGCGCACCAATATGAAATCGAGTATAAGGGCATGAAACAGCATGGAAACGCTGATGGGCTATCACGCCTGCCACTGCCTACTGCGGAGGAAGCACCAGCAGTGGATCCTGTCGAAATATTTCATTCGACTATAATTGAATGCTTGCCAGTAACTAACGCTGGTATAGAGAAGGAGACCCGGAATGACCCGACACTGTCTCGGGTATATGATTTGACGGTGAAGGGATGGCCAGCACATGGCGACTCACTGTTGCCAGCATTCTCATCCAGAAGAGAACAGCTGTCAGTATGCCAGGGGACCTTGATGTGTGGATCCCGAGTGGTAATTCCACCCAAGTTAAGGGAGAGGGTGCTCAATGAGCTTCACGAAGGTCATCTGGGAGGGGTGAAAATGAAAAGCCTTGCTAGGACTTATGTGTGGTGGCCGGGGATCGATCAGCAAATCGAGGACCTGACAAAGAGCTGCTCAGGATGCCAGAAGGTCCAAAATGCACCACCACATGCCCCTCTACACCCATGGGAGTGGCCCTCATCTCCATGGCAACGGGTGCATATTGATTTTGCTGGTCCATTCATGGACTCAATGTTTTTAATAGCCGTGGATGCGCACTCGAAATGGCCTGAGGTGATCAAAATGTCCTCCACCACCACGGAGAAAACTATTGCAGTCCTACGGACCATTTTTGCCAGGAACGGCTTGCCAGAGCAGATTTGCTCTGATAACGGACCACAGTTTGTGTCCGAAGAGTTTCGAAGATTTATGAAAAGGAATGGGGAAAGGCATTACACATCCGCCCCGTATCATCCAGCCACAAATGGATTGGCTGAGAGGTTCGTACAAACCTTTAAAAAAGCAGTAAAGGCCATGTGCGATGACGACATTCCACTGCAGCATAAGGTGGACAATTTCCTGTTAGCCTACAGAAATGCGACACATGCAGTCACCAACCAGGCCCCAGCCATGATGTTCTTTAACCGAAGGTTGAGATCTCGTCTGGATTTGCTCAGAGCAAATGTACGAAGAGATGTTGAGAGTAAGCAATTCCAGCACATCAATGAGAAGCCGACAATGAGCTTCAATGTAGGGCAACCAGTCTTGGCCCGCGACTACCGAACAGAGAAATGGCAACCAGGAATGATATGCACACGGCAGGGGCCACTAATGTACACAGTGGATGTTGGGGAGAACATTGTGAGATGCCATGCTGACCAGATCCTAGAGTCACAGGAAAGAGTCAACCCCATGTCTCGGCCATACGTACCTGGTGAGGAACCCGACGTACAGGTCGCATCTACCTCAGAAACAATAGCATTGGAAGCTGATGAATCAACTGACGACAGGGTGTTAGAATCGCCTCCGCACCAAGAGCGAGACACTCGGGAAAGGTGTTATCCAGAAAGAATCAGGAAGCCTCCACAAAGACTGAATTTATAAATAGACTATTTTCAGTTAATGTTGCATGTTAAAAGTGTTAATTGTAATTAGTTTGATATTTAATTGTTAAATGAGTGTTATGGTACTGTTAATCTAAAAGGGGAGGAATTGTAATGTATGTACCTTTTTAAGGGGGAGAACTACTGTTTACAGCTCCTGTATCCTGTAGTACCGGCAGTGACCACACCTGTATATAAACCCTGAGTAGTGATCTGTACAGTCAGTTGCAGTTTGAACCCTCATTCAGTAAACACCTGTTGATCGTTCCCTGCAGTCTGTTGTCTGATTATTGAAGGACACAACATTAAGATACACGGATATAACACCCGGCACCTGCCCTTTAATTTGCACCGCCCCGGCCGCAAAAATATCATCCTGACCCTGTCGGACATAGCGTCCGGCGGTAAGTCGGGGGCGCGAGCCAAGTTTGCAGCCGGGGAGCAAGCGGGGCACTGCGCATGGCGATGACGTCATCACCGGCGGCGCAGTGCCACGGGGCGCTACCGGCTACCACCGCCGCTAACCTACCACTGAATTTCGCGGGATGCGTTAGCAGCACACACCAGGGTGCTAGGTGCTTTGCGCCCCATTAACGCCCCCTCGGAGCGCTAATGAGAAGTGCAAAACAACCAAATTCCCCCCCGCCCCCCCCCAAGTCTTTTATAAACACAGACACATTCACTTCAACTGACTAGCAAAGCAGCACCTAAAGTGAACAGCCTGCCAGAGGCAATATCTTACTCTGCATTGCAGAATTTATACAGTGTGAACAAATGAAGAGGGAAACAGAATTTGACATTTAATATGTGTCACAATAATTCATTTGTACTGTGAAATAGGTAGCATCTATTAAATGTGCTGAGTGATGTCATTGTATAGCATGGCCATAAGGTGGCAGACTTAACTGCAACCTCGAGAAGATTCCTACTTAGATTTTTCTCACTATGACATAGGGGCCTAGAAATTCACTAGCCTTAGCGCCGCTTTTGAGGCGCTAGAGGGACTAGCGCCAGAGTTATGGCCAGTTCAAAAATTCCCTGGGGCCCTAAAGCGGCGTTGCACCGGTAGCGCTGCGCCGGCACCGATGACGTCATCGGTGTGCGCAGCGTCCCGGTTGCCATGCCGACGGGCCCCAGCGCCGAAATTCAGTTGCGGCCGCCTCGCCCGTGGCAGCCGCAACTAAGACTCTGGCAACAGAGTCCAACATGTGTTTGCGCCGGCGCATTAAAGGCCCCGCGGCGGCCGGCCGCTTTCCCGCCGGCCGCCTGCCCGCAGCTCCCTCCCCGGACTTCTCCCCCCCCCCCCCCCCCCCCGGAACAGATGCAAGCCCGGCACTTGTCCGAGGTGCCGGGCTCATTTTTGAAGAGATTTGCGCGGGCCGCGGCCGGGTGCAGGCAGCTCCTCCTTAACGGAAGGAGGAGGCCTGCACTTCCCGAGCCTGCCGCACCGCAGCGGGCGCCGCAGCGCCGGAATAGCGCCGCAATGCGGCGCGTTGCGCCAGTTTTCAGGCACTAGAACCCTTCAGTAGCGCCGGCAGCCGTTTGGGCGCGGCGCTACTGAATTTTTGGCGCGCGCAAAGGGACTTAGCGCCAGCGCTAACTTCCGGCGCTAAAGCCCTGGCGCAGCGCAAACTCAATTTCTAGGCCAGGATTTCTTCTTTAGTGCCTAGGTCTTACGTATTGCCTGGATAGAATACAGACAGGAAGACCGTACGGGCTCCGTAACGGGTATGCAGTCCTCCCCGCTCAATTTTCCTTTCTGCAATCCACTTAGATGATCCTTAACGCTTAGGATATAAAGATGAAAATTTACGCCTACATCTTTTTTTCCTCTAAGCCAATGTAATTTAAAAAATTGCACATCTTGGTTTCTAATTTGAATAGAAAGAACTGAATTACCGAGGAGGGGGTGGGGGGATTCAAAAATTTGAACAAGTTAGAATAAGGGAAATTAATCCTTAAAGAATAAAAGGGCAGTCATAGGAAGGGTTAGGGACCAAAAATGAGATCTTCTTGTGGAGGCAGAGGGCACGGCTCAGGTACTAAATGAGTCCTTTGCATCTGTCTACACAAAAGAAGAGGATGCTGCTAATGTCACAGTTAAAGGAGGAGTGGGTGGAGAAATTGAATAGGATAAAAATAGATAAAGATGTGCTTAAAAAGGTCATAGTGTTCAAAGTAGAAAAATCACCCAGTACAGATGGGATGAATCTTCGGTTGCTGAGGGAAGTAAGGGTTGAAATAGCAGAGACCCTGGCAAAAATCTTTCAATCTTCCTTAGATATGGGAGTGGTGCAAATGTTATACCCTTGTTCAAAAAAGGGGCGAGAGATAAACCCAGTAACTACAGGCCGACCAGCCTAACGTTGGTGATGGAGAAACATCTACAGACCATAATCTGGGCCAAAATTAATTGTCACCAGAAAAACATGGGTTAATAAATGAAAGCCAGCACGGGTTTGTTAAAGACAAACCATGTTTGACTAATGATTGAGTTCTTTGATGAAGTAACAGAGAGGCTTGATGAAGGTTGATGTTGTCCAGATGGACTTTCAGAGGGCGTTTGATAAAATGCCACATAATAGATATTAGCAAAATTGAAGCCCATGGGATTAAAGGGCAGTGGCAGTATGGATACAAAATTGGCTAAGAGACAGAAAGCAGAGAGTAGTGATAAATGCTAGTGTTGTTGGGGAGGGTTTAAACTAAAATGGCAGGGGGTTGTGAACCTGTGCAGGGAGACAGAGGAAAGGGAAGCAAGGATAGAAACAAAAGACAGGAAGGAGAAAAGCAAAAGTGGAAGGCAGAGAAATCAAGGGTGTAAATCAAACAGGGCTACAGTAAATAATAATTCTAAGAGTATTAAAAATAAAACCTGAAGGCTTTGTGTCTTAATGCGAGGAGCATTCGTAATAAGGTGGATGAATTAGCTGTGCAAATAGATGTAAACGGATATGATGTAATTGGAATTACGGAGACATGGCTCCAGGGTGACCAAGGCTGGGAATTCAACATCCAGGGGTATTCAATATTCAGGAAGGACAGGCAAAAAGGAAAAGGAGGTGGGGTAGCATTGCTGGTTAAAGAGGAGATTAACACAATAGTAAGGAAATATATTACCTCTGATGATGTGGAATCTGTATAGGTAGAGCTGAGAAATACCTTGGGGCAGAAAACGTTAGTGGGAGTTGTATACAGACCCCCAAACAGTAATGCTGAGGTTGGGGATGGCATTAAACAGGAAATTAGAGACGCATGCAATAAGGGCACAGCAGTTATCATGGGTGACTTTAATCTATATATAGATTGGGTTAACCAAATTAGTAACAATACTGTGGAGAAGGAATTCCTAGAGTGTATACGGGATGGTTTCCTGGACCAATATGTCGAGGAACCAACTACAGATCAGGCCATCTTAGACTGGGTATTATGTAATGAGAAAGGAATAATTAGCAATGTTGTTGTGCGAGAACCCTAATAAGATAGAATTCTTCATTAAGATGGAGTGAAGTAGTTGACTCAGAGACTAGGGTCCTAAATTTAAATAAAGAAAACTACGATGTTATGAGGCGCGAGTTGGCTAGGATGGATTGGGAAACGTGGATAGGCAATGGCAAACATTTAAAGAGTGCATGGATGAACTACAGAATTTGTTCATCCCTGTTTGGCATAAAAATATAGCAAAAAAGGTGACTCAACCATGGTTAACAAGGGAAATTAGGGATAGCATAAGATCCAAGGAGAGGACATATAAATTGGCCAGAAAAAGCAGCAAAACTGAGGATTGGGAGCAGTTTAGGATTCAGCAAAGGAGGACTAAGGGATTACTTAAGAGGGGGAAAATAGGATATGAGAGTAAGCTTGCAGGGAACATAAAAACTGACTGTAAAAGTTTCTATAGATATGTGAAGAGAAAAAGATTGGTGAAGTCAAGCGTCGGTCCCTTGCAGTCAGAATCAGGGAAATTTATAATGGGGAACAAAGAAAAGGCAGACCAATTAAATACATACTTTGGTCCTGTCTTCACAAAGGAGGACACAAATAACCTTCCAGAGATTTCAGGGAACATAGGGTCTAATGAGAGGGAGGAATTGAATGAAATCAGTATTTGTAGGGAAATGGTGTTAGGGAAATTGATGGGATTGAAGGCGGATAAATCCCCAGGGCTTGATAATTTACATCATATGGTACTTAAGGAAGTGGCCCTAGAAACAGTCGATGCATTGCTGGTCATCTTCCAAAATTCTATAGACTCTGGAATAGTTACCATGGATTGGAGGGTAGCTAATGTAACCCCATTATTTAAAAAAGGTGGTAGAGAGAAAACAGGGAATTATAGACCAGTAAGCCTGACATCGATAGTGGGGAAAATGCTAGAGTCCATTATAAAAGATGTAATAGCAGAGCACTTGGAAAACAGTGACAGGATCGGACAAAGTCAACATGGATTTACAAAAGGTAAATCATGCTTGACTAATCTACTGGAATTTTTTGAGGATGTAACTGGTAGAATAGATAAGGAAGAACCAGTGGATGTGGTGTATTTGGACTTTCAGAAGGCTTTCGATAAGGTCCCGCATAAGAGATTAGCATGCAAAGTTAAAACACATGGGATTGGGGATAAGGTACTGTCTTGGATAGAGAACTGGTTGGCAGACATGAAGCAAAGAGTTGGAATAAACGGGTCTTTTCCAAGTGGCAGGCAGTGACTAGTGGGATACCGCAGGGATCGGTGCTAGGACCCCAGCTATTCACAATATATATTAATGATCTAGACAAGGGAACTAGATGTAATATCTCCAAATTTGCAGATGGCACAAAGCTGGGTGGACGTGTGTGCTGTGAGGAGGATGCAGAGAAACTCCAGTATGATTTGGACAGGCTGGGTGATTGGGCAGATGCATGGCAGATGCAGTATAATGTGGATAAATGTGAGGTTATCCACTTTGGTGGCAAAAACAGGAAGACAGATTATTATCTGAACGGCAATAGATTCGGAAAAGGGGAAGTGCAACGAGACCTGGGTGTCCTTGTGCACCAGACACTGAAGGTAAGCATACAGGTGCCGCAGGCGGTTAAGAAGGAAAATAGTATGTTGGCCTTCATAGCGAGAGGATTCAAATACAGGAGCAAGGATGTCTTGCTGCAGTTGTACAGGGCCTTGGTGAGACCACACCTTGAGTATTGTGTGCAATTTTGGTCGCCTTATCTGAGGAAGGATGTTCTTGCCATGGAGGGAGTGCAGCGAAGATTCACCAGACTGATACCTGGGATGGCAGGAATGATGTATGAAGAGAGATTGAGTCAATTAGGCTTATATTCGCTAGAGTTTAGAAGAATGAGAGGGGATCTCATTGAAACTTATAAAATTCTAACAGGACTAGACAGACTAGATGCAGGAAGGATGTTCCAGATGGCAGGGGAGTCCAGAACCAGGGGTCATAGTCTAAGGATAAGGGGTAAGCCATTTAGGACTGAGATGAGGAGGAATTTCTTCACCCAGAGAGTAGTGAACCTGTGAAATTCTCTACCACAGAAGGCAGTTGAGGCCAACTTATTAAATATATTCAAGAAGGAGTTAGATATATTTCTTAAGGCTAAAGGGATCAAGGGATATGGGGAGAAAGCAGGGACAGGGTACTGAATTTGGATGATCAGCCATGATCTCATTAAATGGCGGAGTAGGCTCGAGGGGCCGAATGGCCTGCTCCTGCTCCTATCTTCTGTGTTTCTATGGTAGTTTTTCAGGCTGGAGGGAAGTATACAGTGGTGTCCCCCAGGGGTCGGTATTGGGACCACTGCTCTTTTTGATATATATTAATGACCTGGACATTGGTATAAAGGAATAAAAACAGAAAATGCTGGAAATACTCAGCAGGTCAGGCAGCATCTGTGGAGAGAGAAACAGAGTTAACATTTCAGGTCAATGACCCTTTGTCAGAATGTGAAGGAATAAGCAATATACCTATTCAGAAAAATACACCATCCTATGAAAGAATTTTGATTTTATTGTAACATGACAAACTGGGCTTGGAAATCTAAAAACCTCACAATGGAAAAGCTGTGAACAGCATACAAGCTATTGAGATAAGATAAGTTGTTGACACTGAATCTATAGCCTTATTGAACCAGGAAGTTAGAATTTCCTGAAAGTCTGCAGCCTTTGAAAGAACACAATGGTATACCTTGTTAAAGTGTCTTAAACCAACACTTTGGGAAGAATCACATAAAATTAAAGAAACATATGCCTTCGTAAAAATAACATCAAATGAAACACGGAGACACAAACCAGTGTTACAAACATTTGAGGTAACTAAGAAGACAATGGTGCATCCGGTTGAGGTGTTTTTAATTTACACATTGTAAAAAGATACAAACAGAAGACTTTGGTAAGAATGACATCAAATAGAAACATCTGCTCCATACCATTTTTTATGATAAGTTTCGAACACCTAAAGGTAGAGACACAAGTCTGTAATGCTACAAGCTGATCTAACTGTAAAGATTGCAGAAGTCAGCAGAAAAATGACTAGAGATAATTAGCTTACATCAGCAGAAAACTTCAAAGGAAATACCACTGAGAAAGGGTATAAAAATTGGACTTTCAAATGGGAAGACAGATTCGCTGTAAAGAGGCAAAGTGATTCTCCGGCTTCAGAGACAAGCTCTGTTAATCTACAACTCTTTGAGTCTCGGGGATCAAAAAGGTACTTGTATTTGATTTTGGTGGATATCCTGGAATAAGACTAAGAAATGTAAAAATGTAACGAAGTTAAGATTTGAGAATAAGGATCTCTGATAATAAGATTGTATAAACTTTTTGTATTTGGAACTGTTAATGTCGCAATTGAAACACCTACATGTAATTACATGTCGGTTCTTTAATAAATCTATATATTTTTTTTAATTGTCTCACATAGTACTTCTGTATCAAACTCACGAACTCAATCTCTGCCACGGAAGCTCAACGTAAACTCGAGGAACAGCACCTCATCTTCCGATTAGGCACTCTGCAGCCTTCCGGTCTCAATATTGAGTTCAACAATTTCAGATCATAACCTCGGCCCCTATTTCATTTTCACTTATATTTTTCCACTCCTTTCCTTTCCCCCCCCCCTTTCCTTTTGTTTCTCTCTCACACCTGGCAGCTATCTTTTACCCTGCCAGTACACTTTACACCTAATCACAGCCTATTACCATCTCGTCTAGCTTCTAATCTCTTTTACTTCTTTTGGTTCTTTTATTCTTTTGTCCGATCGCAGCCCTGCCTTCGATCTAGTTCCTTTTCTCTCCAGTTTTGAAGAAGGGTCAAACCCGAAACGTCAACTCAAATTTCTCTCCACAGATGTTGCCTGACTTGCTGAGTTTTTCCAGCATTTTCTGTTGTTATTTCGTACACTCTTTGGTGAGGAGTTGCAGAATTCTGGAGGAGTTTTCCGGACCTTCATAATATCCGGAAGGTTACAGTCTAGCTAAACTTATTAAAAGTGCTATCTGGAGGATGGTAACATCTTCAGTCTGTTCCTTTCCTTTAGGGAGAGATAGTCTGGATTTTTAGACCCAATTAAGCGTCTTTAGAATTCAGCTACCTCTAACTTTAGTTGAAAGTGAACGTCTAGGGAATACGTCTGATCCGGGGTAGCCCTAAAGGGGCTAGGACTAGTAATAATCCCTTCAAGAACTGGAAAAAGCTGGAGATGGAACAGGTTTTTAAGCACGTGCAGGGGCAGGGAAAGGGGGGAGGGGAGGAAAGAACAAAAGGGAAGGTCTGTGATAGTACGGAAGGCAAGAGAGAGTAAGAGACATTAAGCGAGATTAAGAGATGGTGCAAGGCAAAGGGAGATGGTGATGGGACAAGTTAAGAAACAAAAGATGGCTCAGGATGAAGTGTAAATGGCACTGGCAGAATGAAAGTGAAGGAGAAATAATGCATTTTTGGAAGGAAAAATGAAAAGAGGCATTTTATAAATTTATAATCTATATACATTAAATTATACAATTTTAATTGGGGTGCTTTGAAGGTGGCAGGTTGAGAAGTTGAGAAGGTTGTTAAAAATGCATATGGAATCCTGGGCTTCATAAATAGAGGCATAGGCCAGAATTTTGCCTACCTGAGTGGGTCCGGTGTCGACGCTATCCGTGGAGGGTCACGACCCCGCTGCTGGCTCCATCCCGCTGCTGAAAATTAACTTACCTTAATGGGGCATATTATGCCCGCCCAGCGTGTTACCCAGCCCAATGAGATGGAGCGGGTCTAGTGATTCTTAAAGGGACCCTTGCCACATTAAATTTTAAGTTTAATCTAACATTGTGGGCATTGAATCTTTACTCTACAATAATATAATAAAAGTTATATATGAGTGACAAAGAAATATTTAAATAATATTATCATTAAGTAATATGATGCCATCTACAAATATGATCAAGAACATAATTTAAAAAGTACATTAATTGGAAGTTATTGGTGCTTTAGTCACAAATCTATAGACTTTTGTATAAGTAACTGGTACAAGTAAAAGATATGTGTGTATAGGTAATATATAAAATTAAGCAGATTTTAAATGTAATTGTAAAGGGTGAATTTACAATCTTATGCAAGTTCAGCGGAAGAGCTACGAAATCCCTGACAAACAGTATAAGTGGTGCTTACAATGTATTTCTAGGATTTCTGCAGTCCTTCTGTTGAAGTTAACAATGGACAAGTGAGAGAACCTCCACAGAAATTCACCCTAAAGTCTCAGACTAAAAAAATAAATTAGTTATATTCAGGGACTGAAAGCAAATTGAACCAGTGGAATGAGCAATGAGAATAAAATTGTTACAGTTGATGACTTGGTTTAATCTGTAACTGGACAATCGCAGTATACTGAGAAAAACCTGACCAGAAACAACACAAACATGAAACGTTAACTCTGTTTCTCTCTTCACAGATGCTGCCTGACCTGCTGAGTATCTCCAGCATTTTCTGTTTTTATTTCAGATTTCCAGCAACTGCAGTATTTTCTTTTTGTATTAGTGTTTAATTCACTGCCACCTCTCTTCCAGGAATGCCCACCTTGAAGAAATTCTGCTTTTCTCTGCAACGGGATTTCCATTTGTCTCTTTTACCTTGTTCATCTTCATTGCTTTCTGTCTCCCTTCTCGTGTTTGATCAGGTATCTACCAAAACTTGCTTTCACAGCCACATATCTTTCCTCAGCAACTGTCTCCGGCTCTGACTTACTCCACGTGGATTCCAACTGAAATTCCACCCTTCGTGTTTTGGATCCACCCAGGACTACAGATATCTCCAAGATATTCAGCGTTCCTCGAACCACTGCTCTTGCCATATCCTGGGATCGACGCTGAATGCCATGCGATGCCACATGCACACCCTTGACCTCTCTCTTCAGCAGCACCGACTCACTCTATCTCAAAGCTGTCCTGCTCCACAGTTCCATTTCATCCTTCGCCTCATCCGGCGCTTTAACAAAAAACGTTTTTTCTTCCTTTCAGGTGTCAAGGATCGCAAGCTTCAACGGCTCTTGGACACGAATGCCCCTCCGGAACCTTCTTCCTCTTCACTTTCATCTGACCCTATCCCTTCTCCCAATCTCACCCCCTGCCGTGTTTTCACTATCCCCTCTGACCATCCCCTCTCTGACCCCGAATGATCAGTCCTTAGCAAAGGCCTCAGCTTCATCCCATTACACCCCCACCTCAATGAATTTCGAGCTCGGCACGATGCTGAGCTCTTTTTCCGCCGCCCTCATCTTCATGCCCACTTCTTTGGCCAGGAGTCTTCCCCCCCCGCACGGCCGACCCTTTCTCCCACTTTCAGAATTCTCATTCTACCTGGACCCCTCCTTTTGGCCTCTTAACCTCTCTAGATCTTTTCATTGCAAACAGCCGACGTGACATCGGCCATCTCTATTTCTCTGCTCCCCTCACTCACTCCAACCTACCTCCCTCTGAACTTGCAGCACTCCATTCTCTCAGATCCAACCCCGACATTGTCATTAAACCTGCTGACAAGGGTGGTGCTGTTGTTTGACGAACTGACCTCTACCTAGCGGAAGCTGAATGCCAACTCTCCGACACCTCCTCCTACCTCTGCCTGGACCATGACCCCACTACCGAACATCAAGCCACCATTTCCAAGACTGTCACTGACCTCATCTACTCTGGAGATCTTCCCCCCATGGCCGCCAACCTCATAGTTCCCCAGCCCCGCACAGCCCGCTTCTACCTCCTTCCCAAGATCCACAAACAGGACAGCCCTGATAGACCCATCATTTCAGCCTGTTCTTGCCCCACGGAACTTATCTCTTCCTATCTCAACTCTATTTTTTCTCCCCTTGTCCAGTCTCTTCCCACCTACATCCGCAACTCTTCCAACGCCCTCCGCCACTTTAACAGTTTCCAGTTTCCTGGCCCCAACCGCCTCCTTTTCACCATGGATGTACAATCCCTCTACACCTCCATCCCCCACCAGGATGGCCTGAAGCGCTCCGCTCCTTCCTTGAACAGAGGCCCAACCAGTCCCCATCCACCACCACCCTCCTCCGTCTGACTGAACTTGATCTCACATTGAACAACTTCTCCTTTGACTCCACTCACTTCCTCCAAATCAAAGGTGTTGCTATGGGAACCCGCATGGGTCCCAGCTATGCCTACCTTTTCGTGGGATATGTGGAACACTCTTTGTTCCAGTCCTACTCAGGTACCCTCCCTCACCTCTTTTTCCGGTACATTGATGTCTGTATCAGTGCTGTTTCCTGCTCTCGCCCTGAACTAGGCAATTTCATTCACTTTGCCTCCAATTTCCACCCTTCACTCACCTTCACATGGTCCATCTCCGACTCTTCCCTTCCTTTCCTCGACTTCTCCGTCTCCATCTCTGGGGATAGGTTATTGACAAACATTCACTACAAGCCCATTGACTCCCACAGCTACCTGGACTACACTTCCTCCCACCCCGCCTCCTGTAAGGACCCTATTCCATTCTCCCAGTTTCTCTGCCTCCGCCGCATCTGCTCTGACGATGCCACCTTCCATACCAGTGCTTCCGACATGTCTTCTTTTTCCCTCAACTGAGGATTCTATTCTACTGTGGTTGACACGGCCCTTGACCGTGTCCATTCTATCTCCCGGACTTCTGCCCTCACCCCTGCCCCTCCCTCCCGGAACCACGATAGAGTTCCCCTTGTCCTCACCTTTCACCCCACCAGCCTCCACATTCAACAGATCATCCTCCGCCATTTCCGCCACCTCCAGCATGATCCCACTGCCAAACAAATCTTCCCCTCACCTCCCCTTTCAGCATTCCGAAGGGATTGTGGATGCATTGGTAATAATTTTCCAAAACTCCCTGGACTTGGCAAAGGTCCTGGCAGACTGGAAAACTGCGAATGTAACACCCTTATTTAAAAAGGGCAGTAGACAGAAGGCTGGAAACTATAGACTGGTTAGCCTAACATCTGTGGTAGGTAAATTTTTGGAGTCCATTATTAAGGAGACAGTAACAGGACATTTGGATTATCATAATTTAATAGGACAAAGTCAGCATGGTTTTATGAAGGGGAAGTCATGTTTGACAAATTTGCTGGAGTTCTTTGAGGAAGTAACATATAGGGTGGATAAAGGGGAACCAGTGGGCGTAGTGTATTTAGACTTCCAAAAGGCATTTGACAAGGTGCCACACAAAAGATTATTGCTTAAGATAAAAAATCACGGGATTGGGGTAATATTCTGGCATGGATAGAGGATTGGCTATCTAACAGAAGGCAGAGAGTTGGGATAAATGGTTCATTCTCAGACTGGCAATCAGTAACTAGTGGTGTTCCGCAGGGGTCAGTGCTGGGTCCCCAACTCTTTACAATCTATATTAATGATTTGGAGGAGGGGACCGAGTGTAACATATCAAAGTTTGCAGATGATACTAAAATGGGAGGGAAAGTAGTGAGTGAGGAGGACATAAAAAACCTGCAAGGGGACATAGACAGGCTAAGTAAGCGGGCAGAGATTTGGCAGATGGAATACAATACTGGAAAGTGTGAGGTTATGCACTTTGGCAGGAAAAATCGTGGAGCAAGTTATTATCTTAATGGCAAGAAACTGGAAAGTACTGAAGTACAAAGGGATCTGGGGGTCCTGGTGCACGAAACTCAAAAGGTTAGTATGCAGGTGCAGCAAGTGATTAAGAAGGCCAATGGAATGTTGGCTTTCATTGCTAGGGGGATAGAATATAAAAATAGGGAGGTATTGCTTCAGTTGTACAAGGTATTGGTGAGACCACACCTGGAATACTGCGTACAGTTTTGGTGTCCATACTTAAGAAAGGACATACTTGCTCTCGAGTTAGTACAAAGAAGGTTCACTCGGTTAATCCCGGGGATGAGGGGATGGACATATGAGGAGAGGTTGAGTAGATTGGGACTCTACTCATTGGAGTTCAGAAGAATGAGAGGCGATCTTATTGAAACATATAAGATTGTGAAGGGGTTGGATCGGGTGGATGCAGGGAGGATGTTCCCGATGATGGGTGAAACTAGAACTAGGGGGCATAGTCTTAGAATAAGGGGCTGCTCTTTCAAAACTGAGATGAGGAGGAACTACTTCACTCAGAGGGTGGTAGGTCCATGGAATATGCTGCCCCAAAAAGCTGTAGAAGCTACATCATTACATAAATTTAAAACAGAAATAGACAGTTTCCTAGAAGTAAAGGGAATTAAGGGTTGTGGGGAGCGGGCAGGAATTGGGACATGAGTCTAGGTTCGGATCGGTCATGGCCCTGTGGGTAGCGGAGCGGGCCCAGGGGCCGTGTAGCCTGATCCTGCTCCTATTTCATGTGTCTAATTCTGTTAGATTCAGGAGCTGGTTCTGTGATAGTAGATTGGCGGTTAGGATCAGATCAGCCATGATCTTATTGAATGGCGGAGCAGGCTCGAGGGGCCGATTGGCCTACTCCTGCTCCTATTTCTTATGTTCTTATGTTCATATGGATCGCTCCCTCCGCGACACCCTGGTCCACTCCTCTATCACCCCCAACATCCTTTCCCCTTTGCCCGGCACCTTCCCGTGCAAGCACAGGAGATGCAACACATGCCCTTATACCTCCCCCTTCCCACTGTCCAGGGCCCCAAACACCCCTTCCAGGTGAAACAGCGATTTACTTGTACTTCTTGCAATTTAGTATACTGTATTCGCTGCTCACGATGCGGTCTACATTGGGGAGACCAAACGCAGATTGTGTGACCGCTTTGCGGAACACCTCCATTCAGTCCGTAAGAGGGACTCCAAGCTTCTGGTCGCCTGTCACCTTAATTCTCCGCTCCACTCCCACTCAGACCTCACTGTTCTCGGCCTCTTGCATTGTTCCATTGAAGCTCAGCGTAAGCTCGAGGAACAGCACCTCATCTTTCGATTAGGCACTTTACAGCCTTCTGGACTCAACATAGAGTTCAACAATTTCAGATCATAACCCCGGCCCCTATCATATATATATTTTTTATCCACACTTTTTGTCTGTCTTTTTTTCTTCTCTCCCACATGGCAGCTGTCTTTCGTTCTGCCAGCGCAATTCACACTTCATCTAGAGCCATCCTTTGTTTCTTAACCTGTCCTATTACCATCTCCTTTTGCCTTGAATATCTCTTAATGTCTCTTAACCTCTCTTGCCTTCTATCCTATCACAGGCCTTCCCTTTTGTTCTTTCATCCCCTCCCCCCTTTCCCAGCCCCTACACTTGCTTAAAAGTCTGTTCCATTTCCTGCTTTTTTCCAGTTCTGACGTAAGGTCATCGACCTGAAATGTTAACTCTGTTTCTCTCTTCACAGATGCTGCCTGACCAGCTGAGTATCTCAGCATTTTCTGTTTTTATTACAAACATTTATTTAAATGATATATGTCATTTTTTTATAGTACAGATCAATTCACTGCAATTACTGTTGAGTTGGAAGGCAAGAGCTGAGAATGGCCAGTGAAAAATGTATTTCCCTCACCATCCAGGGTAGGAGGGGAGCCTTCAGCACTCACATCCCTTCAGGAATTTCTGAATTAACATTTACCAGTAGCTTTTCAAGTAGAACAGAATCTCCATCAATCTGTTAGCTGATGTAATCAACATGTTTTTATTTTGGTTTGTTTTCCATGCTGTCAATAATCAGCTGAAGCAATGGCCACGGAACTCCTGCCTCAGGTTGACAGACATGGTTCCCGAGCTGTGTGAATCCCGTGGCCATGCAGTGAAATTTAAAAAGTAAGTGAAAAAAGGCTCTTAAGTGCCTGTAAACTACCTGATAATCATCTCAATTGGGTCTCCCGCCACTGCCAGTCAGGTTGGCTCCACAATGACACACATGCCTGTGGGAAAGGCGCATAGGAGCGAGATGACAGTGGGTTCCTGACCTGCTGTCAAAAATAACAACTTTCCCACCCAACCCGCCACCAATCGTGCCCGCTACCACCCCAGAAAATTTAGGCCATAGAGTACAAAAACAACAACGTTATCTTCTCTTCTTAGGCAGTCCCTCGGAACCGAGGATGACTTGCTTCCACATTAAAAATCAGTTCGCAGGTGACTGATGAGTCCAATGCAGGACCTACAGTCTCTATCACAGGTGGGGCAGACGGTGGTTGAAGGGGCGGGTGGGTGGGGTGCTTGGGTTGACGTGCGCTCCTTGCGCTGCCTGCGCTTGGCTTCCGCTTGCTCGCGGCGAAGAGACTCGAGGTGTTTGGCGCCTTCCCGGATACTTCTCCTCCACTTTGTGCGGTCTAGGGCCAGGGATTCCCAGGTGTCGGTGGGGATGTTACACTTTTTCAAGGAGGCTTTGAGGGTGTCCTTGAAGCATTTCCTCTGCTCACCTGGGGCTCTCTTGCCATGCCGGAGCTCCGAGTAGAGCGCTTGTTTTGTGAGTCTCGTATCGGGCATTCAGACAATGTAACCCGTCCATCGAAGCTGATCGAGCATGGTCAGAGCTTCGATGCTGGGGATGTTGGCCTGAGCAAGAACACTGACGTTGGTGCACCTATCCTGCCAATGGATTTGCAGGATCTTGCGGAGGCAACGTTGGTGGTACCTCTCCAGTGCTTTGAGGTGGGGGGGAGGTTCCTAGAGAGCAAATAATAAAAATGACAACAGAGAAGGTCAAAGACTTAGGTAGCAGTGGGGAAATTAAAAACCAGAGCGTGTCAGGAAGGGGTAGAAGGTGTGGAGTAAAAGGTAAAGTAATAAAAAGGGCAATAGCAGGAACTAAGTGTCACAAAACATATTTGAAAGTTCTCTATCTGAATGCACGTAGCATTCGTAACAAAATAGACGAGTTAAAGGCACAAATAGCTACATATGGGTATGATCTTGTGGCCATTACAGAAACATGGCTGCAGGGTGACAATGCCTGGGAATTAAACATACCAGGTTATTTAACAATCAGGAAGGACAGGCAGGAAGAAAGGGGAGGTGGGGTGGCTATGTTAATAAAGGAAGGAATCACTGTAATACAGAGAAATGATATTGGGTCAAAGGATCAGGATAATGAAACAGTTTGGGTGGAGATAAGGAATAATAAGGGGAAAAAAACACTAGTGGGTGTAGTATATAGGCCTCCGAACAGTCGCAACTCGGTTGGACGGAGTATCAATCAGGAAATAGTTGAGGCTTGTAATAAGGGAACATCTATAATTATGGGGGATTTTAACTATCATATAAATTGGCCGAATCAAATTGGGCAGGGCTGCCTTGAGGATGAGTTCATTGAGTGTATTAGGGATGGGTTTCTTGAGCAGTATGTAACTGAACCAACCAGGGGGCAAGCAACCTTAGATCTGGTCCTGTGTAACGAGACAGGATTAATTAAAAATGTCCTAGTAAAGGATCCCCTTGGAATGAGTGACCATAACATGGTTGAATTCCATATTCAGTTAGAGGGTGAGGAGGCTGTATCTCAAACAAGCGTGCTAAGCTTGAATAAAGGAGACTATGAAGGTATGAGAGCGGAATTGAGTAAAGTGGATTGGGAAAATAGGTTAAAGGATAAGACGATACATGATCAGTGGTGTACATTTAAGGAGTTATTTTACAAATTCCAAAAAAAGTATATTCCACTGAGAAAAAAAGGGTGTAAAGGAAAAGACAGCCATCCGTGGCTAAGTAAAGAAATTAAGGATAGTATTCGACTAAAAACAAGGGCATATAAGGTAGCCAAATCTAGTGGGAGGATAGAGGATTGGGAAAACTTTAAAAGACAGCAAAAAATAACAAAAAGATTGATTAAGAAAGGGAAGATAGATTATGAAAGTAAATTAGCAAAAAATATAAAGACAGATAGTAAGAGTTTTTATAGTTATATAAAAAGAAAAAGGGTGGCTAAAGTAAATGTTGGTCCCTTAGAGGATGAGACCGGGAAATTAATGGTGGGAAATATGGAGATGGCAAAAACACTGAATGAATATTTTGTATCAGTCTTTACAGTAGAGGACACCAAGAATATCCCAACACTTGACAAGCAGGGGGCTATAGGGGGGGAGGAGCTAAATACGATCAAAATCACTAAGGAAGTAGCACTTGGTAAAATAATGGGACTCAAGGCGGATAAATCACCTGGACCTGATGGCTTACATCCCAGGGTTTTGAGGGAAGTGGCGGTAGGGATTGTGGATGCATTGGTAATAATCTTCCAAAACTCCCTGGACTCAGCAAAGGTCCCGGCAGACTGGAAAACTGCTAATGTAACACCCTTATTTAAAAAGGGCAGTAGACAGAAGGCTGGAAACTATAGACCGGTTAGCCTAACATCTGTGGTAGGTAAAATGTTGGAGTCCATTATTAAGGAGACAGTAACAGGACATTTGGATAATCATAATTTAATAAGACAAAGTCAGCATGGTTTTATGAAGGGGAAGTCATGTTTGACAAATTTGCTGGAGTTCTTTGAGGAAGTAACATATAGGGTGGATAAAGGTGAACCAGTGGACGTAGTGTATTTAGACTTCCAAAAGGCATTTGACAAGGTGCCACACAAAAGATTATTGCTTAAGATAAAAAATCACGGGATTGGGGGTAATATTCTGGCATGGGTAGAGGATTGGCTATCTAACAGAAGGCAGAGAGTTGGGATAAATGGTTCATATTCAGACTGGCAATCAGTAACCAGTGGTGTTCCGCAGGGGTCAGTGCTGGGTCCCCAACTCTTTACAATCTATATTAACGATTTGGAGGAGGGGACCGAGTGTAACACATCAAAGTTTGCAGATGATACTAAGATGGGAGGGAAAGTAGTGAGTGAGGAGGACATAAAAAACCTGCAAGGGGACATAGACAGGCTAAGTAAGTGGGCAGAGATTTGGCAGATGGAATACAATACTGGAAAGTGTGAGGTTATGCACTTTGGCAGGAAAAATCGTAGAGCAAGTTATTATCTTAATGGCAAGAAACTTGAAAGTACTGAAGTACAAAGGGATCTGGGGGTCCTGGTGCACGAAACTCAAAAGGTTAGTATGCAGGTGCAGCAAGTGATTAAGAAGGCCAATGGAATGTTGGCTTTCATTGCTAGGGGGATAGAATATAAAAATAGGGAGGTATTGCTTCAGTTGTACAAGGTATTGGTGAGACCGCACCTGGAATACTGCATACAGTTTTGGTGTCCATACTTAAGAAAGGACATACTTGCTCTCGAGTCAGTACAAAGAAGGTTCACTCGATTAATCCCGGGGATGAGGGGATGGACATATGAGGAGAGGTTGAGTAGATTGGGACTCTACTCATTGGAGTTCAGAAGAATGAGAGGCGATCTTATTGAAACATATAAGATTATGAAGGGGTTGGATCGGGTGGATGCAGGGAGGATGTTCCAGATGATGGGTGAAACTAGAACTAGGGGGCATAGTCTTAGAATAAGGGGCTGCTCTTTCAAAACTGAGATGAGGAGGAACTACTTCACTCAGAGGGTGGTAGGTCCATGGAATATGCTGCCCCAAAAAGCTGTCGAAGCTACATCATTACATAAATTTAAAACAGAAATAGACAGTTTCCTAGTAGAAAAGGGAATTAAGGGTTACGGGGAGCAGGCAGGAATTTGGACATGAGTCTAGGTTCGGATAGGTCATGGCCCTGTGGATAGCGGAGCGGGCCCAGGGGCCGTGTAGCCTGATCCTGCTCCTGTTTTCGTGTGCCTAATGCTGTTAGATTCAGGAGATAGTCCTGTCATAGTGGATTGGCGGTTAGGATCAGATCAGCCATGATCTTATTGAATGGCGGAGCAGGCTCGAGGGGCCAATTGGCCTACTCCTGCTCCTATTTCTTATGTTCTTATGTTCTTATGTGCCTGCAGTACATGGTCCATGTCTCTGAGGCATACAGTAAGGCAGGTATCACTGCTGCCCTGTAGACTGATGGGCCTTCAATAACCACAAAACTAGAAGTTATAGACTTAAACAAGTTGGCTTTTAATCGCTAAGATCAGAGCTAACATCTCAACACGCCGACTGGTTCACAGGAATGAGTCATACAGATCCTGGGATCTTTATGTAAGAGAAGTCAGGGGCAGAGCCAAGAGCCAAGACCTGGAACCTCCCAGGTTAGTCGGGAAAGAGGAAGTGAAACTATACACAGTGGGGGAGGGTAATATACATGAGTGCAAAACGAATACAGGATCAAGACAAACAGATTTCATTACATTCACCCCTTCTATAGATTTAGTCCATCGGGGTGATGTTTCTTAAAAGTTGGTATAAGTGAGTCTGTCAGGAGGTTTTGCAGTTCTCAGTGATCAGCGCAAAGCCGGTTGGGGTGCCTCTAGGGGAGTGGATTCTGGTTCCTCCGCTGTCCGGGCCTCCGCAGTGTCTTCCAGGTTATCTGCAGTGTCCTCCAGGTTAAAGTTGGGTATTGATACCTCTGGGCGTCCTGTCTCTTTGTAGTGTAGGTCTTCATCGGGTAGTCTCCCATCGTTCTCTCCGCTCCCCGAGGGAGCGAGGTCTTTTATGGAAACAGTGTCCTCTCGCCCGTCAGAGTATTCGATATAGGCGTACTGAGGGTTTGCATGGAGGAGCTGTACCTTTTCCACAAGGGGGTCCGTTTTATGGCCTCTCACGTGCTTCCGCAATAGTACTGTCCCCGGAGACGTCAGCCACGTGGGTAGAGATATGCCCGAGGTGGATTTCTGGGGGAAAATGAACATCTTTTCGTGAGGGGTAGCATTACTGGCAGTACATAACAGAGACCTTATGGAGTGGAGCACGTCTGGGAGGACTTCCTGCCAGCGGGAGGTCGGAAGGCCTTTTGACTTTAAGGCTAACGTGACAGTCTTCCAAACAGTAGCATTCTCCCTTTCCACTTGCCCATTACCCCGGGGGTTGTAGCTAGTGGTTCTGCTCGTGGCTATCCCCTTCGAGAGCAAGAACTGGCGCAGCTCGTCACTCATGAATGACGTCCCCCTATCGCTATGTATGTAGTTCGGCATGCCAAACATGCAGAATAGATTACAGAGACACTTGATGACCGTGGCACTGGTCATGTCTGGGCAGGGAATGGCGAAGGGGAAGCGGGAATATTCATCAATGATATTGAAGAAGTATACGTTACGGTCGGCAGAGGGAAGGGGTCCCTTGAAGTCCAGACTTAGGCTCTCGAATGGCCGTGTGGCTTTGATAAGGTGTGCACGGTCAGGCCTGTAGAAACGAGGCTTGCATTCCGCACAGATGCGGCAGGCTCTGGTCATTGCCCTGACCTCCTCGATGGAGTGGGGCAGATTGCGGGACTTTATAAAATGGTATAGTCGGGTGACCCCTGGGTGACAGAGGTCGTTGTGGAGACCCTGTAATTTGTCCGTATGAATGCTGGCACACATCCCCCGCGATAGGGCATCTGGGGGTTCATTAAGGGCTCCCGGCCTGTACATAATATCATAATCGAACGTGGATAGTTCGATCCTCCACCTGAGTATTTTGCCATTCTTGATTTTCCCCCTTTGTTTGTTATTCAACATGAAAGCCACCGACCGCTGGTCGGTGAGCAGGGTGAAACATTTGCCGGCTAGGTAGTGTCTCCAGTGCCGCACTGCCTCCACTATAGCCTGTGCCTCCTTCTCGACAGAAGAGTGCCTGATTTCAGGTCCCTGAAGGGTTCGGGAGAAGAAGGCCACAGGTCTCCCAGCCTGATTGAGGGTCGCAGCTAAGGCAAAGTCTGACGCATCGCTTTCGACTTGAAAGGGAATGCATTCGTCCACTGCACACACTGCAGCCCTTTCAATGTCCTGTTTAATACTGGTGAAAGCCTCCCGAGCTTCAGCTGATAGTGGGAAGGATGTCGATTTAATGAGGGGTCGGGCCTTATCAGAGTAATTGGGCACCCATTGGGCATAATATGAAAAAAATCCCAGGCACCTTTTTAAAGCTTTGGGATTGTGTGGCAGGGGCAGTTCCTTTAGGGGGCGTAATCGGTCAGGGTCCGGTCCAATTACCCCATCTTCCACCACACAGCCGAGGATACAGAGATGGGTTGTGTTGAAGACACATTTGTCTTTGTTGTACGTTAGATTCAGCTTTAGGGCAGTTTTTTAAAATCTCGCAAGATTTAGATCGTGGTCTTGTTGGTTGTGCCCGCAGATAATGACATTGTCCAGATAGGGGTAGGTAGCTTGTAGTTTATTCTCGTCAACCATGCGGTCCATCTCACGTTGGAAGACCGAGACCCCATTTGTTACCCCGAAGGGCACTCTGAGAAAATGGTAGAGGCGCCCGTTCGCCTCGAAGGCGGTGTATGGGTGGTCCTCCGTTCTAATGGGGAGCTGGTGATACGCGGATTTGAGGTCGATAGTTGAGAAGACTCGGTATTGCGCAATCTGGTTGATCATTTCTGACATGCGGGGTAAAGGGTAGGCGTCCAGCTGGGTATAAATATTAACAGTCTGGCTGTAGTCAACTACCATCCGTTTCTTTTCGCTATTTTTAACTATGACTACTTGGGCACGCCACAGGCTGGTACTGCATTCAATAATGCCTTCCCGCAGGAGTCTGTCCACTTCCGCCTTGATAAAGTGTCTGTCTTCCAGACTGTACCGTCAACTTTTGGTCGCTGTGGGCCTACAGTTCGGAGCGAGATTAGCAAATAAAGAGGGCGGGCTGATTTTTAAGGTTGATAGGCCACAGACTGTGAGTGGCGGCTGGGACCCGCCATATGCTAGCGTGACACTTTCGTGGTGGCACTGGAAGTCCAGGCCCAAGATTACATTAACACAGAGTTCTGGCATCACGAGGAGTTTAAAATCCTTGTAGTCCGTGCCTTTTACAGTCAGTGTTACCACACAGTAGCCCAAAATGTCCGAAGTGTGGGGCTTAGCAGCCATAGCAATTCTGCTCCGTGTAGGGGTTACCGTTAATGAGTGCCGCCGTACCAGGCTAGGGTGGATAAAACTCTCGGTACTCCCACAGTCAATTAAACATTTCGTTAAATTCCCGTTTACCTGTATGTCCATCATGGATTTTGTCAACGGGTGTGGCCTGGATTGATCCACTGTGATCGAAGCCACTGTTGGGCCCTGGGCGACCGTTGAGTCGGGAAAAGATGGCGGATCCCAAGATGGCGGCCCGCATGGCACGCACGAGGCGGTGACGGAGTTGGAAATCGGATTCCCCTGCAGACTTTGCTAAAATGCCCCTTTTTCTTACATTTGAAGCATGTAGCGTCCTTCGCTGGGCATCGTTGTCTGGGGTACTTGGCCTGGCCGCGGAAGTAGCATTTCAGGCCTCGAGACATTGCCGCTGTAGTAGGACTCCTGGATGAACTTCTGTGTGGGGACTCCGGCGGCGTAGAGCTGGTCTGAGACTTGGATGGGGAAGATGGCTGATTCCAAGATGGCGGCCCCCTCGGCGCGCACGAGGCGGTGAGGGCTGCATGGCCGGAAGAATAAGAGTCAGAGTTTTTCTGGGCCACGTCCAGCGATCACGCAGTGGCCACTGCCTTTTTTAAGTCCAGGACCTCCTTCTCCAGCAGTCTCTGCCGGATATAATTCGCTTTGAGGCCCATGATGAAGGAATCGCGGACCAATTCGTCAGAGTACGCGTTGGCCGTCACGGCCTTGCAGTTACAGTCCCGGACCAGGTCCTTTAGGCCCTGTAAGAAATCGCCCATTGATTCCTCTGGTCGCTGCCTGCGTGTAGCCAGCAGATGTCTGGCGTACACTTCGTTTACCGGCCTCTGGTATTGGGCCTTCAGGATAGTGATGGCCTCCGTGTAAGAGGTGGCATCCCGGATGAACGAATAAATCCGATGACTTACGCGAGTAGTCAGTAGACTCAGTTTATCTACCTCGCCAGCGGATGAGGCCCCCGCAAAGAGTTCGAAGCATTTGAGCCAGTGTCCAAATTGATTTGATGCTTCAGCAGAATGTGGATCCAAGTCCAGACACTCTGGTTTTAGGAGTCGATCCATCCTAGTATTCTTTAGTGATTAAAATTGATGGGCCTTCAATAACCACAAAACTAGAAGTTATAGACTTAAACAAGTTGGCTTTTAATCACTAAGATCAGAGCTAACATCTCAACACACCGACTGGTTCACAGGAATGAGTCATACAGATCCTGGGATCTTTATGTAAGAGAAGTCAGGGGCGGAGCCAAGAGCCAAGACCTGGAACCTCCCAGGTTAGTCGGGAAAGAGGAAGTGAAACTATACACAGTGGGGGAGGGTAATATACATGAGTGCAAAACGAATACGCCTATACTGCCAATGGATTTGCAGGATCTTGCGGAGGCAACGTTGGTGGTACCTCTCCAGTGCTTTGAGGTGCCTGCTGTACATGGTCCATGTCTCTGAGGCATACAGCAAGGCAGGTATCAATGCTGCCCTGTAGACCATGAGCTTAGTGCCGGGTTTGAGGTCCTGGTCTTCAAACACTCTCTTCCTCAGGCGACCGAAGGCTGCATTGGCACACTGAAGGCGGTGTTGGACTTTGTCGTCGACGTCTGCCCTTGTTGACAGTAGGCTCCCGAGGTATGGAAAGTGATCCACGTTGTCCAAGGCCTTGTCGTGGATTTTGATAATCGGGGGGCAGCACTGTGTGGCGGGGGCAGGTTGGTAGAGGACCTTTGTCTTACGGATGTTTAGTGTAAGGTCCATGCTCTCGTATGCTTCGGTGAAAGTGTTTACGATGGTTTGGAGTTCGACCGCCGAGTGAGCGCAGACGCAAGCATCGTCTGCATACTGTAATTCGATGACAGAGGATGGGACGACCTTGGACCTGGACTGGAGGTGACGTAGGTTGAACAGTTTCCCGTTTGTTCTGTAAATTAGCTCCACTCCAGTGGGGAGCTTACTGAGGGTGAGATGGAGCATTGCAGCAAGGAAGATTGAGAAGAGCGTTGGTGCAATGACACAGCCTTGCTTGACCCTGGTTCGTACGTGAATTGGGTCTGTGGTGGAACCGTTGGTCAGGATCACGGCTTGCATGTCATTGTGAAGCAGGCGGAGGATAGTGACAAACTTTTGAGGGCAGCCGAATTTGAGGAGGACACTCCATAATCCCTCACGGTTGACAGCGAGGTTGACAAAGCAACAACGTTATGCTAAACCTTTATAAAATACTGGTTAGGCCCCAGCTGGAGTATTGTTTCCAATTCTAGGCAAAACACTTTAGGAACGATGTCAAGACCTTAGAGAGGTTGCAGAGGTGACTTACTCTAATGATACCAGGCTAAGGGACTTGGAGAGACTAGAGAAGCAAGGATTGTTTTCCTTAGAGCAGAGAAGGTTAAGGGGAGATTTAACTGAGGTATTCAAAATTAAGAAGGGATTTGATTGAATAAATAAGGAGAAACAGTTTCCACTGGCAGGAGGGTCGGTAGCTAGAGGACACTGATGTAGGAACCAGAGGGGGATGAATCATAGAAAGATACAGTACAGAACAAGGCCATTTGGTCCATCTTGCCTGTGCCAGCTCTTTGAGAGAGCTATTCAATTAGTCTCACTCACATGCTTTTTCCCCATAACCTTGAAATGTTTTGCCCTTCATGTATTTATCCAATTCCCTTTTGAAAGTTACAATTGAATCTGCTTCCACCACCCTTTCAGGCAGTGCATTGCAGACCACAAACAATTCACTACATGATAAAATGTTTCCTCATGTCGCCTCTGGTTCTTTTTTCAATCACCTTAAATCTGTGTCCTCTGGTTACCGACCCTTCTGCCACTGGAAACAGTTTCTCCTTATTTAGTCTATCAAAACCGTTCAAGACACCCCAGGTCTCTCTGTTCCTGCACCCCCTTTAAAGTTGTACCATTTAATTTATATTGCCTTTCCTCATTCTTCCTACCAAAATGTATCACTTCACACTTCTCTGCGTTAAATTTCATCTGCCATGTGTCTGCCCATTTCACCAGTCTGTCTGTCTTCCTGGACTCTGTTACTATCCTCCTCATTATTCATTACATTTCTGAGTTTCGTGTACATCTGCAAACTTTTAATTATGCCCTGTATACTCAAGTCCAGGTGATTCATATATATCAAGAAGAGTAGTCGTCCTAATGCCGACCTCTGGGCAACACCACTGTATACTTCCCTCCAGTCTGAAAAAACAATGTTCATCACTATTTTCTGCTTTCTGTCCCTTAGCCAATTTTGTACCTACGCTGCCACTGTCCCTTTAATCCACAAGCTTTAATTTTGCTAACAAGTCTATTATGTGGTACTATGTCAACGGCTTTTGAAAGTCCATATAGACAACATTACTCTCATCAACCTTCTCCATTACTTCATCAAAGAACTCAATCAAGTTAGTCAAACACGATTTACCTTTAACAAATCTGTGCTGAAGATACATTTTTTTTAAGTAGCGAGTTGTGATGACCTGGAATTCACTACCTGAGAGGATGGTGGAAGCAGATTCAATAGTCATTTTCAAAAGGGAATTAGATATATACTTGAAAAGGAAAATTTACAGAGCTATGGAGAAAGAGCAGGGGAGTGGGACTAATTGGACAGCTCTTTCAAAGAGCTGTCACAGCCACGATGGACCGAATGGCCTCCTTCTGTGCTGTATGATTCTATGATTCCAATCCTTATCTTTGTGATGTCTATTCAGAATGCTGTAAATACAGAGTTCCTACCTATGTAAAGACAGGAGAATGCCACAGGCAAATAGTATGACATTCACCAGAACATTTCCCTTCCATGCTCTTGTTGCTGTCCCTTCCAATCTGCTAATATTAATAATGGGATACACTGTCAGTTGGATTGTTAAGAATAGATTGCTTGATAGGAGTGAGTATCAAGAACTCAGGCAGGGTGGCTAGCTTTTTCCGGTATATTCTCAGCTGAAGAAGGAATTCAGCTTCACAACATTTTTGTAGTGATTTGATTGGATGCTTCCTGCTACTTGCCAGGTTGGGATTGGAATTTCCTGCTGATTGCCAGTTTGGGATTGGAATTTTCTGCTGATTGCCAGTTTGGGATTGGAATTTCCTGCTACTTGCTAGTTTGGGATTGGAATTTCCTGCTGATTGCCAGTTTGGGATTGGAATTTCCTGCTGATTGCCAGTTTGGGATTGGAATTTCCTGCTGATTGCCAGTTTGGGATTGGAATTTCCTGCTGATTGCCAGATTGGGATTGGAAGTTCCTGCTGATTGCCAGTTTGGGATTAGAAGTTCCTGCTGATTGCCAGTTTGGGATTGGAAGTTCCTGCTGATTGCCAGTTTGGGATTGGAATTTCCTGCTGATTGCCAGTTTGGGATTGGAATTTCCTGCTGATTGCCAGTTTGGGATTGGAAGTTCCTGCTGATTGCCAGTTTGGGATTAGAATTTCCTGCTGATTGCCAGTTTGGGATTGGAAGTTCCTGCTGATTGCCAGTTTGGGATTGGAATTTCCTGCTGATTGCCAGTTTGGGATTAGTATTTTGATCAGCCATGATCTCATTGAATGGCGGAGCAGGCTCGAGGGGCCGAATGGCCTACTCCTGCTCCTATCTTCTATGTTTCTATGTATTTTTCCAATTTAAAAAATGTTGAGGTTTAATTGCACAGTTTTCTGCTGTTTACTTGTTCCTCATTGGTACCTATTGACTAAATTAAACAGTTTTAGATTTGTTCACATATACTTCATTGAAAATTTGGTTGATTTAACAAATATGTCCTCATTTTAGCCAACCACTAATTTTTGCCATCCAGACACATAACACCCTAATGTTCAATGCCTTTGAAATGAGCTAGAAGCACAACTTAAATAGATAGATATGGATGTTAGGAGATAGTTTATAGCAGCCTATATGTTGGGTATTTGTTTTGCTGACTTGCTCGGTTTCAATTGTTCCAACAGAACGAACAGTCTCAGCCATCCTTTCTGCCTAATCCACCCTTGCGGCCCTTGAAGAAAAAAGTGAGCACTAATGAAATTTCCACAGATGATGACTTCAATTATCAATATGTTGATGTCCCACCTATTTCATCAAATAATCCAGCACATGATTCAATTGATATAAAGCCACAGTCACCCATTTGTGAAGTTGACTCAATACCACCAAGTGTTGAGATGAATACATGTGCAGATGAAGCAAAACTGATTAATTGGGAAAATATACGTTGCCGAACAACCACCCCACCAAGCGTTTGCTGCCCTTATTCTGACATGCATATGTTAAGATACAAAGTTCAACAAATGAGGAATTTTGATAAACCCTCTGCCTTTTATCAACATCAGGAAGAAAGGATGATGGATTGTTGGGCAACTCCAGTTATAAATGCAGGCCCAACTTGCAGAATAATAGGTTTTGAGCATGCTCATCCCCTTTCAAAGTGGCAACTGCCAGCAAGACCAGAAACGGTGCAAGGTGACATCAACTATATAGATTTACCACAGAGTAAGTTGTTAGGTTATACAACAAAAGAGAATCAAATAGCTCTGAGCAAACCACCTTCATCAAATAGTGTTGAATACAATGAAGAAGATGCAGAGTGTTTTAAAAAAGTCAACTACGCTTCTGGTAATACACAGTCCATACCTACATCTTATGCTTCAGCAAATGAGTTTTTTGGATCAATCCGACAGCCGATGGTTTGTGATGAACCGAAGTTTCAGATCTCAAAACTAAAATTCCCTCATGCATTCAGTAAAACAGAAGTACATAAGCGATTACATGAGATAGCTCCAGAAAAAACAATGGATTATCGAGACAATATCTCCTTGGGGAGGAAGCACACTTTCTTTGGTTTAAATTCTTCTTATTTCCACAACGGAACTTTTTAATCACCCATGGCTTTTCTAAACCTTTGATAACATTAAAGGTAACAATGTCTTGCTTTTTGACGTATTGCACTTTATATATGAACAATTATTAGAATTTCAGAATACAGACTGCATTGTATCAATACAGAGAATTAATCTTCATTTTATGATTCGGCACTGACTGACTCCTCATTCTCAGTGATTTCAATCTTCATCTCATTTCTCTTAGCTCTCGCTCCTCTGAATTCACTGACCTCATTTTCTCCCTAAACCTATCCTTCCATATATACTCTCCTGACTATATTCACATCCACGCGCTTGCACTTGCCATCTCCCGTGGCCTCTCTCCTCCCATGGTCCCTATCATAGTCAAGGCCATCTCCAACCAACTTCCTTGTATCCCTTGACACCCACATCCCTACCCTATCACAACCCCATTTCCTTCTGTGTCCATCCGTGGAAAAAACTCTTCCTCCAAATCACTTTTAACTAAACTTTCTAAAACCCAACCACTTCACCTTTAGCCCTCCACTTGCCACAATTCTTCTGTGGCTGGCTATCTGCTTAACCATTCCTTCATATGATAGATTATGAAAGTAAATTAGCAAAAAATATAAAAACAGATAGTAAGAGTTTTTATAGTTATATAAAAAGAAAAAGGGTGGCTAAAGTAAATGTTGGTCCCTTAGAGGATGAGACCGGGAAATTAATGGTGGGAAATATGGAGATGGCAAAAACACTGAATGAATATTTTATATCAGTCTTTACAGTAGAAGACACTAAGAATATCCCAACACTGGACAAACAGGGGGCTAAAGGGGGGGAGGAGCTAAACACAATCAAAATCACTAAGGAAGTGGTACTCGGTAAAATAATGGGACTCAAGGCGGATAAATCACCTGGACCTGATGGCTTACATCCTAGGGTCTTGAGGGAAGTGGCGGTAGGGATTGTGGATGCATTGGTAATAATTTTCCAAAACTCCCTGGACTCAGCAAAGGTCCCGGCAGACTGGAAAACTGCTAATGTAACACCCTTATTTAAAAAGGGCAGTAGACAGAAGGCTGGAAACTATAGACCAGTTAGCCTAACATCTGTGGTAGGTAAAATTTTGGAGTCCATTATTAAGGAGACAGTAACAGGACATTTGGATAATAATAATTTAATAGGACAAAGTCAGCATGGTTTTATGAAGGGGAAGTCATGTTTGACAAATTTGCTGGAGTTCTTTGAGGAAGTAACATATAGGGTGGATAAAGGTGAACCAGTGGACGTAGTGTATTTAGACTTCCCAAAGGCATTTGACAAGGTGCCGCACAAAAGATTATTGCTTAAGATAAAAAATCATGGGATTGGGGGTAATATTCTGGCATGGATAGAGGATTGGCTATCTAACAGAAGGCAGAGAGTTGGGATAAATGGTTCATTCTCAGACTGGCAATCAGTAACAAGTGGTGTTCCACAGGGGTCAGTGCTGGGTCCCCAACTCTTTACAATCTATATTAACGATTTGGAGGAGGGGACCGAGTGTAACATAACAAAGTTTGCTGATGATACTAAGATGGAAGGGAAAGTAGTGAGTGAGGAGCACATAAAAAACCTGCAAGGGGACATAGACAGGCTAAGTAAGTGGGCAGAGATTTGGCAGATGGAATACAATACTGGAAAGTGTGAGGTTATGCACTTTGGCAGGAAAAATCATAGAGCAAGTTATTATCTTAATGGCAAGAAACTGGAAAGTACTGAAGTACAAAGGGATCTGGGGGTCCTGGTGCACGAAACTCAAAAGGTTAGTATGCAGGTGCAGCAAGTGATTAAGAAGGCCAATGGAATGTTGGCTTTCATTGCTAGGGGGATAGAATATAAAAATAGGGAGGTATTGCTTCAGTTGTACAAGGTATTGGTGAGACCGCACCTGGAATACTGCGTACAGTTTTGGTGTCCATACTTAAGAAAGGACATACTTGCTCTCGAGTCAGTACAAAGAAGGTTCACTCGGTTAATCCCGGGGATGAGGGGATGGACATATGAGGAGAGGTTGAGTAGATTGGGACTCTACTCATTGGAGTTCAGAAGAATGAGAGGCGATCTTATTGAAACATATAAGATTGTGAAGGGGTTGGATCAGGTGGATGCGGGGAGGATGTTCCCGATGATAGGTGAAACTAGAACTAGGGGGCATAGTCTTAGAATAAGGGGCTGCTCTTTCAAAACTGAGATGAGGAGGAACTACTTCACTCACAGGGTGGTAGGTCCATGGAATATGCTGCCCCAAAATGCTGTAGAAGCTACATCATTACATAAATTTAAAACAGAAATAGACAGTTTCCTAGAAGTAAAGGGAATTAAGGGTTACGGGGAGCGGGCAGGAATTTGGACATGAGTCTAGGTTCGGATCGGTCATGGCCCTGTGGGTAGCGCAGCGGCCCCAGGGGCCATGTAGCCTGATCCTGCTCCTATTTCGTGTGTCTAATTCTGTTAGATTCAGGAGATGGTTCTGTGATAGTAGATTGGCGGTTAGGATCAGATCAGCCATGATCTTATTGAATGGCGGAGCAGGCTCAAGGGGCCGATTGGCCTATTCCTGCTCCTATTTCTTATGTTCTTATGTTATGTTCTTATGTCCACCTTTGATGCTCTTGTCCCTAGCAAAAATGTTACTCTCCTCCATCTTCATTTCTTCAACTCCAAGAGGTGCAGATTTGAGTGGATCAGACACACAACTGGTTTTCTGAATGGTTTAGCCATCACCAGATCTAGCTGGACCACATCAAGAACTATAAGGCCTCACTCTCCTGTGGCAAAACCACCCATTTCAGAATCATCCTGGAAAGCACAGATAACCGCTGGCTTCTCTGCTTCATTACCAACTATCTTCTTATACCTATATTTCCTGCCCCCTCCACCTTCACAGCCAACAATAACTGTGAGGAGCTCATGGACTACTTTATCGAAGATTGAGACCATCTGTTCAGCTATCTCTGCTATTTTTCCCCTTCCCCTTGCCCTCAAGGTAATACCTCCTCACAGGCTCCCTCCTGCCTTGCTCTGAACCCACATTTTTCTCCAGTTTCTCTCCTATCTACCCTTATGCCCTCTCCAAGCTTATCTTGTTCATGAGATCCAACTCCTGCTCCCTTGACCCCCATGAACATGTTGTCCTCTTCCAAATCTGTGCCCATCTTTCCTGCAACTCCATGTTTGAACCATGGTGCATTATCCCTCTTCATCCTCCTTGACCTCTATGCAGCCTTTGACAGGGTCGACTGCACTATTCTCCTCCAATGCCACTCTGTTGTTCTGTTCAATGGGATTGCCATTGCTTGGTTACATTTTTACCTGTCTGTTCATAGCCAGAGCATTTCCACCATTGGCTTCTCTTCCTGCCCTGCACCGTTGCCTCCAGAGTCCCCCTAGGATTTGACTTTGGCCGCCACCTCTTTCTCATTTATATGCTGCCACTTGGCAACATCTTCCAGAGCCATGGAAAGCAATTTTAACCTAACTCGTCCATCGGAAAATTGACGAGATTGCGAGCAACACTGGACTTACACCTCACCCGATTTTACTCTCCATTAACATTGGGCGGGGTGTAAAACCAGCATTCCACCCTCTCCATTGGTTTCCCGTCTGACTAGTTAAGTTAAACGTACTCCCATGGGGTTAGCTTCCACATATACGTGGCCAACACGCAGCTCTACCTCTCCACCACCTCGCTCAACCCCTCCATTGCTTCTGTGTTGTCAGACTGCTTGTCTGATATCGAGTCCTGGAAGATCTGCAATTTTCTCCAGTTAAACATTGGGAAGACTGAAGCCATAGTCTTCGGCCCCTGCCACAAACTCCGTACCCCCACTACTGCTTCCATCCCCCTCCTCAGCCATTGTCTCATGTTGAACCAGATTTTTTGCAACCTGAGCATCCTTTTTGACCCTGAGCAGAGCTTCCAATCCTGTATATGCTCCATCACAAAGACTACCTACTTCCAGCTCCCTAACATTGCCTGCTTCCGCCCCTACCTCAGCTTTTATCACTTCCAGACTTGACTATTCCGATGCTCCCAACTCTCCGTAAACTTCAGCTCATCCAAAACTCTGCTTCCCATATTCTATCATGCACCAAGTCCCACTCAACCATAACCCCCTATGCCTCTCTGACCTACATTGGCTCCCGGTGCCCCCAATTACTCCAATTTAAAATTCTCATCCTCATGTTTAAATCCCTTCATAGACTTGCACCTCACTATCTCTGTAAGCTCCTCCAGTCCCCCCCCCCGCCCACCAAACTCCCTGCTCTGACGATGACCTTTTGAGCATCACCAATTCAATTCGCCCCACCATTTACATTGTTGTCTTCAGCCATCTGAGCCCCACCCTCTGCAATTCCCTCCCTAAACCCTTCCACCTCTCCAACTCCCTCTCCTTTAAGGGCCTCCTTAAAACTCACCTCGTTGACCAAGCTTTTGCTCATGCTTCTTAAAATGTCCTGCTTTGTCAGCATCCATTATTATCTGATTGTGCCTTTGTCAAGCACCTTGGAACGTTTTTCTACAGGCGCTATATGAATGCAATTTATTGTTACGATACTATGAAAATGATTTCTACTGATGTACTATCACTATTTCTCCAACCTCAGAATAACAAATGACAGCCATATGGAATATTTGTTTTTCAGTGCGAAGAACCAGGTTTGAGTAATACTTTGGTTTCAGTTTCAAGTATGAAAATTGGTCAGCATTTTTGATATTTTCAAATCTGTTAAGTGCAGAAAAACAATGATTAAAGAGAAAAGTGAATTCACCCAAATTGTTACATTAATATCTGCAGAGGAGATATCTGCACACTCAATCACCACATCACCATTTATTACCAAACGTACTACTTTAAAACCACAGAGGTGTGATGGAAATTTTGTGTGGACTGACCCACTGATACAACCTGAAATTCTGGTAGAGTGACGTAATGATTTGGGAATGGGGGGGAGGTGTCTGTAATTCATGGATTTCACTTACGGTGACTTTACAACTTTCATTCTCTTGCCATAACTTCAGTGGGAGATTGAAAGAACCCCCAGAGAAAGTGGGAATATCCATTTAACTATTTACACCTTGGCCTAGTAATGGGTTTGCCCCCAAAAACGGGCGCGGGATCGTGATGCGCAATCAAGCCTCGCCCGTTCAGAGGAATGCTGGCAGCATGTGAACTTCATGCTGTCTGTTCCTTTCCATGATTGTGGTGTTCAGTCCAGCACTGAACGTGCTGCTGAGTGGGTACGTGCTCATCGGGGACCCAAGTTCGTGCGAGGCTAGCTTCACTTAAAGCTTCCCTGTACTACTTAAAGGCTGTCTGCACCTCTTCAGGACGACAACATTCGTCCTCCCACCACTGCCACTCCGCCAGTGCTCTCGCTGTTGCCTGTCAGCAGCCAGCCCAGACTGCTGCCAAGGTGATGTAATCCCCAGCCGGGCCTTCTAGGCCCAGAGGTGCTCGAGGTCGTCCTGCAAGGCCATCTGTAGTCTCCCCCACTGCAAGTCAGCAGCCTTTCCACAGCCATGCTGCAGCCACTAGAATAGCACTTCATAGGAGCACTATGACAGGCAAAGGCACACGGAAGACAGGCACTAAGGGAATGCACAAGGGTGATTAGTTGATTTTGTTATGTCATATTGGATGCATTGTATAAAGTTGGATTGGAATGTTTCTTTTGTGGTGGCTTTTATTTCAGCATTGTGGCCAAGAGGACGCTGTGATGGTCAGTAACAGAGGGAAGGTAAAGTGCGGGAGTATTGTTCAATGGGGAATTGGGGTTGCAGTCACTGGTACCACAGTCAGATGAATCAATCATGGACAGCCCGGGCAGAAAAGGGCTGCCTAGGTTGCTTTCTCCCTTCAAATTCCTCCTCTACTGCTTCCTCCTCCTTCGCCTCCTCCTCTTCCTCCTCCTTCTCAGCTGGTTGTCGTATGTCTGGTGACAAAGGCCCTCATGATGGCGAGGTTGTGGAGCATGCAGCAGACCATGACAAAGCATGAGACGCACTCTGGTGAGGACTGCAGGGCGGTCCAGGCAGCGGAAACGTTTAAGGATACCAATGGTCAGCTCCATCAGATTCCGTGTGGCAGCATGGCTCTCATTGTATGCTGCCACATGTGATTGGGTTGCGGAGCGGAGTCATGAGCCAGGTGGTCAGTGGATAGCCCTTGTCCCCAGTAGCCACCCTCTAATTTGTCTTAGTGGCTCAAAGACTGAGGGAACAGCAGACTGGCACAGAATAAATGCATCATGACTACTGCCAGGATACCGGGCATTCACCATCGTGATGTACTGAGCATGGTCACACACCAACTGCACATTCAGCGAGTGGTAACCTTTGCGCCCGCAAAGATACGTGCGTGCAGTCGATGACATCCTGCATAACGGGGAAGCCCACTATCCTGGCAAAGCCACGTGCATGCTCTGCCTGCTTCTCTCTGGTCAGAGAGAAGACAATGAAATCCCCTCTCCTGGCATAAAGTGCATCTGTCACCACTCTTATGCAGCAGTGGACAGCGAACTGGGAGATATTACAGATGTCGCCTGCTCCAGCCTGGAAAGATCCTGACGCGAGGAGATTCAGGGTCACGGTCACCTTCACAGCCACTGGCAACACTGGCAGAATTTTGTAAACATCTCCTTCCTAAAGCGCAGATGCCTCACACACTACTCCTGGCTCAGGCTGAGGTAAGAGAATTGCTCTCAGAAGACCCTAGATGGGTAAGGCCTCCTGCTGAGAGCCCTTCTCCCCACCCCCTCTTCCCTCTGCGAGCAGCTGGTCCTCTTCTTCGCTGCCTCTGCTCCATCTCCCTGTCATGCTTCAGGCCAAGGGGGATGACAACTACAGCACCCATGACTGGGAGCAAGTGGTCTGACCAGAAACCTTGAAATCAGAACCAAGACCACCTCCACTCTCCCTTGCTCCCTTTCTCTCCCTGCACCTCACCAACTTTAAACAACTCTAGAAAGCTTCAAACACTTCCCCAAACTTACATAGAACCAGTCAAAATTAATCAGTAAATGACCTGTAAGTTGATGATGATCCCTTTAAATATCACTGGTGGGGGGAATTCCTTGCTGTTGCTGAATACATGTTCAGCTTTGCAAGGTTAACACAGGGTGTTAGTTCCAGCGTTGAGGACAAAAATCGCAGCACTGGTGTCAAATGACATCATGATATGCCTACTCTACATACTTCTGGCGCATGCTCCCGACGCTAACGCCCTCACCAAGATGGCATCTGGTGTGGCACGCACTAGAAGTCACAAAATGGCACCCGTAGTGCCGTAAAATTGGGTGCTACGGAGCCGAATTTTTCACCCTTTATCTCCAGTGGTTCTGCCAATCTCCCACCGACAAACCCTGTGGGAAATTCCAGGTGATGGTTACTTTATATCTGTCGAAGGCGTGACTCCAGTATAAATGTTCTTTTCCTGTACCCTCAGGGAGACAGCATTAATCCCTTTTTGCAACACTCTTTCATGCAACTGATACTGTAAGGCACAATTCTAGTGGGCACAGTTGCACCTTGTACATAACGGTTTGAAGTTCAGTTCACAGAATACCACCAGCAAAAACAGCAAACAGGCTACTTTGAAATGATTTGGTATAGGGAGGGAGGTGGTTCTGGCACAGGGGTCCGATTTGAGGTGCTCAGACAGTTACTATTATCTTCACAAATGTGTTCTGTCTACAAGCCAAGGTAGCACACAACCAGATAGAAGATCAAATGGTGGGCCAATCACGCTGCAACAGTTGTCACAAAATGAGGAGACTTTGGCTGTGAACCTGGGGTAGGATTGGTGAGGACAAGTTTGGAGGCGTGCTGCCACCCAGCAAATGTCTTCCATTTATTATTATCCTTCTTACACTGACTTACTTTGTTAATCCTCTTGGCATGGACTAACTTTACCCAGAAAGTGCACGATGCACAAAACGTTTTATGATTTTGCCTTTCTTTGAAGGCATTGTCTCAGGTGTGCACTGTCAGTCTTCGTCCTTCTCTTTCCCTATAGGTTCGTCCCTAGATAATGAGGGCAGAGCAAGTGGCACAACAGACTCTATCATATCTTGACAGGTTGTGTCAAGAATTCCACTTGGCCCAAGCACCGGCACAGATTACTAGAGTCCCAGAGCATGTAGGTAGCAAGTTGGAGAAAGATGCACATAGTGAATTAACAACTCAAACGTAAGGATGAGCAAGTGGAGGTAGCACGAGAGAAACAGGACAGAGCAGAACAGGCTGAGAGCCTATATCACATATCTTACAGTATCGGCAGGTGATTGGTAACCCATTGGGCCTTGCCTTGAGACAGGAGTTAATGGAGGAGCGCAAGGCCTTTCATCACATCTTTTGAACCCGTCATAAGCAGCTTGCAACAGCTGGTGGAGAATGTGCAGCAGTGCACCACAGACATCACTGCAGTCATGTGTGAGGAATTTATTCAGAGAACCATGGAGTAAGTGACACGTTAACAACCATCAGGGTAACTCAAGCCAGAAAGAATGTGCTGCAGAATAACTTCCTTTCACAAACACCATCACTGATGCCACTGAGGCTTTGGGCACCCACTTATATGTCACTGCCAGATTTGACAGACTGAGTGTTATACATCTCATCCTCATAAAGAAACTACTCGTGCAATAATGCTGGACGGCCAGCTGGTGGCGCTGTCCAAGGAGTATAAATACTTGGGCGTGGGCCCAGCTTGCAGGGACATTTTGTAAGACAGGAACTAGTGAAGTACAACTAGACCTCCATGTTCTGAAACAAGTTGATTAAAGCCTTGCTTTATACTCAAACCAAGTGCGTAGTGAGTTTTATTACATCACTGAGTAATCAGTTAGGAAGAGCAATGGTGTTCAGCTTAACCCACAGAAGAGACATCATATAGTCTGGTCTTATGCAAGTTACTAATCAATCAATTGGGATGCTCGGTACCTGGAGCAAGGGCTTTTTTTCAGGGTATTCATACGTCTTCCCATTCCAGGTAGGCACTGGCAGCTACTGTATTGTCAGACGTGGCTCCAGTTTTCACAGAGCCATTTCGTGACTCTGCACCCAGAGGTATTAAGGCCACCACAATCCCAATAGAGCCACAATACCCAATAGCAAGCTGCCATTACAGGTGCTCTGCCCACCCATAGAACACATAGAGATAGCCTTAGGGTATGTAGTAGACACGCACACTGTTTAGAGTTATCAAGAGAAAGCATAGGTGTAGGGTTTAGAAAACATAGGAAGTAAATATAGTTAAATAAATATTAATCTTTTTATTTCTCCTCAGTGTGGACAGTGTTTTTAGGGCTTTGGAAAGCTAATAAGTACTGTGATATTGTGCAACATTTTGGGGGAAACAATGGCCTGGAGTTGCCTTCACATTTACGCGTGTAATATGGGTGCAAATATGACTTAAAAGATCGTGGAATTTTGGGCATAAATTGGAGAGTTATATGTTGAACATCTTGGGGAGTTAAGGGTTAACATTTGAACTTCTTTGTATCGTGGAGCAACAGACTCTCAAATATAAACAGTATGACTTTCAAGTGCCATGAGAGGAATGTATAGCTTGTCTTCTGATACAAAAAAATGCAAGGAAATAAGAGACAGTGATGACATCAGCCATGAGCGATTAAAGATTAAGGGAAGTAGCTTTGGCGTAAACAACTACAACTGTTTATATGAGTAGTTTGTCTTCAGAGGATTCAGGAACAGATATGTCATGAGGTCTTATCTGTGACATTCAACTTTGACGTAGGCAAAATATGATGTATAATGGAGCATGGTTTTCAATAGTTCTTTAGAGAGCTCAAAAGATACAGAAACCGAAAAGCTGCTCTCTCTGTATACAGTTAGGCTGATCACTGTGCTATATATTAATAAAGTCTGTACCATATACTCTACCATCAAGTGTCTTGTGTTTACTCAAAACATATTGTTGTGAACCATAGAAGGAAGGAGGTTGAATGCTAACACTTGGTGGTATGAATGCATCCAATGAATGCGTGGACGGTGAGTATGATTTAATATTGATAGTGGGTATAACTAATTCCTTGGAATCACGATCTAGGGAATAGGATGGAATCAGACAAAATAGCCAGTTTTTGATCCAGTTCATCCCTTTGGAAATTTCTGATTGGATTAAAAGTAATGGGAACTTTATGGTTTTTTCAAGGAAATTTTGGATGGGAACTGGGTGCAGATTGAGCAGGCACTGGAGAATGTGTGTCTGCAGAAACAGAAAGATAGTAGACAGAAAATGTTCCTGTTTCAGCAGAAATTAAAGAAAAAGAGACAGATAACATACCTATTACAAGAGCTTTTTCTGGGAAAAGGCACCCTTTGGAGGCAGCAAGCTGAAAATAGGGTCTTGAAGGCAGAAATAGAGAAATTTAAGGAGTGTGTGATGCAGACAGGGTCCACGCTCTACAAGCTACTAATTCCTTCCTGGCTAGTCACGATGCTATGGAGCAAATGTGTGATGAGAGAGAGGAGTTGGGAGATAAAGGCCTAGAAATTCAGTATAGCCACTTTTGGGGCGGTAAAGTCGGGCGGCCGCTAAACTTTGCGCCCGGCGCAAAGTCGCGCCCCATTCGCCGATATTCAGTCACATCGCCCCAAGAGGTTGCTGCTGCGCAAAAACAGGCGATGCACGACTATCTTTAGGCGCTAAGCCGGCGGTGCTGAGCGATACCCCCGAGGCCGGGCGCAGCGCAGGTGCGGCGAGTTCTTGATTGACGGCAGACACTCTGGTGCCGGTCATCTCTTAAAGGGGGAGGGTGTATTTGTTTGCCTGCCACGCCCTGCACACTGAAGCCCTCAACCTAGGCCTGACCACTTCAGCTTCACCTGTACAACGCCCAGGACTATGGAGAAGGCCAGGGAGAGAGCGCAGCGCTTCAGTGATGGTGACCTGAGGCTGCTGGTTGGCGCACTGGAGCGCAGGCGCCATGTTTTGTACCCAGAAGGTGGCAAGAGGCCGCTGCCCAGCGCCTACCGGAAAGCCTGGAGGGAGGTGTCCAACAGGGTGTCTTCCAACAGCGTGGTTGCCAGGACTCCTGTACAATGCCGGAAGAAGTTCAACGACCTCATCGGATTGTCAGGGTGAGTACCCTTTCCAGTGTCCTCCTCATCCTTGCATGTGCACCTCACATTATGGGCAAAGGGACCTGAAAGCCCTAATGGCCAGCCCTCATCCAGCAGCTATGGGCCTGGCATGAAAATCAATTGCACATTCAGCACTTTACACTCTGTCCAAGCTATTCGACCATGGGAGGCATTGCAGACAAGATCAGGGCTACACACTGTCCAAGCTATTCGACCATGGGAGGCAGTGCAGACAAGATCAGGGCTACACACTGTCCAAGCTATTCGACCATGGGAGGCAGTGCAGACAAGATCAGGGCTACACACTGTCCAAGCTATTCGACCATGGGAGGCAGTGCAGACAAGATCAGGGCTACACACTGTCCCAAGCTATTCGACCATGGGAGGCAGTGCAGACAAGATCAGGGCTACACACTGTCCAAGCTATTTGACCATGGGAGGCATTGCAGACAAGATCAGGGCTACACACTGTCCAAGCTATTCGACCATGGGAGGCATTGCAGACAAGATCAGGGCTACACACTGTCCAAGCTATTCGACCATGGGAGGCATTGCAGACAAGATCAGGGCTACACACTGTCCAAGCTATTCGACCATGGGAGGCAGCGCAGACAAGATCAGGGCTACACACTGTATTTAGAGGCCGTCCTTTCTCTTGCAGGCCAAGGTTGCGCACAACCGGCGCAACCAAACTGAGACCGGGGGAGGCCGTCCTGACCTCAAAGAGCTCTCCGACCTCGACCAGCGTGGGAGCGCATTATGGGAGGCCGGCTGATTGGCCCCGTCGCCACTGGAGATGCCGACCCTGTTCTGGGCACCAATGGTAAGGGCATCACCTTTTGGACCTCTCTCATTCCACTTGCGCATCAGATCAGCATCCTTTGCCACTGTCCGACCAATGCGGTGAATGGCACCACTCATGCCTCCCTCGCTGCCGCCCTATCCTCACTCTAAAGCTACTCTTGTGCCTTCCTGCTTTCAGATGGTGAATCGCCAGGTGAGGAGGCGGGCCCTCAAGCTGCCACTGTCAGCCCTTCGGAAGACGAGGAGGAGGAAGAGGAAGCCGGCCCATCAGTGCCACCCTCAGCCGTGCCAGCCCATGGCGATGTAGGGGACACGTCTTCCCTGGAGGGGAGCCGGGGGGAAGGGTCGGAGGAGAGTGAAGCTCCGGGGCCCAGCGGCCTGCAGCAACGCGGGAGGGGTGGGGAAGCTCGGCGGACTTCTCCCCAGAGGGTGAGTGCAGCCTCCAGTCCTGCGACGGTGAGCGCAGAGGAGGTGCGCCTCCTAGAGGAAATGGCCGTCCAGGCTGAGCGCAGGCACACTGAGCTCATGGCTGCAGTGGGAAGGATGCCTGACTCCATAGAGTCACTGGCAAGGAGTGTCTAGGAATTCGGGGCAGCACAGGCCAGGAGTCTGCAACAATTCAGTGCAGCACAGGCCAGGAGTCTGGAACAGTTCAATGCAGCACAGGCCAGGAGTCTGCAAGACATCAATGCAGCACAGGCCAGCAGTCTGCAGGACATCGCGGCAGCACAGGCCAGGAGTCTGCAGGACTTCGCGGCAGCACAGTCGGCTTCTAGCCAAGTGCTCAGTCGTGCCGTCCATTCACTGGCTGGTGTGATGCGGACACAGACCAGGGCCACACGGGCACTAACTGCTGCCACCCTCGCTGGATCAGCCAGGCATCGCCAGGGCACTCGCCGCGCAGCAGCAGCCCAGCAGTCTGTCCTTCAGCTGTTTGCTGCGCATGCTGCAGTGCTGGCCCGTGCGAGTGCCAATGTGTCAGGCGACCAGCGAGCACCTGCAATCTGCCAGGTTGCCACCATTCCTGCAGCCGACACTGCCACTCCGCCATTGCAGCTGCCAGGAGCTGCTGGACACACTGCTGCCGCCCAGCCAGAGTTGGAGCAGTCAGCAGCCGGCCACTCCAAGGCCAGAGCTGGTGCAGGCCGACCCCCAAGGGCATCTGCCGTCTCGCCATCTGCCCCTCAGCAGCCTTCCCCCAGCCTTGCTGTAGCCGCTGGGGTCCCATTGAGGAGGAGCTGCAGGGCAGGAAGGGGCCACTCGCGGAAGCGAGGTGGATCACCCTCGCAGGAGAAAAAGTAGAAGGTGTGGCCATGTGTTTTTTTTATATATGAGGCCGAGAAGGTTTTTTTATATATGAAGGCCGAGGCTGTTGTGTTTTTTGATATATGAAGGCCGAGACTGGTGTCTATCTTTTTTTGTGTAAGGCCGAGACTGGTGTCTTTCTTTATTTGTGTAAGGCCGAGACTGGTGTCTTTCTTTATTTGTGTAAGGCCGAGACTGGTGTCCTTCTTTCTTTTTGTAAGGCCGAGACTGGTGTCCTTCTTTCTTTTTGTAAGGCCGAGACTGGTAGTTTTGTGTTTTTGGAGGGGGCTTCTCCACATGAGCATGTAATGTGGGAAGGGCAGAGGTGTTCAATAAATTTTTGTTGTTAAATTGCAGTGTGCATGGTTTTTTGGTTAAGTCCTGGTTGCCCTGCTCGGCTGAGGGCTTGTGGAGCGGCTACATTCATCTGCTGACATTGGCACAAGCCAGTCCCTGAGAGGGGGCCTAGAACCGACGTTCAATAAGCCGGCGACGGGCGGCCCTTGCACTTTGTGCCTCCCTCCTGTGCTGGTCCTCCTCCTCCTCCTCCTGCTCCTCCTCCTGAGGTGGTCCTCCAATCTGTGGTGGCAGTGGCTGAGTCCTGCGGATAGCCAGGTTGTGCAGCATGCAGCAAACGACCACGAAATGGGAGACTCGCTCCGGAGAATACTGCAGGGCTCCACCGGAACGATCGAGACAGCGGAACCGTTGCTTCAGGACGCCGATTGTTCGATGATGTTCCTGGTCGCTTGATGGCTCTCGTTGTATCCCTCTTCAGCAGGGGTGCTGGGTGCACGGAGCGGGGTCATCAGCCAGGTACACAAAGGATAGCCTTTGTCCCCGATAAGCCATCCTCGTGGGCGAGGCTGTGCCTGGAACATGTCTGCCACAGAAGTCTGTCGCAGGATGAAGGCATCGTGGCTGCTGCCTGGAAAGCGGGCATTGACAGCTAGGATGAGCTGCCTGTGGTCACACACCAGCTGTACGTTCAGCGAATGGTAGCCCTTCCGGTTGCGGTAATCCTCGGCATTCTCCAGAGGTGCCCGCAAAGCCACATGCGTGCAGTCAATGGCGCCCTGCACCATGGGGAAGCCCGCGAATGCTGCAAAGCCCATTGCACGCTGTTGCTGCTTGTCAAGGGCCATGGAGAAGGAGATGAACTGACGTCTCCTTTTGAAAAGGGCATTGGTCACCTGGCGGATGCAGCAATGCACGGCGAACTGGGAGATGTTGGCAATGTCCCCAGTAGCGGATTGGAAGGAGCCGGTGGCATAAAAGTTGAGAGCCACCGTCACCTTCACTGCCACCGACAGAGACGTCCTGCTCCTCAGCTGTGGCTGCAGATCAACGGCAAGCAGCTGGCAGATCTCTGTAACCACCTCCCTTCTGAATCGCAGCCTCCGACCACACTGCTCCTCAGACATCTGGAGATAGGAGAACTGCTGGCGGTATACCCTGGGTGGGTAAGGCCTCCTTTGCCGACGCCTGTTGTCCCCTCTCCGTCTAACCAGGGCTGCCACTCTCTCACGGCGTCTGTGAGCCCTTTGGATGTAATTGAGAAAGCCTGCGTTGACACCCATTGCAGCCCCCATAATATGCTGGCAAACAATGAGATATCAATGAAGGCAAAAACTTTTTGAAAGCTGTGGCCTGAAACCTAGAAGTACCTGTCCGAGTGTTGGGCCAAAGCAGGAAGCTATCTACCTTGGTCTCTCTCCAAAGATCCGTTTCGCAAGAAGGTGTGCTGCAAAATGGCAGCCTTTTATATTGCAGGATGAGTGCCCTTTAATTTGCACCCCCTGCGCCCCGCATCGGCTGAGCACCGTTCCACTTCACAGTCGCTAGGGGCGCCAGGCGCACAATGGGGCGGCGCGACTGAAGTTCCGGTTGGGGGCGCACAAAGGGCGTTGCACGAGGAAATGACATCATGATCTGCGCGCGCAGGCGAGCGCGCGCAAAGACTTTGCGCCGGCGCTAAATCTCTAGTGAAGTTGGGGCGAGGCGCAGTTCGCGCTGCGCCCGGGCGCAACCCGCCTAGCGCCCGACATCTACTCCTCCTAAGGCACTAACGGCTGCCGCAGCCAACTGAATTTCTAGGCCTCTGTGAATTGCAGTGAAAAACTAAGATGTGGGAGTTGTGAGCATGGTCTACAGGGATGCGGAATGGGAGTTGAAGTGTTGAAAATGTTGAGAGACATAGTTATAGCAGTTCCAAAGGGTGAACTGAGAAAAGGACTGAGACTCTCAACTGGATCTTCAGCATTCCCTTCACCCTTTACTCAATGTCATTACACCCTCTCATATACCAGAGATAAGTGTTAAGAATTGTGCAGGAGGGAATAGGCTTGGGTGAGGACACGGACTGTGAGCTTGAGATTTTGAATCAGTACAAAATTGGTTTAAGTAGAAAACATCATAAATTGAAGATTGGTTTAAGTGAAAAAGAATAAATTAATCTATGATGGAATAAAGGAGAACGAGGAAGGTCATATCTCTTCTACTGCATGGAACAGCACCAACCGCTGTACATGGCCTTCTTTGATCTCACAAAGGCCTTCGACACTGTCAACCGTAAGGGATTATGGAGTGTCTTCCTCAAATTTGGCTGTCCTCAAAAGTTTGTCACCACCCTCCGCCTGCTTCATGACGACATGCAAGCCGCGATCCTGACCAACGGTTCCACCACAGACCCAATTCACGTACGAACCAGGGTCAAGCAAGGCTGTGTCATCGCACCAATGCTCTTCTCGATCTTCCTTGCTACAATGCTCCATCGCACCCTCAGAAAGCTCCCCGCTGGAGTGAAGCTAATTTACAGAACAAATGGGAAACTGTTCAACCTCCGTCACCTCCAGTCCAGATCCAAGGTTGTCCCATCCTCTGTCGTCGAATTACAGTATGCAGACGACGCTTGCGTCTGCGCTCACTCGGAGGTCGAACTCCAAACCATCATCAACACCTTCACTAAAGCATATGAGAGCATGGGCCTTACACTAAACATCCGTAAGACAAAGGTCCTCTACCTACCTGCCCCCGCCACACAGTACTGCCCCCCGATTGTCAAAAACCAAGACAAGGCTTTGGACAACGTGGACCACTTTCCATACATCGGGAGCCTACTGTCAACAAGGGCAGACGTCGATGACGAAGTCCAACACCGCCTTCAGTGTGCCAGTGCAGCCTTTGGTCGCCTGAGGAAGAGAGTGTTTGAAGACCAGGACCTCAAACCCGGCACTAAGCTCATGGACTACAGAGCAGCAGTGATACCCGCCCTGCTGTATGACTCAGAGACATGGACCATGTACAGCAGGCACCTCAATGGGAGAGGTACCACCAATGCTGCCTCCACAAGATCCTGCAAATCCATTGGCAGGATAGGCACACCAACGTCAGTGTTCTTGCTCACAGCAAGAGAACCCCATGTGGGCAGAGGAAATGCTTCAAGGCCACCCTCAAAGCCTCCCTGAAAAAGTGTAACATCCCCACCGACTACTGGGAATCCCTGGCCCAAGACCGCACAAAGTGTAGCAGCATCCGGGAAGGCGCCAAACACCTTGAGTCTCTTCTCCGGGAGCAAGCAGAAGCCAAGCGTAGGCAGTGCAAGGAGCGCACGTCAACCCAAGCACCCCACCCACCCGCCCCTTCAACCACCGTCTGCCCCACCTGTGACAGAGACTGTAGGTCCCGCATTGGACTCATCAGTCACCTGCGAACTCATTTTTAATGTGGAAGCAATTCATCCTCGGTTCCGAGGGACTGCCTAAGAAGAAGAAGAAGAAGAAGAAGATCTCTTCTACTGTTCTACAGAGGTTTTTTTGTTTACAGTGACCGTCTCTTTCAAAAGCCTGTGTGAATGTTTCCACGTCACTGGTGGTGGCTCCACCCTCTGTTTCAAGATGTATTGTGTTTAGTTTAAAATATTGGTCTGAATTAAATTAGTTATTGAGGTTAACTAACCTATTAAATTGTGAAAACTAGACTTTTATTATGGCCATGGTGAAATGCTGGTTGTAAATTGTGTGAATGTCTCTAGTTCCAGACTTGAGACTATCAAATAAATAATTGGCATTTTTGCATTTCTGACCAATGTCAGGGACTCAATGATTTGAGGTGATTCTGATTGTTTAATCACCTTGGTGGTACTGGAATGTGTGACCAGGGGAAAAAAAGGAGAATGCTACTACTGTGTGTATAATAATGATCTGAAGACATCTTGTGGCTGGATTGTACTGCAGAATTGTTTCAGAGTGTTTAAAGTGGTATCGTGGTGTTGCTATTGATTTCTGCTGTTTTAACTGATTTTTAATTCCTAGGGCTGGATAAAAAAAATTGGTAACATGTTTGTGCCTTTGTGGCTCATGTTTTGAAAATTGGAAGTAAAAGAGAAGCTGAAATTTATTGCTGAATTTAATTGTATCAGGATCTTTGTGCAAGTTTTAAAGGCAAAACTTGTTATTTTGGGGAAAGAGTGAAAACAGGCACTAAGTAGGTACAGTACTAATAAGACATGCCTGTTTAAAAGTCTGGGTTTAGCTGACAATTTTTGGGCTAATTAGTGATTCCCATGATTTAAATGTGCCTGGAGACCTGGGAAGAGCCACCTCACTCCCCAGAAGAGGAGGAGAGTGAGAAAAAAGGCACTGCATCAATCACTACCACTGTCGCAGGCACCAGCTCAGGGATTGGTATCACATGTAACTTAAACTTATAGGCTAGGGTAGAACACGGACCCTCACAGTGGCATGCACCGAACACTAGCTGCCATCAGCCACGCAGGTGAAAGGGACACCATGGGTGTCACCTTGCCGGGGGTGGGGGTGGGGGGTGGGGGTGCAAGGTCGCACATTGGCACCAGACACGGTGGCATAGTGGTTAGCACTGTTGCCTCACAGCGCCAGGGACCCGGGTTCGAATCCGGCCTCGGGCGACTGTCTGTGTGGAGTTTGCACATTCTCCCCGTGTTTGCGTGGGTTTCCTCCGGGTGCTCCGGTTTCCTCCCACAGTCCAAAGATGTGCGGGTTAGGTTGATTGGCTATGATAAATTGACCCTTAGTGTTAGGGGGATTAAATACGTGGGGTTACGGGGATAGGGTGGGATATGTGTTGGTGTAGGGGTTACGGGGATCGGGTGGGATATGTGTCGGTGCAGGCTTGATGGGCCGAAATGGCCTCTATCTGCACTGTGGGGTTTCTGTGATTCTGTGTGATTCTGTGATTAGTTCCACTGTAGAGGAGTCAGATGAGGAACTCGCAGGGCCAAGCTTCAGAAGAAGACTGATGGGTTTGACAAACAAAATGCTTGGTGCAATTGTCAGCCTGCCTGAAAACTTACGGGTCGTGGCTAGGGGGAATGGAGGAGTCCGCCCCCAGCTTGGCCCGTGGCTTGACAGAGAGCCTGGAATCCATCCTCTCCAGCGTGGAGAGGTTGGCCAATTCCAGCCAGCGACATGTGGAGCCTAACATCATGCAGCGTCTGATGACTGAGGTCACAGCTTCCACTGTAGTCATAGTAGCTTGTATGGAGCGGCAAACTGCTGCAATGGAAGCCCAGCTCTGGGCTCCTTGGTTGAAAGGGGCTTGCAGAGAGTTTTGGCTGCCCAGATCACTGGGCTGACTAAACAGACGCCCCAAGGTCATGGCGTGGCAATCATGGAGCAGGAGCCTACTGGCCTCTCTCCAGATGGCAGCATTCCTGCTCCGACCTCCACCAATCCACCATTGCCCTTGCAGTTGCCTGTCAGCCAGGCGGCCCAGACTGCTGAAGCCTATGCTGAGATGGTGCGGTCTAAGGCTGAGCCATTATGGCCCACAGCCTCTCGAGGGCTTTGCAAGAGGACATCTGAACTGCGCTCTTCAGATTCTCAGCAGCCATCCACCTCACGTGGTGCTGCCACTCAGAATGCATTTCATAGAAGCACCAGAGTAGGCAAGCACACTTATAGATAGCCACAAAGGGTAAGCACCAGGGTCTATAGTTTAATATAAGTAAGTGCTGTTGGTTGTTGTAATGTTTGCATTGTTTGTTTTTGGTATAGATAAAGAGTGATTATAATAATTGAGTAGTGGTGGAATTGGTGGTATTTTTTACAATGTTCTTCATGGGGAAGGGTTTCAAAGGATTGAGTGCAGATGGTGGACTTCTTGATGGATTCTCAGTCCTGGAAGATAAGGTATGTGGCAGCAGTGCTCCGAAGTCTGATGGTGGAGGACATCTCTCAAAAGCAGTCTTCAATTAGATGGCGGCGAGTGTCCCTCCCAGGTGCAAGCCATCTACCTGGAACCCTCTGGTGCTCCCCCTAGTTGCCCTGATCTTCCTCCTCAACCTCCTCCTCCTATTCCTCTTGTGGCTCCTGAGATTGACCCTCTGGTACAATTGCTGGTGGTAACGGCTGGTCTCGCATGATCGCCAGATTGTGAAGCATGCAGCAAGTCAGCACGAATCTGGAGATTTTCTTGGCTGAATACTGCAGGGCACTGTTAAGTCCGTGAATGATTGAGACACGGACTAGCAGGAGAGAAAACAAACAGATCTTTACTGGTGAAAGGCATAAACGAAACTAAACAACAGAGGCTCTCTAGCGCCTTTTATACAGGGGTGGTCACTGCCAGTACTGCAGTCTGAGACCAGTTATTCTCTTAAAGGTACATACACAACAATTCCTCCCCTTTTAGATAAACAGTACATAACATTCATTTAACAACTAAATGATAACGAATTACAATCACAATTACTGTTGCTAGATACATTGGTTAAGTTTAAGCAATTATAAGTTCAGTCTTTGAGGAGGCTTCCTGATTCTGTCTGGATAGCGCCTCTTTGGGGTAACAGGTTCTTCTGGCAATGTTGAGTCGGAATCAATGTTGTTGTTTGGTTCATCTTCCAATATTACCGGTTCTGCGGTAGCTGCAATTGGAACGTCGATTTCATTACCAGGTGTATCAGATCGTGGTGTGGAGTTGACGTTTTCCAGTGACTCTAGAATCTGGTCAGCATGGCATCTTACAATGCTCTCCCCAACGTCCACGGTATACATGAGAGGTCCTTGTCGTGTACAAATCGTTCCTGGCTGCCATTTCTCAGTGCGGTAGTCCTGGGCCAAAACTGGTTGCCCTATCTTAAAACTCCTGGTCGGCCTTTCATTCATATTCTGAAACTGCCTGTTCTCCACATCTCTTCGGACGTTTGGCTTAACCAAATCCAAGCGGCATCGTAGTCTTCGATTGAAGAACATCATGGCTGGAGTTTGGTTGGTAACCGCATGTGTCGCATTCCGGTAGGCAAACAAGAAGTTGTCCACCTTGTGTTGTAGGGGTATCTCTTCATTACACATTGCCTTGATAGCCTTCTTGAATGTTTGGACAAACCTCTCGGCCAATCCATTAGTGGCTGGATGATATGGGGCAGATGTGTAATGCTTAACACCATTGTTCTTTAAGAACCTCCGGAACTCTTCAGACACAAACTGTGGTCCATTGTCAGAGCAAATCTGTTCAGGCAGCCCATTCCTGGCGAATATGGTTCGTAAAACTGTGATAGTTTTTTCCGTGGTGGTTGAGGACATTTTTATTACCTCTGGCCACTTTGAATGTGCATCCACTACAATTAAAAACATCGAGTCCATGAAGGGACCAGCAAAATCAATGTGCACCCTTTGCCATGGAGATGAGGGCCACTCCCATGGATGCAGAGGAGCTTGTGGTGGGGCGTTTTGGATCTTCTGGCATTCTGCACAGCTCTTGGTCATCTCTTCGATTTCTCTATCGATTCCCGGCCACCACACAAACGCTCTGGCTAAGCTCTTCATTTTTACCCCACCCAGATGACCCTCATGAAGCTCATTGAGCACTCTATCCATCAACTTAGGTGGAATTACTATTCTGGATCCACACATCAAGGTTCCTCTGCACACTGACAGCTGTTCTCTTCTCGGCGAGAATGCTGGCAGCAATGGTTCGCCATGTGCTGGCCATCCCTTCACCGTTAAATCATAGACCCGTGATAGTGTCGGGTCATTCCGTGTTTCCTTTTCTATGTTTGCATTCATCACAGGAAGACATTCGACTATGGTCGAGTGGAATAACTCCATTGGATCCACTGCAAGGTCTTCCTCTTCCACCGTCGGCAACGGTAGACGTGACAATCCATCAGCATTTCCATGCTGTTTAGTTCCTTTGTACTCAATGTCATATTGGTGTGCCCCTAGGAAAAGGGACCATCTCTGCAGCCGTTGTGCTGTCATTATCGGTACGCCCTTCTGAGGGTTGAAAATGGAGACAAGAGGTTGATGATCGGTTAGTAGAGTAAATTTTTGACCGTGCAGATAGTGATTGAACTTCTTCACCCCCCACACTAGGCTGAGGGCCTCTCTGTCAATCTGGGCATAGTTACGCTCGGCAGAAGTTAACGAGCGTGACGCAAAAGCTATCGGCCTCTCCAAACCATCAAGGAATTTATGTGACAGTACCGCCCCAATGCCGTAGGGAGACGCATCACAAGCCAGCCTGATTGGCAGTGCTGGGTTGTAGTGAGCCAATACTTCCTTTGAAGTGATTAAGTCCTTACTCTTCCGAAAAGCACGCTTACAATCATCACTTCATTTCTATGCTACCCCCGTTCGTAGCAGGGCGTTCAGTGGGTGCAGAATTGTCGACAAATTCGGCAAAAACTTATGATAGTAATTCACCAACCCGAGGAATGACTTCAGTTGCGACACATTTTCAGGCGCTGGGGCCTTAACAACTGCTTCAATTTTGTCAGGGGACTTATGTAACCCCTCTTCATCAATCACGTGGCCACAATACGATATCTGTTTCTTTAAAAATTCGCACTTGGGGCGGTTGGCTCGCAGCCCATGTTCCCGTAGTCTAGTGAGCACCTGTTCTAGGTTGTTAAGGTGTTCACTGTCATCTTCACCTGTTACAAGGATGTCGTCCAAGTAACACTGAGTCCCCGGAATCCCTTGCAGGACTTGTTCCATCGCTCTTTGCCATATCACCGGAGCCGATGCTACTCCGAATACCAATCGATGATACTGGTAAAGACCTTTGTGAGTGTTTATCGTGAGATACTTCCTAGAGGACTCTTCAACCTCCATCTGCAAATATGCTTGTGCCAGGTCAATTTTTGTAAAACGCTTTCCTCCAGACAGCGAGGCGAAGATGTCTTCTATCCTTGGAAGAGGGTATTGTACTGTGCGAAGGACAGGGTTCACCGTCACCTTGAAATCCCCACAGATGCGAATCTTCCTTGGCTCTCCGGACTTATTGCTTAACGTTTTCTTCATGACAGGAACGATGGGTGTCGCCCGCTCGCTCCAGTTGACCTTAGACAACATGCCCGCCTTCTCCAGATTCTTCAGCTCTGCCTCGACAGCTGGGCGAATTGCATATGGTACCGGTCTCGCTTTGAAAAACTTGGGAACTGCATTCTCTTCTATTTTTATCGAGGCGGTTACGCCTTTAAGCGTGCCCAGTTCTTGTTGAAATACCTCTTTGGCGTTAGCTAAGATTGTTGACAATCGTCCAGGAGTGACGTCTTCATCTTTTTTACCGTCCACCGTCATTGCATGAATGGAATGCCAATCTAAGTTTATCTTCCTGATCCATTCCCGTCCCAATAACGGTGGTCCACCATTTGGCAGTATGTCGAGATACAATTTCCGTATTTTCTTGCCATTGTATTCGACAGGCACCCTTATTTTTCCTCTGGGGTATACTTTTTGCCCTGTATACGTCGTCAAGACGATGGATGTCTCTCTCAAGGGTATGTGTGAGAATAGCCGCTCGTAGTCTCGTCGATTCATGACGGTTAGCGCTGATCCTGTATCCAATTCCATTTTAACTTGGGACCCTGCTATCGTGAAGGTGACCCAAATGGTTCGGTGATCCTCTTTTGCGATTACATTGTGAAGTTTGAGACAGCTTAATCTCCTGTTCTCGGATTCACTATCGCTCATCTGGTCTTCGGAACTACTGTCCGTCATCTTTTGTTCTTTCTTGTACGGTTCCTTAGTAGCCTTTTTGTTGTCGCTGGTCTTCTTCCCAGACCTACAAACTCATGCAATGTGTCCAATCTTCCTGCATTGTCTGCATATTTTGTCTTTGGACCAGCAGTCCTTCTGGTCATGGTTAGTTCTGCCGCAGCGATAACATTTTGCAAATCCCCGTGTCATTTCGTGGGTGCCGTATTCCTGTGGTTTTTGTTGAATTTCTGCAGCTCCCCTGGCTGCTGCTTCATACGATACTGCCACGCTGAAAGCCTTATCTAGCGTCAACTCTTTTTCTGCGAGTAACTTCTTCTGTGTTCCTTCACTCAGGAGTCCACAGACAAATTTGTCCTGTAGGGTATCTGCCAGTCCTGCTCCGAACTGGCAGTGCTTTGATAGCTTGCGTAGTTCCGTAAGATACTCAGCATTGCTCTCATCTTTGTGCTGAGTTCTCCTGTGGAATTTAAATCTTTCTGCTATCAACAGCGGTGCAGGGTTTAAGTGTTCCTGTAGGACAGCAACAATTTCATTAAAACTCTTCGCCTTCGGTTTGGCTGGAGTAATCAGGTCCCGCAATAGGCCGTACGTTCTAGCGCCCATTAAGTTTAACAATATCGATGCCTTTTTCCCCTCCTCTATATCGTTTGCCTCAAAATATACCTCGACTCTTTCCACATACGTGGTCCAGTCCTCTAATGTATTATCAAAAGCAGTGATACAGCCAGTCTTCGGCATCTTGCAAATCTAAAATGGCGCCTCCCGCGCTTTGCCTTCTTCCCCGATTTAACAAAATGGCGCCTCCCGCGCTTTGCCTTCTTCCCCGCTGTTGTTAGCGCTGCTTTCCACGGTTTCTTGCGCGTATTCTTTTTCTTTTATTATTTTCCCGTCGTGGAGCGGACCCTCTGGGACACTTCCCTCCCTCTTCTGAGGTCCGAACGCTGCCCAGCTTCGAAGCACCGGCCGCGCCCTGTATGCTCCACCCTCTCTCTCTCTCCTTGCTTCCCGACTCGCTGCCCGGCCCCGTTGAAAAGCCACCCGATCGAGCTTCAGCCCGCCGCAGCCCAGGAAGGATCAGAGCACTACCTGCCACCAGCCCGACTAGCTGGGAAACCACGGACCGAGGAACGCAGCCTGGCTCTGGACAGTCTCTCCTGCAAGTTTTTAAATCGATGATTGACGGTCGACGCCCGTTTCTCGAGTTTCAATGGCCTCTTTTTTTTTCTTTCTTCTGGCTCCGACCTTTAGCAACGTCGTCAGAGCTGCTGCTGAGTTGCAGGTAAGTTTGTTTCTAACTCGTCGCCAGTGTTAAGTCCGTGAATTATTGAGACACGGACTAGCAGGAGAGAAAACAAACAGATCTTTACTGGTGAAAGGCATAAACGAAACTAAACAACAGAGGCTCTCTAGCGCCTTTTATACAGGGGTGGTCACTGCCAGTACTGCAGTCTGAGACCAGTTATTCTCTTAAAGGTACATACACAACAGGCATCTCCTGACCGGTCAAGGTATCTAAACTTCTGCTTGAGGACCCCAATGGTCTGCTCAATGATATTCCTGGTGGCTGAGTGGCTCTCATTGTATAAGTGCTCAGCTGCTGTCTGGAGCTTTCTCAGGGAAGCTATGAGCCATGTCATCAGAGGGTATCCCTTGTCACCTAGTAGCCAGCCATGCACATTGAGTTGGGGCTCAAAGATCTGTAGGACGAATGACCATCTCATTATAAAAGCATTGTGGATAGCAGGTATTCACCTGCATGATGCGCTGCCGGTGGTCGCACACGAGCTGCACATTGATGGAATGTAATCCCTTCTTGTTCCTAAACACCTCCAAGTTTGAATGAGGGGCTCACATGGCCCCATATGTCCAGTCAATGGCTCCCTGGACCATGGGGAATCCCACAATCCCGTTGAATTCTAGAGCTCTCTGCCTCTGGTCTTCTCTGGCAATATGGAATGATATGTAGTCATTCCTCAGAGTGTATAGAGCCTCAACGACCTCCTTTATGCAGAAGTGCACAGGGGATTGTGAGATGTAACTGATATCACCTGTGGCAGCCTTGAAGGTTCCAATAGCATAAAGGTTAAGTGCTACTATGACCTTGACTGTCACGGGCAATGCAGTCCTGGCTGCACTGCGAGGTCTGAGTCTTCCTTCCACAAGGCCATAGATCTCAGCAATGACCTCCTTGGTAAAATGCAGCCTCCTCGTGCGCTGGTCTTGTGTCATGTGAATGTAGGAGTAGTGCTCACTGAAGACCCTGGGTGGAAGGGCCTCCTGCTGAGAGCCCTCCTGGCCCTCTCTCCTCCAGTAACTGTGCTGCTCTGCCTGACCTCATCTCCTCCTCCCATTCCTCCTCCAGACCAAGGGGGACCTCTAGCAAGATGCCCATGACCAAGCACTCCCTTTCTGTTGATGACTCCTATAAGGTGCCCAATAAGGTAGAGTAGCACAGCACTCACTCACTTTAGGTGAAGTCCTCAGAGAATTTCCGGAATAAATATTGATAGAGTTGGTGAAGTTTTGACAAAGTGTCCCAGAAAGTCTCCCGATGTATCTCAAAAGTCCTCTTCAAATGCAGTGTAGTCAGTCGATCTCAATCAGCAAGTGAACAATGAAAGCTGAGCATGGCTTTAAGTAGCGCTCGCAATCCTCACCAATTACTTATTTACTCCTATTCAGCTGGTCGCTGTTAGGAGAGGTTGTTAATTACAGTGCTGCCAGCAAAATGGAGTGCAGCCTCTTCAATGAACGTTAGGAGCCAATTTAATTGGTAATCAGAGGCTTAATCATCCTTGGGGTGGCCGTTCCTAACGTACACTTAAACTCCTTTACAAGATGGCGTCTTGCGCTAAAGGCAGGCTAACCAGGCATTGCAGCTCAAGACCCCATCTTGACCACTTCAGAAGCTCTTTAGCACCTAAACTACCAATGCTACAGAGGGGAAAATAGCCCCCAAAAGCTGTGCAAAAGTAACAGAGTTTGGTTTTTTTATTTGGCGAATGTTGTTAAAATTTACCTGGAAGCTGCGAGAAGCTGTGTGACACAAGCTGACATTGATTGATGTCTGAGTTTGCCTTCTTCTGAAATGGAAAACAAAAGTTAACTTTCCACAGCAGCTGTGTGTTTTTTTGCTTTCTAGTATCAGATTAACTCTGTTTCTAATTCACCGAGCAACAACTTTTGCATTGCTGAAATTAAATACATTTTGGGTATTATTAAATTTTAGGGCCTGGAAATTCATCTCGGGCGGTGGTGCCGACTGGGCGGTATTGGATCGGCCGCCCGTTATACACAGCACCTGTTATTCCATTCCACTGCAGTCAATGGAACTGGTTATTAGGCTTTGCGTATAATGGACGGCCAATCCAATATCGCCTGTTTTGCGTCAAAATTCTAGGCCATAGTTTCTTAATTTGAATGGATATTTCCCCACAGTAACGGTAGGGAATCAGGAATTAACGAATCAACACCTTGAGCTCTCAAGCAGAGCCACAATGGGTTTTCTGGGGTTTTTTTTCTTTTAAGCAGAGGACCATATGTGTGTTGATGGTGTAAGATTACCAAGAGTGGTTCTTTGGCTTAAAATGACTTCAAGGAGTTACAGAGCAAACTTTGCTGGAAAAGTGCAGTAGGAGCTCCAGTAGTGTTCAGAATTTAAGTTCTTATCTGCAGACATGATGGATCTCGAATGTCACAGCGTGGTGACCAAATTCGCCTCAAGACTTTGTCTCTCACATGCTCAGATTTAACCTATTCGGAGTTGTTTGTTATCTTCCAAGATAGATTGCTTAAGGGGGGGAAGATATAAGACTTACATCGAATCGTAATTGCAAGCACTCCTGTCTTCTTTGTAAAACCACCAAGCCTGGGCATAATTTGTTTGTGAAATTGAAATTGATTAGATAAATTGATATGAGTTGCTGTTCAAGCAGTCAAGAAGGGGAATTTATCTGAAGTTTAAGGGATATTCAAATTTTATTTTTGAAAAAGTCCTGTCTAAGTGGTTCCTGTCCAATACTGTGCATTAAGGAAGAAAGTTTTTGGGGGAAATGTAATTGGACATTAACAAGTCCTGTTAGTCTGGGATATTTTGAAAAAAGTGTTTCAATAGTAGTTTAAGTAGAATGAACAAAAATGTGTTGATAACTTGGATTGATTTGAGAACTGTGTTAAGTTCCTCCAGGGCTCATGAATGAAATGAAATGTAATATAATGGGATGAGTAAAATTGGATCAGAGGATTGAGGATATAGGATAAAACCAAAAGAAGCTACACCACCAAATGGGGATTTTTCTAGAATCATTTTCCTAGGTGATTATGGGTGAATTTCAGGTACCTGAACAGGTGGGAAAAGATGTGCGAATGCATCCCTGAGTAACATAAATCACCTGGGCATGATTCGCAAAAAGATTTCAATTTGGTATCGATGTATATTCTATTGAAAGTCAGGAAAGTTCATGTGAGAATCATTATTGATAAATTTCTCTTGAGATGTTTGTGTCTTTACCTATACTGAACATTGGGACCATGCAGGGGGAGATGAACAAAAACCTCCGATCTTTTGATAAGATAACTTAAAAGCCCAGGAATGGCTTGCATCTGATGTCAAATGTGATATGATATTGGAATGTGGTATGTTGTGCATGAGGCAACTACATGTGGAAATGCATAATGAAGATGCACTGAAGAATGGATCTCAGACATGCTCAGTTACTTGACAACAACATGACATGAAATGGTTAATGTGGCTCAGGGGAGTGAAAAATCTTCTAATCAAGGCAATGACATATGCTCCGTAGAGAAACTGACTATTTAATGAAACAATATGGATAGAGTTAAACACACTGGTACCTATCAGAGGGGTTGAAATTAAAGTAAAGAGGGACATAGAATTTGGATTTCTAAAATTCAGGGTTGAATTCTTTTGAGTTAACAATAAAACTGGGATGCCAGCGGGCAATGATACTTATCAAGAATATCCACAAGATGGATAATGGTAAAAGGAGAGCTGGAGAATCTTTTAAGTCCATGATTTCTTGATAGTATGGTACATTATAGGGTTCTGTACAATGCATTATGATTTTCTGTGTCTGTATCATTATGTGTAATATTAACCAAATGAAATTTACACTAGACTAGCAAATGGATTGAAATAATTATGTGATGATAATAAGATTAAAACCTTAAATAAGCCCATGAGGGATCACCGGGGCTATTGGAGATTAGAGAAGTAGTAAAGGTAACAATTATCTTGGATTACATCTGCAGTTTAAAAATCTAACATTAAATGACTGACAGTGTATATGAAACAATGTAATGCTGATGTTGAAAAGGGGACATCTATCCTTTGGAAATCATGAATGGTGGGTGACAGTTTAAAACATAGTTCAGCACCCATGAACTAGAATTATACTGTACTAGCTGAAGTGCCCGGCGGTGCCGAGGCTTTTTCGAGGGCATGTTGTTGTTGGAAGAGAGAGAGCGACTGGCGGGGGGGGGGGGGGGGAAGAGAGAGAGCGACTGGGCGGGGGGGGGGGGGAAGAGAGAGCGCGACTGGCGGGGGGGGAAGAGAGAGCGCGACGGGGGGGAAGAGAGAGTGCGACTGGGGGGGGAAGAGAGAGCGCGACTGGGGGGGGGGGAAGAGAGAGAGCGCGACTGGGGGGGGGAAGAGAGAGCGCGACTGGGGGGGGGAAAGAGAGAGAGCGCGACAGGGGTGGAAGGTGGCCCGATGGACCCCTGCGAAGGAAGGAAGAAGGTAAGCTCTCCCACCCCCCTCACTCTTTCCCTCCCTGTCCCACCCCTTCACTCTCTCCCTTCCTCACCCTCTCTCCCCCCGTCTCTCCCTGCTTTACACTCTCTCCCTCTCCCCTCCCTCCCTCTCTCCCTCTCCCTTGCCCTCCTCCCCCCTCTCTCGCTCCCCCCTCTCCCCACCCTCTCTCGCTCCCCCCCCTCTCCCCACCCTCTCTCGCTCCCCCCCCTCTCCCCCACCCCTCTCTCTCGCTCCCCCCACTCTCTCTCGCTCCCCCCACCCCTCTCTCGCTCCTCCCCCTCCCCTCCTCTCCTCCCCTCCCCTCCTCTCCTCCCTCTCCTCCCTCTCACCACCTCCCTACCCCCCTCCTCCTCCCTCTCCTCCCCCCCCCCCTACCCCCTCCTCCTCCCTCTCCTCCCCCCCCACCCCCTTCCTCCCTCTCCTCCCCCTTTCTCCCCCTCCCCTGCCCGAGCCCTCATCCCCCGCTCCAATCCCTCTTTCCGCCCCGGGGCCCGGGCCTCGGCACCTGGATGAACGCGTTCCCTCGGCCCGTCACCCTGATGCCGTTGGCCGTGAGGCAAAGACATGGCCCAGCCGAGTCCAGCGCCCCGGTCAGCTGGAGGTCCGCAGCCGCTGCTCATCCGCAGCCCACAAAGCACCCGAGCCCAGCACCAGCGATGTCTCCACGGAGCTCCGTGCCCCCCCCCCACGCACTGACATGGCCCCGCCCTCCCGAGCTGGCTTGAAGAGCGCCGATTGCGGCTGAGAGACGGCCGGCGGGCCGGGGTAACCCTTCCCGCTCTCCAAGCCCCGCCCGAGATCAGCACTCCCGAGAGCCCAGCCCCGCCAGCCTACCTGGAAAAACGGGGAAAGGTAGGAAAATTAATGAGATTAGATAAGTTAATTACTTTGTAAAATTTTTTTTTAAAAACAATATGTGTTTTAAAAGCAACGTTTTTTTTAAAGACACAGAAAGCGGGAAAAAGAAAGGAAAAGTTTGGAATCAAGATGGCGGCGACTCACCTCGGTTCAGAACGATAAGGCCCGCCCACACACGCACCGATTGGTCGACCGTCAGGTGACCAAAGCGTAGGATTGGACAATCGTCCCGTCACTCGACCGTAGGAGGGCCCGGCCGCACGCTGGTCGACCTCGAGGTCACTCTGTCGCTAATGAGCGGATAATGAGATGCTAATGAGCGGAATGTTGAAGGTTTTTCGGATACCGCGGGCGCGATTTTAGCCTGGCCGAAACGTAAATACGCTTAAGACCGTTTTGGAAAGGTAAGCTTTCTTTCGACGTAACGCACGCGTAGGTACGCTCTGTAACTTTCGAGCGCATAGCCCGACAGACGCACACGTGAGGATAGACAGACAGAAGGACAGACAGACAGAAAGAAGCATCCGTTTATATATATAGATAAACATACACTATATGAGCATGCATTAGAAAAAATAAAAAGTGGTGGATATGTTGGACATCCTGGATAGTTGTATGTTGGACATCTTGGGGAGTTAAGGGTTAACAGTCGAACTTCTTTGTATAATGGAGCAACAGACTTTCCAATATAAACAGGATGGCTTTGAAGAGTCATGAGAGGAATGGAATGAGTGGAATTCTCTACCACACAAGGCAGTTGAGGCCAATTCATTAAATATATTCAAGAAGGAGTTAGATATATTTCTTAAGGCTAAAGGGATCAAGGGATATGGGGAGAAAGCAGGGACAGGGTACTGAATTTGGATGATCAGCCATGATCTCATTAAATGGCGGAACAGGCTCGAGGGGCCGAATGACCTACTCCTGCTCCTATCTTCTATGTTTCTATGTCTATGTTTAATGCATAGCTTGTCTATGATATGAAAAGTGCTTGTGCAAGGAAATAAGTGACAGTAATGACATCAGCCATGCATAATTAAAGTGTAACTTTAATGGCTAGGGTAAGAGGTTGAATGCTAACACATATGTAGCTACAATACGCCCAAGTCTCCTCCATCTTTTACATCCGTCCATCAAACCTTCCATCAGAATTTATTTCTGCCCACAAAACTGCCAATGCTCCAACTATCAAATGTGAGCATCCTCCAATTGTGCTTGTTCAAGGGGGGTGCGTGGGGGGGTGGGGTCTCTCAACATCATGACCAGATTTTCAGGTGCAGCACGAAACAAACTTGTTTTTCTGGTCTTTTAATTGTAATTTTTTGAGTATTTTTTTAAGTTAGCCTGACAGAACTGCTCTGTATTTTCTAGTTCTTTTAATGCATTTTTATGGCATTAGTATAAGTTACTTTAAAAACTGAAAAGCTACCCCGATTGCAGGTGGTTAAGCATACTGTACCTGATGTGCTTGAATGATGGTTAAATGGGTTGGATCTTAAATTTTAAGACCCAAATAAGAAATACACAGTGATTCCTTGGGCCGCAACTGATAACGCTGATTTATGCCCAGTTACATTTTAAGTTCAGGGTAATTGTAATGAAATTTGAAGAATACTTGGGCTTAACTTGACATTGGAAAAACAGGCGCAACTTTGGGCACATTTTCAGTTCTAACTTCGAGGTTGCGCCCAAGGAGGAAACTCCAGGCTGATATATGGGTTTCCAGAGCAAAAACAAGTTGGTCAATGGCAGAATGTGTCCCTTACTGGAAGTAGTTTTCAATCACAGAGTTCCACCAATCTCCCTGCCTGCACAGCATCTTCCTCCCTGTCACCATCATCCTCTTTCCGTGAGCCTCCTCATCATCCTGTTGCGTGCTCACTCCACTTCGGATTGTACAGTTGTGCTGCATGCAGCAGACAGTAATGATTTTGGAAACCATGACTTTACTATGGAGCAGCACCCCACCTGAGTGCTCCAAACAATTCAATTGTTGCTTCAGCATCTCTATGGTGTCTCCACAGTATCTCAGGTGCTGGATGGGCTTCATTATATCTGTGCTCAGTTACTATGTTGGGGTTTCTAATTGGCATGATAAATCATGGTTGCAAAGGATAGTACTGGTTTCACTGCTCATTCTCTTGGGACATTCAAACAATACAGACATCATGCACCACTGTATGATAAAATTTTTGTGGTCAGAAAGCACCTGAGTTCTTTAGCTCAACATCTCACGCCTCTGTGAAGTATCTTGGGACATTTTTCTATGGTAAAGGCATTATATAAAGGCAAGTTTTTGCTGTTGTTAGACAGTGTTAACCCAGAAATATTTTTCCACATTGTGGTTACAATACAAATGTGAACACAGCTGGTATTTTCCACTTTTTCCAGAATCAAAAGAGACCACAGCAATTGTTAAACAATGATGATTGGCACAGTAAACAACTGTTTAGAAGTCCACACAGATTATTAGTTATATGATACTGCCATTTAAAAAATGTTTAATCAGCTATTGTGGCGGAGCCACTAAAGGACTCAGATCGTTTGTATATAATTCCCTTTAACAACATGTTAGCTACAGCCTGAGTCTGTATCTTTATTTATGCTGTTTACTTGTACAGAGCGTGATTATTTTAACAGCGCGGGTAGACGCGATGACGTCACGCCGTTCATCACGTGATCCCCCACTGGCGGGAAGAACGTCATGACGTCATGACGTCAACCACGGGACCGCCCGAGCAGTCCTCGTGGAGCCTCCGAACTGAACAGACCTACATTCGATGTTCTCCTGCAGTTACTTGTTTAAACCTGTTAGTTTCCATTAAACTTCGTTTTGTTTGATCGCCTGAGCGGACCTCAGTCTTTGGATAGGAACTAGACATTCCTACATTGGTGACCCCGACTTTTGCGAACGGTTTTCGCAGAAGATACTCAAAATGGAAGCGAACACCGTTACCTTGAAGCTACCGCAGTTCTGGGAGCAACAACCAGCCGCATGGTTCATCCAGGCTGAAGCCCAGTCGCCATCAGGGACATCATTGCGGATCAGACCCGTTATTATTACGTAGTCTCCGCCCTCGACAGCGCCACAGCCTTGCAGATCATCAGCCTGCTCGGTAGTTCGCCTACTGATCGCAAGTATGACACGTTAAAGGCGCGGTTGCTGCAGGTTTTCGGGCTCACGAAGTCGGAGCGCGCCCGCCGGCTGCTCGCTATGCCCGGCCTCGGGAACTCCAAGCCGTCCGAGCTCATGAGCCAGATGCTCACGCTCCTCGGTTCCGAACCGGAATGCTTCCTCTTCAGGGAGCTATTCCTCAGCCTACTCCCAGAGCAAGTTCAGGCTGCCCTAGCCAGGTCCGAAGTCACAGACTGCGCGGAGCTTGCTGCCGAAGCGGACAAGATTTTCGCGGTGACACAGCAGTACTGCGCTGCCACGAGGCGCCCATCCCCCACAGATGCTGCTCCAACTCCTCAATCAGCGGGGTTGTGCTTTTACCACGCCCGTTTTGGCGCGAAAGCAAGATGCTGCTGCCCTCCCTGCAGTTTTTCGCTCAAACAAAAAAAACATCTACAGCCACCCTGGCGAAAGAGGACCGGGTCTAACGAGCGCCCTGCGGCTGCGATGGCCATCGGAAATTCGGGGAAGCTTCTCTTCATCACCGACTCCCTATCTGGTCGACGTTTCCTTTGCGACACCGGGGCACAGCGTAGCATCCTACCTGCATCAAATCTCGATATACTAGCTGGGGGCCATGGCCCCACCCTCACGGCAGCTAATGGCGCGGCCATTCGGACCTTCGGAAGGCGGCGGGTCCAGGTGTGTTTCGGCGGCCAGCGCTTCCACTGGGAATTCATCACGGCCAAAGTCACACAGGCCATCCTTGGGGCGGATTTTTTGTGCGCCAACGGCCTCCTGGTCGATGTCAGGCACCGCCCGTTGATCAATGCGGCCAAGTTCCACTCCATCCCGTGCCACCGCGGTAACGCCATGCCGCGCACTGTCTCCTGTGCGTTCCCACCTCCAGACGACTTCACTCGCCTCCTCGGAGAGTTCCCGGATCTGACCAGGCCCACCTTCTCCTCCTCGGCCACTAAACATGGTGTAGAACATCACATCACCACAACCGGCCCCCCGGTTTACGCACGGGCCCGACGACTTGAACCCGGCAAGCTCGTGGCTGCGAAAGCGGAGTTCGACACGATGGAGCGGCTGGGTATTATTCGCCGGTCGAATAGTCCCTGGTCTTCGCCTCTCCACATTGTTCCGAAACTCGGCGGCGGATGGCGGCCATGCAGTGACTACCGACGCCTGAATGACGCCACTACTCCTGATCGGTACCCGATCCCGCATATTCAAGATTTCTCAGCCCATTTGACGGGAAATACTTTTTTTTCCAAAAGTCGACCTCGTCCGTGGTTACCACCAGGTCCCTGTGCACCCGCAAGACATCTCGAAAACCGCAGACATCACCCCATTCGGCCTGTTTGAATTTCTGCGGATGCCATTTGGCTTGAAGAACGCTGCACAGGCTTTCCAGCGCTTGATGGACTCCGTACTTCGGGACCTAAAATTCCTTTTCGTCTACCTCGACGACATCCTCATCGCCAGCCCTACCAAAGAGGAGCACTTCTGCCATTTGCGCACCCTCTTCACACGCCTCAGTCAACACGGTTTGATTATCAACCCGGCCAAGTGCCAGTTCAGCCTGCAGCGGATTGATTTCTTGGGCCACCGCATCACACCAGACGGCACAATTCCCTTACAGACGAAGGTAGAGGCGGTTACATCTTTCCCGCGCCCGCAGACCGTCAAGGCCCTACAAGAGTTCCTCGGGATGGTCAATTTTTATCACCGGTTCGTCCCTAAGGCGGTTCTGCTTATGCAGCCCTTGTACGAGGCCCTCAAGGCCAAGTCCGGTAAGGATCCGATCAGCTGGACGGCCGAGATGGACCGGGCGTTCGTCGATACCAAAGGCGCCTTGGCCAATGCAACCATGCTGGCGCACCCGCTTCCAGGTGCCACCATTGCCCTTACCACCGACGCGTCGGACTACGTAATCGGCGCAGTGCAGGAACAGTGGGTGAATGGGACGTGGCAACCGCTGGCGTTTTTCAGCCGTCAACTACGGCGAAACGAAAGAAAGTACAGCACTTTCGACCGGGAGTTGCTGGCCCTTTTTCTAGCCATCCGCCATTTCCGGTTCTTACTAGAGGGACGTCTGTTCACGGCTTTTGTAGACCACAAGCCACTAACATACGCTATGGCCAAGACCGCCGAACCATGGTCAGCTCGGCAACAACGTCACCTGACGTTCATTTCAGAATTCACCACGGACATTCAGCATTTGTCCGGCAAAGACAACCTGTTGGTGGATTGCCTCTCCCGCGCGACTGTTCACGCAGTCCAACTCAGAATCGACTATGCCCTCAAGGCTGCGGATCAAGCCTCGGACCCAGAGGTCCAAGCATACAGGACCAGCCCCTCTAGCTTCCAAGCGGCCGACGTCAAATTCCATGCCGCAGGCACCACGCTACTTTGCGACATCTCCATGGGAGCTCCCCGCCCTATCGTACCAGTCACCTGGTGCCGTAAAGTTTTCGACGCCATACACGGGTTGTCACACCCTGGCATGAGGGCCTCGCAAAGGCTGATGTCATCAAAATTCGTCTGGAGGGGTATGCACATGGATGTCCGCGACTGGGCCAACACCTGCGTGGTCTGCCAAAAGGCCAAGGTACAGCGTCATGTAAAAGCTCCATTGGCCACTTTCGCTGTTCCGGAGCGTCGATTCGACCACATGAATGTGGACCTCGTGGGGCAGCTTCCACCTTCTCAAGGTTTTACACACATCCTCACAATGGTAGACTGCACCACTAGATGGCCAGAGGCAGTTCCTTTGGTTTCCACCACTTCGGCAGACGTAGCTAGAGCTTTCATCTCCTCTTGGATTGCTCGTTTCGGGGTACCGGCGGACATCTCTTCCGATCGTGGACCGCAGTTTTCCTCTGAGCTCTGGAACACTGTGGCTCAGGGGCTCGGCATCAAACTACATTGCACCACCGCCTATCATCCACAGGCGAATGGCCTGTGCGAGCGATTCCACAGGTTCCTCAAAGCCGCTCTGTGGGCCAGTCTTCAAGGCGTGGGATGGGTGGACAGACTTCCCTGGGTCCTTTTGGGTCTTCGTACGGCGCCCAAAGAAGATTTGCAATCGTCCTCGGCGGAACTCGTATATGGCCAGCCACTACAAGTACCAGGAGATTTCCTCCCGTCTCCAACAGAGCCATGGTCCGCAACCCAGGAACTCGTCAGCCACCAGGAAGCGGCCAGATGTTTCGCCCAGTGCCTATGTCGCATCACGGCTTACAGAGCTCCCACGTCCCAACTGAGCTGAAAAGCGCCGAGTACGTGTTTATCCACTACGACGCTCACCAGGATCCGCTGAAACCTCCTTACACTGGTCCCTTCCGCGTCATAGAGCCGGGAGACAAAACCTTTTCGGTCGATATCGGAGGTAAACCGGACCACATTTCGGTTGACCGGTTGAAGCCGGCACACTTAGACCTGGACCGCCCAGTCAAAATCGCTCAACCGGCAAAACGTGGCCGATCGCCTACAGTGGCCATGGTAGATCCACCACAACCGCCCGCCAGCTCGACCACCATCCATCAGCTTCCACTTCAGGGTTATAGAAGTCGCTCGGACAGGCTTGTCAGGCCTCCTCGCCGTCTCACTTTTGCTGTTAAAGACAATTCTGGGGGGGCGCATGTGGCGGAGCCACTAAAGGACTCAGATCGTTTGTATATAATTCCCTTTAACAACACGTTAGCTACAGCCTGAGTCTGTATCTTTATTTATACTGTTTACTTGTACAGAGCATGATTACTTTAACAGCGCGGGTAAACGCGATGACGTCACCCCGTTCATCACGTGATCCCCCACTGGCGGGAAGAACGTGATGATGTCATGACGTCATAAGAACATAAGAAGTAGGAGCAGGAGTAGGCCATACGGCCCCTCAGGCCTGCTCCGCCATTCAATAGGATCGTGGCTGATCCGAATCTAGACTCACGTCCACTTTCCTGCCCTCTCCCCGTAACCCCTAATTCCCTTATCTGCTAGGAAACTGTCTATCTCCATTTTAAATTTATTTAATGTTGCCGCTTCCACAGCTCTCTGGGGTAGCAAATTCCATAGATTTACTACCCTCTGAGTGAAGAAGTTTCTCCTCATCTCAGTTTTGAAAGGGCAGCCCCTTATTCTTAGATTATGCCCCCTAGATCTAGTCTCACCCATCAGTGGAAAAATCCTTCCCGCATCTACCTGATCAAGCCCCCTCACAATCCTTTATGTTTTGATAAGATCGCCTCTCATTCTTCTGAACTCCAATGAGTAGAGTCCCAACCTACACAACCTTTCCTCATACGTCAACCCCCTCATCTCTGGAATCAACCGAGTGAACCTTCTCTGAACCGCCTCGAGAGCAAGTATATCTTTTCTTAAATATGGAAACCAAAACTGCACGCAGTATTCCAGGTGTGGCCTCACCAATACCCTGTATAACTGCAGCAAGACTTCCCTGTTTTTATACTCCATCCCCCTTGCAATAAAAGCCAAGATTCCATTGGCCTTCCTGATCACCTGCTGCACCTGCATACTAACTTTTTGTGTTTCATGCACCAGGACCCCCAGATCCCTTTGTACTGTAGCACTTTGCAGTTTCTCTCCATTTAGATAATAACTTGCTCTTTGATTTTTTTCTGCCCAAGTGCATAACCTCACACTTTCCAACATTATATTGCATCTGCCAAATCTCTGCCCACTCACTTAGCCTGTCTATGTCCTTTTGCAGGTTTTTTATGTCACCCTCACTCATTGCTTTCCCTCCCATCTTTGTATCGTCGGCAAACTTGGATATGTTGCACTCGGTCCCTTCCTCCAAATAATTAATATAGACTGTAAAGAGTTGGGGTCCCAGCACTGACCCCTGCGGAACACCACTAGTTACTGATTGCCAGCCCAAGAATGAACCATTTATCCCAACTCTTTGTTTTCTGTTAGATAGCCAATCTTCCACCCATGCCAGTATATTACCCCCAATCCCGTGATTTCTTATCGTGATCAGTAATCTTTTGTGTGGAACCTTGTCAAATGCCTTTTGGAAGTCCAAATACACCACATCCACTGGTTCCCCTTTATCCACCCTGTTATGTTCATTAATAAATAGACATTCTTATTATGAACACAGCTAGCTTCTAGCTAGTCATTTATTCAGTACACGTTCTCTAGGTACAGTATCTGTAGAGATGCAGCATGTGTGCTCCTGTGTGTAGGCTGCCATCTTGACTGTTGCCTTCTGGGTACTAGTGCCTCATGGGTAATGTAGTCTTTATATATATACAGCTGGGTAGTGTAGTCTTGTACATACAGCTAGATCCAGCTCTACAGCTCCACCTAGTGTCCACTATAGAATGACATGTTATTGATCGTTACACACCCTGTATGTTACATCCTCAAAGAATTCGAGCAAATTTGTCAAACATGGCTTCCCCTTCATAAAACCATGCTGACTCTGTCCTATTAAATTATGTTTATCCAAATGCTCTGTTACTGTTTCCTTAATAATGGACTCCAACATTTTGCCAACCACAGATGTTAGGCTAACTGGTCTATAGTTTCCAGCTTTTTGTCTACTTCCCTTCTTAAATAAGGGTGTTACATTAGCAGTTTTCCAATCTGCCGGGACCTTTCCTAAGTCCAGGGAGTTCTGGAAAATAATCACCAATGCATCCACAATCCCTACCGCCACTTCTCTCAAGACCCTAGGATGTAGGCCATCAGGTCCGGGGGATTTATCCGCCTTAAATCCCATTACATAGAAACATAGAAGATAGGAGCAGGAGTAGGCCATTCGGCCCTTCGAGCCTGCTCCGCCATTCAACGAGATCATGGCTGATCATCCAAACCCTAGCACCCGATCCCTACACCGACAGCCATCCCACCCAAGCCCTATCCCCGTAACCCCACGTATTTAATCCCCCCTAACACTAAGGGTCAATTTTTTTATCATGGCCAATCAACCTAACCCGCACATCTTTGGACTGTGGGAGGAAACCGGAGCACCCGGAGGAAACCCACGCACACGGGGAGAATGTGCAAACTCCACACAGACAGTCACCCGAGGCCGGGTTTGAACCCGGGTCCCTGGCGCTGTGAGGCAACAGTGCTAACCACTATGCCCCTTATTCTAAGATTATGCCCCCTAGTTCTAGTCTGACCCATCAGTGGAAACATCCTCACCGCATCCACCCGATCAAGCCCCCTCACAATCTTATATGTTTCAATAAGATCGCCTCTCATTCTTCTGAACTCCAATGAGTAGAGTCCCAACCTATTCAACCTTTCCTCATACGTCAACCCCCTCATCTCTGGAATCAACTGAGTGAACCTTCTCTGAACCGCCTCGAGAGCAAGTATATCTTTTCTTAAATATGGAAACCAAAACTGCACGCAGTATTCCAGGTGTGGCCTCACCAATACCCTGTATAACTGCAGCAACACTTCCCTGTTTTTATACTCCATCCCCCTTGCAATAAAAGCCAAGATTCCATTGGCCTTCCTGATCACCTGCTGCACCTGCATACTAACTTTTTGTGTTTCATGTACCAGGACCCCCAGATCCCTTTGTACTGTAGCACTTTGCAGTTTCTCTCCATTTAGATAATAACTTGCTCTTTGATTTTTTCTGCCAAAGTGCATAACCTCACACTTTCCAACATTATATTGCATCTGCCAAATCTCTGCCCACTCACTTAGCCTGTCTATGTCCTTTTGCAGGTTTTTTATGTCCTCCTCACTCACTGCTTTCCCTCCCATCTTTGTATCGTCGGCAAACTTGGATATGTTGCACTCGGTCCCTTCCTCCAAATCGTTAATATAGATTGTAAAGAGTTGGGGTCCCAGCACTGATCCCTGTGGGACACCACTAGTTACTGATTGCCAGCCCAAGAATGAACCATTTATCCCAACTCTTTGTTTTCTGTTAGATAGCCAATCTTCCACCCATGCCAGTATATTACCCCCAATCCCGTGATTTTTTATCTTGATCAGTAATCTTTTGTGTGGAACCTTGTCAAATGCCTTTTGGAAGTCCAAATACACTACATCCACTGGTTCGCCTTTATCCACCCTGTATGTTACATCCTCAAAGAATTCGAGCAAATTTGTCAAACATGACTTCCCCTTCGTAAAACCATGCTGACTCTGTCCTATTAAATTATGTTTATCCAAATGCTCTGATACTGTTTCCTTAATAATGGACTCCACAGATGTTAGGCTAACTGGTCTATAGTTTCCAGCTTTTTGTCTACTTCCCATCTTAAATAAGGGTGTTACATTAGCAGTTTTCCAATCTGCCGGGACCTTTCCTGAGTCCAGGGAGTTCTGGAAAATGATCACCAATGCATCCACAATCCCTACCACCACTTCTCTCAAGACCCTAGGATGTAGGCCATCAGGTCCGGGGGATTTATCCGCCTTAAGTCCCATTATTTTACTGAGTACCATCTCTTTAGTGATTTTAATCGTGTTTAGCTCCTCCCCCCCAATTGCCCCCTATTTGTCCAGTGTTGGGATATTTTTAGTGTCCTCTACTGTAAAGACTGATACAAAATATTTGTTCAGCGTCTTTGCCATCTCCATGTTCCCCACCACTAATTTCCCGGTCCCATCCTCTAAGGGACCAATGTTCACTTTAGCCACCCTTTTTCTTTTTATATAGCTGTAGAAACTCTTGCTATCTGTTTTTATATTTTTTGCTAGTTTACTTTCATAATCTATCTTCCCTTTCTTAATTAATCTTTTAGTTATTGTTTGCTGGCTTTTAAATGCTTCCCAATCTTCTATCCTCCCACTAGATTTGGCTACTTTATATGCCCTTGTTTTCAGTCGGATACTATCCTTTATTACTTTACTAAGCCACGGATGGCTGTCTTTTCTTTTACTCCCCTTTTTCCTAAGTGGAATATATTTATCTTGAAAGATGTGAAATAACTCCTTGAATGTAGGCCACTGCTCTTGTACCGTCTTACACTTTCATCTGTTTTCCCAGTCCACTTTAGTCAATTCTACTCTCATACCTTCATAGTCTCCTTTATTTAAGCTCAGTATGCTGGTTTGAGATCCAACTCTCTCACCCTCAAACTGAATTTGGAATTCAACCATATTATGGTCACTCATTCCAAGGGGATCCTTTACTAGGACATTTTTTATTAATCCTGTTTCATTACACAGGACCAGATCTAAGATTGCCTGCCCCCTGGTTGGTTCAGTTACATACTGCTCAAGGAACCCGTCCCTAATACACTCTATGAACTCTTCCTCAAGGCTGCCATGCCCAATTTGATTAGTCCAGTCAATATGAAAGTTAAAATCCCCCATGATTATAGCTGTTCCCTTATTACAAGCCCCAACTATTTCCTGATTTATACTCCGACCAACAGAGTTGCAACTGTTAGGAGGCCTATAGACTATGCCCACTAGTGACTTTTTCCCCTTATTATTCCTTATCTCCACCCAAACTATTTCACTATCCTGATCCTTTGACCCAATATCATTTCTGACTATTGCAGTGATTCCATCCTTGATTAACATAGCAACCCCACCTCCCTTTCCTTCCTGTCTGTCCTTCCTAATTGTCAAATACCCTTGTATGTTTAGTTCCCAGTCATGATTATCTTGCAGCCATGTTTCCGTAATGGCCACCAGATCATACCCATGTGTAGTTATTTGTACTGTCAACTCATCAATTTTGTTACGAATGCTGCGTGCATTCAGATAAAGAACTTTCAAATATGTTTTCTGACCATTTATTCCTGCTTTTACCCCTTTTACTACTTTACCTTTATCATTATACATTCTGTCCCTTCCTGACACGCTCTGGTTTTTAATTCCCCCACTGCTACCTTGCTCTATTGCCTTCTCCGCTGTCATTTTTATTTTTCGCTCTCTTAAAACCTCCCCCCCACTAATTAGTTTAAAGCCCTCTCTACAGCCCTAGTTATTCGATTCGCCAGGACTCTAGTCCCAGCACTGGCCAAGTGAAGTCCATCCCAACGGAACAGCTCTCTCCCGTCCCAGTACTGATGCCAGTGTCCCAGGAAGCAAAACCCATTTCTCCCATACCAGGCTTTGAGCCACGCATTTAACTCTCTAATTTTATTTACCCTAGCCAAATTTGCACGTGGCTCAGGTAGTAATCCAGAGATTATTACCCTTGTGGTTCTGCTTTTTAATTTGGCCCCTAGCTGCTCAAACTCCCTCAGCAGAACCTCCTTCCTTGTTCTATCTATGTCGTTGGTACCAACATGGACCACGACAACTGGATCCTCCCCCTCCCACTCCAAGTTTCTCTCCAGCCCAGAGGAGATGTCCTTAACCCTGGCACCGGGCAGGCAACACAGCCTTCGGGACTCTCGCTCTCGGCTGCAAAGAACTCTATCTATCCCCCTAATGATACAATCCCCTACCACTACAACATTTCTTTTAGCTCCCCACACTTGAATGGCCCCCCGCTCCACGGTGCTGTGGCCGGGTTGCTCATCCTCCCCGCAGTCCCTGTTCCCATCCTCACAGGGAGTAAGAGCCTCAAACCTGTTGGACAAGAGCAAGGGCTGCGGCTCCTCCAACACTACCTCCTGGATCCCCGTACCTGCCTCACTTCTAGTCACACCATCCTGACCCTGGCCACGGACTACATCTGAATTAATTAATCTAATTGGTGTGACTACCTCCTGATACACAGGGTCCAGGTAACTCTCCCCCTCCCTGATGTGTCTCAGTGTTTGAAGCTCGGACTCCAGCTCTTCAACATGGAGCCGGAATTCCTCGAGCAGCCAACACTTATTGCAAATGTGATCACTGTGAGCATCAATGGTGTCCACCAGCTCCCACATATTGCAGCAGCAACACATCACCTGATCTCCCATTCTATGTAATTAATTAAATTTATTAATATTATTCTTAAATACCCTCTGCCCCGATTCTAGATGATGAATATCGCACCTTAGAAACTATAAACCAGAGTTTAAGCTTCAAAAGAAAGGAATACTCACCAACCAATCACTTACCCGCTTTCTGGTGACGTCACACTTGGATTACTTTTTACCTCTCTCCTTCCCTCTGACTTCGGAGACTGGAGCCTGGTACGCCTTACCTGGTCTCTGAAGCTTTTTAAGCTTCCCGCTCGCGCCTCCCGCCGACACCCGCGGTCTGAGGCCTTACCTGGGTCTCTGAAGCCTTTTTAAGCTTCCCGCTCGCGCCTCCCGCCGACACCTGCGGTCTGAGGCCTTACCTGGGTCTCTGAGCAGTCCTCGTGAAGCCTCCGAACTGAACAGACCTACACTCGATGTTCTCCTGCAGTTACTTGTTTAAACCTGTTAGTTTCCATTAAACTTCATTTTATTTGATCGCCTGAGCGGACCTCAGTCTTTGGATAGGAACTAGACATTCCTACACTATAAGAATTGTGGAAAAAGGAACATCTGGACATAAAGCCAGCAATTTAGCCATTACAATGAAGAAGAAATGTATCTGTACAATGTCATGCTTATACTGAGAACAGTTGGTGTAATCCAGGGCTGGTATTTTAATCCAATTTGCCAGATTAAATAGAGCCAGCTCTCAGTGGACAACCTAATGATTGGTACACTGACTTATTTTGGATTGGCTGTATACAACTTTGCATTGATTTTTTTAATGTTAACCAGTAGAGAGCCTGACTCTTGCAGCACCTGTAATGGAGGCGTGAGAAGGTGTTCAGTTAGGGGTCCAGTTATATTGGTGTTTGTCTAAATCAATGCAAATGCAAAACCAACCCCTGAAATTGATTTTGTTTCAAATTGTCATCTATTTGGCACAAATTGGTTGTCCAGGATATATTCTGTTTCAACGGTCAGATTTTGACCAATTTCAGAATTGATCCAACCTCTAAAACACAGTGGCCTGGAATATCCATGGGGGTACTCTGTCAGGAAATCAGCGGAACATCTAGAAAATGGCGTAAATGGTTAAAAATGGCCAAGTACGCCGTTTCATCCATTTGAAATTCCATTAACAGCATTCCAAATTGTAGCTTTCTCTTTGTCATATGAGTCTAGGATTGCCATCCAACTCTTTCTTTTATTACTGGGTAGATTGATTTTTGAGTAGATTATAATAAATGTCTAAAATCTAAACCAGAGACTAAAAATTTCCTTTTAAAAATAAAAGTCCATCCTTTTACTTTTGTGTTTCATGATGTGAGGGTTTTCATCAGCAGCAAGGCAAACCACAGCACTCAAATCCAGATCAGAACTATTGGAATTCCCCTTTCCTGATCCCTGTCTGATTTCACATTTAGCAAAAGGGAGCAGCTGAGTCCCTATATGACTCTCTTGTGCTGTTGGTGCAGCTGACTCCTCAACTGTTAGCTTGTCTGCTTCAAAACTCAAATCTTCACTTCTGATGGCTTGACAGATGAATGCATTAAGAAAGAAAAGAACTTGCATATCTCTAGTGCCTTTTGTAACCTCAGAAACTCCCAAAGTGCTTCACAGCCAATGAGTTATTTGCACACAGCCAGGTCCCAAAAGCAACAATGAGATAAATGACCAGTGATTGTTTTGGTGATGTTGGTTGAGGGATAAATATTAGCCAGGACACCGCCCTTGATCTTCTTCAAATAGTGCCATGGCATCTTCTACATCTACCCAAGAAAGCAGACCTGCCTTGGTTTAACATCTCATCCAAAAGATGGCACGTCTAACAGTGCAGCATGCCCTGAGTACTGCATTGAAGTGTCAGCCCAGTTCTGACGAAAGGTCATCGACCTGAAACGTTAACTCAGTTTCTCTCGCCACAGATGCTGCCTGACCTGCTGAGTATTGCCAGCATTTTCTGTTTTTATTTCAGATTTCCAGCATCCGCAGCATTTTACTTTTGTCTTTGCGTCAGCCTAGATTATGTGCTCAAGTCTTGAAGTGGGCTTAAACCCACAAACTTTTGATTCAGAGGCAAGAGTGCTATCACTGAGCCAAAGCTGACTATATGGTGTGGTACATGTGAACATAAACAAGGGTAAAAAAGGCCTAGGGAAGCTCATCCCTGTGTTCTGATTGAGCCTAATGGCAGATGAATACTAAGCCATACAGACGAGAAAGTTCCAGGTTCTTTCTTGGCCTATGCTGCATTAGCTGAGCTGTGATAAGTTAACAATCAAGGTGCTGCAATTTAGAGCAGTTTTGGTCACCTTATCTGAGGAAGGACGTTCTTGCCATGGAAGGAGTGCAGCGAAGATTCACCAGGCTGATACCTGGGATGGCAGGAATGACGTATGAGGAGAGATTGTGTCGATTGGGCTTATACTCACTGGAGTTTAGAAGATTGAGAGGGGATCTCATCGAAACCTATAAAATTCTGTCAGGCCTGGACAGACTAGATGCTGGAAGGATGTTCCCGATGGTCGGGGAGTCCAGAACCAGGGGTCATAGTCTAAGGATAAGGGGTAGGACATTTAGGACTGAAATGAGGAGGAATTTCTTCACCCAGAGAGTGGTGAACCTGTGGAATTCTCTGCCACAGAGGGCGGTGGAGACCAGTTCATTAAATATATTCAAGAAAGAGTTGGATATATTTCTTAAGGCTAAAGGGATCAAGGGATATGGGGAGAAGGCAGGGACCGGGTACTGAATTTGAATGATCAGCCATGATCTCATTGAATGGCGGAGCAGGCTCGAAGGGCCGAATGGCCTACTCCTGCTCCTATCTTCTATGTTTCTATGTTTCTAATCACTTTGGCCAGGGATCTTGTGAACATCCCCCCAAATCTTCAAACAAAGGCAGCAGATGATACACCTCTCATAATTTAGTTAAATCAAATAGTTATTTATCATATTGAATGAAGGCAATCTTTGATAATGACATAAGATGCTTGTCACTGAAGGCAGCAACAGCAGCCAATTGACACCTGAAACTACTACTGTCCTCAGCTTATCGATTTGTATTTATGAAGACACTGCAGCCACTTTTTTCTGGAATGGAATTGATGGGGGGAATTTTACCCTAAAACACAGGTGGGTTGGGGGTTGTGTTACAAATCTCAATCCCGACCAGAACCTGCCTACAACCCGCCCACTTCAGGTTTCAACAGAGGCCAGGTTGGGGGGGATAGTGGGCAACCAACCCGTTCCCAGAAGGTGGGTTGTCTACTTAAATATTATAATGAGGTTGGAAGCCTCTGTTTGAACCTCTATTTTGAATTTAACTAGCTGGTCAGGTTTTGCAGGCCTCGTGAAACCTGCCAACTAAAGCAAGGCGAGGACTGCTGGATCCAGGAGTTAAGTGCCTTTACTCTTACCCGCTCCCAACCCGTCTTCCCCATTAAAATTGAGTCCGATGTGTTTCCTTTTGAGAAATACCCTGTGTGATGCTATTTTAGTCCCTTACATGCTGATTCTAGCAATACCAAAATTACAAGTTAAAAACTTCAGCACAGGAAACAATCATTTTTCCACAGACAGGAATATGTCATTTGCACTTTAGCAGTGCTAGCTGTGAGGGCTGCAGGAGACGATTTAAATACATTTGGCGGCCTACCTGGTGCAGGGGATTTGAAGAAAATGTTTAATTTTTTTTGCACATCAGCCGGTGTATCCAGCCACTCTATAATGATCTGAAACAGGTACTGTAGCCATTTTCATCCCCGACCTGAGGTAGTGGCCTGGCCACGTTGGAAACAGTCCTGGGAGCACACTAAAGTTATGTAAATGTCCCTGATCTTGAGCAATCAGCCTAAATTAAGCTGCCTTTGTGGCCAAAAGAAAAATCCACCCCAGTATATTAATATACTTTATCCTACATATGCGAATAGGACTGTTAGGTCCCAAATGGGCCTTTCTGGTACACTCCCAACATAAGTCCAAGCACATGCTACTTCTTAATTGGTGATGGTAATTGCCATCAACCACTGCAATTAAAAGAGTCAGCATCAGTCCAAGAGGTCTGCAGCACAAGATCCAGGAATTAGGCTGGCCTTTTTGTTTAGCTGAGTTTCGGAGTGGTTTGTTTGGAACGGAACTCTGTCTGCCCTTAACCTGGTCCTTATGTCTGAGGGGATGTGCCATGGGGGAAAGAATTCCCTGGCCAGGAATTTCCTTGGCCTCAGCCTTGGATATGGTGGAATCTGGAATTCCGAGAGGTATGAGACGGAAAAGCTTTGCCGCATGAATTTCTGAGTCTTCATTAATTCTGGTGGCCCAGGCACAGAGGAGAGCAGCTGGCCAGCATTACTTTTCCTGCCTCCCCCTTACTTTTCTGGTGGGCATTCACAATCCGTCCATAGTAGTGCAGGTGTCTGCCATCGACATGTAAATCAGAGAACCTCGCCCGTTCCCAAATACTTTGCCAGGGTATTTTCAGGCCCCTTGTGCTTTGTTTGGAATAGACACTTAAGGGGAGGCTTCATTGGTTCGAACCTGTCTTAAGACTCTTTTCTGCAACTGATGTTCAGCAGACATGCTTTCAAGCTCCATAACATTATCTTTGCCAATGTTGTGACTGAGTCTCCTGTTCCAGCTGCTCCACTATTGTTCTTCTTTGTATGTCAAAATTATGAAATATGCAAAATGAAGCAGACTACAATGATATTTGAGACCTTGTCAGGGCTATACAGCAATCCCCACCTGATCGGTCAAACAGCAGAAGAACTGGGTGGAAATTTTAACCCTGAAGGACGGGTGGGTTGGGGGCGGGTGTGAAGGTAAAATTTATAAAATTCTAATAATATCCGACACTAACCCACCTCCGGCATGCCCGCTTAACGGAGGTGCGATTGGCTGCAGGCAAGTAACCTGCTCGCTGGAGGCAGGTCAATCATTGGCCCAGAAATTAGGTTTGGGGGCTTGCCGCGCGTGCAAGCCCCCGATGTGCACTTACCCGGCGCGCCGACAGCTGAAGCCTGGGACTGCTTGGAATTCCTGTCACTGGCCCGGTTCAGCTGTCGGCGCACTGTGCTTGCCTGATCCAGCGGCGTAGTTAGTTCGATGTGCCGGCTGGGATCAGGTGAGCACTGGGCAGCCAATCAGGGGAGGGGAAACCTCATTCATGAGTTTGATAGTAAGAACTGTCAAACTCATGAAAACTACGGGCGCCCAAAACACTACTTAAACTTTAAATAAAATTTTAAAAAACATCCCACTAATTGAATGAACTATAAATAACTTCAAAAAACTATTTTAAACAATTAATCAAATTTTTGAAAAAAATAATTTTTTAAGAAATCGGGTCTAAAAATAAACTTACCTTACTGTAAAGTCCTTAAAAACAATAAAGCTGTGGAAAAAATGTTATAATTTTAAATAATAGACCACTTACCTTAAAGAATCAAGTCCTTACGTCTCCTTTTTACATTTCTAAAAAGTTCAGGCCCTTACACACGGGCAAACCTGTCAAAAAGAAGGAAGTTCAACGCGTGCGCGCAGGACCTCTGAACCCCTTGGAGGAAATGCCAGTTTCCCGCGCATATGCTGTGCATGCTGAAATCCGGCACTTCCAACGGGCCCACGCATGAGTACCCCGTCCGTACTCACGCATTGGGACTGGAATTACTGGCCCATTATCACAGGCTAATGAGGCAATTTTTAAATTATTTCAACAGGGATTGGAATTTAACGCCTCCAGCATGGGTTTCTGGGGCTGAGGAAACTCACCAACGGAGGCAAGATTAAGCGGCACTTCATGGGAGTGTTTAAAGTTCTGATTGTCCGATATGAATAAAGACTCAGTGCTTACTGCTGCTTTTTCAATTCCCTCTGGCAAATGTATTGCAGAGTTTTTGTGATTATAGATGTTTTTCAGAAGTTTGGAGGATTTCAAATGGACATCAGGATGTGGGGGGGTGGCGCCATGGATGTTTTCGATAGGACATCGGACAAGGAAGTCAATCACCATCCAAAGCAGCAACGTCTTGCAGATGAAGGCGAGAGGGCAGCCAGAAGTCTCTGGTAGTAACAAAAGTATAGGTGAGGATTTCAGCAGCAGATGGAGAGGATAGGAGGTCGGAAGCTCAGTTCAGGATCAAATACCATCTATCCCTAGGGATTTATTAGTTTTGTGCCTGGGGCAGGGGGATGGGGAAGCCAGATCTCTCTTTAAAATCAATTGAGTTTAGCAGGTAATTGTCAGACTATGACCAACACTTCATTAAAACAGGTTTCCCCTAAAATATAAGCTAGAGAAAGAGGGTTGCATTCTTATATTTAAAAAGATAATCAATATAATTTGATATGTTGCAGAACTCGGTATAACATCTTTTTTATGCTGTAAAAACTCGAATGGAGCAATTACACAACCTAGTGTACAACCAAACTACACTGCAACGCATCTTCTTCAGCCAAGTTCACTGACGGTCACTTACGTCCTTTCCTCAGAAGATAACCTCCCTTCCCCGTGACTCGATTCCTAACAACGTAAACAAATAACGTTGCTTACGTTCACTACATCTGATTCTAATCTATTGGTGAATAGATGGATAGCCACAGTGGCTATATTTGCGGTATTTTAAACACTGTACCAATCAAAGCTCTTTGCCAATTAGTTGCATCACTGGTATGAAGGTGGGAATTCCGGCTTACGTCATTTGGTTTCAAGTCATATGATGAATACGCCCGACATAGAACCTACAATCCCGAATGTCTTTAATAGTGATGTTTCTGGAGATACACTGACAGGGAGTGAGGTGAGCCGCACTCCCCGCACATTCCCACTCACTCCACACTGACAGGGAATGAAGTGAGCCACACATTCCCACTCACTGGGAGTGAGGTGAGCCACTAGTTCCGCGCACATCCCCCCATTCCTCCGCCCACTGTCACATGGCAACAGGACGTCAGCAACCGCCTTGCATTGTGGTCCGAGCTCGGGCAGATCAGCCGAACCTGCTGGGCGGAAGGGGCGGAGTCAGGACCGGGTGATTGACAGAAGGCTGTAAAGTGCCTAATCGAAAGATGAGGTGTTGTTCCTCGAGCTTACGTTGGAACAGTGCAAGAGGTCAAAGACGGAGAGGTCAGAGTGGGAGTGGAGCAGAGAATTAAAGTTACAGGCGACCGAAAGCTCGGGGTCATCCTAGCAGACTGAACAGAGGTGTTCTGCAAAGCGGTCACCCAATCTGCATTTGGTCTCCCCTGTGGTGTATGTAACCGTTCCACCTTTAAGAGAACTATTTTAAGAGTTGCACTACTTTATCTTGGCTGCTGTATACTGTAATACCGGTGGTGACCACACCGGTATATAAGTACTGTGTAATGATTTATTGGGCAGTTCCGCCCTGACCTTCGACTAGTAAAGACCTGTTAAAATTTACTCTTGTGGTCTGTGTAGTAATTCTCACTATAACACACAGACTTAACAGTGGCAACGAGTACGATCTTACCCTGCGGCAGAGATACATCCAAGGCAGTTGACGGGCGTTGAGAGGAGGCATCCGCCCTCATCATCCTGCTGAGAAAAGACGCAGGTCTGAAGAGCAAAGGAAGAATCCTGACACGAAGTCTTCCATCAGCAACAGGCAGTGATCATCCCTTCTATCACGGTGGTGGGTAAGCCGATCAGCGACGAGCAGCAAGTCGGCCACCTTGGCTGTGAAGTAGGGGAGGGAAATACGGAGGATATAAGGGCGGAGAACTCGACCACGGCCGGGGAAAAGAGCCGGACAGAAGTCGGGGCCAGAGGCGCTGAGACTGGGGCAGCGTAAGGCACGGGAGCCGCGGTGAATGCAAACGCAGCCGGTGTAAAAGACCGGGCTGCAAGCGGGCTGGGAGACGCAACAGCGTCGAGAGAGAGCTCGACCGCGACCGGTGAAAAAGGCCGGGCAGCTACCGAGGCCGCGAGGCGCAGCGACCGGGTCAGCGTAAGGCGCGGGAGAAAATTTTAAAAAAAACGCGGAGAACTCAGCCGCAGCCGGGGGAAAGGACCGGACTGCAAGAGGGGCTGGGAGGCACGATTTGAAAACCGCTGGGGAGGGCGAACGCAGCAATACGGCAATCGCCATTACAGCCAGCGGGGGAGAAAGGCAAACGCGGGAAGCCGCCATTTTCGTAGGCAGGGGAAGAAGACAAGCGCGGGAAACCGCCATTTTGAAAAAAAAAGAAAAGAAAAATTTCTTTTTGTTTCAAGAAGATTGCGAGGATGCCTAAGCGTGGTAACATTAACGATTTCGATCCCGATGTTGAAGATTGGGCCACGTATGTAGAACACATAGAGATATATTGTAAGGCAAATAAAATATCAGATGAAGATAAAGCACTAACCTTACTAAACTCAATGGGTGCGAAGACATACGGGCTATTGAAGCATCTTCTATCACCAGCTAAACTGGCGGATCACACTTTCGCTAAAATTGTTGCTGTCCTGAAAAATCATTTGAACCCCACACCACTGATGTTAGCGGAACGATTTAAATTTTATGCGAGAACGCAACTGAAAGAGGAAAGCAACGCGGAGTATTTAATTGAACTGCGTAAGCTAGCGAAATACTGTCAGTTTGGGGAAAGTCTGACAGAGGCACTGAGAGACAAATTCGTGTGTGGATTGTCGAAAGAAGGAACACAAAAGCGGCTGCTTGAAGAGAATGATTTTACACTTGATAAGGCTGTCACTATTGCAGCATCGCACGAAGCCGCAGCGAGAGGCACTGCGGAAATGCAGCTGAAGGCAGCGGTACTCAGCGTAGATCAAATGGCTTTGGGTACAACGAAATGTTATCGTTGTGGAAAGACAACACACGATCAGAACCAATGCTGGTTTAAAAACCAGGAATGTAGAAAATGTGGCAAGCTTGGTCACATAGCTAAAGTATGCCGGTCAGGAAAGAAGACCAGCAACAAAAAGCCACCGCAGGAAAAGTGCAGAAAGGTACATAAGGTGGCTGAGAAGAGTTCGGATGAACAGAATTCGGATTCAGACTCCAACAGCAAGGAACTGGGTAGTCTGAGAATTCACAATGTGAGTAAGGAAGCTGACCTACAAACTATCTGGGTCACACTGCAGATAGCAGGAGTCCAAGTGAAGACGGAATTGGACACCGGATCGGCGTTGACGGTCATGAATAAGCAAGATTACAAAAGGTTATTCACACATATTCCCCTACGGGATACGGAGATAGTATTGCAGACATACACGGGGCAAAGAGTATACCCCATCGGAAAGATAAAAGTCAAGGTGATACACAAGGGCAAAGAACACCAAGGAATGGACTTATATGTACTACCTGAGGGAGGTCCACCACTTCTTGGACGGGAGTGGATCAGGAAAATAAATATGGACTGGCACTCCCTAAAAGCAATGACGGTAGATTCCGGAAAAAAAAATGTCAAACCTGAACGATTGTCCAGAATATTGGATGAGGCTAAAGAGGTGTTCCAACAGGGACTGGGAACACTAAGAGGAATTAAGGCAAAAATCAAGATTGCAGAACATGCAAACCCAAAATTTTTCAAAGCCAGACCGGTACCTTATGCGATACGACCTGCTGTGGAAGCTGAGCTGGAAGGGCTAGAACGTTCAGGAGTACTGTCTAAGGTGGACTGGAGTGAGTGGGCCACGCCCATTGTTCCCGTCATGAAGCGTTCATCGAGTAACAAGCCAGGGGAACCGGGGAAGGTCCGCATCTGTGGAGACTTCAAGATCACAGTTAATCTGGTGCTTCACACGGTGCAATATCCGCTTCCGCGGATTGAGGATATCTTTGCTTCATTGTCTGGCGGGAAACACTTCACCAAGATAGGCCTAGCGCAAGCGTACTTACAGATGGAAGTTGAGGAAGAGTCGCGCCAGTATCTCACAATCAACACGCACAGAGGCTTGTATCGATATAATAGACTGGTTTTTGGAGTGGCTTCGGCTCCAGCAATTTGGCAGAGGGCCATGGAGCAGGTATTACAGGGAATTCCAAACACTCAATGTTACTTGGACGATATCCTGATTACAGGAGATGACGATGAGGAACACCTTGCAAATTTGAAACTGGTGCTCACCAGATTGAAGGAATATGGACTTCGAGTTAATCGCCAGAAATGTGAGTTCTTTCAGAAACGGATCTCGTACTGTGGTCATGTCATTGACCAGGAGGGGCTGCACAAGTCACCTGACAAGGTCGAAGCTGTTGTGAAGGCTCCCGCTCCGGAAAATGTATCCCAGTTGAGGTCGTTCCTAGGGTTGATTAACTATTACCATAAGTTTCTGCCAAATCTATCCACGGTGCTGCACCCGCTGAATGCGCTTTTGCAGAAAGAAGTACCATGGAAGTGGAGCGAGGACTGTAAGAAGGCCTTTCGCAAAAGCAAGGCATTGATCACCTCAGAGGAAGTGTTGGCTCATTTCAACCCAACGCTATCTATTCGTTTAGCTTGTGATGCTTCTCCTTATGGTATTGGAGCAGTACTCTCACACAAGTTGCCAAATGGCTTGGAAAGGCCAGTCGCATTTGCATCCAGATCATTGACCTCCGCTGAGCGCAACTATGCTCAGATAGATAGGGAGGCTCTCAGCCTGGTGTGGGGAGTAAAGAAGTTTAATCATTACCTGCAGGGCCAGAAGTTTACACTGCTGACAGACCACCAGCCGTTGGTATCCATATTCAACCCTAAAAAGGGCGTTTCCATTATGACAGCGCAAAGGCTACAGAGGTGGTCCCTTTTCCTAGGGGCACACCAATATGACATAGAATACAAAGGATCGAAACAGCATGGGAATGCTGACGGTTTATCGCGCCTACCGTTGCCAACGGTAGAAGAGGCGCCTACAGTGGACCCAGTGGAGATGTTCCACTCAACCATAGTGGAATGTCTACCAGTAACCAATTCTACCATCGAAAAGGAAACGAGAAATGACCCGACTCTCTCACGAGTCTACGATTTAACGGTGAAGGGATGGCCAGCACATGGCGAACCACTGTTGCCAGCATTCTCGCAAAGAAGAGAGCAGCTGTCAGTGTGCCGAGGAACTTTGATGTGTGGATCCAGAGTGGTGATTCCACCCAAACTCCAGCATAAAGTGCTAAAGGAGCTTCACGAGGGGCATCTGGGTGGAGTGAAAATGAAGAACCTAGCCAGAGCGTTTGTGTGGTGGCCAGGTATCGATGGAGACATCGAAGAAATGACCAAGAGCTGTCTAGGATGCCAGAAGGTCCAAAACGCCCCACCACAAGCCCCTCTACATCCATGGGAGTGGCCCTCATCTCCATGGCAAAGGGTACATATCGACTTTGCTGGTCCATTTATGGACTCAATGTTCTTAATCGCGGTGGATGTACACTCCAAGTGGCCGGAGGTAATAAAGATGTCCTCCACCACCACGGAAAAAACCATCACAGTATTAAGGACCATATTTGCCAGGAATGGGCTGCCGGAACAGATCTGTTCTGATAATGGACCGCAATTTGTGTCCGAAGAATTCAGGAAGTTCTTAAAAAACAATGGGGTTAAGCACTACACGTCCGCCCCATACCATCCTGCCACCAATGGATTAGCTGAAAGGTTTGTCCAGACCTTCAAGAAGGCCATAAAGGCCATGGGTAATGAAGACATAAATCTACAATATAAGGTAGATAACTTCTTGTTGGCGTACAGGAATGCAACACATGTGGTTACAAACCAAACTCCCGCCATGATGTTTTTCAATAGAAGACTAAGATGCCGGCTGGATTTGATCAAGCCAAACATCAGAAGGGACGTAGAGAACCGGCAATTTCAAGGCATGAATGAAAGGCCAACTAGAACCTTCCAGATAGGTCAACAAGTTTTGGCCCGGGACTACCGTACCGAGAAATGGCAGCCTGGAACTATTTGCACACGACTAGGACCGCTGATGTATACCGTGGACATTGGTGAAAGCATAATAAGGCACCATGTTGACCAGATCATAGAGTCATCCGAAAAGGGACAACCTACTCCACAACTCTATACGCCTAATGATGAAGCAGAGATACCCATAGTATCTACCTCCGATCCGGTGATACTGGAATCAGATGAACCCGACACTGGCATTCAAGCCGAATCGACCTTGCCAAAAGAACCTACTACACCACCGAAAACTACTACACCACTGAGGCGTTATCTGGACCGAGTCAGGAAGCCTCCAGAGAGACTGAATCTGTGAACTGTTTTTACATGAAGTTGTGTATATATGTTATTATGTTATGTTAATGGGGAATATATACTGTTAAGCTAAAAAGGGAGGATTGTGGTGTATGTAACCGTTCCACCTTTAAGAGAACTATTTTAAGAGTTGCACTACTTTATCTTGGCTGCTGTATACTATAATACCGGTGGTGACCACACCGGTATATAAGTGCTGTGTAATGATTTATTGGGCAGTTCCACCCTGACCTTCGACTAGTAAAGACCTGTTAAAATTTACTCTTGTGGTCTGTGTAGTAATTCTCACTATAACACACAGACTTAACATCCCCAATGTAGAGGAGATCGCATCGTGAGCACCGAATACAGTATACTAAATTGCAAGAAGTACAAGTAAATCGCTGTTTCACTTGGAAGGTGTGTTTGAGGCCCTGGACAGTGGGAGGGGAGGAGGTAAAAGGGCAGGTGTTGCATCTCCTGAGCTTGTACGGGAAGATGCCAGGGGAAGGGGTGTTGGGGGTGATTGAGGAGTGGACCAGAGTGTCGCGGAGGGTGCGGTCCCTTCGGAATGCTGAAAGGGGAGGGGATGGGAAGATGTGTTTGGTGGTGGGATCACGCTGGAGGTGGCAGAAATGGCGGAGGATGATACGTTAAATGTGGAGTCTGGTGTGAAAGGTGAGGACAAGGGAAACCCGATCGTGGTTCTGGGAGGGAGAGGGAGGGGTGAGGGCAGAGGTGCGCAAAATAGAATGGACACGGTCGAGGGCCATGTCAACCATGGTAGAGGGGAATCCTTGGTCAGAGCAGATGCGATGGAGATGGAGAAACTGGGAGAATGGAATAGAGTCCTACAGGAAGCTGGGTGGGAGGAAGTGTAGTCCAGGTAGCTGTGGGAATCAGTGGGCTTATAGTGAATGTTTGTCAATAGCCTATCTCCAGAAATGGAGACAGAGAAGTTGAACGGAAGGGAAGAGTCAGAGATGGACCATGTGAAGGTGAGGGAAGGGTGGAAATTGGAAGCAAAGTGAATTAAATTTTTTAGTTCAGGGCGAGAGCAGGAAATGGCACTGATACAGTCATCAATGTACCGGGAAAAGAGGAGAGGGAGGGGACCTGAGTAGGACTGGAACAAAGAATGTGCCACAGATCCCACGAAAAGGCAGGCATAGCTAGGACCCACGCGGGTTCCCATAGCAACATCTTTAATTTGGAGGAAGTGAGTGGAGTCAAAGGAGAAGTTGTTCAATGTGAGAACAAGTTCAGCCAGGCGGAGGAGGGTGGTGATGGATGGGGACTGGTTGGACCTCTGTTCAAGGAAGAAGCTGAGCGCCCTTAGGCCACCCTGGTGGGGGATGGAGGTGTAGAGTGATTGGACATCCATAGTGAAAAGAGAGTTGTGATGAATGGTTGTTTTTCAGACTGGAGGAAGGTATGCAGTGGTGTTCCCCAGGGATCAGTACTAGGACCACTGCTTTTCTTGATATATATTAATAACTTAGACTTGGGTGTACAGGGCACAATTTCAAAATTTGCAGATGACACAAAACTTGAAAGTATAGTGAACAGTGAGGAGGATAGTGATAGATTTCAAGAAGACATAGACAGGCTGGTGGAATGGGCAGACACGTGGCAGATGAAATTTAACGCAGAAAAGTGCGAACTGATACATTTTGGTAGGAAGATCGAGGAGAAGCAATATAAACTAAAGGGTACAAATCTAAAAGTGTTGCAGAAACAGAGAGACCTGGGGGTATATGTGCACAAATCATTGAAGGTGGTAGGGCAGGTTGGAAAGTGGTTAAAAAAGCATACGGGACCCTGGACTTCATAAATAGAGGCATAGAGTACAAAAGCAAGGAAGTTATGATGAGCCTTTATAAAATACTGGTTCGGCCTCAACTGAGTATTGTGTCCAATTCTGGGCACCATACTTTAGGAAGGATGTGAAGGCCTTGGAGAGGGTGCAGAAAAGATTTACGAGAATGATTCCAAGGATGAGGGACTTCAGTTACGTGGATAGACTGGAGAAGCTGGGGTTGTTCTCCTTAGAGCAGAGAAGGTTGAGAGGAGATTTGATAGAGGTGCTCAAAATCATGAGGGGTCGAGACAGAATAGATAGCGAGAAACTGTTCTCATTGGCAGAAGGGTCGAGAACCAGAGGACACAGATTTAAGGTGATTGGCAAAGAACCAAAGGCGACATGAGGAAAAACTTTTTTAGGCAGCGAGTGGTTAGGATCTGGAATGCACTGCCTGAAAGGGTGGTGGAGGCAGATTCAATTGTGGTTTTCAAAAGGGAATTGGATAGGTACTTGAAGGAAAAAAATTTGCAGGGCTAGCTGAAGTGTTCTTACAGAGAGCTGGCATGTGCTCGATGGGCCGAATGGCCTCCTTCTGTGCTGACTCTTTATTATAGGCAGTAGCCTAATAAAAGTCAACCATGTGCACAAACAATAAGGACTTTAACTTAACAAAAAACTTTAAAGGAATCTGAACAAATCAAATTAAAATTTTATTCCTCCTTCTGTGCTGCCTATTCATCATAGGCAATTGCCTAATAAAAGTCAACGATGTGCCTCCTTTTTAACCAATAAAAACTGTAAATTAACATAAATTTGAAAGGAACTTTAAATTAAAATGTTCCTCCGTCTACAATTCTAGGCGGAGTCAGGGCCGGGTGATTGACAGGGAGCCCGGAGCGGGGACAGGGCGGGTGATTGACAGGGAGTCCGGGGCGGGGTCACGCCGGATGATTGACAGGGAGCCCGGCGTGGGGACAGGGCGGGTGATTGACAGGAAGCCCGGGGCAGAGTCAGGGCGGTGATTGACAGGGAGCCTGGGGCGGGGTCAGGTCGGGTGATTGACAGGGAGCTCGGGGCGGAGTCAGGGCGGGTGATTGACAGGGAGCCCGGGGCGGGGTCAGGGCGGGTGATTGACAGGGAGCCCGGGGCGGGGTCAGGGCGGGTGATTGACAGGGAGCCTGGGGCGGGGTCAGGCCGGGTGATTGACAGGGAGCCCAGGGCGGGGTCAGGCCGGGTGATTGACAGGGAGCCCGGGGTAGGGTCAGGGAGCCCGGGGTGGGGTCAGGCCGGGTGATTGACAGGGAGCCCGGGGCGGGGTCAGGCCGGGTGATTGACAGGGAGCCCGGGGTAGGGTCAGGGAGCCCGGGGTGGGGTCAGGCCGGGTGATTGACAGGGAGCCCGGGGTAGGGTCAGGGAGCCCGAGGTGGGGTCAGGCCGGGTGATTGACAGGGAGCCCGGGGCGGGGTCAGGCCGGGTGATTGACAGGGAGCCCAGGGCGGGGTCAGGGAGCCCGGGGCGGGTGATTGAGAGGGAGCCCGGGGCGGGGTCAGGCCGGGTGATTGACAGGGAGCCTGGGGCGGGGTCAGGCCGGGTGATTGACAGGGAGCCCGGGGCAGGGACAGGGCGGGTGATTGACAGGGAGCCCGGGGCAGGGTCAGGGAGACGGGGCGGGGTCAGGGAGCCCGGGGCGGGGTCAGGTCGGCTGATTGACAGGGAGCCTGGGGCGGGGTCAGGGCGAGTGATTGACAGGGAGCCGGGGGCAGGGACAGGGCGGGTGATTGACAGGGAGCCTGGGGCGGGGTCAAGGCGAGTGATTGACAGGGAGCCGGGGGCAGGGTCAGGGCAGGTGATTGACAGGGTGCCTGGGGCGGGGTCAGGGCGAGTGATTGACGGGGAGCCCGGGGCGGGGTCAGGCCGGGTGATTGACAGGGAGCCTGGGGCGGGGTCAGGGCGGGTGAATGACAGGGAGCTGGGGGCGGGGTCAGGGCGGGTGATTGACAGGGAGCCCGGGGCAGGGACAGGGAGCCTGGGGCGGGTGATTGACAGGGAGCCCGGGGCGAGTTCAGGCCGGGTGATTGACAGGGAGCCCAGGGCGGGGTCAGGGCGAGTGATTGACAGGGAGCCCGGGGCGGGGTCAGGGCGAGTGATTGACAGGGAGCTGGGGGCAGGGACAGGGCGAGTGATTGACAGGGAGCCCGGGGCGGGGTAAGGGAGCCCGGGGCGGGGTCAGGGCGAGTGATTGACAGGGAGCCCGGGGCGGGGTCAGGGAGCCCAGGGCAGGGTCAGGGCGAGTGATTGACAGGGAGCCCGGGGCGGGGTCAGGGTGAGTGATTGACAGGGAGCCGGGGGCAGGGACAGGGCAAGTGATTGACAGGGAGCCGGGGGCAGGGACAGGGCGAGTGATTGACAGGGAGCCGGGGGTAGGGACAGGGAGCCTGGGGCGGGTGATTAACAGGGAGCCCGTGGCAGGGACAGGGCGGGTGATTGACAGGGAGCCCGGGGTGGGTGATTGACAGGGAGCCGGGGCGGGGTCAGGGTGGGTGATTGACAGCGAGCCCGGGGTGGGTGATTGACAGGGAGCCGGGGGCGGGGTCAGGTCGAGTGATTGACAGGGAGCCCGGGGCAGGGACAGGGCGAGTGATTGACAGGGAGCCCGGGGTAGGGACAGGGAGCCTGGGGCGGGTGATTGACAGGGAGCCCGTGGCAGGGACAGGGCGGATGATTGACAGGGAGCCCGGGGTGGGTGATTGACAGGGAGCCGGGGCGGGGTCAGGGCGGGTGATTGACAGGGAGCCCAGGGCGGGGTCAGGGCGGGTGATTGACAGGGAGCCGGGGGCGGGGTCAGGACAATTGATTGACAGGGAGCCCGGGGCGTGGTCGGGGCGGGTGATTGACAGGGAGCCGGGGGCGCGGTCAGGGCAGGTGATTGACAGGGAGCCTGGGGCGGGGTCAGGGCGGGTGATTGACAGGGAGCCTGGGGCGGGGTCAGCGAGCCCGGGTCGGGTGATTGAGAGGGAGCCCGGGGCGGGGTCAGAGCGGGAGATTGGCAGGGAGCCCGGGGGCGGGGTCAGGGCGGGTGATTGACAGGGAGCCCGGGGCAGGGTCAGGGAGCCCAGGGCGGGGTCAGGGCGGGTGATTGACAGGGAGCCCGGGGCGGGGTCAGGGCAGGTGATTGACAGGGAGCCCGGGGCGGGGTCAGGGAGCCCGGGTCGGGTGATTGACAGGGAGCCCGGGGCGGGGTCAGGGAGCCCGAGTCAGGTGATTGACAGGGAGCCCGGGGTGGGGTCAGGGCGGGTGATTGACAGGGAGCCCGGGGTGGGGTCAAGGCGGGTGATTGACAGGGAGCCTGGGGCGTGGTCAGGGCGGGTGATTGACAGGGAGCCCGGCGCAAGGACAGGCGGGTGATTGACAGGGAGCCCGGGGCAGGGTCAGGGAGCCCAGGGCGGGGTCAGGGCGGGTGATTGACAGGGAGCCCGGGGCGGGGTCAGGGCAGGTGATTGACAGGGAGCCCGGGGCGGGGTCAGGGAGCCCGGGTCGGGTGATTGACAGGGAGCCCGGGGCGGGGTCAGGGAGCCCGAGTCAGGTGATTGACAGGGAGCCCGGGGTGGGGTCAGGGCGGGTGATTGACAGGGAGCCCGGGGCGGGGTCAGGGCGGGTGATTGACAGGGAGCCCGGCGCAAGGACAGGCGGGTGATTGACAGGGAGCCCGGGGCGGGGTCAGGGCGGGTGATTGACAGGGAGCCTGGGGCGGGGACAGGGAGCCCGGGGCGGGGTCAGGGCGGGTGATTGACATGGAGCCAGGGGCAGGGTCAGGGCGGGTGATTGACAGGGAGCCTGGGGCGGGGTCAGGGTGGGTGATTGGCAGGGAGCCTGGGGCGGGGACAGGGAGCCCGGGGCGGGGTCAGGGCGGGTGATTGACATGGAGCCGGGGGCAGGGTCAGGGCGGGTGATTGACAGGGAGCCTGGGGCGGGGTCAGGGCGGGTAATTGACAGGGAGCTGGGGGTGGGGTCAGGGCGGGTCATTGACAGGGAGCTGGGGGCGGGGTCAGGGCGGGTGATTGACAGGGAGCCCGGGGCGGGGTCAGGGCTGGTGATTGACAGGGAGCCCGGGGCGGGGTCAGGGCGGGTGATTGACAGGGAGCTGGGGGCGGGGTCAGGGTGGGTGATTGACAGGGAGCCCGGGACGGGGTCAGGGCGGGTGATTGACAGGGAGCTGGGGGCGGGGTCAGGGTGGGTGATTGACAGGGAGCCCGGGGCGGGGTCAGGGCGGGTGATTGACAGGGAGCCCGGCACAGGGACAGGGACAGGGACCCTGGGGCGGGGTCAGGATGGGTGATTGACAGGGAGCCCGGCACAGGGACAGGGAGCCTGGGGCGAGGTCAGGGCGGGTGATTGACAGGGAGCCCAGCACAGGGACAGGGAGCCTGGGCTGGGGTCAGGGCGGGTGATTGACAGGGAGCCCGGCACAGGGACAGGGAGCCTGGGGCGGGGTCAGGGCGGGTGATTGACAGGGAGCCCGGCACAGGGACAGGGAGCCTGTGGCGGGGTCAGGGCGGGTGATTGACAGGGAGCCCGGCACAGGGACAGGGAGCCTGGCCAGCCAGATTGCCTCCCTCTCTCCCGCGGCCATGTTCGCGCCCGGGTGGCCCTGGAGATGGAGCACGCGGTGTCCGCCGGCGCGCTCGAGCACTTCCGTGACCGGTGGGCGCCGCGGGGACTGGACTGCATAATTGGATTGGACAACCAAATTTTAATTTGATTTGCTAAGGTTTATTTTAAGTTTTAGAGGTTTATTTACAGTTTATTTGTTTAATTTACTTGGTCCATTAAAAGAGGCACAGGGAGCCTGGGGCGGGGTCAGGGCGGGTGATTGACAGTGAGCCCGGCACAGGGACAGGGAGCCTGGGGCGGGGTCAGGGCGGGTGATTGACAGGGAGCCCGGCACAGAGACAGGGAGCCAGGGGCGGGGTCAGGGCGGGTGATTGACAGGGAGCCTGGGGCGGGGTCAGGGCGGGTGATTGACAGGGAACTCGAGGAACAGCACCTCATCTTCCAATTAGGCACTCTGCAGCCTTCCGGACTCAATATTGAGTTCAACAATTTCAGATCATAAGCTCGGCCCCCATTTCATTTTCTCTTGTAATTGTTCCACTCCTTTCCCCCGCCCCCCCCTTTAATTTTGTTTCGCTCTCACACCTGGCAGCTATCTTTTGCCCTGCCAGTACACTTTACACCTAATCCCAGCCTATTACCACCTCGTCTAGCTTCTAATCTCTTTTACTTCTTTTGTTTCTTTTATTCTTTTGTCCGATCGCAGCCCTGCCTTCGATCTAGTTTCTTTTCTTTCCAGTTTTGAAGAAGGGTTCAACCCGAAACGTCAACTCAAATTTCTCTCCACGGATGTTGCCTGACCTGCTGAGTTTTTCCAGCATTTTCTGTTGTTATTTACAGGGACAGGGAGCCTGGGGCGGGGTCAGGGCGGGTGATTGACAGGGAGCCCGGCACAGGGCCAGGGAGCCTGGGCCGGGGTCAGGGCGGGTGATTGACAGGGAGCCTGGGCGGGGTCAGGGCAGGTGATTGACAGGGAGCCCGGCACAGGGACAGGGAGCCTGGGGCGGGGTCAGGGCGGGTGATTGACAGGGAGCCCGGGGCGGGGTCAGGGCGGGTGATTGACAGGGAGCCCGGGGCGGGGGTCAGGGCGGGTGATTGACAGGCTCTGTGCCGGCGCTGTACTAACGCTGGGGAGGCGGCACTTCCTGTGTTCTCAGCCACACTTGAAGCTGGTGATAAAATCCTGCGGCTCGCCGGACCGGCGTGGACGACCTTGAGGACGAGTGTGCGCTGTCGGGAGTTAGGTGAGGATGCCTTTCTGAATGGTGATAGGGGAATAAACGGGAAGGCAGCCGCGGACGTTGCGCTCGTGCTCATTTGACCTTCCTTTTGGAGCCCGGCGTTGTTGCAGTTAAGACAAGGACAGGTTTCGGCTCGGAGATTGAGTTTTGTGAAGCTATAAATGTTTGACTCCTGGTGGCCTTTTTTAAAAGGTAGTCTAGCTCGGTTTCAGCCAGGAGTTAGTGAGCTGGGATAGCGCTACCCTTTCTAAATTCAAGAGACGGTGGGTCACATCCTCTGCAGCAAAGGCAAGGGACTGCGGATGCTGGAAATACTCAGCAGGTCAGGCAGCATCTGTGGAGAGAGAAACAGTTAACGTTTCAGGTCGGTCCTTCTGGTGTTAGAGGCAGAGTAAAGTGAATCGGTCACTGGCCGAGAACAGGCCTGAATCCGTTCACCAGAAGCAGCAGTTTTAAGTCTCTGTTTAAGGACGTTTAACGTTTTAATGTGAAATGTAGTGTAGCATCTAGTCAGGAAACTTGGTTTTAAAACTCGGCATTGCGATCAATATTGTAAGTTTCGAGGTGCCCCCTTGGGTGTGCAGGAAGTTCTCGTGTTTCTCCCGACTATCTGCTGCCGGCTTTTGTTTTAGACCAAACTCTGATTGATTAATTGGATGGGAAGTGAAGTACGATTAATTGGTATCTGTTCCAATGCGAGTTGCTTGTCGCGCTTTAAAAAGCTGAGATTGGAGATCAGACCTGCAGGTTTGAGCGGGAGTTACTACCGCCGAGAAAATGTAACTCCTTGTCTTTTTTTTTAAGGGATTAATAACTATATCGCCAGTCTTGTAGGTGTGATTTAAAGAAAGGGTTCCAGTGTTTCCAGGCTTCGGAACAACCCGACTAGGTGGCTGGTTGTCTGAATTTGGGGAAGTGAAGGGCAGTAATAGGAGAGCGGCAGCTCTAGGCCGAGTGTCATTATTATTATTATTAAACTGTTATAAAATAACCCGAGCACTTTATACCGCAGCGTGCAGGGAACTACCGGGCAGTAGCCGTATTCGGCTCTTTGGTTTAACTCCGTTGCCCTTTTTTGTAATCGCCTTGTTTCACCTTGTGCAGTATCGGTTTCGGTATTGGTGACTTGCTCACTTCAGCAAGGTTGAGTCACTCCTTCCATTCGACACTTCTAGAATGACTCATTTCCGGTATCCTATTCTGTTCACGATTGAGGATTTTAATGTTTAAAGACACTTGAAAATTTACAATAATCGGATTTTTTGACCCACGTTAGGGTTTAGAATGACCTTCAGTTTGTCCTTTAATCTTTCCTCCGTTCGTTTCAAGCTGTGACGCGAGTATGCATGTTTAATTTAAAGCTAAAAATAAAAACACGGGCCAGCATTTTTTTATTTAAATAAAATTGCTTTGATAGGTTTATAAATTACTTTTGAGAATGAAGGATTTAGCAATCCTGCCACAGCTCTGAAACGGCCATTATCAAAGTCACAAATGACATCCTATGTGATTAACTGTGGTAAACTATCTCTTCTCCTTCTCTACCTGTTGACCACGCCATCCTCCTCCAATACCTCTGTCATCGGGCTAGGTGAGTGGCCCTCGCCTGATTCCATTCTTCTCTGTCCAGCCGTAGCCAGAGAATCACCTGCAATGGCTTCTTTCCTGCACAATTACCTCTGGAGCTCCCCAAGGATCTCTCCTTGGCCCCCTCTTATTTCTCATCTACATGTTGCCCCAAAAACATGATGTCAGGGTCCATGTGTATGCTGATGACACCCAGCCCTGCCTCACCATCACCTTTCAACCCCTGCACTGTGCTGCTTGTCTGACATCCAGTATTAGATGAGCAGAAATTTCCTCCAACTGAATAATGGGAAGACAGTAGCCATTGACTTTGTTCCCCACCACAAACTCCGTTCCCTAGCCACCAATTCCATCCCTCTTTCTGGTTACTGTCTGAGGCCGAACCAAAACCTCAGCAACCTTGGCGTTCTATTTGAACCCTGAGATGAGCTTCCTCCACATCAGCTCTGCTCTTGTCACCAAGACCACCTACTTCCACCCCTGTAATATCGCCTGTCTCTGACCCTTGCTTCAACTCATTTGCTGCTGGAGCCCTCATCTGTGCCTTTGTTGCTTCTAGACTTTACTATTCCAACGCTCTCCTGGCCAACCTCTCATTTTCCACCCTCCATAAACTTGATCTCATCCAAAACTCTGCCCGTATCCTAACTCGCACCAAGTCCCGTTCACCCATCACCCCGTGCTTGCTGACCTTACATTGGCTCCAGTCCGGCACTGTCTTGGTTTTAAAATTCTCATAACTGTTTTCAAATCCCTCTATGGCCTACCCTCCCGATCTCTGTTGGGCCCAGTTTGATGTGAACTGAACGAGGGAGTTTCGCCCTGTTTTGCTTTAGTCAGTTTGGGCTTTCCCACTAGATTTAGACTCTGTTTAGCAGCTGTAAAGTTTTTTTTGAACCAATGCTAAACTTGTGGAGAGTGAATCCACTGGTTCAAAAGTTTGACATGAATAAGCTTTACATGTTACTGTTGCAGTGACCTCTTGACAAGTTCCTTAAACAAAGCAGTGATGAGTTTAGAATGTAAATGTTTTTTAGATGCACTATCCTAATTTAGTGCTTTTAATGGTTGCACCTTCACAATGAACCAGAGCTGTTGCAAAGTCACTACTTGAAGTGGGCAGTGGTACTTCATTCCTCTTTTCTCTCCCTCAAGTAACGACAGAGCAAAATGGGTGACGTAGAGAAGGGCAAGAAGGTCTTTGTTCAGAAGTGTGCACAATGCCACACTGTTGAAAATGGAGGCAAGCACAAGACTGGGCCAAATCTGTCTGGTTTATTTGGACGCAAGACTGGCCAGGCTGAAGGATTTTCTTACACAGAAGCAAACAGAACCAAAGGTAGGTTGTTTTAGATGAAGATTGCTATCTCAGCTACTTGAATTAGCAATTCTTAACAATTATCTATAATTAGTTACATAAATTGAATACAGATAGCATGAGAAAGGTATCTTAATAGATGGCTTGAAAAGTGAGGCTTCAGGCACTTCATTCTATGTCAGCTTTTGAATTGTTAAGATTGCTTCTCATCCTTTAAAATTTGTTTAAATAACTAAAGGCACAATAAAATCTGTATCTTTGTATGGCTTAAGTAATACATTTACAAAACTTACATCAAAAGGTGAGTTTTTGTGTGAGGCCAAAGTCTGCATATATAAAAAAAAAACTTATGTACAGAGATACATACTTTGCATTTATGAAGTTTTCCAATCATTGCTTTCACTATTGGTTCCATGCATTGACAAATGTTTTAATTGAACAACATTTGGTGGTTACAATCTTCATAAGTGAACAATTTTAACTGCTAATGAATTAAGGCTCTTGAATGAAAACTTGCTTTTACACAAATGAAATTAAAAGTCAGTCTTACAATCTTACAGAAATTGAATGCATCCTAGAATGTTGAGGAATTTTTGACCCCAATTTTTATAAATCTTTGCATTGGAAGTTGTCCTAAAGGAAAGGAGGGCTCAAGTACAGAAATCACAAAGATAGTAGACAGGTACAAAAAATAATTAAAAAGGCTAATGGAATGTTGGCCTTCATCATCTTAAGAGGGGTGGAAGTTATGTTGCTGCTGTACATAAACCCCCATCTGGAGTACTGCATTCCGTTCTGGGCGCCGCACCTCAGGAAGGATGTATTGGCCATGGAGGGACTACAGTGCAGATTCACCAGAATAATGCTGGGGTGAAAAGGGTTAAATTATGAGCATAGACTACACTTGTATTCCCTTGAATATAGAAGATTAAGGGGTGATCTAATTGAAGTGTTTTTAAGATGATTAAAGGATTTCATAGAGTATATAGAGTGAAACTCTCTTTCCTCTGGTGGGAGAGTCCAGAACAAGGGGGCATTACTTTAAAATTAGAGATAGGCTGATCGGGGTGATGTCAGAAAGCACATCTTCCCACAAAGGGTAGTCGAAATCTTGAACTCTTTTCCCCCAGAAAGCTGTTGAGGCTAGGTCAATTGAAAATTTCTAAACTGAGATTAATAGATTTTTGTTAGGCAAGGGTCTTGAGGGTTATGGAACCAAGGTGGGGGAGTTAAGAAACCGATCAAACGTGATCTAATTGAATGGTGGAACAGACTCGAGGGTCTGAATGGCCTATTCCTGTTCCTATGAGGGTTGCCTATGTTAAAGGGGGAAATGGAAAAACCAGGGAACTGTAGACCAGTGAGCCGAACATCAGTAGTGGGTAAGTTTCTAAAATAAAATGAATACGCTCTTAGAAAGACACGGGTAAGTTGAAGGCAACCAGTCTGAATTTGTTTAAGTGCATGGCAAATTTGAGTTATTTAAAGAAATAATCCTGTGATGTTTATGTAGACTTTCAAAGGCACTTCATAAGATGATGCATAGGACCCTTGTTGATAAAGGTGCAATATGAAAGGGAATGTGGCAGTATGGGTAGGAAGTTGGTTAAAGGACAGAAAACAATCTTGATGGTGGGAAAAGTTGATAAAACTCATTGTAACCGATTGCATGTCCCTCTCCAGCCATTGTTTTGGATTGTTTGCAACCTCCGCATTCTATTCAACCCAAGCTGATTTTCACCTTTGTAGCATTGCCTGTCTCCATCTCAGCCCATCTGCTGAAATTCTCATTCCATGCTTTTTGTCACCTCTAGAATCCACTATTCAAATTGGAGCTTTTCATTAGAACAAAAATTACATGAAGATCTGATTTGTTCAAAGTTAAAGGGATTTGATGTGTCATGAGAAGTTTCTGCTGGTTGAGTTGATAACCTGAGGTTATAAATTTAAGATCTTTAGAAGAATGAAGGGAGCATTAAGATCATTTTATTATGCATTGGGCTGTTGGGATGTAGAATGCCCTACCAGAAACAGTGGTTTAGAGGTCCAAGTACATGTCATTAAAGGCTAGCTTGCAGGTGTCAAAAGTGATCTGGTGTTAATGGTACCTGGATAATCACAAGATATAGAATATATACTTTAGGGCAGATGTATTGGCCTGGTGATGGGGCAGTCACAGAATCACAGAAACCCCACAGTGCAGATAGAGGCCATTTCGGCCCATCGAGCCTGCACCGACACATATCCCACCCGATCCCCGTAACCCCTACACCAACACATATCCCACTCTATCCCCGTAACCCCACGTATTTAATCCCCCTAACACTAAGGGTCAATTTATCATAGCCAATCAACCGAACCCGCACATCTTTGGACTGTGGGAGGAAACCGGAACACCCGGAGGAAACCCACGCAAACACGGGGAGAATGTGCAAACTCCAGTGACTCCAGTCCCATGACTATACACTCAGATAAAGGAGTGAGCTGTAACAGACCAGGTAGATGTGGATTGAATTCCCAGGATGTTAAAGGTGACTTTGATTTTAAGGCATTGAAATAATGAAGGAAACTGGGTACATGTGGAAGAATCCCTCTATTGTATCTGACCTGAAGATGCATATTGCTCATCAGTTCATTCCTTGACCACAAAGTCCTCCATTCTCATTACATTTTCGCATTTCATCCTAAATTCACTCCCTTGTGAGATGCTGCTCCATGGACTTCCACAACCTTGCTCAAATGATTATTCATGTTTGAGCCGTGACTAAATGCAAGAACCCTTGATTACAGATGTCATTAGAGCACTTTCAGCAGTGGTTGCTGGATAGTGATCAGGTGTAGGAGCTGTGCCTTCCCTTACCCTCGTCCTCCTAAAATCCAGAGATACTCGGGCCAATTGGTTCTGCATGGCTCAGTTGCTCATGGTGTAAACCTGTTGAACCATTAGGACAGCCTTCTGTTTCTTGAGGACAGCTGTTTTATGGGAGGGGGTGGGGTCCCATTTATTTCTTGCATTTTCTTCATTTGCTGGTGCTCATGTTCTTGTCGTTCTGTGTAGGTATTACCTGGGAGGAGGAGACACTCAGGATTTACCTGGAGAATCCGAAGAAATATATCCCAGGAACAAAAATGATCTTTGCAGGTCTCAAGAAGAAGAGTGAGCGTGAAGACTTGATAGCTTATCTCAAATCTGCCACAGCCAAGTAACTTTCAGCCACAGCATCTGCTGCCTTTATTTATTGATGGGTAGATTTGTTTCTCAATTGAGCAACCTGGAAGTGGTGGCACTATCAATGTTGCAATTGAATTTTTAACTATCTGTGATGGGTTTTTTAACCGTGCGTGTCCTGTTCAAGGCATTCTCTACCATCCTGTAACACTGTACTGTTCAGTTTTAAACTTATAAATCACTGGTGACCCTTTCTATTAATCACACAATAAAAGGGACTGTCAATCACCCACATTGTTTCTGTTCATTGTACTGTCACTAGTGGTGTAATCTATTCAACTATGGTGATGGGGTAATGTACTAACTGTTTGGGTTTTCCCAGCCAGAACTATTGGAGTAAAGGCCAGTCACTGCTATGAATTGGAGGTTGCTTTAGCTGAACCATTCACAACATCTACTGGCAGTCTTTGGAACAAGTACTAATTACCCCTTTTTAGTTGGAGAACAGAGACCTGGGAAGTAGGGGCCAATTTAATGGGAGGTTGAGAACAGAAGGTGGTTACTATTCGGGTATTTAAGTTTAGGGTTGCTCTGTATCTCAATTTTAAAAAAGAAAATGGGATTGATGTATTTTAGTTCTAGTTTGTATTCATTCGCACCAGATTCAGTGCCTGAAAGTTGTATTACACTACATGTTGCAACATGAGATTTGATGCTGTTTAAACTAAGTTTGTTTTCACGGTAAGTTCTACAGAAAGTTACACCGCACATATTAAACTGCAGGTCAGATTACACAACCTCTAGAAAAATTGACACATTAATTTAAGATGCAAGTATTAGATCTTGTGCAATTTTGATGGTGCTACCAGTTGTATTTGACATGACCCCAAATTGGTGATTTCTTCAAATACAATAGGTTTTTTCAAATGCAAGTACGTACTTGAATGATCTATGCCTTGCTAATATCTGTAAAACACTGTCCCCTACTTCTAACTTCAGCGGGTGGCCAATGAGTCTGTCACATAACCAAAGCACCTGGGTTTATATATTGAAAAAATCATGCTGGGGAAAATGTTAAATCATTTAATATCTTTTGTAAGCAAATTTAAAGTTAATGTGCTGGATGGCGATGAATATTTACAAAAAACAGTTAAATCGGGTGTCCATATCATGAAAGCTTTCATAGGAAGCTTTGGAAGTTATGTACTTCAGTTGAGTTTTTCCATTGCAGCTGTTGCATTTCCAGGCATATGTAAATAGAGTAAGGAGGAGAGGTAGCAAATTTGAAGGATCTTGTTCTTTCAGTTGCATTATTGCTACTAATGCCTTAATGACTCACCTGGCTTGGTGCTCTTCCTATTAAATTGGCTTCCACGCAAGCTAATCTCCCATCTGTTAATAGGCCCTGGTACCATAACTTTTTTTTATATAAATGCTGCTTTCCTGGGTGATGGAAACCAATTATTACCAGTCTACAGTGGAATTTTTCCTGCAGCTTTTTCATTTTGATCTAGAATAACCATGAGGGATAACGTTTGCTGACTTAGCTGATCCTTAGTGTGATTATAACAAAGCTTTCTTCACTGTTTTTCACCTTGGTACAAATACACCATTTTAATTTGCCTTTAATGGTCAAAATAACAACTCAGAAAGGTGTTCAAGCTGATTCACTAAATGCAGTTCCTGAAGTTTGAATCATTTTACACCTTCATTACATTACTTGTGCATTCTGATTAGTGAGCGACAGCTTCTGAAGGCCATTATCTTATGGGGATGGACAACAAAAATTTTGTACATGTCCCAATCTACACAATTTTTAGTGCCCGATAAAACCATGGAAATATTGCAATGAAGGGTGTACACTGGATGCGAGATTTGGAGACTTTGACACATTGTCTCTTTTTGGAGAAATATTGTAATGATGGGTGGCTGCGGTTGAGTTCTGTGGCACACTCCCTGCATTCCAGTGTCTTGGCTCGGGTCTGCTTGTTTCACTGACTAGTTTGTTTCCATCTCTTGAGAAGTCATAGCCTTTTGGTGTTATATGGGGATTTATTTTTTTTAAGTAATCTTTTGACTTGCTCCTCTGAACTAGATTATGGGAAATGAAACAGATTTTTCTGCTTCAGCAATATAGAATGAGGTGGCAGGAGCAGTAACCATTTAGGCAATGATTACAGCATATGAAAATATACTAAGTACTGGAAAAGGAATAAAAAAGGGCTGAGTGTAATCAAACTCAAATCATTGAGGAGGCTGTGATGGTGCCTGAGCTAGATAGACCAAATGGCCTCCTTTCAAATGTTGATGCTTGTGCAGCAATTAATTTACAGTATTACATATAGCCAAAACCTCCCATACCTCTTGAACCTTGAACAAAGCAATAGGGAAATACAAATTTATAGGAATAAAATAATGCAAGCTTGCCCCACCTGCTGGCAGGGTTTCAGTGGACTCTGTCCTCCAGATTGTATTGTGACTCAAACTGCTTAAGTGAAAATGCGGGCTATGGCTTTATCTATATTATCATGCAATATGGCTATTGCATGCATTCTTTCATGCTGTTTTGTCTACCTCCATTTCAATTTCTTTCATGTGATTGGAGATCATTAAATATATTATGCAAATTTGCTAATTGTAATGTGATATGCATTTTTTTTTAAAGGATAAGGCAAACCATCAAGAGTTGAAATAATCTCCCCCTCTCCACTACTATATCCTGTAACTTCTTATGATCAACACTGGAAGATCTAGTATATTAAATAGTACTGTGCACACTTCCTGTTTAACTTGAAGTGAAATAGCAACAAATCAGTCTGAAGAGGTAGGGGGCACTAATCAAAAGTAAGGAAAACGGCTCTCAACTACCAATGAGAAGACGTAAAAACACCAATCCTGAATGACCTATACCCAAAAAAACACAAACCAATTAACTTGCTCAATACTTTTGGGACAAAATGTTTGTCAGCCATGTTTTGCCATATAAATGATGGCTCATATTTCACAATTTTATGTCCCAAGTACTGCTACAATTTTAGGGGCTGCAGTAAATATGTTCTGGTTCAGTGATGCTAGTTGTCCTGCAAGTGCATCCCTCAACTAGAGGTGACTCGTTGCTCAATATCTTTTAATATAATAGCTTAACCTGAAGGTGTAACAATGATCGGATCTGGATATTTTTCACTTGTGCCTCCTTTTCGAAGGTGAACTGAGAAAACGACTGGTATGAGGCCAGATACGAACTAAGTAGCTTTAATTCACAGCAAGTGAACATACAGAGCAACAGTTATAAAATGACTCCGTGTTTTTACTTAAAATCAAAGTAAGTACGCTACAATTCCCCACATCAGTGGACAGTCTTAAACAATATCACTCCTAACTACCAGACCATATGCTAAACTTCTGAGGCTGGTGAATACTTGCTCAAGCAACCTTCTATTCAAAAATAAATGTCATTGTATGTGTCTTTTTTATTCTCCGTGCTCAGCAGAGGAGAGGGCCTATATCCGACATCTGTCAGGGTCCTCCCAATACATTGGGTGCTTTTTGATTACTGACACAAATTGCTTATAGATTAGTCTTTGGGGAAAATTAGCATTTTAACCTTTTCTTTCTTTTCCCCCACCCCCCTGGCCTTAAACTGGTGTGAATATACTTTGCTCTTAAATTCTCAATACTTTCTATGAAAAAATAGCCCAAAATCCTGAAATCATAATTTTTACTTTGGGAGCCCCTGCCTTTTTAAAAAAGCTTGTGATTGTGGTTGCAATTTTCCCCAGAACAATCACTCTCGTCAGTTGAAGGGAGCTATCAACTAACGTGCCTTTAGAATATCCATAATTTGTTTATTTGAGGATTATAAATCCATGACTATTTACATAGATTGTTTATTCAGTCACTAAGCAAAACACTTAATTGTTTTCCAAATTTTTTTTTTTTTTTTTTTACTGGTGATGTGCACTTTTCTCCCAATTCCATACCCCACCATCCACATGGAAACAATGCTATGCATAAACTTTAGAATGTTTAATGGGATTTCTGACACACAATGGAATATATATGCAATTTATATTAATTAAAACAGCCAAGCCGTCTAACTTATTGTCCAAGAAGTACTTAGTTCAAGTCTCTGGGCAAATAATCGACAAACTTATTTCCAAATTCCTCCCTCCTGTGCTAGTGTTGCAGACCCCTTTTCCCCCACCCGAGTGCTGCCAGAACCAACCTTCTGTTCCTTGTCCTGTGAAACTGCTGAAACCCCATCTGCTGTGGTCCCAAACACTGGACTCCTGGATGGTTGTAAATCCCACAGCCTCCTTCCCAATGCTGCCTAAGTCACTACTCCCCATGTGCTGCAAAACCCCAACCCCCCAGGATTTCCCACTATGACCAGATTCTGAGACCCACCTATGTTATTCGCCCCCAGTCTAAACCCCCAACCTGATGTGCTGCCAGACTGCAGGTGCCTGTTCCTTCAGTGCTTGAGAGTCCTGGGCCTTCCCCATAGTGTAAGATAGACCCCAGGGAATCCCCTACAGCACCAAACGCCATGGTCCATCACCGTTGTCTTGCTAAAGCCCGGGTTCCCCTCTGCAGTCATGCAATTCACAGACCACTCACCTGCTGGCCATTGAAGAAAAACCACAGGACCCAAAATTAGGGGCATAGCAAACTGGAGAATGCAAAATCCTGCAGGAGGACATTAACAGTTAAGATAGGTGGCAGATGCAGTTTAGTGGAGAGAAATATGAAGTAGTAAATTCTGGGGAAAGCAGCAGTGAAAGGAAGTATAACTAAAATGATGAGATTCTTCAGAGGAGTCATAGGGATGCAGATCAATAGATCTTTAAAGGTGAGTGTATAGGTAGTAAAGGCAAATGGACTCCTGGATTTTATGAATGGAGGTATTAAATATAAAAACAAGGAAATTATGCTGAATTTGTACAAGATATTGCTTAGGCCTGCGTACCCTGTTAGAGGGGTGGATATTGGAGCCATGGAAAGTGACGATTCACTGGGGTTACGACAAGAATTAGGTTATTGTAGAAGGGCTCAAACAATTTCCCATTGGAACAGAGAAGGTTAAGGGGAATATCGAGAGGTATTCAGAGTTATAAATAATCCCCATGATTATTATTCTATGTTTTTTACTTATTTCCCTAATTTGTTTGCATATTTCTTCCTCCACCCCCCTTCCACTATTAGGTGGTCTGTAGACTAACTCTATTTTTGTGGTTAATCCTTTATATTCTTTTATCTCTATCCACATGGATTCTATTTTTGTCTTGCTGATAGCTGCATCACTTTTTTCTACTGCCATTATGTTATCCATCATAAGTACAGCTACTCCACCTCCCCTTTTTCCCCCCTCTATCTTTTCTAAATATGTTATACCTGTTTTATTACGGACACTGTGTGTATTGCTGTATAGTTTAACTCATTTTTAATGGCAGTTCCTCTCACTATTGTTGACCATAATTTTACACTCCTGATCTATAACTCCATTTATTCCCTGGCCATCAATGTCCTCCCTTTATTCTTTCCTATGCTCTCCTTTCCTGTTTTGTTTATATTTAGGCTGGTTTCATTTCTGTAGATCCCTTCCCCCGTCTTACTAGTTTAAAACATCTTCATCTCAGCCTCCTTCCAGGGATCTGCAGCAGACATTTGCAGGATCTCGCAGTCGGTTGCACACAAATGCATCACCCAGGTGACAGATGCCATGTTTGACAACTCAACCAATTATGTGAACTTTGCAACTGATTAAGCCAGTGTTACTGAGCGGGCGCTCGGCTTTGCAGCTCTGGCTGGCCTCCCACAAGGGCAGGGCATCATCGACTGCACACATCTGGCCATCAAGGCACCCCACATCACCTAGGAGTGTTTGTGAACGAGTAGGGCTTCCACTCCCACCATAAAAAAAATCATCATGCATGTGTGCCAGATTCCCTGGCAGCTCTCGTGACTCTTTCGTGCTGCGCCAGTCCACCCTCCCTCAGCTCTTTGCACCTCCAAACAGGCTGCTTGGAGACAAGGGCTAGCTACTAAAGACATGGCTGATGACACCCTTGAGGAGGCCGAGGAGCGTTATAATGAAAGCTCTATGTCGATCAGATGTGTCATAGAGCAAGTAATCGGCATGCTGAGGATGCACTTCAGATGCCTTGACAGATCTGGAAGAGCCCTTTGATATGCACCAGCCAGAGTCACCAGAATCATCGTCGTATGCTGCGCACTGCAGAACAGAGCGCAGCAGCAAGGATTGGAGCTGTAGGAGGAGCAAGACTCAGAGCGCACAGCCTCTTCAGAGGAGGAGGAGGAACCTGAAGTGGCGATGGCACCAGCAGCAGTGCACATTGCTGCCCGGGAGACCCAGAATGGCCGAACTTAGCTAAGTTGCCCCAGTGCACCCATATGGCAATCAGATACTGAACCAACTCCTCCACTGCCACGCACCCCCCCACCACACACCCGTCCACCCACACCACAAAGCAGTCCTAAAATTACCAAACTATTCCTGTCAAACAAACACCAATTGCTCGAGGTTAAGCAATGTCTCTCCATTCACTCCAGGCCACTTCCCAGGTGGCAGGCAAAAATGGACAAGACAGGAAAGTGGTGCAAAGAAATAAATTTATGTGCATCATAAATAGAACTGAAACTTAACAGTAACATTTTGGCAAATACCCATGTGCGTACCCTATGGATTGACAATTGTGTCTTTTTTCTTTTCCAAATGCTTCAATGTGGTGTAACCCCTGTGGCTTCAGCTAAGGTAGAGTCAGGCTGCCCACTTCCCTGCTGTGACTGCTTCGACACTTTTGACGGACATCTTCTGGGTCTTGGAGCCTGTGAGGATCCCCCCAAAGACAGCTCTTCCTGCAACTGTGCAGAGGCAGACTCAGCCATCGGGATCCGAGGCAGCATGTGGGGCTCTGACTGAGGGGAAAGCAACGGGAAAAATGTGAGTGCTTTGAGCAGAGCCCCCACTTCCATGTCCCCTCTCACCATCATCCCTCTCATGGGCCACCTGCACTTCCCTGCTAGCAAGAAGCTGGAGAACACCCTGCTGCACAGCAGTGGGGCGATGAATGCCCAAGTCTACTGGTATCCCTCCTCGAAATGAGGTCAATGAGAGTCTGCAATCTGTTGTTCACAGCAGGCATGTTCTTGTTTGAGTCATAGTCACAGAAGGAGGCCATTCGGCCCATTGAGTTTGTGCCGGCTCTCTAGAGCAATCCAGTCAGTCCCATTCCCCCGCTCTATCCCCGTAGCCCTGCAAGTTTATTTCCCTCAAGTGCCTATCCAGTCTCCCCTTGAAAACATTGAGTGTCTCTGCTTCCACCACTTCCGTCGGCAGCGAATTCCAGATCCTTACCACGCGCTGCGTAAAAAAGTTTCTCCTCACGTCTTCCCCCCCCCCCCCCGTATCTCTTGCCCAAAACCTTAAATCTGAGTCCCCTAGTCCTTGTACCATCAACTAGTGGGAACAGCCTTTCCCTGTCTAGCCTATCCAAACCCGTCATAATCTTGTACATCTCTATCAGATCACCCCTCAACCTCCTTTGCTCTAATGAAAACAAATCCAGCTTCTCCAACCTGTCCTTGTAGCCAAGATCCCCCATCCCCGGAACCATTCTGGTAAATCTCCTCTACACCCTCTCAAGGGCCTTCACATCCTTCCTAAAGTGTGGTGACCAGAACTGGACGCAATACTCCAGTTGTGGCCTAACCAGCGCTTTATAAAGGTTTAGCATAACTTCTCTACTTTTGTACTCAATACCTCTATTTATGAAGCCCAAGATCCCATATGCTTTGCTAACCACTCTCTTAATATGTCCTGCCACCTTCAGGGACCTATGCACGTTAACTCCCAGGTCCCTCTATCTCTGCACATTCTTTAAAACTGTACCATTAAATGTATATTGCCTCTCCCTGTTCCTTCTGCCAAAATGCATCACCTCACACTTCTCTGTATTAAATTCCATCTGCCACTTGTCTGCCCATTCTGCTAGCCTTTCTATGTCCTGTTGCAGTCAATTGGCATCATCCTCACTGTTTGCCACCGCCCCCCCCCCCAAGTTTGGTGTCATCGGCAAATTTAGAAATTCTACTCTGTATTCCAATATCCAGGTCATTAATATATATCAAAAAAAGCAGTGGCCCCAGCACTGACCCTTGGGGAACACTACTGTCTACCATTCTCCAGTCTAAAAAACAGCCATTTACCACAACTTGCTGTTTTCTGTCCTTAAGCCAATTCCTTATCCAAGCTGCCACTGACCCACCTATTCCATGAACCTCAATTTTGTTAACCAGCCTTCTATGTGGTACTTTGTCAAACACCTTCCGAAAATCCATGTAGACAACATCCATTGCATTCCCTTCATCAATCCTCTCTGTTACTTCATCAAAAAATTCAATTAGATTAGTCAAACACGATCTGCCTTTTACAAATCCGTGTTGGCTCTCTTTAATTAGCATAAACCTCTCCAAGTGCCCGTTAATTTTTTCCTTGATTATTGTTTCTAAAACTTTACCCACCACTGATGTTAAACTGACCAGTCTATAGTTACTAGGATTGTCCTTACACCCTTTCTTGAACAATGGTGTCACTTTTGGCACATTCCAATCCTCAGGCACCTCCCCCCCATCTAGGGAAGATTGGAAAATTATGGCAAGTCCTTCCACTATCTCCTCCTCCAATTCCCTTAGCAACCTGGGAGGCAAGCCATCTGGACCAGGAGACTTATCCACTCTAAGCATACCCAGCCTTTCTAGTAGTCATAGAGTCATAGAGTTATACAGCACAGAAAGAGGCCCTTTGGCCCATCACGTCCGCGCCGGCCATCAAGCCCTGTCTAATCTAATCCCATTTTCCAGCATTTGGTCCGTAGCCTTGTATGCTATGGCATTTCAAGTGCTCATCCAAATGCTTCTTGAATGTTGTGAGGGTTCCTGCCTCTACCACCCTTTCAGGCAGTGAGTTCCAGATTCCAACCACCCTCTGGGTGAAAAAGTTTTTCCTCAAATCCCCTCTAAACCTCCTGCCCCTTAATTTGAATCTATGCCCCCTTGTTATTGACCCCTCTACTAAGGGGAAAAGTTCCTTACTATCTACCCTATCTATGCCCCTCATAATTTTGTACACCTCAATCAGGTCCCCCCTCAGCCTTCTCTGCTCCAAGGAAAACAACTCCAGCCTGTCCAGTCTTTCTTCATAGCTGAAGCGCTCCAGCCCAGGTAATATCCTGGTAAATCTCCTCTGCACCCTCTCCAAAGCAATCACATTCTTCCTATAGTGTGGCGACCAGAACTGCACACAGTACTCCAGCTGTGGCCTTACCAGCGTTTTGTACAGCTCCATCATAACCTCCCTGCTCTTATATTCTATGCCTCGGCTAATGAAGGCAAGTATCCTGTCTATTAATTTTCACCCCTTCCATTGCTTCAACTTTTCCACTTCTACCATTATTTTGTCAGCATCCACCTCCTTAGTAAACACTGATACAAAGTACTCATTGAGTATTCTAGCCTTGCCCTGTATCTCTAAGCATATATCACCATCATTGTTTCTAATAGGCCCCACCCCGCCTCTTACTACCCGCTTACTGTTTACATGCCGGTAGAAGATTTTTGGTTTCCCTTTTATGTTAATTGCCATTCTACTCTCACATTCTCTCTTTGCCAATCTGATTTTCATCTTCACTTCCCCTCTCACCATTTGCTGCTCCATGCAGGTGGCCATCCTTTCCATGGAACATCACATCGTCGCCATCGCCTGTGATTTAGTGCTGCACATGTTGGAGATGGACTCCTCCATTCTCTGTACAATCGTGCACATCGCGGCTGGAAAAGCTGCCAGAGCCTCGCGCATTTGTTGCTGCTCCTCCAAGATCACCCTCTTCCTCGATGGCCCCCGAGGTTCAGCATCTGCATCCAGCTGAACAGAGCTTGGAGCATCCTGTGCCCTCCGCCTGCTGTCCCTGTCTCCACCATCTGCTCTTGCTGACTTGTGATGTGTGAGACACCAGGTGACAACACTACTCTATCTTGCATAGGACCCACTGTCGTGCACATATCTGCAGTGGTGCTGGGTGTGTATGGGTCTGGTGACGGTGCACCCTCAGAGGCTGGAGTTTCCTCTGAGGAGTCGTCTTTCTCCTCCGGCTGGACAGTAGTGAGGGGGCACTTGATGGTCATTTGGGAGAGTAAAGACATGAATTAGACCTCTTATTATAAGAAGGTGTAATGTTACCATATGCACATGATGATATTTCACTGGCTGATGACATCAGTCACCATGAGTGACTGTTGTACGCCACCTGGAATATTTAATTCTGTCACCAGGTTGCTGGAATGTCCCCCTCTCTCCATCACCCACTGCCAGCAGTTCTGCCACTCCACTTATTTTGAGCATGCTGGCATCGAATTAATATATATTGGAGGGCCACCTCCTGTTCTCTCCTGTTCTGCGCTCTCTTCTGCAAGAAGGGAAAGAAAATAATTTTGAGTGAGAGTGATGGAATGAGTGTAAGGGATGTATGGGCTACATGGGTAAAGGGTGAGTATGAGGGAGTGGCGTGACATTGCCAATGGCCTCCTGTGGCGTTACTTTGTAGGATTGCATTAGGTTGAGGGTGAGTGTCAGTGGTGATTAGATAGGGATGTGAGTGGGTGCATAGACTGTAAGGGATGGGTGCACCTACAAGGTAGGTTGGTGTGAGGAGTGATGTGTGGGAGTAGGCTTGGGAAGGCAGAGTAATGGGGTTGGAATGACACACACATCAGGATGTAGTTGAATGTGGCATTGCACTCACCTTTCCTGATCTCATGAGATCATTAAATCTCTTGTGGCACTCTATCCAGGAGTGGCTGACAACACCCCTGCTGCTCACTTCTTGTGCGATCTCCAGCTATGCCCTCTGGGTTTCAGTGGCTGGTCTCTTCCTGCCGCTACCAAGGAATAGGACCTCCCTCCATGTTCTGACTCATTGAACCAGGATTTCCAAGGAGGCATCCAAGAACCTGGGTGCAGCCTTCTGGCGCTGTGCCTCCATCCTTCCTTGCACCCTCATAAAAGTCTTCGCTATATAACAATAGCCATCTCTCCCAACCACCTGTAAAAAGAAAAGAAAGACTTGCATTTATATAGTGCCTTTCACGACCACCGGATGTCCCAAAGTGCTTTACAGTCAATGAGGTTCTTTTGAAGTGTAGTCGCTGTTGTAGGAATGTAAGCCTCCTCCAACAACCTTCAACTGGGATGTGTGCAAGGCTCCTTTAAATATCTGAGCTGAAAGCGAGTCATCAATGACACCATCAGACCCGCTCCATTTAATTGGCCGGGAAACCCGCATGACTGTTTCAATTGATCTAATTCAGTTAAACACGCAGTGCAGAATGCGCTGTTGAAAGCTTCAGAATGGTGACCCACTACGCAGCCCGCACGCACCCACCCCGACTCTAAGGTGAAAATTCCAGCCCAAAACTGTACACAATACTCCAGGTGTGGACTCACCAAGGCCCTATATAATAGCTGTAAGACTTCTTTACTCTTACACTCCAATCCTTTTGTAATAACATACCATTTGCTTTCCTAATTGCATGCTGTACCTGCATTTTATCTTTCTGTGATTTGTGTACAAGGACACCCAGGTCCCTCTGAATAGCAACATTTCCCAATCTCTCACCATTTAAAAATATTCTGCTTTTCTATTTTTCCTTCCAAAGTGAATAACTTCACATTTCTCCACGTTATATTCCATCTACCATGCTCTTGCCCGCTCACCTAACCTGTCTATATCCCTTTGCAGTCTCTTTGCATCCTCCTCACTACTTACCTTCCCATCTAGCTTTGTATCATCAGCAAACTTGGATACATTACACTCGGTACCTTCATCTAAGTCATTGATATAGATCGTAAATAGCGGAGGCCCAAGCACTGATCCTTGCGGTACTCCACTAGTTACAGCCTGCCAACCCGAAAATTACCCGTTTATTCCTACTCACTGTTTTCTGTTCGTTAACCAATCCTCAATTCATGCTAATATATTACCCCCACTCCCATAAGCCCTAATTTTGTGTAATAACTTCTTGTGTGGCACCTTATCGAATGCTTTTTGAAAATCCAAATACACCACATCCACTGGTTCCCCCGATCTACCCTACTAGTTACAACCTCAAAAAATTCTAACAGATTTACTCTCCCACAGGACCATCGAGAGACCCCATCCCCACTGTTCAGGAGGAAGGGCCGGATGATTCAGCAGAGGAACCTGGAGCATCTGAGGGAGCAGCGTCACCAGGACTCAGCGCACCCAGCACCAGCGCAGAAACACACACCTCGGCGGGTCCTTTGTGACAAAGAGTTTTGTTGTCACCTGGTGTATCACAGCTCACAAGTGAGCATCAGCAGATGGTGGAGACAGCAACAACAGTGGAGAGTCCTCATTGGAGGTGCTCCTAGCACTGCTCAGCTGCATGTAGACGCTATACCTCTGGGGCCATCCAGAAAGAGAGCGGTGCTGGAACTTCAGGAACAAGTGCAGGAGTCTCTGACAGGGTTTGCATTCACGGTAACTGCAAGTGTGCAGAGAATGGAGGAGTCCATCTCAAACATGAGCAATACCTTGGTAGAGGCAATGGCGCATGAACGTGCTGCCATGGAGAGGGTGGCAACCTCCTTGGAGGACATAACTCACCAGACTCAACAAAGCATGGTGACTCTTCTAAATAGATGGTCTGCTATGGAGGATAGATGGGCCTCTATTGAGGAGAGACACCAGAGGTACATCGATGTCACTGTTATGAGGACTGTCAATACAGAGACAGGTCCTCATGGCCCCACTGATGTGCAGCAAGGTGCTCTCCAGCCATTTGCTAGCACTGAAGTGTGAGTGACCCATGAGAGGGATGTTGGTGGCAGACAACAAGGAAGTGGGGGCTCCTCTCCAAGCGCTCACACGACCATGCCACTGCGGAGCCCTCAGTCAGAGCCCCAGATTCCGCCCCAACTCAGATGGCCGTCTCAGTCCTTGCACAGCCACAAGAAGAGCAGACTGTTGCGGAGCCCTCCCAGGCTCCCAAACCCAGAGGACAGCCGCCAAAGGCGTCTAAGCAGGCGCAGCATAAAAGTAAGCAAGGTGCCTCTACATCTGCTGAAGCCACAGGAAAAGCACGAGATAGAAGCACGCATAAGAGAAAGATAAAACACAAATAATCACAAGGGTAGTCACTTGGGTGTTTTCTTCTGTTAGAAAGTATCGATTGTCATCCTGATTGTGATGTGATTAAACAAAAGTGATGGCAAAGATTTGAAGTTTTGGCCTATGTGTTCTGAGAAATGGAAGTTGCACAGTGAGGGCTCAGGGCGACTTGCATTTGTAATGATGGTGGTGAGGGTGATAGGAAAGCACCGTTTATTGGAGAGATGATGTATGGTGTGTTAAAAAGGTCATCCAGACATTCATAGCCATCTGCCAGCCACCTGTGGTTGAAGCGTAAGCTTACGCAAATCTAGCATGGATGAGTGCATCCCTTGCCTGACGGCCAGCAATGTGCTCGCATGCTGGTGCAATTGGCACATCCACCTCCGCAAGGTGTCGATCGTCTGCCGCCTCCTCCTCCTCTTCTTCCGAGGAAGCTGTGCGCTGAGCCACTTGTTCATCAGGCAGCGCTAAGCCACGCTGCTGAGCGCTGTTGTGCAGGGTACAGCAAACCATGATGATTCTGGAGACTCTGGCTGGTGCATACTGCAGGACTCCACCAGATCTGTTGAGGCATCGGAATCGCATTATCAGCAAGCTGATTTTGCGTTATGATGCTTCTGGTGGAAATGTGGCTCATATTATACCGCTCCTCAATTTCGTTTGATGGCCTCCTCATCGGTGTCATGAACCATTTTTTCAGGGGATAGCCCTTGTCGCCAAGTAGCCATCCGAAAAGTTGGGTTGGCGGAATGAAGAGCTGAGGCACAGTAGACTGCTGCAGGATGAACGAGTCATGGCAACTGCCAGGGCACTTTGCGCAAACATGCATAATGTTCTTCCTGCGGTTACACACCAGCTGGATTGTGGTGTATGTGCCTTTAAGAGCAATTATGGTGTATGTGCCTTTAAGAGCCCAGGTGTGCGTAATGCCGGTAATTGCCACTTGGGCTATATAAGCCTGTGTATTGTGTATATCCTTTAGAAACCCCCCCCCCCAGACCTGCTTAGTAAATACCTATGAACCAACTCCTGTCTTCAGTGTCTTTATCTACACACGGACACTACAGTGGCGACGAAGTGGAAACGGACTTACCTGCAATTCGGCAGCACCTCAAGGACATCGATTCCTCCAGCGTCCAGAAGACTCAAGGAAGTAAGAGAAACTGTGGTTTCACCAGCTGGCCAAGCTGGTGACAGGTACTGCGCTAATCCTTCCTGGGTGTCAGGCTGGAGCTCCAGCGGCGGGCTCTACAGCTGAGACAGGCAGCGAAATCGGAGGCAAGCAATAACGGACTGGGAGGGTGCACTCGAGAGACGGCCGGCGCGGCAAGCAGGTCAGCGTTTAGACCTCCGTCGGGAACGAGTCTCCAACAGTGAATAAACGGAAACCACAGTAAAACAGCGTTGTTATCGGTAGCAGCGGCGGGAAAGCACGGGAAGCGCCATATCGTTGCTACAGAGAGAGAAAAAAAAAAGCGCGGGAAGCGCCATATCTTTTCTGAAATGCCTAAATCTGGTAATATTGAGGCTTTTGATGGCGAAATAGAAGATTGGACCACATACGTGGAAAGAGTAGAGGTTTATTGCACTGCAAATGGAATAACAGATGAAAAAAAAGCTTCAGTACTTCTGAACTTAATGGGCGCGAAGACATACGGGCTGTTACGAAATTTAATCACTCCAGCCAAACCAAAGGACAAGACTTTTAAAGAAATTGTTGATACCCTGCAGGAGCATTTAAACCCAACACCGCTGCTGATAGCGGAACGATTCAAGTTCTTCAAGAGAAATCAACACAAGAATGAAAGTAACGCTGATTACCTAACCGAATTAAGAAAGCTATCAAAGTACTGCCAATTCGGAGCAGGACTATCGGATTATCTTCGAGACAAATTTGTTTGCGATCTCTTAAGTGAAGGAACACAAAAAAGACTGCTTTCTGAAAAAGATTTAACATTGGACAAAGCTTTCAGTATGGCTGTATCATACGAAGCAGCAGCAAAAGGAGCTGCAGAGATACAACAAGAGACACAGGACTTCGGCACCCATAAAATGACACAGGAGTTCGGAAGATGTTATCGCTGCGGCAGATCCACCCATAACCAGAGGGACTGCTGGTTCAAGGGCAAAGCATGCAGGCAATGTGGTAAGATTGGACACATTGCATGGGTATGCCAATCTGGACAAAATAAATCCACTGACAGAAAACAAAAAATCAATAAAGAAAAGTACAGGAAGGTACAAATGATGACGGACAATAGCTCCGAAGACCAGAATAGCGATAGCGACTCCGGAAACAAGAGACTAAGCTGTCTCAAATTACATAATGTACTTGCCAAAGAGGATTACCAAACCATTTGGGTTACCCTCACAATAGCAGGGTCCCCAGTTAAAATGGAGCTAGATACAGGATCAGCTCTAACCGTAATAAATCGATGAGATTACGAGAGGCTATTTTCGCATATACCTCTAAAAGACACATCCATTATCTTAAAAACATATACGGGGCAGAAAGTCTACCCCAAAGGAAAAATAAGGGTGCCTGTGGTATACAACGGCAAAGAAATACAAAAGTTGTATTTATACATTCTACAAGATGGTGGTCCACCGTTGTTGGGACGTGAATGGATAAGGAAGATACGTTTAGACTGGCACTCCATTCAGGCACTGACGGTGACCAGTAAGGAAAAAAACAATGATGACATCATACCTGAACGATTAAAAGACATCTTGGCCAACGCCAAAGAAGTGTTTCAAGAGAAACTAGGAACCTTGATGTGTGGATCCAGAGTGGTGATTCCACCCAAACTCCAGTATAAAGTGCTAAAGGAGCTTCACGAGGGGCATCTGGGTGGAGTAAAAATGAAGAACCTAGCTAGGGCGTTTGTATGGTGGCCAGGTATCGATGGAGACATCGAAGACATGACCAAGTGCTGCCTAGGATGCCAGAAGGTCCAAAATGCTCCGCCACAGGCCCCTCTACATCCATGGGAGTGGCCCTCATCTCCCTGGCAAAGGGTGCACATCGACTTTGCTGGTCCATTTATGGACTCAATGTTCTTAATCGCAGTTGATGCACACTCCAAGTGGCCGGAGGTAATAAAGATGTCCTCCACCACCACGGTAAAAACCATCACAGTATTAAGGACCATATTTGCCAGGAATGGGCTGCCGGAGCAGATATGTTCTGATAATGGACCGCAATTTGTGTCCGAAGAATTCAGAAAGTTCTTAAAGAACAATGGGGTAAAGCACTACACGTCCGCCCCATACCATCCCGCCACCAATGGATTGGCTGAAAGGTTTGTCCAGACCTTCAAGAAGGCCATCAAGGCCATGGGTAATGAAGACATAAAACTTCAACACAAGGTGGATAACTTCTTATTTGCATATAGGAATGCAACGCATATGGTTACTAACCAAACTCCCGTCATGATGTTCTACAATAGAAACCTAAGATGCCGGCTGGATTTGGTCAAGCCCAACATCCGAAGGGACGTGGAGAACCGGCAGTTTCAGGGCATGAATGAAAGGCCAACTAGGGCCTTCCAGATAGGCCAACCGGTTTTGGCCCGGGACTACCGTACCGAGAAATGGCAGCCTGGAACTATCTGCACACGATTAGGACCACTGATGTATACCGTGGACATCGGAGACAGCATAATAAGGCGCCATGCTGACCAAATCATCAAGTCATCTGAAAAGGGACAACCTACACCACCACTCTATACATCTAACGATGAAGTAGAGATACCCATATCTACCTCCGATCCGGTGATACTGGAGCCCGATGAACCTGACACTGGCCTTCAAGCCGAATCAGCCTTGCCAGAAGAACCTACTACACCACCAGAAACTACTACACCCCCGAGGCGTTATCCGGACCGAGTCAGGAAGCCTCCTGAGAGACTAACTTATAATTAATTAATACAGCAATGTATATTATTTTGCATATAACATGTAATTAATAATTACTTAAAATATGATGTACTAGTTAGCTAGAAGGGGAGGAATTGCGGTGTATGTGCCTTTAAGAGCAATTATGGTGTATGTGCCTTTAAGAGCCCCAGGTGTGCGTAATGCCGGTAATTGCCACTTGGGCTATATAAGCCTGTGTATTGTGTATATCCTTTAGAAACCCCCCCCCCAGACTTGCTTAGTAAATACCTATGAACCAACTCCTGTCTTCAGTGTCTTTATCTACACACGGACACTACATGGATGTTAAGGGAGTGGAAGCCCTTGCGGTTGACAAATACAGCTGGGTTATGATGGGGTGCCCTTAAGGACACATGTGTGCAGTCGACGACGCCCTGCACCCTTGGGAATCCTTCCATATTTGCAAAGCCAACCGCCCGCGAGGTTACACTTGCTTCATCCGTGGAGAAGTGAATGTAATTGGGCGACTTTGCAAAGAGGGCATCTGTAACCTGCATGATGCAGGTGTGTGCGGCCGTCTGCTGATGATACCTGGAAGGAGCCTGAAGCAAAGAAGTTGTGTGCGGTGGTGACTTTAACAGCCACTGGTAAGGAGTGCCCACCTGCTCCTCTGGGCTCAGTTGGTGCAGCATTGTGCAGATGTCTGCGACTACCTCTCGTGAAAGTCTCAGCCTCCTTTGGCACTGATGCTCAGTCATGTTGAGGAAGCTCATCCTTTGCCTGTAAACCCTGTGGTGGGGGTATCTCCTGCGGCAAGGTGCAGCCCTACACTGGCGCCCTCTGCCCTGTGTATCATGATGTGGCTGAGGAGAAGGTTGGCGCTCCTGTTGCTGGTGCTGCTGTTCTGCCTGGTTGTGCTGCTGCCGCAGCTGCTCTTCCTCCGAATCTGATGACCAGGATGAGAGGATATATATGTTTCCCATTCCACTGGTGGATATCTCAGTTGAGCAATAGAGGTTGCACGCGATCAGTCAAAGTGGCGAGAGGGTCTTCCAAGGAGGTCACATTGAAGATGGACCTCAGCTTGAACATTCACAAGATCAGTAGAGCTGCAAAATGTTAGACAAAAGCTCAAGCACTAACGTGTGCCATCTGAAACTCAGCCATGTTGTAGAACTGCTTTTAAGCTGCTGGAGCAGCTGCTAACAATTCATCTCCTTGCTAAACCCAGCACAATGTAGCTGGTGTGTTTGTCTGATGATGGGCAACTCGCAGAAAAAGCTCAAAAATCGCAACAGCCAGATAAAATAAGATTAGCAAGGCAGTTAACAAGCTGTTAACTGCCTTAAGTGCCTCTCCCACCGTTTGGTGTCGGGTCTGATCGGGACTCGCAGACCCGACACTTGGCAAAGTAGCATGGAGGCGGGATGGCGGCGGGTTCACAACCCACTGTCAATCATTCCAATTTTTACTCCTGACCCGCCTCCAAACCCGCCCTCTGAGTGCTGGCAAATTCGCAGCCAAATATTTGTTTAATGTTTCTGCCATTTCCTTATTCCCCATTATAATTTCTCCTGTCTCTGCCTGTAAGGGACCCATGTTTACTTTCACTAATCTCTTCCTTTTCACATACCTATTCAAGCTTTTATAATCTGTTTTTATGTCTCTTGCTAGTTTACTCTCATATTCTCTTTTCTCTCTCTATCAATCCTTGGTCATCCTTTGCTGAATTCTAAAATCCTCCCAATCCTCAGACTTACTATTCTTTTTGGCAACACTATAAGCCTCTTCCTCTAGAATTTCCTTTTAGAAGTATGATTCCTAATAGGTGCTCCAACGTCTTCATTATTGGGTCAGTAGGTAAAAGTATTTTAATCAAGTAAAAGCATTTTAAGCAAAATATTTTGTTACCTGTGTAGTTAACCAAATACAGTGATTCACCATGATGAGTGCTGACCAGCATTTTCTTAAATGTTGCATTTTCCTACATTACAACAGTGACTACACTTTAATAAGTATCTCATTGGCTGTAAAGTGCTTTGGGACGTCTGGCGGTCATGTAAGGTGCTATATAAATGCAAGTCTTTCTTTAAATGGATAGCCAGTTATCATGTTTCAGTAGATTTTCTATAGCTACATGTTAATTGTTGTATGGTAGACCCAGTTGGAGGTGTACCATTTATGTCCTGAAGGCATATGTAGTTAATTAATCTTACCCTTGTGTTTATCATTATTACTAAAGAATTTGAGAGATTAGCTTTACATGATGTTCGAGATTTAAACAGTAGGATAAAGGTGCACTTTATACAAAACAGGACATTCCATTAAGTTTCTGTGGAATGGCATTGGTATATTTGTCTGAGATTAACATAAGAAAACCTTTTTAATGTCCAGGTTAAACTTTTGAAAGTTAGGAGTTCCATTTAAAATATCTGCTGCAATTGTGCTCCCCCCTGTCAAATGGAAGTAGAGTTTGCTTACCTACTTCCATTTGAGAGGGGAAAATAGCTTCTTCTGTCTATATCCCTTTGTAGTCTCTTTGCAACCTCCTCACAACTTACCTTCCCACCTAGCTTTGTATCGTCAGCAAACTTGGATACATTACATTCGGTTCGCTCATCTAAGTCATTAGTATAGATTGTTAATAGCAGAGGCCCAAGCACTGATCCTTGCAGCACCCCACTCATTACAGCCTGCCAACTCAAAAATGACCCGTTTATTCCTACTCTCTGTTTTCTGTCCATTAACCAATCCTCAATCCATGCTAATATGTTACCCCCAATCCCATGAGCCCTAATTTTGTGTAATAACCTCTTGTGTGGTACCTTTTTGAAAATCCAAATACACCACATCCACTGGTTCCCTTTTATCTACCCTGCTAGTTACAACCTCAAAAAACTCTAACAGATTTGTCAAATACAATATCCCTTTCATAAATCCTTGTTGACTCTGATCTAGTGCCTTTAGCTTTAACGTTTTTCTATTTTTCCCTGATTCCATGTTAGTCACTAAGGCCCTGTTACCTTTGTTAAGCTCCCTGTCCCTTCCTGACTCACACTGGTTATTTTTATCCAAATCACTACTCTGCTCTACAGCCTTGACATTTATCTTATTGCTTTTGAATTAACCCTTTCCTGAATCCTCCCACCTCGCCCACATCACCCTTCATTAATTTAAAGCCCTATCTACCGGAGAAGCAGTGATGGATCTGGTTCTGGAGAATGAAGTGAGGGAAATGGAATATGTTTCAGTGGGGAAGTATTTTGGAAACAGTGATCAAAATATCATTAGAGTAGTTATGGAAAAGGACAAGGAACAAACAAATGTAAAATTAATCAACTGGAGGCGGGCTAATTTCAGTGTGTTGAAAAGGGATCCAGCCCAGGTGGATTGGAATCAAAGATTGGCAGTTAAATAGTAAAAGAGCAGTGGGGGGGCCTTCAAAGAGGAGATAGTTTGGATACAGATCGACACATTCCCATGAGGGGAAGAGGAAGGGCATCCAGAGCTAGAGCTCCCTGGATGACTAAAGATACAGGCCTAGAAATTCGCTTGGTAGCGCCAGCGATTAGCGCCTAATGAGTCCGAAATTTGGGGCGTTACCCAATGTTCGGGCGGGCGCAATGAAGATAGCGACACCTCCCATATTGACTATACATTTAGCGCCTGCGCTAACTATTAGCACGCGCCCACATGCGCAGGCAGATCATGACGTCATTTCAATGTGCAACGCCTTTTTGGCACCCCTGACCGGATATTCGGTGGCGCCCGGAACCTTTCCGCCTAGCGCTATTAGTGACAGTTCGATAGAACGTTCCCAGGCCCTTCTCAGGGTCGGGGGGCACTATTTAAAGGGGACAGCTCTAGTATAAAAGCTGCAGCCACTTGGCCTGTTCATTGTGATCGTTGCTGGAGAGAGTTGGTGAGCTACTGTTGAGCAGTTTTTTTTGGATTTAGCCTTCGAATACTTGGGACCTTCAGACCTGTCCGGAGCAGTTGGAGCGCTACACATTACAGCGTGTTGCCCGTCTGGCATCGGAATGGGAGCTGCTTTGGAGGGGAACGTCCTCATGGCCGGACACTTTGAAGGGGCTCAGAGACGGCGGGAGAGAGGGCCGGGATTGGCCAGAAGGAGGAGGGGCAATGGAGGTCGGCCAATCCGAAGATAGGCTGCGAGGGTATTCAGGCAGCAGGTGTCATACCTTGCCATGTCGGAGGAGCAGTGTGTGCGAAGGCTCTGATTCGGTAAGGAGGTTGTGACTGAGCTGCGTCACCTGCTTGCTGAGGATCTGCAGCCGCGTCTACGGTGCAGGACCTCTCTGTCGGTGGCCGTCAAAGTGACTGTTGCCCTCAACTTTTACACCAGCGGATCCTTTCAGTCAGCCACTGGGGACATTGCGAATATATCTCAGTTTGCAGTGCATTGTTGCATCCGGCAAGTGACAGCTGCCCTTTATAGAAGAAGGCGCCAATTCATCACCTTCCCTCTGACCCTGGAGAAGCAGGCGGAGCGCGCGCAGGGCTTCGCTGCTATTGTGGACTTCCCCATGGTGCAGGGGGCGATTGATTGCACACACGTGGCTTTGCGGGCGCTATTACTGAATCCTGAGGACTTCCGCAACCACAAGGGGTTCCACTCCCTCAATGTCCAGCTGGTCTGTGACCACTGCCAAATGATCATGGCAGTCAACGCGCAATTCCCTGGGAGCAGCCACGATGCGTTCATCTTGCGGCAAACCTCAGTTTCTGACCTTTTTGAGGGGCCGGCTCACCCACGAGGCTGGCTTCTTGGTGACAAGGGCTATCCTCTCTGCCCATGGCTCATGACCCCACTCCGTTTGCCCACCACCCCGGCAGAAGAGCTGTACAACAGCAGCCATCAGGCGACCAGGAACATTGTGGAGCACACTATTGGTGCTCAAACAGCGTTTCCGCTGTCTTGACCATTCGGGGGGAGCCCTGCAGTACTCGCCGGAGCAAGTGGGTCGCATCGTCGTCGTCTGCTGCATGCTCCACAACTTGGCCATTCGATGAACCCAGCCAATGCCAGCTGTCCCTCAAGGTCCAGCAGAGCAGGCGGACTAGGAGGAGGAGGAGGAGGAAGAGCAGGCGGAGGAGGAGGAGGAGGAGGAGCATGCGGACGAGGAGGAGGAGGAGGAAGATGGGAGAGCTCCTGAAACTGGAAGGGCCATCCGTCAGAGGCTCATCAGGACTCGGTTCGAGGCCCCTCTGACGGAATGATGGGTGTCAATCGTCCTGCGCACTTCGGATCGTACAAAGCCTCTGAAGGCCACCATGAGTGTAAATAGTTACGAGTACCATTGTAAATTAAAACTTTTCTTTATTGTCAAAAAAGTCCTTCCTTCCAGCAGAACAACGTCATGTCAACAGAAACCATAACTAACAAAATAACAGTTAACTCTTTGGCAAAGCCGCAAAACTAAACAAACCATTTCCAACAATCACAACAGGTGATGGAGTCCTTGAATTTGGGCAAGGAAACGTCTCAGCACCTCCCTCTACTGCTGGCCCCTTGATGGAGACCGACTTCTCTTTCGCGGTCGGCCCCTTCCCTCCCTGCTGCTCCTACTTAATTGAACCCCAGTGGCGGCGTCAAGGCTGGGGGACGCCTGCTGACTGACTGGAAGCGCAGAAGCCCCTGAGGGACGGCCTGGACGACCTCTGGGCTTGGAGGGTGCGGAGGCTGGCTGCTTGATCTGGCCATGGCTGGAAGCAGTCTGCAATGCAGGTGGTGGCAGCTGCACTGCAGACGTAGCAGCGCTGGCATGAGCAATGGTCACCTGCCGAGAGAGGACACCTGCACCATGGTCGGGCGACACACAGGCTCTCTGAGGGGACCGGCTTGGCTCATCCGTCACAATCGACTGCTTCACTGATCCCTGGCCTCGTGTGGTACTGGAAGGGCCTGGGGTGATCCTAGCTGATGCAGATAGGGTGGCAGCAGTGAGAGTTCGCGTTGTCTCAATCTGGGAGTTGACGAGGCCAGCAAGTGACTGCGTGGCAGCAGTAAGGACCTGTGTGGCAGGTGCCAGTGCTTCGGAGAAGCCCTGGACAGTTCTTTCCATTGCTTCGGACAAGGCCGGAGCAGTCCGTTCCACTGCCTCGGACAAGCTCTGGACAGACCTTTCCAGGGATTGTCTGAAGCTCTGAACAGTCCTTTCCATAGCAGCCTTGAAGCCCTGGACAGCCCTCTCCATTGCTGCCCCGAATCCCTGAACAGTCCTCTCCATTGCTGCCCCAAAGTCCAGCACACTCTTTGCCAGTGTTTCTATCGACTGAGGCATCCTCCCCACTGCAGCCATAAGCTCAGTGTGCCTGAGCCGGGCCTGGGTGCTCATTTCAGCCAGACTACGCACCTCCTCTGCACTCTGTGCAGCAGTCATCGCTCCCTGCCTTGCCCTCCGGGGAGCCAGCACCCGAACTTGCCTACCCCCCTCGCGTAGCTGCAGGCCGCTTGTTCCAGCAACTGGTTCCTCATCAGAGCCCCCCCCCATCCCCTCCAGGGAGCTACTATCCCCAGTCTGCAGATGTGTAGGCTCCCCTGAGGCTGGAACGGATGGTCCGGCTTCCTCCTGATCCTCGCCTCCGGAGGCACTGGCACTGGCAGCTTCAGGGCGCGGATCCCGAGTTGGTGATGCAGCATCTGAAAGCAGGGAGGTGGAAGAGTGGCTTTAGCAAAAGGACAGGTTGGCGGCAAGGCATGCCAGATTGCGGCATGGCTCCACAATGAGAAAGCATGCTGGCGGGGGGACCAAGTGGAAGGAGACAGCTGTAAAAGGTGAGAACCTTACCATCGCTGTCGACAATGGGGTCGGCAGCTGCAGTGGTAACAGGACCACTCAGACGTCCTCCAAGAATCTGGTGCACTCTCTCCTCTAGATCCGTGAGAGTGACCACTTGTGGAGGTCCGCCACCGGTTCGAAGCTGGTCCTTGCGGATCATTGCCAGCTTGGACTGCAGGGGAAAGAAGGGGAAGTTCTGTTACATGATGCCCTGAGTGATCATCTCATGCCCCCCATGGTGCAAGAGCCCTTACATGATGCCCTGAGTGATCATCTCATGCCCCCCATGGTGCAAGAGCCCTTACATGACACCTTGAGTCAAATGTGCATGTTTGTGCCCAGAAAGGGCCATGGTGCTTGCTGACAGATGGCCATTGGGGCATTGCGCACCCTGTAGCCATGAAGTCAGGTGCAGATGGAGGGAATCAGAAGTTTGCATAAACAACACTCACCCTAATGACCCGAGTGAGGTTGTTGAATTTCTTCCTGCACTGAACAGGGCTCCTGGTCGCCATGCTGCTGGAGTTGACCCTCTGACAAACATCCCTCCAAGCTCGGCGGTACTCCTTTTGATTCGGCCTCCTGCCATTGTCAGGATAGAGAACATCTCGACGGCGCTCCACTGCAGACATCAACTGCTCCAGAGCCTCAGTGCTGAAACGCTCTGCTCTCTGTCTCACCTTCTCCATCTTGACCAAGTTTTTTGCACCAGAGAAGGGCGAGCGCCGATTCTGAGGCCTACAGGGCGATGAGTGTGGAAGCTGAGGCTGACTGACCCACCCCTTTAAGAGCCGGCTGGCGCCTGGAAGTCTCGTGGTTATCGGTAATTGAGATCACCTGCGCTGCGCCCGTCCGCGCCGATATTGGGTAGCGCCGGAAGTTTTGCGCCTTAGGAGGCCCGTGCAATGTCTAAATACGCGCCTCAATCCCCTTTGGGGGCGATGCAACCCAATATCGCGCCAGGCGGCGATAAGTTTCGTCTGGCTATAAACTTTGCGCAGCGCCAGTTCTAACGCCTCAAGCGGGGCTATACCCAATTTCTAGGTCACAGAGATTAAAATTAAAAAGAAATAGGAAGGTTATGATAAATGTCAGGCTCATAATAAGTAGAGAACCAAGCTGAATACCGAAGGTACAGAGGAGAACTGAAAAAGGAAATAAGAGGGGCAAAGAAAGTGTATGAGAATAGATTAGCAGGTAACATAAAAAGGAACTCAAAAATCTTTTATAAACATATAAATAGTAAAAGGATAGTCAAAGGAAGGGTGGGGCCGATTAGGGACCAAAAAGGAGATTTTCTTATGGAGGCAGAGGGCATGGATAAGGTACCAAATGAGTAATTTGCATCTGTCTTCACTAACAAAGAGGATGCTGCCAATATCACACTAAAGGAGGAGGTAGTAGAGAAATTGGATAGGATTAAAATAGATAAATAGGAGGTACTTAAAAGTAGAATAGTCACCCAGTTCGGATGGAATGCATCTGAAGTTGCTGAGCGAAGTAAGGCTGGTCATAGCGGAGGCTCTGGCCACAATCTTTCAATACTCCTTAGATATAATGGTAGTGCTAGAGGACGGGAGGATTGCAAATGTTACCCCACTGTTCAAAAAAGGGGAGAGGGATAAACCCAGCAACTATAGGCCAGTCAGCCTAACGTCGGTGGTGGGAAATCTTTTAGAGATAATAATCCAAGACCAAAGATTTGTCACTTGGAAAAATATGGGTTAACAAATGACAGTCAGCACGGATTTTTTAAAGGCAAGTCGTGTTTGACTAACTTGATTGTGTTCTTTGAAGTAATAGAGAGGGTTGATGAAGGTAGTGTGATTAATGTTGTGTACATGGACTTTCAAAAGGTGTTTGATAAAGTACCATATAATTGACTCGTTAGCAAAATTGAAGCCCATGGGATTAAAGGGGCAGTGGCAGCATAGATATGAAATTGGCTAAGAGAAAGTAGAGAGTAGTGGTGAGCGGTTGTTTTTCAGACTGGAGGGAAGTGTACAGTGGTGTCCCCCAGGGGTTGATATTTGGACCACTACTCTTTTTGATATATATTAATGAATTGGATTTCGATATACAGGGCATAATTGGAAAGTTTGCAGATGATACAAAACTTGGAAATATAGTAAATAGTGAGGAGGGTAGTAACAGACTTCAGGAGGACATAGCCAGACTGCTGAAATAGGAAGACACATGGCAGATGCAATTTAACACAGAGGGGGAAAATTCAGTTGGTTAACGCCTCCCGTTAGCGCTTCCGGGGGGTGCTAACGGGGTGCTAGGAACTTAGCGCCCGAGCGCGGCGATTTTAGTGCCGCTCACAAAATTGACCAGTTGTTTTGTAGTGGCGCTAAACGCTACCGCCACAATCTCCTGTGTCCGCAGACCATGATGTCAATCAAGCATGCAACGCCCCAGTAGCACCCCGGACCGGATATTGAGTCGCGCCCCCTTGCCTTAGCGCCTGCCGCTAGGAATGACAGGTAGAGGGGAATGTTTTCAAGTCGGGAAGGGGCTGGGAGAGCGCTATTTAAAGGCGGCGTTTCCTGCCTTTTCTTGTTGGCAAAATCTTTGGTTTTAACGCTGTCCTAAGGAGTTTTGGCCCTCAGCACCACTTTTGAGGTTCCTAAGCGCCGAGCTCTTTCCCTGGGCCTATCCATTAGTGCTGCCAACACAATTGCTTTTGAGGTCTCCCCAGGCCGAAATTCAAGGCTGCAATGAGCAGGGGGTGGCTGGCCAGCAAGATGGCCCCTCCCCTTTAAGAACTGGATGGCACCAGTCTGTCTGGCTACCATGGTAATTGGCATCGCCTGAGCTTTGGTAGCGTTCTGAGGTAGCGCCTCGCTCCCTGACGTTTGCACCTTAAGAGAGGTGTGTAGCACCTGATTTAATGCTCAAATCACCTCCAGGGCGATAGAGGCGAATTTTGCAGTCGAAGGCGATACCTAAACTTTGCGCCCGGCCGATATTAGTGCCCCAAAATGGGCGATACCCAATTTTTCCCCCAGAGAATTTTAAAGGGGGTTCAGGAACAGAGAAACCTGGGGGATGTATGGGCTGAAGTCTTTGAAGGTGGCAGGACAAGTTGAGAAGGTTGCTAAAAAAGCACACAGGATCTGTGGCTTTATAAACAGAGGCAGGATTTCAGTTCTGTGGAAAAACTAGAGAAGCTGGGGTTGTTATACTTAGTGCAGAGAAGGTTAAAGGGAGATTTAATAGAGGCATTCAAATTCATGAAGGATTTTGATAAAGTAAATAAGGAGAAACTGTTTTCAGTGGCAGGAGGGTCGGTAACCAGAGGACACAGATTTAAGGTAATTAGCAAAAGAACCAGAGACGAGATGAGGAGAAATTTTATACATAGCAAGTTGTTATGATCTGGAAAGGGTGGTGGAAGCAGATTCAATAATATCTTTCAAAAGGGAATTGGATAAATACTTGAAGGGGAAGAATTTGCAGAGCTATGAGGAAAGGACAGGGAAGTGAGACTAATCAGATAGCTCTTTCAAAGAGATGGCACAGGCACGAACAGCCTGCTTCTGCGCTGTATCATTCTATGAACCACAGAATTCAATCCCTAAAACACCAGGAAAAATTCCAGAATGCCATGTTAGAAAATGGAATTTGAATTATTTAGATATCGCAAATCAGTGACATTGATTATATATTGCATAACACCCGTATTCTTATTAAAGAGTGTATCTAGGGTATGTTATAGACTACCAGGTCAGCACAAGAAAGAAGACATTTTGCTCCATGAAGGGATAGGAAGGGTATGTGAGAGCAGGAAAGTTATATTAATGGGCGACTTCAATCAACCAAATGTAAACTGGGAAACCCCAGGTGGTTTAGAGTCAGAGATGGTAAATGTCAAGCACGACAATGTATAGAAAATGGAACTTGCAGCATTCATAGGGACAGCAGTCACAGACTGATTAAGTTCAACATGATCTGGGATTCAGAAATATCGAAGACCAGAAGCTGGGTATATAAATTTAAAAGGGCTTATTTCAAAGAAATGAGGGAGCAACTTAAGCAAATTGATTGAGAGAGTTTGTTTGATATCACTTCAGTAGAGGTCAAGTGGAATATTTTTGAAGGCATACTGTTGAGCTTACAGCCTACCTTGACAAACAATTGTGACTCTAAATGCATTAATAAACAGTCTCTTCCCATCTACATCTGCGACTCTTCCGACGCCCTCCGCCACTTTAACAGTTTCCAGTTTCCTGGCCCCAACCATCTCCTTTTCACTATGGACGTCCAATCCCTCTACATCTCCATCCCCCACCAGGATGGTCTGAGGGCGCTCCGAGTCTGCCCCTGCACAGTCGCTGGAGGAGCAGACTTTGGCGGGGCCATCACAGACTCCAGAACCCAGAGGACGTCCGCCAAGGATGTCTAAGCAGTTGCAGTAGGGAAGTGAGCAGGCTGCCCCTACCTCTGCTGAAGCCACAGGTGTAGCACCTTGTAGAAGCATGCGGAAGAGAAAGATGACACACAAGTAGATTCACAAGGGTAGCCACTTGGGTGTTTTATTCAATGTTAATGTCAAGTTTCCGTTAAAGTATTGTCAACCATAAAATCTTTATTTTCACCACTTTCCCGTCTTGGACAAATTTGTGTGCACCTTTGGAAGTGGCTTATTGAGTTGCAGTGAATGGTGACACATAACGGTACCTCCAGCAATGGTGGTGAATGAAAGGAATGGCTTGGTCATTGTAGGGATCCTTTATGATGTTGCTGTGGGGTGTTGCCAACCTGGCGTAGCATGTGGCAGCCATATGGGTGTACAGCGTAAAGTTAAGTAAATCTGGCCATGATGAGGCCATTCTTGGCCTCCTGGACATCTTTGTGCTCGGGTGCTGGTGTGATCTGGCCCACAGGTACCTCCAGCTCCTGCTGCTCCTTGTCTTCCAGCTGATGCTCCTCCTCCTCCTCTGAAGAGGCTTTGCGCTCAGTGCCTTGCTCCTCATGCAGCACTAATCTTCACTTCTGCGCTATGTTGTGCAGGGTGCCGCAGACCACGACAATTCTGGAGACCCTGGCTGGTGCATACTGAAGGGCTCCTCCAGATCTGTCAAGGCATCTGAAGCTCTTTTTGAGCATGCCTGCTGTTGCTCTCTGACACATCTGGTGGAAATATGGCTTTCATTGTATCTCTCCTAGGCCTCAGTACTTGGTCTCCTCAAGGATATCATGAGCCATGTCTTCAGTGGATAGCCCTTGTCTCCAAGCAGCCAGCCGGAAAGTCTGTTTGGAGGAGTGAAGAGCTGAGGGAGGGTGGAATGGTGAAGGATGAAAGAGTCATGGCAGCTGCCAGGCAATTTGGCACACACATGCATGATGATCTTCCTATGGTTGCAGACCAGCTGCACATTGAAGGTGTGGAAGCCCTTGCAGTTGACAAAGACTCCTGGGTTATGATAGGGTACCCTGATGGCCACATGTGTGCAGTCAATGACACCCTGCACCCGTGGGAAGCCAGCCAGAGTGGAAAAGCCAAGCGCCCGCTCAGTAACATTGGCTTCATCAGTGGCAAAGTTGATATAATTGGCTGACCTGTCAAAGAGGGCATCCTGTGCGATGCATCTGTGGGCGGCCGACTGCGAGATGCTGCAGATCCCTGGAAGGAGCCTGAGGCAAAGAAGTTGAGGGCACTGGTGACTTTGACAGCCACTGGTAAGGCGTGTCCACCTGCTCCTCTGGGCTGCAGGTCTTGCTCCAGCAATCTGCAAATGTCTGCGACAACCTGGCATGATAGCCTAAGTCTCCTTTGGCACTGCTGCTCCGTCATGTTGAGGAAGCTCATCCTCTGCCTGTATACCCTGTGTTGGGTGTATCGCCTCCAGTGCGGTGCAGCCCTACACTGATGCCCTCTGTCCTGTGCAGCATCAGGTAACTGAGGAGAAGGTTTGTGGTGTTGTTGTTGAACAAAAGAAAGAATTGTATTTATATAGCACCTTTCATGACTACTGTGTTATGTTCATTAATAAATAGACATTCTTATTATGAACACAGCTAGCTTTTGCTAGTTACTTTATTGAGCACATGTGGACTGGTACAGTATCTGTAGAGGCTTCCATCTTGACTGTTGCCTTGTGGGTAGCCTAGTGCCTCATGGGTAATGTAGTCTTAGTATATATACAGCTGGGTAGTGTAGTCTTATACATACAGCTATATACAGCTCTACGGCTCCACCTAGTGTCCACTATAGAATGACATGTTATTGATCGTTACATCCCCCTTTCTTTGAGGTTTAACAAAATCAATATCAATCAACTTTCAAGAAAACAATAAAGATAATATCAGTAACACTTTTGTTAGTGCTCTATAAACATAAACATTTTCAAAACAGTCAACACATTTTCAAAGCTTTACATTGTACTCAAAGATTAAGTCTATCAGGCTCTTTTACTTCACATGTGGATCTTCTCAACATGGGTAAGTCTGATGTGTCTTCATGAGATTGTTCTGGCGGTGAATGACAAGATGCAGTTGCGGCATTGTCATCAATCTGCTCTTGTATAGATCGAGGTCTCCTTGCGATCTTTGCTTGGAGAGGGTTTCAGTGTTTCCTTCACTCTTCATGCCATAACTCTCAATGTAGTCAATGCACTCTCAAAAAACTGCTGGCAGCGGGATCCCATCATACAGCATAGTCCTCTCAGCAGCCTCGGCTAATAGAACACCAAAGATTGGCCTGAGGGAAGAAGGAGTATCCACCGGAACTGCTTCCTGCTCTGGTGCAGGCTTCTTCTTCTTTTTCTCTTTCCACTGCTTAACAACATCTGCTGCGGTTATATCTTTGGACTTTTTCTCCTTGTGTTTTTCCTCTTTGTGCTTTTCTTCCTTTGGCTTCTCTTTGACCTTAAAGTCTTTTTCTTTCTTCTTGGAGAAACTAGGCTTTTTGAAGACATGGGTACCATTTGGCTTTTTCATCCTTGATGGGCTCTCTGCTTCATCACCTGAGTCATCTGGTCTGCTTATGGCACAGTTTATACGGTAGACTCTTTTGACCAGTTCTAAGTCCTCACAAGCTTTGTCACCTAGTATCGAATCAAGTCTTTCAGCCACAACAAAAAACATGAGATGATGCACTTTGTCTTTGACTGTCACTTTAAGTCTGCATACACCTAAGCTATCTATTTTCTGTCCATTATAGTCCTTCAGTAGTACTGACTTTTTCTGTATTTTGGGCTTTTCTTTCATATTTTTTATGTCACTCATACTGATTAAGTTTGCTTTTGCCCCAGTGTCCAGTTTCAATGTAACTAATGCTCCATTTATCTGCAGTGGGATCATCCATTTGTCCACTTTTACTGCATTGACTTTATGTTCAGCATTGTCCATTTCTGAGGGCTGCACATTTTCTGTATCTTTTTTGATATCGTCACATGACACCATTCCTACAAAAAATGTCTCACTTAAATCAGTGTCCTCAATCACGTTAACTTGTTGCCCTTTCGTTGTTTTTACTTTTGAAAAGCATTGTTTGGCAAAGTGATTTTTTCCATTACACTTTGTACACATTTTTCCAAATGCTGGGCATTGTCTTAACTGGTGTTTGTAACCACAGCGTTTACAATTAAAAATTTCATCCTCTGATTGCTTTTCATTTCTGTTCTGCCCACGTTTCTTCCCCCTGTAGGACACAGCACCGACAGCAGCATTTTCACTCATTACAATCGCATCATTATTGATTTCACTGAAAGTCTTCGCGTGCTTTCGAGCTAGCTCGCTGGCTTGGCATATTTTCACTGCATTTTCCAAATTTAGTTCGGTTTCTCTCAACAGACGTTCCCTGACTTTTTTATCATGAATACCAAACACAATCTGGTCACGAATCATGGATGATTTCAGCTCAGAGAAATTACATGTCTGTGCTTTCAGTTTCAGATCAGTTATAAAGCTATCAAAAGTCTCATTTTGTTGCTGTGTCCGAGAACGGAAGATGTATCTTTCATACGTCTCATTCTTTTTGGGAGAGCAATGTGCATCAAATTTTTTTAGCACATCTTCTAATTTTTCTCTGTTCTCCACTGGATTAAATACAAATGTATTAAATACCTCTATCGCCTATGGGCCTGCAACCGTAAGCAGCAACGCTATCTTCCTTGCGTCTGGCTTCGTACCGAATCCGATGGCTGCAATGTAGAGTTCGAATTGCTGTTTAAAAGTCTGCCAATTGTAGTCGATTTTCTCTGTGAGATTCAAACGCTCTGGTGGCTTCAAATTCTCCATGTCGCTTTTCACAATTTTCAGCAGATCTTCACCATCCTGGTACCATGTTATGTTCATTAATAAATAAACATTCTTATTATGAACACAGCTAGCTTTTGCTAGTTACTTTATTGAGCACATGTGGACTGGTACAGTATCTGTAGAGGCTTCCATCTTGACTGTTGCCTTGTGGGTAGCCTAGTGCCTCATGGGTAATGTAGTCTTAATATATATACAGCTGGGTAGTGTAGTCTTATACATATAGCTATATACAGCTCTACGGCTCCACCTAGTGTCCACTATAGAATGACATGTTATTGATCGTTACATACTGGACATCTCAAAGTGCTTTAAAGCCAATGAAGTAATTTTGGAGTGTAGTCACTTCTAATGTGGGAAACACAGCAGCCAGTTTGTGCACAGCAAGCTCCCACAAACAGCAATGTGATGATGACCAGATAATCTGTTTTTGTTATGTGGATTGAGGGATAAATATTGGCCAGGATTCCGGGGATAACTCCCCTGCTCTTCTTCGAAATAGTGCCTTGGGATCTTTTACATCCACTTGAGAGAGCAGGTGGGGCCTCAGTTTAACGTCTCATCTGAAAGACGGCACCTCTGACAGTGCAGCACTCCCTCAACACTGCACTGGAGTGTCAGCCTAGATTTATGTGCTCAAGTCCCTGGAGTGGGACTTGAACCCACAACCTTCTGACTCGGGCAAGTGTGCTACCCATTGAGCCACAGCTAACACTGATGGTGCTGATGGTGTTGGGGCTTATCGTGAGGACCAAGATGAGACAGTATAAATGGCTCCCATGCTTATTGAATAGATGGCAGGTCAAGTAGAGATCAGAAGAGCAAGCTGTCAATGGTGTGATAGGTTGTAACAATGAGGTGAGACTGGATGGCGACTTTGCTGGAACCTCTTGCAGCCTGTAGAAAGCTTCTGTGCTTGGAATGCAGTCAGCAACAGCTTCTACCTAAGGAAAGTGACCAGCTGTGAGGTAGGAGCTTTTATAGTACATTTGATGCTGTCATCTAATCAGCTGGAGCAATGGCCACTCAACTCATGCCTCAGGCTGACAGACGTCATTCCTGAGCTGCGTGAATCCTGTGGGCAGCCAGGGAAATTCGAAGGGTAGGCTGAAAAAGGCACTTAAGGGTCTGACAACAAGCTGATAATGATTTAAATTAGGTTGCCCGCCTCTGCCGGTCAGGTCGCTGCTGCACCGGCAAACACGCCCAAAGGAAAGGTGTATGGGGGCGGGATGACTGTGGGTTCATGACCCGCTGCAACTTATTTCAAATTTCCCACCCAACCCGCCTCCAATCATGACCGCACGGACCCCCAAAAATTCTGGCCCAGGTGTCTAAGAATTGATCCTTTAGGAGGTATATAGGATAGTTAATGAACTGAAAAAGGTAAGTCTTGCAATTAAATTTCAAAAGTAGGACAAAGGGCCATAGATTCAAACTAGTGAAAGGTAAATTTAGGACTGATATCAGAAAGTTCTTCACAAAGAGTGATCAACACAAGGAATGGACTCTTGGTTAAGAGCAGCAAAGACGAAAACCCTGGAATCCTTTAAGAATCAATTGGATGCTGAAACATGGGAACTGTAGAGTCATACTGGATGGATGAACTAAGATAGGCTGAATGTCATTCCTCATCCGTAATTGTCTTGTGATCCTCCAGTTCACTGTGAGCAACATCATACAAGATTGCTGATATTTTGAAAAAAGTTGCTTGAAGTAAAAAAAATGACAATTTTTTGACCTAACATGGTCATGCACCAAGCTGGTCTCTTTAATGGTAATCTGATCTAGTAATGTTACTGATGGGAAGCATTATGGAGCAGTTCAATTGAATGCAACAGAGCTGACAACTTTGGATGAGTCTGACCGCCAGTTTAGAGCCGCCCGATTCTAGGATAGCATGGTAGCTGGGTATGCTGCATATCCAACCTGGTTTGTATCTGTGGAACATCAGAAATCTTGGCCTAGAAATTCAGTCTGGACACTTTTGGGGCGCTAAAGTCGGGCGCTCGCTAAAGTTAGCGCCCGCCGGAAAGTGCAGGCCACCTCGCCGAAATTCAGTAGAGTTGGCCAAGAGTTTGGCCGAGCGCTGAAACTGGCGTTGCAATGCTCTGTTCAGGCGCTAATCCGGCGATGCGGCCTGATAACGCCGAGGCCGGTCGCAGCGCAGGTGCGGTCATGTTTTGATTGACAGCAGACACCCTGACGCCGGCCTGCTCTTAAAGGGGGAAGGGTCGACTTTGACTGCTGCCACGCCCTGCATACTGGAGCCCTGCAGCTAGGCCTCAACACTGCCGGTGGGCCAAAATAGCGCCAGGAGACATGGAGAGGGCCCGTGAACAAGCGCAGTGCTTCTCCGAGCATGCTCTGAGGGTGCTCATTAATGGTGTGGAGGACAAAAGACAGATCTTGTGCCCGGACAGTGGCAACAAGGCTCCCAGGAGCGAGTACAGGAAAGCCTGGAGGAGAATCGCCCGCAGGGTGTCATCCACCTGCGATGTCCCCAGGAGTGCAGACCAATGCCGCAAGAAGTTCAACGACCTCACTCGGTTGGTGAAGGTGAGTACCCTTTCCAGTGTCCTCCTCATCCTTGCATGTGAACCTCACATTATGGGCAAAGGGACCTCAAAGGCCTAATGGGCAGCCCTCCTCCCGCAGCAATGGCACTGGCATGATCATCAATAGCACTTTCTGCACTTACCACACTGGCCAAGCTATTCCACCATGGGAGGCAGTGCACACAGCAACAGGGCACCACACTGGCCAAGCTATTCCACCATGGGAGGCAGTGCACACAGCAACAGGGCACCACACTGTACTTAGAGTCCGTCCTTTCTCTTGCAGGCCAAGCTGGCAAGGAATTTGAGGAGCCAGACTGTCACCGGTGGAGGCCGTCCCCAGTACCAGGCGCTCACTGATCTGGAGGAGAGCGTGGCTGGACTCATGCGTTCCCGGGTGACTGGCCCTGTTGCGATCGGAGATGCGGACCCTGTACTGGAACCCACTGGTAAGGACATGACCGGTTGGACCTCTCTCGTTGCCCTAGCGCTTCAGATCTAGATCCTTTCCCACTGACCGACAAATGCGCATAATGCCACCACTCAGGCCTCCCTCGCTGACGCCGTGTCCTCACTCTAAAGCTACTCTTATGCCTTCCTGCTTTCAGCTGCTGAGGAGGAGGTGGTCCCTGAAGCTCCGAGTGCCAGGCCCTTGGAGGAGGAGGACGACGAGGACCAGGAGGAAGGCGGCACATCGGGGGAACCCTCAGCCGCGCCAGGGGATGGCAATGGAGGGGGGACGTCTGGCCTGCAGGAGAGCCAGGGGGAAGTGTTGCAGGGGAGGGCAGATCCTGTGGCCAGTGGGGTTGAGGCACGCGGGAAGGGTCCGGCAGCACGCCGGCCTGCTCCCCAGAGGGGGGAGGTGTTGCAGGGGAGGGCAGATCCTGGGCGCAGTGGGGTTGAGGCACGCGGGAAGGGTCCGGCAGCACACCGGCCTGCTCCCCAGAGGGGGGAGGTGTTGCAGGGGAGGGCAGATCCTGGGCCCAGTGGGGTTGAGGCAGGCGGGAGGGTTCGGCCAGCTCGGCCGCCTTCTCCCCAGAGGGAGAGTCCTCCCTCCAGTCCAGAGAGGGTCCTCGCCCAGGAGGTGCGCCTCCTCGAAGAGATCTCGGCGGCCTCTGAGCGGCGCCACCAGGAGTTCATGGGGGTTGTGGACCAGATGCCTCAGGCCATTCAGTCCCTGGCTCAGAGTGTGGTCGCATTCGGGGAATCACAGGCCAGGGGGGTGGAACAACTCGCGGCAGCCCATGACAGGGGTGTCCAGCATCTCGCGGCAGTGCAGGACGCGACTCGCGAGATGAGTGGTGCCGTCCAGACACTGGCACAGCTGATGCGGCCACATACCAGGGCAGTTCGGGCACTCACTTCTGCCACACTCGCTGTGGCGCAGAGGCTTCGCCACGGCACCCGCCGCCCTGCTGCAGCACAGCGGTCTGGCCTCCACCAGATAGCTGCGCCTGCTGCACTGCCAGGCCGGCCGAGTGCCAGTGTCTCTGGCGAACATCGCGCGCCTGCCATCAGCCAGCTTGCCCCCCTTGGTGCAGCCGACACTGCCACTCCCCCAGCCAAGGTGCGACGAGCTGCTGCTGGCACTGATGCTGGCCAGCGACAGCTGCAGCAGTCAGCAGCCGGCCCCTCCCGGGACGTGCGTCGTCTAGGCCGACCCCCAAGGGCATCTGCCGACACGCCTCGGGGCCCTCATGAGCCTTCCCCCAGCCTTGTCCCAGCCACAGGGCCCAGGTTGAGGCAGAGCAGCAGGTCGGGCAGGGGCCGGGGAAGGCTGTCTAAGGACTCGCCCTCTCGGCACACCCACTAGAGTGTGGTGAGAGCGGTTTTTTATATATGGGGGGGCTTGTGTTTTGGGGGGGATTATTTTGGGAAGGCCGAAGATCAAGGCCTTGTTTGTTTTTATGGGGGTGTTTGTGTTGTGGAGGGGGGCCCTTATTTTTGTAAGGCCGATGTTGAAGGCCATTTGGATGGCCAAGTTTTGTAAGTCCTCCCCAGGTTTTGGGAGCAACAGATGTTTTTGACTGTTTTTTGGGGCTCTTGTCTGTTTTTCTGTTTCATGTGGGAAGGGCCCTGAGTTTGTGAAATAAAGCGTTTTATTTATTCAGCATGTCCAGGTGTCATGTTTCAAGTGGTTGTTGCGTTAACCGGCTGAGGGCTTGCGGAGCGGCTGCCTTCAGGTGCGTACATTTCCACAGCCCATTCCCCGACAGGGGGCCTAGAAGTGTCGAGCAATAAGCCCCCAGCGGACGGCCCTTGGACCTTGTGGCTCCCTCCTGGGCTGGTACTCCTCCTCCTCCTCCTCATGGTCCTCCTGCTCGTCCTCCTGAGGTGGTGGTGCAATGTCAGGTGGCAGTGCCTGAGTCCTGCGGATAGCCAGGTTGTGCAGCATGCAGCACACGACGACGAACTGGGAGACTCTATCCGGCGAGTACTGTAGAGAGCCGCCGGAACGATCCAGGCAGCGGAACCATTGCTTGAGGACGCCTATCGTTTGCTCTATGATGTTCCTTGTGGCTTGATGGCTTTCGTTGTATGCCTCCTCCGCTGGGGTCCTGGGCGCGCGGAGCGGGGTCATGAGCCATGTACACAAAGGGTAGCCCTTGTCCCCAATAAGCCATCCCCTTGGTGGAGGCTGTGCCTCGAACATGTCAGCCACAGTAGTCTGGCGCAGGATGAATGCATCGTGGCTGCTTCCTGGGAAGCGGGCATTGACAGCTAGGATGCGCTGCCTGTGGTCACACACCAGCTGTACATTGAGGGAATGGTAGCCCTTCCGGTTGCGGTAATCCTCGGCATTGTGGATAGGTGCCCGCATAGCCACATGCGTGCAGTCAATGGCGCCCTGCACCATGGGGAAGCCCGCGAACCTGCCAAATCCGACTGCACACTGCTCCTGCCTCTGTCGGGTCATGGGGAAGGAGATGAATTGGTGTCTCCTCGCGAAAAGTGCATCGGTGACCTGCCGGATGCAGCGATGCGCGGCAAACTGGGAGATGTTCGCTATGTCCCCAGCAGCGGCTTGGAAGGAGCCGCTTGCATAAAAGCTCAGAGCCACCGTGACCTTCACTTCCACCGAGAGAGACGTCCTGCACATCAGCTGTGGACGCAGATCTCTGTGAAGCAGCTGGCAGATCTCTGCAACCACCTCCCTTCTGAAGCGCAGCCTCTTAACACAATGCGCCGCAGTCATGGTGAGATAGGACACCTGCTGCCGGTATTGCCTGAGTGTGTAAGGCCTACATTGCCGACGCCTGATGGCCCCTCTGCGTCTAGGCATGGCTGGCCCTCTCTCACAGCGTCTGCGAGCCCTTCGCACATAATGCTGCAACTCAGGGTTGCACCCCCATACAGCCCCCATAATGAAGTTGTAAACAGTGAAATCACAATGAGTCAAATGTCAAAGCACTGGCCAGAAGCCAAAAATACCTCTCCTATGTTGTCCCAAATCAGTTAGCTCTGTCCCTTGGTCTCTGTCCAGAAATCCAAAGCAGTAAAGTCATTGCAGCAAAGTGGCTGGGCTTTATAGGTCAGTGTAAGTGCCCTTTAATTAGCGCTCCCCGAGGCCCACAGGGCCTCTGTTGCGTTCCACTTCACAGTTCTTAGCAGCTCCACGCCCACATTGGGCGGGCACCACTGAATTTCCGGTTTGGGGCGCACAAACAGCGTTGCGCGACGATATGACGTCATAAGCTGCGCGCGCACCTGAGCGGGCGCAAACACTTTGCGCCGGCGCTAAATGTCAACTGAATTTGGGCGTCGGCACGGATCGCGCTGCGCCCGGGCACAAAGTGCCTAGCGCTGGAAGTAGACCCCTCTTATGGCGTTAACGGCTGGCGCTATCCACTGAATTTCTAGGCCCTTATGTTTAAAAAAGAAATGTTAAACATGGATTTTTATAAATATATTTTTTAATATAAAATTTGAAAGTACTTTGGTCAAAAAGTATTCCCCAATGACTTTCCTTCCCTTTTAAGCTCATTATTCAATATGCAATGTCAAAGTATCAGTGTATTGAAATGATATCAAATAATATTATGAATTTAACAACATTTGCTAGTATTTTAAATGGACCAGAGGTAGTAGATCAGGATTCGGACAAGACACAGGTTGAAGCAGTCACCAATCAGGACTCGAGTTGTTTAAAGACTGGAATGCCTTTCTGGAGCTATTTCAGGGTGTACTACTCACCTTAACCACTGTCCGAAGATTCAAATAATACTGTAGTTCACCACTTCAACTTTACCCTTTTAGCTTATGATGTCTTCTTGGCCCTTCACAATAACTGCAGCCTTTGCTTTATCCTACACACAGTGCAATCCTTGATATGAATATTTAAGTAATGCATCAGCAATTTGTTGATGAAATGCAAATCAATAAAAATGTACTGACTTCAAGTCATCCATAAGGTACTAAATATTCAGCCCACAATGGTTCAGCCTAGTTGATGGTTCTGCAGCTGTTAATGCTACATAATGCAAATTCTTTATTGACAGAAACAAAACAGAAAAGTACAGACTAAGGGATTTCTGTCTACATTAGATCAAAGATTAGATAATTGCAAAGCCGCAAAAATCTACCTCAATAAAAATATAATTTCTAAGTGCCTTCAATCATCCAAATGGTATTTGATTTTAAATATAGATTATTTGAAATATGTTTTTCTATGAGAGCAAATGCATGGTTACCCATCTCCCTCTGATGAGATTTCTACTTTGTAATATGGATTAAATTCAGGATTAAAGCCACTAACTACAATTTAAATGTTTCAACATCTATGAATATGTGACTAATTGTAGGGATGAAATACCATTGTACAATTAAATCCAATAGAAAATAAAGAGAAATGTGAACAGCAATTACAAAAAAACTAAATTCAGAGTTCTCTCTGTGTGGAATACGCTAACCAATCCCTCTGTCTGGATCTGTGTCCCTGTGTGATTGTTTTCTGGAAGACTCTTGTTACATTTAGACAATATAATTCATCCTTGACTTGTTTATGTTCTTATTGTGAAGGAGAGGTAGGGGTACTGGAGGTATGGCCTTCAAAGAGCCAAATCGCCAGTTCTTAACTTTTCTCATGTCTGAATGTACAAAAATTTGGGATTTACTGCATTTTTTTAAATAACACATAACTTCAAATATGTTACAGTTTAAAGAATATTTTTATAAAATTATATATCATTTTTTGTATTGAATAGTGTACTACATGTGTGACCTGTTAAAGTAAGACAAAGGAATGTCTAAATATTTTCAATGCTAGAATTCTATGCATCTTAGCAAGAAAACATTAAATAAAAATATGCAAATTGTTTAGCTTCCACAATTCATGCTTGTGCATACTGATGCATTCTTGCCGATGAACACAGAAAAAGCAGACGGAAATAACATTTAAAAAAAGCAGGGAACATAAATGATATTTAGGAGATAAGGGAGCACTAAAGCTATCAATGTAAACTTTTCCCAGATAAACAAATTCCTCCTTCAAAAGGGAGTAGAGGGATATGGACTTTAACCGAAGGCAGAAGGAATATGATTGTGAACCTAAAGTTGAGTTCAATAGCTGAATGGGGTTTTCTCATTCCTATACACTCACTCTTATGTTCAGTTTACATGCAACCACTTCAGGTTACTGTTCAGTTTGCTGACACATGGGCTGGAATTTTCCCGTTGCCGAGCGTGCGGGTTTGGGGGTGGGTCGGCAGTAAAAATCCCGGAAATTGTGAGCAGGTTGGGAACCCGCCGTCCTCCCGCCACCTCGCGCATTTAACTCGGGTGGCTTTGAAGGCGCAACACTGACCCGATCGGCAGAGGCGGGCGACCTCACTGAACTCATTAACTGCTTATTCAGAGACCCATAAGAGGATTTTTAACACCAGCTTTTGAGTTTTACTGCAGGAGCACGGGATTCACTCAGCTCGGGTACCTTGCCTGTGATGGGGAGGCAGAAGCTCAGTGGCCATTGGCGAGTCCATTCATTGAGAACTGGGAAAAGCACATAAATACTGCATCATTACACCTCATTACTTGCCCTATGGAAAGGCTCTTTCTCACTCTATTTTGTCCACAGATTTAGGGGTCAGCAGTTTGCAGGCCATTTCTGAACCCTCGGAAGCCATTCTCACCACATTGCTACTCAGTATCAGAACATTGAGGGATTGGCCCTCTGATATCCCCTTTACCTGCCATCTACTACATCAGCATGGGTGCGGCTTATACTGTCTCACCTTGGTCCTCAGAATCGGACCAAGATGAGCCCCACCAGCAGCAGCAGCAACCACAACCGCAGCCTTCTCCTCAACAACCTGATGCTCCACAGGAGAGAGGGGGGCACCACAGGGCTGCACCACGCTGGAGGCGATACCCCCAACACAGGGTATACAGGCAGAGGATGAGCTTCCTCAACATGACTGAGCAACAGTGCCAAAGGAGGCTCAGGCTATCGCGCCAGGTTGTCGCAGACATTTGTAGCCGGCTGGAAGAAGACCTGCTGCCCAGAGGTCCTGGTGGACACTCCTTACCAGTGGCTTTCAAAGTCATCACTACCCTCAACTTCTTCGCCTCAGGCTCTTTTCAGGGATTTGCAGCAGATATTTGCAGGATCTCGCAGTCGGCCACCCACAGATACATCACCCAGGTGACCGATGCCATGTTTGACAATTCAGCAAATTATATCAACTTTGCCACTGATGAGGCCAGTGTTACTGAGCGGGCACTCAGCTTTGCGGCTCTGGCTGGCTTCCCACAGGTGCAGGGTGTCATCAACTGCACACATGTGGCCATCAGGGCACTCAGCATCACCCAGGAGTGTTTGTGAACCGCAAGGGCTTCCACTCCCTCAATGTGCAGCTCATCTGCAACTATAAAAAGATAATTATACATGTGTGTATCAGATTCCCTGACAGCTATCATGACTCTTCATGCTGCACCAGTCCACCCTCCCTCAGCTCTTCGCACCACCAAACAGACTTACCGGCTGGCTGCTTGGAGACAAGGGCTAGCTACTAAAGACGTGGCTCATGACACCCTTAAGGACGCTAAGCAATGAGGCCGAGGAGTGTTATAATGACAGCCACATGTCCACCAAATGTGTCACAGAGCAAACAATAGGCATGATGAAGATGTGCTTCAGATGCCTTGACAGATCTGGAGGAGCCCTTCAGTATGCACCAGCCAGGGTCTTCAGAATCATCACCGTTTGCTGCGCGCTGCACAAAATAGCACAGCAGTGAGGATTGGAACTGCAGGAGGTGCAAGTCGCAGAGCACACAGCCTCTTCGGAGGAGGAGGAGAAGGAGCAGGTGGAATACGAGGAGGAGGAGGAACCTGAGGTGGAGATGGCACCAGCAACGGCGCACATTGCTGCCCAGGAGGGCATCAAAATGGCCAGATTTACTTAACTTGCTCCAATGCAGCCACATGCCATACTAATTTCCACCGCACCCACCCAACCGCACCCCCCAACAACACCATAAAGCAGGGCTGCTCCTCGATTTTTGGCTGCACTTCAGTACCACACTCCTAATCTTTGGTCACCCGGTGCGGAGGGGTGCAGGCAGGTCGTGGGACCTCCTCAGGGGACTGCTCCTGGAACTGCCCAAAGTGGCCATTAACTGGTCCAGGCAGCGGGCGGTTGAGGGAGTCGTTCGGCCCGACTGCCTGCCTCCCTTCTGCGGCCACGTTCGCGCCTGGGTGGCCCTGGAGATGGTGCACGCCGTGTCCGCCGGCACGCTCGAGGCCTACCGCGACCGGTGGGCACCGCAGGGACTGGAGTGCTTCATCACCCCCGGAAACCCAATTTTAATTTAATTTGTTAAGTTTCATTTGATGTATTTTTGTTAAGTTAGTTTTTTGTTTATTGATCGCACCAAAAGGGCAGCACCATAAAGCATCCCTACAATGAACAAGCCATTACTTTCACCCAAACCCCCAGTGCTCAATGTTAAGTAATGTCTCACCATTCACTCCAAGTGGCACATGGGATTGGGGGCAAGGTATTGACTTGGATAGAGAACTGGTTGGCAGACAGAAAGCAAAGAGTTGGAATGAACAGCTCTTTTTCCGAGTGGCAGGCAGTGACTAGTGGGGTACCGCAGGGATCGGTCCTTGGACCCCAGCTATTCACAATATATATTAATGATCTGGACGAGGGAACTAGATGCAATATCTCCAAGTTTGCAGATGACACAAAGCTGGGTGGGCGTGTGTGCTGTGAGGAGGATGCCGAGAAACTCCAGTATGATTTGGACAGGTTGGGTGATTGGGCAGAAGCATGGCAGATGCAATATAACGTGGATGAATGCGAGGTTATCCACTTTGGTGTCAAAAACAGGAAGGCAGATTATTATCTGAATGGCAATAGATTGGGAGAAGGGGTAGTGCAACGAGACCTGGGCGTCCTTGTGCACCAGTCGCTGAAAGTAAGCAAGCAGGTGCAGCAGGTGGTTAAGAAGGCAAATGGTATGTTGGCCTTCGTAGCGAGAGGGTTTGAGTACAGGGACAAGGATGTCTTGCTGCAGTTGTACAGGGCCTTGGTGAGACCACATCTTGAGCATTGTGTGCAGTTTTGGTCACCTTATCTGAGGAAGGATGTTCTTGCCATGGAAGGAGTGTAGCGAAGATTCACCAGGCTGATACCTGGGATGGCAGGAATGACGTATGAGGAGAGATTGGGTCGATTGGGCTTGTACTCGCTGGAGTTTAGAAGAATGAGAGGGGATCTCATCGAAACTTAGAAAATTCTAACAGGACTAGACAGACTAGATGCTGGAAGGATGTTCCCGATGGTCGGGGAGTCCAGAACCAGGGGTCACAGTCTAAGGATAAGGGGTAAGCCATTTAGGACAGAGATGAGGAGGAATTTCTTCACCCAGAGAGTGGTGAACCTGTGGAATTCTCTACCAAAGAAGGCAGTAGAGGCCAATTCATTAAATATATTCAAGAAGGAGTTGGATATATTTCTTAAGGCTAAAGGGATCAAGGGATATGGGGAGAAGGCAGGAACAGGGTACTGAATTTGGATGATCAGCCATGATCTCATTGAAATGCGGAGCAGGCTCGAGGGGCTGAATGGCCTACTCCTGCTCCTATCTTCTATGTTTCTATGTTTCTATGTAAAGCCACTTCCAAGGTAGCAGGCAAAAATGGACAAGACCGGAAAGTGGTGCAAAGAAATACATTTATCTGTGTCATCAAAGAACTGAAACATAACACTAAAATTTTATCATACACCCATGTGCACCTACTTTTGTGTCTTTTTTCTTTTTCGAGTGCTTGCAGGGAACATAAAAACTGATTGTAAAAGCTTCTATAGATATGTGAAGAGAAAAAGGTTGGTGAAGTCAAGCGTAGGTCACTTGCAGTCAGAATCAGGGGAATTTATAATGGGGAACAAAGAAATGGCAGACCAATTAAATACATACTTCGGTTTTGTCTTCACAAAGGAGGATACAAATAACCTCCCAGAGATGTCGGGGAGCATAGGTTCTAATGAGAGGGAGGAATTGAATGAAATCAGTATTTGTAGGGAAATGGTGTTGTGGAAATTGATGGGATTGTAGGCCGATAAATCCCCAAGGCCTGATAATCTACATCCTAGGGTACTTAAGGAAGTGGCCCTAGAAATAGTAGATGCATTGCTGGTCATCTTCCAAAATTCTATAGACTCTGGAACAGTTCCCATGGATTGGAGGATAGCTAATGTAACCCCACCATTTAAAAAAGGTGGTAGAGAAAATACAGGGAATTATAGGCCGGTAAGCCTGACATCGGTAGTGGGGAAAATGCAAGAGTCCATCATAAATGATGTAATAGCAGAGCACTTGGAAAACAGTGACAGGATCAGACAAAGTCAACATGGATTTACAAAAGGTAAATCGTGCTTGACTAATCTACTGGAATTTTTTGAGGGTGTAACTGGTAGAATAAATAAGGGAGAACCAGTGGGTGTGGTGTATTTGGACTTTCAGAAGGCTTTCGATAAGGTCCCGCATAAGAGATTAGCATGCAAAGTTAAAGCACATGGGATTGGGGGCAAGGTATTGACTTGGATAGAGAACTGGTTGGTGGACAGAAAGCAAAGAGTTGGAATAAACGGCTCTTTTTCTGAGTGGCAGGCAGTGACTAGTGGGGTACCGCAGGGATCGGTGCTAGGACCCCAGCTATTCACAATATATATAAATGATCTAGACGAGGGAACTAGATGTAATATCTCCAAGTTTGCAGATGACACAAAATTGGGTGGACCTGTGTGCTATGAGGAGGATGCAGAGAAACTGCAGTATGATTTGGACAGGTTGGGTGATTGGGCAGATGCATGGCAAATGCAGTATAATGTGGATAAATGCGAGGTTATCCACTTCGGTGGCAAATACAGGAAGACAGATTATTATCTGAATGGCAATAGATTGGGAAAAGGGGAAGTGCAACGAGACCTGGGTGTCCTTGTGCACCAGTCACTGAAGGTAAGCTTGCAGATGCAGCAGGCAGTTAGGAAGACAAATGGTATGTTGGCCTTCATAGCGAGAGGTTTCGAGTACAGGAGCAAGGATGTCTTGCTGCAGTTGTACAGGGCCTTGGTGAGACCACACCTTGAGTATTGTGTGCAGTTTTGGTCACCTTATCTGAGGAAGGATGTTCTTGCCATGGAGATAGTGCAGCGAAGATTCACCAGACTGATACCTGGGATGGCAGGAATGAAGTATGAGGAGAGATTGGGTCGATTAGGCTTATATTCGCTAGAGTTTAGAAGAATGAGAGGGGACCTCATCGAAACTTATAAAATTCTAACATGACTAGACAGACTAGATGCAGGAAGGATGTTCCCGATGGTGGGGGAGTCCAGAACCAGGGGTCACAGTCTAAGGATAAGGGGTAAGCCATTTAGGACAGAGTTGAGGAGGAATCTCTTCACCCAGAGAGTGGTGAACCTGTGGAATTCTCTACCACAGAAGGCAGTTGAGGCCAATTCATTAAATATAATGAAGAAGGAGTTAGATATATTTCTTAAGGCTAAAGGGATCAAGGGATATGGGGAGAAAGCAGGAACAGGGTGTACGGATAACCGTAGCTGTCGTAAAGACAGCGGGGTTTGATTGACAGCTGGTTGACGGCTGACGTCTGTAAGGGGTTTTAGATCGCAGAGTTTTCTCTCTCTAGAGGCCTCTCTCTCTTGCACAGTAAAACCGTGAGTGGTTCGACCCACTCGCCCCTTAGATTCTGTACTCTGGACTTTGGGGCAGGAACTACAATGTAGAGACAATTCTTATAGACCAAGTTTGATGAAACGAAATGGAATTTTATGCATAATGTAAAACAAATCAAAATGCAAGCAAAATAAGAGGGTACATGGGAGGGGAAAACACAAACAAATCATAATGACACAGTACTAACTAAGGCAAATACAGGCATATTATACTCTACAAAGATCATCATGAAATGGGGAAGACACACGGAACATCGAGGGACAACAGCTCATGTTAATTATACCCTTAAATGTCCACCCCCTTAAACCTATCTAGATCTGATTATGAAGGGCCAGAAACATGCTCACCAATCCAACTAGGAAGTGTAAGGTTTTGAAACAGGTCTGCGTTTGATTCTTTCAGGCGTCCCGTCTCCACGTGGTTGGTGGAGCCCCAGCGAACTGCGCCACACCTCTCTCCTGAGTTGGGGGTCAGGGACGGCTGGACACCGGCTGGTCTGGATGTCGGCGGGGTCAGGGATCATTTGCTCGACCCCGGTCAGAGGAGCCTCGGGCTGGCCCCCATCTTCTTTTCTGTAGTTTTTTAATTGTCTCTTCTCCCGAGCCGGAGTGGGTCGATGGCCTCTCATTTCGTCAACGGCCCGGGGTTGGTCGATGATCTCCCGATGTTTTACCCTGGGGCGGGACGCCGGCTCGAACCATCTCCTTCTCCTTCTTCTAGCGATGATGCTACCGATACGATGGTAGCACCACGATGGCTTTCCTCGATGGCTTCTTTCCACAATGGCCGCTCCGTCTATGGCTTCCTCCCGTTTTTCTTTCTACCTCTGGGTTCCCAGATATACTTCTCATCAGAAGCCCCTATCTCGCACCAAATCAGGTTAGTCTTTTGTTTTAATTTTGGCGGGCTGGGAGCACAACGGGGTAGTTATTATATTTTAAACTGTTCTTGGATGGCCAGTAACGGGCCATCTCTGGTCTGGAATGACCTTCATTGTTTTTAATGTCCTGGTGATGTCCTTAACGGGTCCTTGATGCTCTTCTCATGAATATGAAGCTGTTCCCTTTTGTCTGGTTAAACATTTAGATGGCCTTTATCTACAGGCCGATCTTGACTGGATCTGCATCCAATCTATATGTATATGTGGGTGTCTGGTTTCGTTCTCTCAGAAACGGCTTCCATAACTTACTGTGGGCTGAATCCACAAAGCTGTGTGAGGACTGCAGGAACCATTTTAAAGTGTCGCAATAAGTTGGTCACGGGGTCTGGCAGCCATTTTGAATGCCCCCTTTTACTAGGCTTCTTTTAAAACAGTCTTTAAAATCATGGCCTCTTCTGCCATCAACCCTTTATAATATAAAGTTCAATTTTGCGAATCCTACACATCATATCCGGGGGCCGGATCCGACGCCATCTTGGCCATGCTAGAGGTACTGTACTACGAGATGCAGAGTCAGGACTGAATAAATGGCACTCCACTGCAACTGCTTGGGAGACTCGTAATTACGTTATTAAGATAACATTACATGGTACCAGGATTTATAGAACTCACGATAAGGACATACTACAACAATGGAAGGAATAAAACCTCCAGCTAGCCTGCAACTAGAAGGAAATGTGGATGAAAATTGACGTGTCTTCAAGCAACGCTTTCTTCTCTACCTCACAGCGATTGACGCTTCGACTAGCTCTGGAACATGTAAAGTAGCTTTGTTGCTAACAGTGGCTGGCTCGCAGGCAATCGAGCTGTTTAATACATTTACATTTGCAGCCAAAGATGATAAAAATGATCTGGACAAGTAATATAACGGTTCGACGAATACTGCACTCCAAAAAAGAATGAAGCATATGAGAGATTCGTGTTTCGCTCCTGCGTGCAAAAGCAAGGAGAATCCTTTGATGTTTTTTTGATGGACTTGAAAATAAAAGCACAAACATGCAACTTTAGGGACCTGAAGGAATCGATGATACGCGATCAAGTCATTTTTGGAATACTCAACAAGAAGGTGAGGGAGAGAATGCTTAGAGACAATGACCTAAATTTGGATGCAGCAGTGAAAATATGTCATGCTAGTGAACTCCCAGCCAAGCACATGAAAACTTTTGAAGGGAGCAGCACAGCAGCGGGCGGGAGCGCCCTGGGGCTGAAAAACCTGCCGATGGATGTGGTACACAAAAGGGACACAAGAGGGCCCACGGAGTTCAAGACGATGACGCCTTACGAACGCAGATGGTGCGGTAATAAACACATAGCCAGACAGTGTCCTGCTTATGGGAAGAACTGTGCAAAATGTAAAGGCAGGAATCACTTTGCCAAGATGTGTTTTTGGGAAGAGAAAACTGAAGGTAAAAAGACAGTGCATGCTATTGAGACTGAAGAAACAGGAGCAGAGACTTTGTTTGTTGGAATGGTGCAAAATGAGTCAAAACAGGGCAAAAATGCTAATGAAGTGCACTCTGTAGGACCACAGACTGAAGTTTGGATAGCTCCCTTGCTGGTAAATGGCACCATTGTTCCCTTTAAGCTAGATACAGGTGCTAAGGCAAACCTCATAAGTTGGAGTGATGCACGGAATCTCAAAGTGCGACCTAAAATACTGAACAAGACAGTGTCTTTGAAGGCATACAATGGACAAACCATTGAAACAAAAGGAACGTGTAGGCTGAATGTTAAGGTAAAAAATCACATTCACCCTTTGACCTTTGTTATAGTGCCTGAAGGACATGAATCACTGTTGGGGGATAAGGCCTGTGTGGATTTGGGCTTGGTAAAATGAGTCTATACTATCAATGAACTGAACTGAACTGCAGAGTGCCCCCCAAGATAGTACAAATCTGACTCATGAGACGATAGCACACAAATATGCAGATGTATTTCAGGGTTTCGGTTCACTGCCCTTTACATACTCCATCAAACTGAGAGAGGATGCACAACCTGTGATTCACGCACCCAGGAGAGTTCCAGTGGCTCTCCGTGAAAAACTGAGGAAAGAGCTAGACCGCATGGAGGGACTAGCTGTCATAAAGAAGATTGAGGAACCGACTGACTGGGTAAATTCCATGGTCTGCGTCAATTCAAAGAAAACTGATAAATTGCATGTCTGCATGGACCCCAAGGACCTTAACGCCAATATCAAAAGAGAGCACTACCAAATTCCAAAGAGAGAGGAAATAGTCAGCGAAATGACAGAAGCGAAAGTCTTCTCCAAGATGGACGCCTCACATGGTGCTAAGCTGTGCACTTTTAACACCCCATTTGGTCGATACTTCTACCAGCATCTGCCCTTTGGTATTAGCTCCGCCCCAGAAATCTTTCACAGCGCAATGGAGCAAATCATCGAGGGCCTGGAGGGAGTGTGAGTGTACGTGGATGATCTGGTAGTATGGGGCTCCACTTGGGGAGCACGACACCAGACTGGAGAAAACACTTCAGAGAATACAGCAGTAGGGACTCAAACTAAATAAAGACAAATGTCAGTTCAGTGTCAATGAAATCACATTCCTCGGAGACAAGATCTCTACAGAGGGGATTCAGCCAGACAAGTCAAAGGTAAAGGCTATACATGACATGGAGAAACCAAAGGACAAGAAAGGGGTTCAGCGGGCCCTTGGCATGGTTAACTACCTAGGAAAATTCAATCCAAATCTAGCAGTGAAAACTGTTCATTTGAGAAAACTGCTGCACCAAGAGACAGAGTTCCAATGGGGACATGAACATGAGAGAGAATGGAAGGGGCTGCTACACATTCTAGCAAGTGAACCCCTACTGAAGTTCTTCTGCCCTAAAAAGAGGACAAAAGTGTCCACAGATGCCTCTAAGAATGGATTAGGGGCTGTCCTTCTACAGGAAGATGAAGGAGAATGGCGACCAGTGGCGTATGCGTCACGCTCCATGACGGCTACAGAGTGCCGGTACGCGCAAATCGAGAAGGAGTGCCTTGGCTTGGCATTTGGGTGTGAAAAATGTCATACCTACATCTATGGTCTTCCCAAGGTTATCCTAGAAATGGACCATAAGCCACTGCTAGGGATTGCAAAGAAGAATCTGTGTGACATGTCACCACGGATACAACGCCTAATGATGAGACTTCAACGTTATGATTTTGAGCTAACATATGTGCCAGGGACACAAATGTTCATTGCTTACACACTATCCAGGGCTGCGCCTTACGCCACACAAAACAGTGAATCAGAAGAGGATGTGGCTCTTCATGTGGATATGGTCTACGCAGCATTGCCCGCCACACAGGAACAACTATCAGTGATAGCCACAGAGACATCAAAGGACCCAGTCCTGAGTAAAGTAATGAGAAATCTTCAAGAGGGCTGGAAGAAAGGGTCATGTAAACAATATTATCACATTCAGTCTGAGCTCTCTGTGGTCAATGGACTACTGCTTAAGTGTGACAGGATAGTAGTGCCCACCTCTATGCGACGAGAAATGCTCAACAGGATACATGAAGGGCACCTGGGTGCAGAAAAGTCAAAAAGGAGAGCACGTGAGGCACTCTACTGGCCAAACATGAACTCTGATATTGACCAGTTGATCAGCGAGTGTGCTACATGTCAGGAGTATCACTACAAGCAAACAAAAGAGCCCCTCATTACCACAGAGCTCCCATCACAACCTTGGGAAAAGGTCGGAACAGATATATTTCACTATGAAGGAAAAGACTATTTGTTAGTTATTGATTATTATTCCAATTATCCGGAGATGGCTCTCTTGTCCAGTACCACATCAAGAGCTATGATAACTCACCTGAAGTCAATCTTTGCCAGGCAGGGTGTGGTAAACCACTTTTATCGTTCACTATCGTTACACTATGGTTATCACTGTTTATATCGTTACACTATGGTTATCACTGTTTACACTGTTGTATCACTACACAAGGTCACCTCTTGTCACGCTGTTATACCTGGGCTGACCACAGCTGACTCCGCCCATGACTCCGCCTGCTTGCCCAGGTATAAAGGTGGTCGACTGGCTGGTATTCCTCCTTGTTGGACCCGATCACCCACGAGGGTGGGCTCTGTTATTTAGCCAATAAAAACCTATAGTTACTATCTTAACTCGTCGCTTTTCATTGGATGAATTGATAGGTATATCAATTTTATTGGCTAAATTTTGAAATGAGTGGATCGGAGCAGCCAAACGACCAGCCAAACGGCCAGCTACAACAGCCACAGCAGCCGGCCTGGCTGCGAGCCCTCCGACCGCCGTACCTGGATCTAAACCCACAGGCAGCGAACTCAGCCCTCGACTTCAAACACTGGCTGAGCTGTTTCGAATCCTACCTGGGAGAATCCGGCGTGCCTCCGGGATCCAAACTAAGAGTTCTGACCGCCCAAGTGAGCCCTAAAGTATTTGCAATCATCCAGGACCTTACTACATACGAGGATGCCCTCAACCTGCTGAAAGAGCAGTACCAGAGCCCGGTAAACTCTATGTATGCCAGACATCTCCTAAGATCCCGCTCGCAACAGCCAGGAGAGTCTGTAGATGAATTTTTACGGGCGCTACAAACACTCGGCAGGGACTGTGACTTTAAAGCTGTAACGGCTGCAGAAAATACTGAAGGGAATATCCGCGATGCCTTCGTGAAAGGCCTTCGGTCCGACTACTCACGGCAAAGACTGCTCGAATCAAAGGACCTCGACCTGAATACAACTGCAGCCCTCGCTCGCTCTCTGGAAGTGGCCCATCGGGACCTCGAGGCGTATTCCAGGTACTGTGCTGCGCGACCCTGGGACTCCGGCCCGACCCCGGCCGCAATACCCCTCGCACCGCCGCCTCTGGGACCTACCTCAGCGTCGGCGTCCCAGAACCGATCGGGACCGCCACCCCCGGTACCGGCTGCAACATCGGAGCCCCGCGATCGGGCCGCCGGCTGCTTCTTCTGTGGCCAGGCGAAACACCCGAGGACGCGCTGCCCTGCAAGAAATGCGACTTGCTCCGATTGCCACAAGAAAGGCCACTTCGCTAAGGCCTGCAGGGGGAGAGCCACAGACGCCAGCAGTGCCTCATGCGAGTTGTGGGGGCGGCCATCTTTCATCAAGGCCACAGATGCCAGTATCTCCTCGTGTGAGTCGTGGGGGTGGCCATCTTTGATCAAGGCCACCGACACCAGCAGTGCCTCATGTGAGTTGTGGGGGCGGCCACCTTCTCCGCCATTTTATTTAACCTCGTGGGTGCCGCCATTTTGTCCACCACACTCGACCGCCACCTTGTCTCCAGACCCGACCACCGCCTCACCCGCAGACTACAGCAGCTCGCTCAGCCATACACTAGCCTCCGTCACACTGGACCAAGCTCACCCGCATCACCTGTCCAAGTCCATGATGGACATCAAAGTAAACGGCCACGCCACGACCTGCCTGTTTGACAGCGGAAACACGGAGAGTTTCATCCATCCAGACACGGTGAGCCACTACTCCCTCACTGTCCGGCCAACACGCAACCGGATCTCGATGGCGTCGAGGTCCCATTCTACAGACATCAGCGGCTTCTGTGTTGTGACCCTGTCGGTTAGGGGCACGGAGTATAAAAATTTTAAACTCCTCGTCCTGCCCCAGCTCTGCGCTGCCGTCCTACTAGGGCTGGACTTCCAATCCCACCTTCAAAGTGTCACTTTGGCATACGGTGGACCCCTCCCCCCACTCACAGTCGACAACCAGCAGCCTTTAAACCGCCCACCGCATACCACCTGCGGCCTATCCACCCTCAAGGTCCCGCCCCCCTCCCTGTTCGCTAACCTCACCCGCGACTGTAAACCCGTCGCCACCAAGAGCAGGCGGTACAGCGCCGGGGACAGAGCTTTTATTAGCTCTGAGGTGCAGCGTCTCCTGAAGGAGGGCATCATCGAGAGGAGCAACAGCCCCTGGCGTGCCCAGGTCGTAGTCGTTAAGACCGGCAATAAAAACCGCCTGGTCATCGACTACAGCCAAACCATAAACCGGTACACCCAGCTGGACGCATACCCCCTTCCCCGCATATCTGATATGGTCAATCAGATTGCACAGTACCGGGTATTCTCCACCATCGACCTTAAGTCGGCCTATCACCAACTCCCTATCCGCCCTGAGGACCGCCAGTATACCGCCTTCGAGGCGAATGGCCGCCTCTACCACTTCCTTAGGGTTCCCTTCGGCGTCACCAACGGGGTTTCGGTCTTCCAAAGGGAGATGGACCGGATGGTTGACCAGAACGGGCTGCAGGCCACGTTCCCTTATCTAGATAATGTCACCATCTGCGGCCGCGACCGGCAGGACCACGATGTTAATCTGGAGAAATTCCTCCGTACGGCCGAACGGCTGAACCTCACTTACAATAAGGAGAAATGTGTGTTTAACACCTCGCGTCTCGCCATCCTCGGCTGCGTAGTAGAGAACGGAGTCATCGGCCCCGACCCCGAAAGAATGCACCCCCTCATGGAGCTACCCCTCCCCCACTGTCCAAAGGCGCTGAAGAGAACCCTGGGGCTCTTCGCCTACTATGCCCAATGGGTGCCGAATTATGCGGACAAAGCCAGGCCCCTCATGAAGTCCACCTCCTTCCCCCTGACGGCAGAAGCATGCGCAGCCTTCTCCCTCATAAAGGGAGACATTGCTAAGGCCACAATGCACGCGGTGGATGAGTCTATCCCTTTCCAAGTGGAGAGCGATGCATCCGACTTCGCCCTAGCAGCAACCCTTAACCAGGCGGGGAGACCTGTGGCCTTCTTCTCAAGGACCCTCCAGGGCCCTGAGATCCGACACTCTTCGGTCGAGAAGGAGGCCCAGGCGATCGTGGAGGCAGTACGACGCTGGAGGCATTACCTGGCAGGCAAACGATTTATCCTCCTCACCGACCAGCGTTCAGTCACTTTTATGTTTAATAACAAGCTGAGGGGCAAAATCAAGAACGACAAGATCTTGAGGTGGAGAATCGAGCTCTCCACCTATGATTATGATATCTTGTACCGACCTGGTAAACTGAACGAACCCTCAGATGCTCTATCACGAAGTACATGCGCCAACGCGCAAATTGATAGACTGCAGACCCTCCACAACGACCTCTGCCACCCCGGGGTCACCAGACTTTACCACTTCATTAAGGCCCGCAACCTGCCCTACTCCATCGAGGAGGTCAGGACCATGACCAGGAACTGCCAAACCTGTGCCGAATGCAAACCGCATTTCTTTAGGCCGGACAGAGCAAACCTGATCAAGGCCACCCGCCCCTTCGAGCGCTTGAGCATCGATTTTAAGGGGCCCCTCCCGTCCTCTGACCGTAATGTGTACTTCCTCAACATCATTGATGAGTACTCCCGTTTCCCCTTTGCCTTCCCCTGCCCAGACATGACCAGTACCACGGTCATCAAATGCCTGAACGACCTCTTCGCCTTGTTCGGGTTCCCGAACTATATACATAGCGACCGGGGCTCATCCTTCATGAGCGAGGAACTTCGCCAGTTCCTACTAGCGAGAGGCATTGCTGCAAGCAGGACCACCAGCTACAACCCCCGAGGGAACGGCCAGGTGGAAAGAGAGAACGCGACTGTCTGGAAGGCCGTTCTCTTAGCCTTAAAGTCTAAGGGCTAGATTTTCAGTTGCTTGCGCCAGCAGTTAGCGCCTTAAGAGAAGTGATTTCCGGGCGCTATGCGTGTAGCGCCCGGGCGCAGCGCAGTTTGCGCCCCGCCCCAAATTAAGTTGCCCGTTAGCGCCGGCGCAAAGTTTAGCGCCCGCCCGGATGCGCGCGCAGAAAATGACGTCACATCCTCGTGCAACGCCCTTTGGCCGCCCCGATTGCAAACTTCAGTCGGACCGCCCCATTGTGCGGCGGGCGGCCGGAGCGTTTGGAAAAAGGAACGCAACACAACCAGCGCGGGCCCCGGGGGGCGCTAATTAAAGGGAACGTCCTCTCCAGTATAAAGGCCATCCATTATTTCAGAAAACAGTCTTGTGCAACGCATTTCTGGAGACACAACAAGGAGGATAGCTAACTGGTTTCAAGCAGCAAGAGCCAGGTATTTTTGGACTCAGGCAACAGCGCTGCAAGTGGCCATTTGGAAATTAGAGTGTTTGCCAGGATTTGATGGGGGTTGCATGGGGTGCCAACGCGGAGCTGCAGCTCCATGTCCGTAGGGCTCGCAGACGTATTGTGAGAGGGGCAGCCCTGGCTAGAGGCAGAGGGGGCTACAGGCGTCGGCCACGTAGGCCTTACCCAGTCAGGCTATACCGCCAGCAGCGCTCCTACCTAAACATGAGTGCCGCGCGATGTGTTAAAAGGCTCCGATTCCGGAAGGGGGTGATTGCAGAGATCTGCCACCTGCTTCGCCGAGATCTGCGGCCAAAGCTCAGGTGCAGGACGTCTCTGTCGGTGGAAGTGAAGGTGACAGTGGCATTGAACTTCTATGCCACCGGCTCCTTCCAATACGCTGCTGGGGACATAGCAAACATCTCCCAGTACGGCGCGCATCGCTGCATCCGCCAGGTGACCGAAGCACTGTTCAGAAGGAGAAGCCAATTCATCTCCTTCCCCATGGCCCTGGAGAGCCAGCATCAGCGCGCATTGGGATTTTCCAGACTCGGGGAATTCCCCTTGGTGCAGGGCGCCATTGACTGTACGCATGTGGCTTTGCGGGCCCCTCTGGAGCATGGCGAGCAGTATCGCAACAGGAAGGGCTACCATTCTCTGAATGTGCAGCTGGTCTGTGACCACAAGCAGCGCATCATGGCAGTCAATGCCAGCTTCCCAGGCAGCAGCCACGATGCCTTTATCCTGCGGCAGAGTACTGTGCATGACATGTTCCAGGCACAGCCTCCCCCAAGAGGATGGCTACTCGGGGACAAAGGCTATCCTTTGTGCACCTGGCTCATGACCCCGCTCCGCGCGCCCAGGACCGCTGCTGAAGAGGCCTACAACGAGAGCCATCAAACCACCCGCAACATCATCGAGCTAACTATTGGGGTCCTCAAGCAGCGGTTCCGCTGCCTTGATCGCTCCGGAGGAGCTCTCCAGTATTCGCCGGACCGGGTCTCCCAATTTGTGGTGGTTTGCTGCATGCTACACAACCTGGCTATCCGCAGGACTCAGGCACTGCCACCTGACGTTGGACCAGCACCTCAGGAGGAGGAGCAGGAGGAGCATGAGGAGGAGGAGGAGGAGGAGGAGGAGGAGCAGGAGTACGTTCCCAGGAGGGAGCGACCAGGGCCAAGGGCCGCACGACGCCACCTTATTACACGGTACTTCTAAGCCCCCTGTCAGGGAATGGCCAGGGGCCATGAGGGAAGATGAATGCAGCCGCTCCGCAAGCCCTCAGCCGGCGAAGCCAACAAACACTAAGAAGAACAACCATGGAGACTGCATGAATAAAGATAATTTTTTATTAAACAAAAATGAAAAGCCCTTCCCACATGAATCCCCAAAAACAATAAACGGGCCCCACAAAAAGCCCAACAAACGACTCACTCCCACAAACTGGGGAGGAGCCACTCCACCTTTATTGAAACCGGGCCTCAACGTCGGCCTAACGCAAAAAAAAAGCCCTCCAAAAGCACAACCATGGGCAAAATAAAGATGGCCACCGCCATATTAAAGGAAAGCTGGCCACACCCTCTACTGAGTGGCCCGCGAGGGCGAGACCTTGGCCAGCATTTTGCCTCCCCTGCCCTGCCTGCTGCTCCTTCGCAAGCTCTGCCCAGTGGCTGCTGCGAGGCTGGGGGAAGGCGCCTGAGGCTCAGATGCCCTTCCGCCAGATGCCACTGGGGGGCGGCCTACACGGCGTTTGGGCCTCGAGGGGCCGTCTCCTGAGTGGCGCGCCTGAGCCTGGCCACCATCAGCTGCAGCCGCTTGCCCTTGACGCCCCAGAGGGGGAATGGCGGCGACGGATGGTGCAATGTGGGCCAGCTGGCGTCTGGGATGCGCTGGCTGGTGCTGTGGCGCGGTGGCACTCGGCCGGGCCCGCACTGCAGGATCCGCAGCAATCAGCCGACGGCCGGCTTGCTGGGATGGTCCAGCGCGGCGCCTGCCCTGGCGATGCCTGCCTGAGACAGCGCGTGTGGCAGCAGTGAGTGGCCCTCTGGTCCTGGTGTGCGCGCGCATCACATCCGCCAGGGTCTTGACGGCATCAGTTAGCATGCGGCCAGTCGCGGCAGTTGCTGCCCCGAACTCGCGCACACTGGTCGCCAGCGACTCGATGGCCTCAGGCATGCGCCCCACCACGCTCATGAGCTCCGTGTGGCGCCGGTCCGAGTCGTCGGCCATCTGATCGAGCTTCCGCACCTCCTCCGAAGTGAAGGTGTCCGGACTGGAGTCGCGACTCTCCCGCTGGGGAGGAGGGGGCCGAACTAGGGGACCCTTGCCGCGTTGGTGACGGCGAGTTTGCCGAGCAGCAGCACTCCCCTCTGATCCTTCCCCCCTTTGGGGGGAAGGCCGCGGGCCACGCGCACGGCTGCTGGGTGGCTGGACGCCACTGGTCCCAGAAGCTGCATTGCCCTGCGACAGTTCCTCCAGGCACTCGTCCAGTGAGGAGGTGTCGAGCATTTCCTCCTCTCCTGCGGGACGTGACTGTTCCCCCGAAGGTCCGGCTTGCTCCTCCTCCTCCTCCTGGTTGGAGGTGCTGTCACTGGCAGCCTCAGGGTCCTGGTCGTCACCAGCTGAAAGCAGGAATGCACAAGAGTAGCTTCAGAGTGAGGAGACGGCGTCAGCGAGGGAGTTAGGACTGGTGGGATTCAGCGCATTGGTGGGACAGTGGCAAAGGAGGTAGCTCGGATGGGCCAGTGCGACGCGAGAGGGCCAAAAGGCGAGGTCCTTACCATTGCCGGGCAGTGGAGGGTCGGATACACCGCACGCTGTGGGGACAATCACACGTGCTCCCATGAGCACACACACGCGCTCCTCCAGCCGAGTGAGCTCCTGCAGCTTGGCGCGGCCACCCCTGGCACGGGCCTGGCGATTAAACGCTACTTTAGCCTGCAAGAGAAAGGACGGGCTGTAAGGGCGCAGTGAAGCCCTGATGTAGTGTGCACTGCCTCCCATGGTGGAATAGCTTGGCCAGAGTGAAGCCCTGATGTAGTGTGCACTGCCTCCCATGGTGGAATAGCTTGGACAGAGTGAAGCCCTGATGTAGTGTGCACTGCCTCCCATGGTGGAATAGCTTGGCCAAAGTGTAGAGTGCCGAATGGCCATTTGATGCTCATGACTGTCCCAATGCTGCTGGCTGAGGGCTGGCCAAAAGGACTTTCAGGTCCCTTTGCCCATCATGTCAGGTGTACATGCAAGAATGAGGAGGAGACTGGAAAGGCTACTCACCCTCACAATCCTGGTCAGATCGTTGTACTTCTTACGGCATTGTGTGTGGGTCCTGGGGGCCTCGCCGGTGAATGTCACCCTCTGGGCGATCTGCTTCCAGGCTTTGGTGTAGTCGTGGTGGGTTGGATTCCTCCCACTGTCTGGAAACAAGATCTTGCGCCTCACCTCCAGAGCTGTGAGCATGATGTCCAGATCACCCTCTGAGAAGCGCAGGGCACGCTGACGGGCCTTCTCTGGCGTTGCCATGACTCCCTGGGGCTGAGCAGTAGTGTTGAGGCCTCTTTGCAAGGCTGCAGTGTGCAGGGCGTGGCAGCAGACTAATTCGTCCCTTCCCCCTTTAAGAGCTGGTCGGCACCACGGGGTCTGCTGTCAGTGCAAAAATGACCGCACCCGTGCTGCGCCCCGCCTGGGCGCTATCCCTCTGGACCGCCGGCTTAGCGCCTAAAGAGAGTAGTGGAACGCCTCTTTTAGCGCTCCACCAACCTCTTAGGGCGAAGCCACTGAATTCCCGGCAACGGGGCGCTACTTTGGGGCGGGCGCTAACTTCGGGCGGGCGCTAAAGCTAGCGCCCCAAAACTGCCTAAACTGAAAATCTAGCCCTAAGGGCCTGCCAACCTCTCGCTGGCAGGAAGTCCTCCCGGCAGCGCTGCATTCCATCCGGTCACTGCTTTGCATGGCCATTAACGCCACCCCCCATGAACGAATGTTTGTTTTCCCCAGGAAGTCGACTACGGGAACCTCGCTACCAACATGGCTGACTTCTCCGGGGCCCGTCTTGCTGCGAAAGCACGTGAGGGCCCATAAAACGGACCCCCTGGTCGAGAGGGTGGACCTCCTGCACGCCAACCCCCAGTACGCCTATGTGGCATACCCAGACGGGCGGGAGGACACAGTCTCCTTACGAGACCTTGCACCCTCGGGCACCCCTGAGACACCACCGTTACCCCCCACCACCCCCCCAAATCCACCCCAGGTAGACGGCATGCCGGAACCCCACGAGCCTTCGCCGACCACGCAGACACCAGCATTAACATCGGATACTGCATCACCGCCGCCGCTGCTGCGCCGATCAGAGAGACTTACGAGGCCTCCGGACAGACTGACATACCCGAACTGGTAGCACACTTCACCCCGCCGGACTCAAATCTAAACAAGGGGTGAATGTGGTAAACCACTTTTATCGTTCACTATCATTACACTATGGTTATCACTGTTTATATCGTTACACTATGGTTATCACTGTTTACACTGTTGTATCACTACACAAGGTCACCTCTTGTCACGCTGTTATACCTGGGCTGACAACAGCTGACTCCGCCCATGACTCCGCCTGCTTGCCCAGGTATAAAGGTGGTTGACTGGCTGGTATTCCTCCTTGTTGGACCCGATCACCCACGAGGGTGGGCTCTGTTATTTAGCCAATAAAAACCGATAGTTACTATCTTAACTCGTCGCTTTTCATTGGATGAATTGATAGGTATATCACAGGGCATCCCTCTAACCCTGGTCTCTGATAATGGCCCTCCCTATGCCAGTCATGAGTTTCAGTCATTTGCTTCAGAGTATGAGTTTAATCATGTAACCTCCAGTCCGCTCTATCCTCAGGCTAATGGAAAAGCGGAGAAGGGGGTACAGATTGTGAAAAGACTATTAAAGAAAGCAGCACACAGCAACACTGACCCATATCTGGCCCTGATGTCGTACAGGGCGGGCCCGCTAGCAAGTGGCAAGTCTCCAGCTGAGCTCTTACTGGGTCGGAAAATCCGTACACGACTTCCCAGTTATGTCACACCTGACCACAGAGATGAGGTGTGGGCAGACAAGGCTCGGAAACTACAACAGAAACAAAAAACACTTCATGACCACACAGCCACTACACTAGTGCCTCTACAGGATAAAGGTATAGTTCGCATTGAAGGGCCTGAGTCATGGCCTAAAAGAGCCACCGTTCTACAACAGGTCGCCCCCAGGTCATACAGTGTCATGACAGAGAACAGCACTGTGTTTCGCAGAAACAGGAGGCACCTACTGAAAACCACAGAGACCTTTCAGCCTCAGGAGGACGGAGAAGATGACGAGATGAGGGAAATGCCACAAAGAGACGAGATGAGGGAAATGCCACAAAGTGACGAAGGACACAGTAGTGATAATGTGACAAGGGACCTGTGTGGTACAGACATGAACTTAAGGGATACAACTGGGGTGGTTCAGCAAACACCCGTTCAGCCACGCAGGTCACAGCGCACCAGAAAGCCTGTAGTTAAACTTGACCTGTAGACAGGGATTGATAAGACTGTAAACAGTTAATGGACTCCTGGGTGTGGGTAAGGTTTATACCTACCTGCAATTAGTTCAACGGTGTAGTTACACTGACTGTTTTTATATGATGTTAACAAGTGTTCTATGTGTTATGTTGTTACTGTGTTATGTCTTCATTGAAGGGGGAAGGTGTACGGATAACCGTAGCTGTCGTAAAGACAGCGGGGTTTGATTGACAGCTGGTTGACGGCTGACATCATATCCGGGGGCGGGATCCGACGCCATCTTGGCCATGCTAGAGGTATTGTACTACGAGACACAGAGTCAGGACTGAATAAATGGCACTCCACTACAACTGCTTGGGAGACTTGTAATTATGTTATTAAGATAACATTACACAGGGTACTGAGATTGGATGATCAGCCATGATCTCATTAAATGGCGGAGCAGGCTCGAGGGGCCGAATGGCCTACTCCTGCTCCTATCTTCTATGTTTCTATGTTTCTTTGAGGTGCAACCCCTGTGGCTTCAGCAGAGGTAGAGGCAGGTTGCTCACTTCCCTGCTGCGACTCATTAGACACTTTAGGCGGATGTCCTCTGAGTTTTGGAGCCAGTGATGGCTTCGCCAAAGTCTGCTCCTCCTGCAACTGTGCTGGAGCAGACTTGCCCATCAGAATCTGAGGAAGCATGTGGGGCTCTGACCGAGGGGGAGGCAACGGGGGAGAAGTGGGAGCACTTTGAGAGGAGCCCCCACTTCCATGTCCCCTTCCACCATCATCCCTCTCATGGACCACCTGCACTTCCCTGCTAACAAGGAGCTGGAGAGCACCTTGCTGCACAGCAGTGGGGCCATGAATGCCCAAGTTAACATTTATATCCCCCCTAGTAATGAGGACCATGAGCATCTGCCATCTGTTGTCCACAGCAAGCATATGCTCATGTGAGTGGCACATTAGCTACTCATGCAGGTGGCCATCCTTTCCATGGAACAGCATATCATCGCCATCCCCTGTGACATGGTGGTGCTCATGTTGGAGATGGACTCCTCCATTCTCTGCACATTTGCAGACATTGCGGCTGCAAAAGATGTCAGAGCCTCATGCATTTCTTGCAGTCCCTCTAGGATCACCCTCTTTCTCGATATCCCCCAAGGCTCAGCATCTGCATGCAGCTGAGCAAAGCTTGGAACATCCTGCGTCCTCCGGCGAGGAGTCTCCACTGCTGTCTCTGTCAACACCATCTGCTCTTGCTCACTTGTGAAGTGTGAGACACTAGGTGACAACACTACTCTATCTTGCATAGGACCCACCGAGGTGTGTGTATCTGGGCTGGTGTTGGGTGCGCTTGGGTCTGCTGACCGTGCACCCTCAGAGGCTGGAGATTCCTCTGAGGAGTCATCTTCCTCCTCTGGCTGGACAGTGAGGGGGGCTCTTGAGGGAACTGTGGGAGAGTAAAGAGATGTTTTAGAAATGTTATAATAAGAATGGTAATGTTACCATTATGCACATAATGGTATTTCACTGGCTGCTGACATCAGTCACCATATGAGTGACTGCTGTATGCCATGTGGCTGTATGAGATGTAATTCCGTCTCCAGGGTGCTGGGATGTCCCCCTCTCTCCATCTCTCACTGCCAGCAGCTCTGCAACTCCTGATATCTTCAGGGCCTCCTCCTCTGCTGGTGTCAGTTGGATGAATACTGGAGGGCCACCTCCGATAATTCGAAGCCTACCCTCAGTTGGCCTTCCCCGGGTGGTCTTTCTCCTCCTCCCCTCATTGCATCCCGCTTCGCCTGGCCTGAAGATTCTCTGCCTCTCCCACATGTTCTGGGTTCTTTTCACTTGCAAGGAGGGAAAGAAGAGAACTTTGAGTGAGAGTGATGGAATGAGTGTAAGTGTAAGATTTGCAAAATTTGTGCATTTCCCCGAAGGTTATTATCGATAAAAGGGACCTTGCGTGGACATTTCTTTGAAATTAAAAAGGGTGCTCAAGATGGCGTCCATGCCTCGTGGCAGAAAGCCTGCGGGTCTCCAAATGGATTCTGCAACCCAGGCTGTTTGAGGTAAACCGAAACTAAGGCTGCAGGTTTCCTGTAAACAGAACTTTGTGATTTGGGACCCAGACAAACTGTGAATTATGTATTAGGCCGAATCAGAGGCAGATCTGAATTCATAAGAACATAAGAACATAAGAAATAGGAGCAGGAGTAGGCCAATCGGCCCCTCGAGCCTGCTCTGCCATTCAATAAGATCATGGCTGATCTGATCCTAACCGCCAATCCACTATCACAGGACTATCTCCTGAATCTAACAGAATTAGACACACGAAACAGGAGCAGGATCAGGCTACACGGCCCCTGGGCCCGCTCCGCTACCCACAGGGCCATGACCGATCCGAACCTAGACTCATGTCCACTTCCCTGCCCTCTCCCCGTAACCCCTAATTCCCTTATCTGCTAGGAAACTGTCTATCTCCGTTTTAAATCTATTTAATGTTGCAGCTTCCACAGCTCTCTGGGGTAGCAAATTCCATAGATTTACTACCCTCTGAGTAAAGAAGTTTCTCCTCATCTCAGTTTTGAAAGGGCAGCCCCTTATTCTAAGATTATGCCCCCTAGTTCTAGTCTCACCCATCAGTGGAAACATCCTCACCGCATCCACCCGATCAATCCCCCTCACAATCTTATATGTTTCGATAAGATCGCCTCTCATTCTTCTGAACTCCAATGAGTAGAGGCCCAACCTACTCAACCTTTCCTCATACGTCAACCCCCTCATCTCCGGAATCAACCGAGTGAACCTTCTCTGAACCGCCTCAAGAGCAAGTATATCTTTTCTTAAATATGGAAACCAAAACTGCATGCAGTATTCCAGGTGTGGCCTCACCAATGCCCTGTATACCTGCAGCAAGACTTCCCTGTTTTTATACTCCATCCCCCTTGCAATAAAAGCCAAGATTCCATTGGCCTTCCTGATCACCTGCTGCATCTGCATACTAACTTTTTGTGTTTCATGCACCAGGATCCCCAGATCCCTTTGTACTGTAGCACTTTGCAGTTTCTCTCCATTTAGATAATAACTTGCTCTTTGATTTTTTCTGCCAAAGTGCATAACCTCACACTTTCCAATATTATATTCCATCTGCCAAATCTCTGCCCACTCACGTAGCCTGTCTGTGTCCTTTTGCAGGTTTTTTATGTCCTCCTCAGTCACTGCTTTCCCTCCCATCTTTGTATCGTTGGCAAACTTGGGTATGTTACACTCGGTCCCCTCCTCCAAATCATTAATATAGATTGTAAAGAGTTGGGGTCCCAGCAGTGACCCCTGCGGAACACCACTGGTTACTGATTGCCAGTCTGAGAATGAACCATTTATCCCAATTCTCTGCCTTCTGTTAGATAGCCAATCCTCTATCCATGCCAGAATATTACCCCCAATCCCGTGATTTTTTATCTTAAGCAATAATCTTTTGTGTGGCACCTTGTCAAATGCCTTTTGGAAGTAGACTTCGTCCACTGGTTCACCTTTATCCACCCTATATGTTACTTCCTCAAAGAACTCCAGCAAATTTGTCAAACATGACTTCCCCTTCATAAAACCATGCTGACTTTGTCCTATTAAATTATGATTATCCAAATGTCCTGTTACTGTCTCCTTAATAATGGACTCCAAAATTTTACCTACCACAGATGTTAGGCTAACTGGTCTATAGTTTCCAGCCTTCTGTCTACTGCCCTTTTTAAATAAGGGTGTTACATTAGCAGTTTTCCAGTCTGCCGGGACCTTTGCTGAGTCCAGGGAGTTTTGGAAGATTATTACCAATGCATCCACAATCCCTACCGCCACTTCCCTCAAGACCCTAGGATGTAAGCCATCAGGTCCAGGTGATTTATGCGCCTTGAGTCCCATTATTTTACCAAGTACCACTTCCTTAGTGATTTTGATCGTGTTTATCTCCTCCCCCCCATAGCCCCCTGCTTGTCCAGTGTTGGGATATTCTTAGTGTCCTCTACTGTAAAGACTGATACAAAATATTCATTCAGTGTTTTTGCCATCTCCATATTTCCCACCATTAATTTCCCAGTCTCATCCTCTAAGGGACCAACATTTACTTTAGCCACCCTTTTTCTTTTTATATAACTATAAAAACTCTTACTATCTGTTTTTATATTTTTTGCTAATTTACTTTCATAATCTATCTTCCCTTTCTTAATCAATCTTTTTGTTATTTTTTGCTGTCTTTTAAAGTTTTCCCAATCCTCTATCCTCCCACTAGATTTGGCTACCTTATATGCCCTTGTTTTTAGTCGAATACTATCCTTAATTTCTTTACTTAGCCACGGATGGCTGTCTTTTCTTTTACACCCTTTTCTTCTCAGTGGAATATATTTTTTTTGGAAGTTGTAAAATAACTCCTTAAATGTACACCACTGATCATGTATCGTCTTACCCTTTAATCTATTTTCGCAATCCACTTCACTCAATTCCGCTCTCATACCTTCATAGTCTCCTTTATTCAAGCTTAGCACGCTTGTTTGAGATCCAACCTCCTCATCCTCTAATTGAATATGGAATTCAGACCTTCGTTAGCTGACTTCAACACTGTTTGGAAACGATCAACGGGGCATTAAAACTGGAATGGCCCCATCACAAGACCAGTTACACAAAGGAAAACACTTTTGGGACGTTTAAAGACCGATTAACCGGCCATCCAGGGCGATGGGCCCAGACAGGTTTCCTTTGTATCATCTTCAACACGTTCAGGTAAGACAAAGAAACAAGCTGATCTGACAGGTGATAAGGGCTCCCAGAAAGGGGTATAACTAGCCCCTTGGGAAGCCATCTCTCGCTCTCTCTCGCCTGGACTCCGGTGCCCTGCCTTACCATCAAGAAGATCGACGACGAAGAGCCCGTCCAAGGGAAGCAGGATACCCGCAGTTAGATTTTAAATCACTGGGGTATCTCTGCTCTGGGCGGTGAAAACCCTAAAGACATCGGCAGGCAATGGGGCACGGAGCAGGTGTTCTAACATCCGAGACAGGTGAGTATAAACTTTCTGGCCCATCGCAAGACAACTTAGATAGGTGTAAAGGGTGGGAGTTAAGGGGATTGCTAAAATTGTCATTTTAGTCATTTTCCCTCGATGTATCCGTTTCTCCTCCCCCGCTAAGTGTAATTGTGTTACATACATACTGATTTTCTTTGTATAGTGTTTATTTTTCTCTATTTTTAATAAACATTGGTTTTCTTTGCACCAAACCACTGGTCTCGTTTTGTTTATATCGCTGCTCGTAATAAGTCCGGTGGTCAGAACAAGAGGGGAAGCGATTCGAACCGCACGGGGCTGGAGCAGCTCAGATACACCTGACTGGCCAGACACAAACCCCAAACCAAAACCCCCTACACTGTCGGGTAGATGCCAGTGTTGTAGCTGTACTGGAACAGCTTGGCTAGAGGCGCAGCTAGTTCTGGAGCACAAGTCTTCAGCACGACAGGAGGGATGTTGTCAGAGCCCATAGCCTTCGCTTTATCCAGTGCGCTTCCATTTCTTGATATTGCCTGGAGTGAATCAAATTGGCTTCTGCGGTGGTGAGGACCTCAGGAGGAGGCCGAAATGAATCATCCACTCGGCACTTCTGGCTGATGATGGTTGCAAATGCTTCAGCCTTGACTTTTGCACTCGTGTGCTGGGCTCTGCTATCATTGAGGATGTAACCCTTGCTACCCTCAGTGCTTTGTCCAAGTGGTGTTCAACATGGAGTACCACTGATTCATCAGCTGAGGGAGGGCTGTAGGTGGTCATCGGAAGGAGATTTCCTTGCCCATGTTTTACCTGCTGCCATAAGACTTCATGGGGCCTGGAGTCAATGTTGAGGACTCCCAGGGCCACTCCCCCCCTGACTGTAGACCACTGTGCTGCCTCCTCTGGTGGGTCTGTCCTGCCGGTGGGACCGGATATATCCAGGGATGGTGATGGAGGAGTCTGGGATGTGGCTGAAAGGTATGATTATGAGTATGACCCTGTCAGGCTGTTGCTTGACTAGTCTGTGGGACAGCTCTCCCACTTTTGGAATGGAGGACTTTGCAGGGTCGACTGGGTTGGGTGTGCCTTTCTTGTTTCTGGTGCCTAGGTTGATGCCAAGTGGCTCGTCCGGTTTTATTCTTAGTATACTTCTTTGTAGAGGTTTGTTACAAAAAGCCGGGCTGTTTCAGAGGGCAATTAGGAGCCAGCCACATTGCTGTGGGTCTGGAGTCACATGTAGGCCAGGTAAGATTTGCTTCCTTAAAGGACAAGAGTAGATGATGAGACTTGCAGTATTCTACAGTGGGCGTGAGTACCACTTTGTGATTGTCAAGCAGGCAGTGGACAGAACTAATTGGCAGGATTATTGCTCCTCCTCAGATGGGCAGTTTACTGCTGCAAGGGGCTCCATTTAGTTGGCTGCCCAAGAACTGCCAGAACTTGTCTAACAAATTATAATCAAGGCCACTGGTTCACAGGTTTCACAGACAAATGGACAGAATCATGAAATGCAATCATTTGTAATAAAAATGAAATTTCACTTATTCAGTAACAAGTGGGCCTGATTATAATTTCTGTAATTCAAAGATCTGAATTCAAGACCGGTTTGTAGTCCAGTGGTCCCACCAGTGTTACTGGTCTATCCCTATGAATAATAATAGTAATTGAATATCTGAGACAACAGGTGTTGGCATTCCAGCAGGCTGGAAAATGTTAGCAAGGTACCACCACATAGTTCAACACAGTGTCGGCTTCAAGTTGTGAGACAACAATTTTAATCAATTATTATTAGTCAATCAGGTTGAATAGACAAAAACAATCACTATACCTTCAGTGCATTGCCTCACTGGGATACTTGCAAAACCAAAAGAGCCAACAGTTTTAAGCAGTACATATGATAGGATATTTTCAATGTTCAATTCAGCAGGATAATATATCAACAATGCATAGTTTTACTTTAAATTATCACAATTTCAGATTCAGTTTTATGAAAATATAATAAAAAGAAGCAACTGATTTAGTAAAAAAACTTAGCAGGCCATCTTTTTTGAAAATCAAACCTTTTGTTATTAGAACATAAGAAGTATTCACTCATTGACTAGTGGAGAGACAAAAGGCGGCTCTAGATTAGGTGTGAAATGCGCTGGCAGAATGGGAGACAGCTGCCATGTGGGAGAGAAAAACAAGGGGGAAGGGCCAAAACAAAGGTGTGGATAAAAAATATAAGTAAAAATGTAAACTCCACTAGCCCTATCACCATCTCGTCTTGTTTTGAATACCTCTTAATGTCTCTTCACTTCTCTTTTGATCTCTCATCCCCATTTCCCAGCCCTCAAACTGGCCTTTTAATCTGTTTCATTTCCTGTGCTTTTTCAATCCTGATGAAGGGTTTTGACCTGAAATATTGACTCTATTTCTCTCTCCACGGATGTTACCTGGCCTGCTGAGTTTTTCCAGCATTTCCTGTTGTTAATAAGGGCTATTCAACTATGGGAGGCACATCAGGCAAGACCATGGCTGCATACATTAAAGGCTATTCAACTATGGGAGTCACATCAGGCAAGACCATGGCTGTATATTTACTCAAACGCCATCCTTTTTCTTGCAGGCCAAGCTATCTCATAATAGGAGATAGCAGCAACGGACGGGTAGAGGGCGGCCTCAGCAGCAACCCCTCAGCGATCTTGAGGCTCGCGTCCACAGGATTGTGGCAAGCCAGGTGATCGATCCCATTGCCCCCCTGGAGAGGCTGACCCCGTTCGGGACAGCAGTGGTAAGGTCATCAGCTTTCTGTCCTCTCTCATTCCACTTGTCCCTCACAACACCAGCCTTTGACACTTTCAATCCAACTTACTAAATCGCTGCACTCCTTCCTCCCTTACTGCCCCCCTGTCCTCACGCTAAAGCCACTCTTGTACCTCCCTGCTTTCATATGGAGATTCACCAGCTGAGGAGACGGGCCCTCAAGCTGCCAGTGGGAGTGAAGCTGCAGGCGAGGAGGAAGAGGAAGCCGGAGCATCAGTGCCACCCTCTCCCGAGGAAGCCCATGCCCACACTGGGAACATGTCTTCCCTGGAGGGGAGCAGGGGGGAAGGGTCTGATGAGGGCGACCCAGCGGGCTGCAGCAATGCGATGGGGGTAGGGAAGTTCGGGGCCTTCACCCTGGAGGGAGAGCAGGCCAGCAAGTCCTGCTGCACTGGACACAGAGGAGGAGCGGCTCATCGCTGAAATGAACACCCAGGCGATGGACATACACACTCAGCTCATGGGTGCAGTGGGAAGCGTACCCGAATGCATTGATTCACTGGCAAGGATGTAGGGGGTAGTGTGTGCCCAGTCAGCTCTGCCCCTGACTGTCTCTGAGCGGTTCGAATCACTCCCACACCCCTGGGTTCTAGACACCGGACTTAGGTACAGGCGGCGATACAGAAATGGAGTAGACAATTGGTTTGGTACAAGAAAACCGTAATTTTATTATAAGGCACAACAACATTACAATACTGGAAAAATCACTAGAATAATTACAGGCATATAAAGTTTCACTTAGTTGGGAATGGGGAACACATGGCACAATGAGGGAACAATCACGTTAATAATCCCCCTACCCTTGTCCCACCCCCAATACCTAACTAGATTGAGCTAAGAGGGGCCAGGGATTTATGCTCACCAATGAGGTTTCCTTGACAGTTCAAAATCTGTCGATTAAGCTGGTTGTGATTTTGGGGTTTGCGCTTTGTGTCCTTTGGGGCCTGCCGCCGTCACGTGGTCCTAGGGTGCAGCGGTGGAGTCGTCCGAGTAAAGTACCCCCTTTTTCCTCAGTTTGCAGAGTAAAGTCTTTGTTGGGTATTTTACCTTGCAGAATGGTTGTTCTTCTGGTGGTGGTTTGGTCATTGAAGGTTTTGTTGTGGTTGGGGTTTGGTTGGTGGTCTAGTTTGTTACCGCGGTGCTCGTGGTCGTCAGATGCCCCTTCCACCCATGCATTGAACGTCAGCTTACCGGGGTTTGTGCCCGCTCATCCCCAATGCTTCTTTGTCGCTGCCCTTCTCTGCTTAACGGCCTTGCCATTCGTCTCGTCTCGTCTGCCCGCGTATGGCCCCGTGTGTCCTGTGTGTGTTGAGTCGGGTCCCGTTCTCCTCCCGCGTATGGCCCCCGGTGTTGCAGTGGGCATCCTCAGTGTTACAACGGGACAAGAAGAGCAAGCGGGGAAGAGAGCGAGCGAAGAGAGCTTGGCTACCGATGGGCCTGTAATTATACTGGTTCTTCGAATCCCTAATCTGCACGCCAAATCAGGTCAGTTCTTTGTTTAATTTTTGGCGGGCTCGTCTAAAGTGTTTACAGTCATTCACCTTAACGGCTTTTGGGGCGGTTGTCTCCTTGTTTTAATGGCTTCAATATCCTGGCTGTTTGTCATTTATGAATGTTTAATCGTCTTTTCCTGGCTTGGTGGCTCCTTTGAGCGGTTACCGATTATGTATGCAAAAAGTTAATGGCCTCAAGATTATGTCTATCCTGAGTTAACTGTTTCGAGATGAAAGATGCATATTCTGTGTTTACCTAGCTGTCTGGCTTTAGAAAAATGACAAAGTCTTCCATACAGATCCATGCATGTTAGGTTTCATTTCAGGATTTGAAATGGGCCTGCCTTTTGCAGGGCCTTGCTTTTTAAAATCCTGCGGGCCTCGGTCACGAGGTTTCAGAAGCCATTTTCTTTCGGGTACTGTAGTGTATGTACCCGTCTACCTTTAAGGGAACTATTGAATGTAACCGTTCACCTTTAAGAGAACTACTTTAGGTGTGGCACTATTTGTTTGGCTTCTGTATACAGTCTAATCCATGAAGGGACCTCTATGCTTTCAAAAATGTCCCACCAGGGTGGAACCACAATATCCAATATTTTGGCCCCTATCTCTACTGTCTTCTGCTCCAGAGTGTAGAAATGTTTCTGTGAGACTATTACTGCTTTGAGTATTTTGGTAAGGTGTTCTGGGAGAGGGGGGATTTCATAGCCGAAATGTGCCACATACTTTTGCAGGTTGGGAAAATTCTCTTTTACAGTGAGGTGAACAGTGGAGGGTTCAGGAATGGGGACAATTCGTTCCTGGGCCACTTGAACTTCTGCCTTGTGTTTAAAGCAGAAACTGCTGTCACTTACCGGACGCCAGCTATGTTGTCCATGCTGGTAGTGGGGCGCACCTGTGGTGACACAATATGTCCCACCTCCTATATATGCTACCTGTGGGGGAACATTGTCTTGTGCCATTACCTCCATGGTACAGTTTATAGGTCGTACACCAGCAGCTTTAAACCCGCACTGTGGTCTCGAATAGGCATTCAAGTGCTGGGGACACAGTATTATGTGTGCTCCCCGGCTCCGGCACCCGGAGAGGTCTGTACCGGTCATAGCGTGCTCCCACTTTATGACATAAGGTGGGACCTCTGCAAAGTGAACGTGTGCACCCCCTTGAATGATCCCAATGTTCTCCACCCTTTATACCGGTGCGGGTCGGGCTGTCCCACCCATGACCGGCATCCTCACTACTATCCCCATGATAGTGTGATTGGAACATCCACAATCCACTGGGACAGGGTAGGCTTCAGAGGCTAGGCGGAGCTGACACGGGCTCAGCGAATTACTAAATGGGTGGAGGGCTGCAAGGTGCTTGTTGCTAATCCAGAAGGGGACTAAACCTTGTTTTAAATCCTCCAAGTTGCTGCAGCCCTCGCCCAGCAACCATGCCCCGTATAGCACGCACACCTCATTCTGTGCAGCTTGATCCGAAGCATTCCTGTCCTCCCGTATAAGTGCATTTACTGTTTTGGCATGTCTCTCCAGCTCAGCTGTTATCTCTTTTAAATGGACCATCATAGCCTGGTCCTCATGTAACTCTGAGCCTACTACCATATTTTCATCCATTAGGATTTTCCTCAATTGTGTTTTTAGACCGTTTATCTGTGTCTGCAATTCTATGTCATCCAAGCTGTTTATGACAGAGGATCCTGTGTTAAACGCAGTGAAAACATCATTCCAGGCACCCCTTCTTTGTCTCCCCGCATTACCAAAATACTCATTGTGTATGGTGTACAGTTCTGTTTTGTCTACATTGGCAAAATCGAACTTGTAGAATTTCCTAAACATCTCTTTTAACAGGGCCTGGTATAGCTGTTCCATCTCTTTGGGGCACCACTCTGGTAAGTGCACCTCGGTGAGGTTTAAAATCACGGAGGCTACCACCTATTGTACCCCCTGGTATAGCACCTGATCCGTCGGCACTAGTACCAGCCCATTCCCTGGTCCCTTGGTGGTGGCAGGGCACCCCTCCCTGTGTGTCCTTGCTGCCTGGGTCATGGGCAGGGGCTTTCGGGGGCGGGTTACAAGTTCAGTGGCATTCACTGGGATCAGGGAGTATGGGACCGCACACGCCTACAGGCTGGAATCCCACTTCACCCCCTCCCCGGCATCTTGCAATTGCCGGTGGAAAATGATGGATATGCCTGTGGGGCAGACCTTCTCTGACCCCCACATACAGACATAAATCCCCTGATCCGGTTCCCACCACTTGTCCCAGCACACACTCAGTCCCCCGTGAGTCCCTGTAATCATCCGATGGGTATTGTTCCCCAACTGTTCCCACTTGACTGTGGGGTTTCCCATATCCTTGCTCAGTTTTCTGAGCCACCACCACCTATCCAAAGGAATCTGTCCCTTGCATGTTAAACATACACGTTTCCTTACGGTGACGCTGACCCTTATGGCAATGACCTGTACCCTGGGGCACAGGAGGGAGGCCTCCCCGTACGTGAACCCGGTCTGGCTGGAGTACTGAGTCAAATTGGACCCCAGCCACCCTGGCCACCTTCCCTCGTGGAAGTAGATGGCGAGCTCCTCCACATCCCGTTCGCCACCTCCATCGGTAACTATAGGTGCTTTCTCTCCTGAGCACCCATAGACATGGGAGTCCTCCACGTCACCTCGCTTTCCAATGCTCATTCCTATCAGGGCGAGTAGGAGTACGCCCCCCTTCATCCTGAAATCCTCTCCTGCAAAGAAACACAAGAGCATACAGCCAGGTCCCCAGGAGATTCTCTGGCTTGGGTGAAGCATAGTCGAGTCTTGCGACCTCGACTCAATACAAACACTCTTAACAGTACTACTACTAATATAAAACTACCAATCACCTAGCTTAAACTTAAAATACCCAAACTTAACAATATCACACTTAAATGACCTAACTATGTGCATCTGCCGCCCGTCTCCAGGCGGCCAGCCTAATTCCTGTTCAGGCTGCGGCACACCGCTCCCTTCGGTGTGGCCGCACTGTCCTGTACTTTCGGTCCCTCGCAGCCTGTGGCTGCTGGCTGGGGACCTCTGCCCTCAGACCGATCCCTGACTCGAGAGGCTGCCCTTTTAAAATGGGGAGCCGGTGACCATGGTTTCCTTGGCTGGGGCATCCGTGGGGACCTTCTGGGGACTTTGGCTGGTGAGGTTTTTCTGGCTGGTGGTTCTTTAACCCGAGCCACTGCCCCCTCCAGTGCGGTCTGTGGGCTTTCCACTACCGCTGGCTGGGGATCTTCCTCCTCAGGCTTTACCTCTCCTGAACCTGGGCTAGGGGCAGGTAACTCTTCGCAGCCTGGTGCTGCAGGCTGAGGGTCCCTGCCCTCAGGTTCCACCTCACCTAAACCTGGGTCAGGGGCGGGGTCTCTACCCTCGGGTCCCACCTCATCTAAATCCCAGAAGAGTGGGGGAGGTCCCAATCGGTGGGCGGGATGGCCCCTCCCCTTAAACAAACCACAGCGCCTGCCTGTGCAGTCTGTGAACTTGCTCCTGCTGCAGGCTGAGGATTTCTATCCTCAGACCTTATCCCAACTGGCTGTTCTCTCCTCTCGGGCTTAAACAGTTTACACTGATTAATATAACTAGCAGCCTGTTTTAAAGTCTCATCCTTTCTCCTCACCGGGACGGCCTTAAGGACGGGATCTTGGGCTTGGACCTGCTTTAGGTCCGGGGCCAAAGCTACCCCCTGTGTGCCTCCCTTGTCCTGGACTGCGGCTACCGGGCCTGTCCGATAGGGGTCCCAAGACTCTCCTTCCCTAACCCTCTGCTTGGCCACCTCGTTGGTCCTTTGGTTACCCTCCCACATGGTAGGGAGGGATCCTAAATCTATGGCCAAAGGTTTGGCCATTCCCCCAGCCTGCTCGTTCCCTGTAAATCCCATTAGGCTAAATGGGACCTTGTTAGACCTGGGTGGATTGGTCGGGTCTTCCGAATGGACCACCGTGCTGGAAGCTCCTGTGTCCACCAAATATCTCCCCTGCACCGTTTCCACCCGCATCTTAACACAGGGCCTGCTTCCCTCGTCGTTTTCAAGGGGACACAGGTCGACAGGCTGCACTGGTTCTCTAGTCAGGGCTGTGGGTTGGATGGGGCTGATGGGGTCAGAGCACCAGTGGTGGCTGCTACTCTCCCATGGCCAGCCAATAGGGTCCTCATGGTGTCCAAAAATGACTCGACCGCGGCGGGAGGGATCCCTGCCTCTATCTTTTGGGCTGGGGCTGTGGAATTCTTTCCCTTGTTGTCCTTCCAAGGTTTTTGCACTCCTTCCTCCAGTGTCCATCCTTCCCACACCCGTAACAATTGAGCTTTGTGCTAGAAGGGTTATTCCCTTCCTGATGCCACTCCTTCCTACCCTGTCCGGGTTTTACCTCATGCACCTTCCCCTTAGGTGGGTGTGCATCAGCTCCCCTACCGTTCTTGTAGGCTAGGGTCAACTGTCTGATCACCGTAAGTTCGGTGGTCAGGGGATTCCTAGGGTCGAACCAGACTTCTGCCTTGGCCCGGACCTGTGGCAAGCTGTTTGCCACCTGGCAAAGGAGTCAGTGGGCCAGTTGATCCCGGTTCAGGAACGCCCGGTTAGGTGCCCCAGGACAGGCACTCCTGTACACCGTCCCAATACCTGTCCGTGAAAGCCTGCGGGGTTTCCCCTGCGAGCTGCACTGTCTTCTCCATACGGGAGAAAGGTCTTCCCTCATTCATCCCCATGGCCTCCAGAACTTCATTCCTGAGTTTCACATACCTGCCCTGCCCCCTTTTACACTCGTCAGAGAGGGATTGGAGGAGCTTACTCTCCAAAGAGAACAGCAGCATTTTAGCCTGCTCAGCATCATCGCATTCGTTGATGCTGGCTGCCTGTTCCACTTCCCTGAAGTGGACCGAGGGGTCCCCTTTCTCGGTGAGCTTTGGGATATGGCTCACCATAGCCCTAAGCTGTTGGGTGCTGTAGGGTAATACGAACTGGTTTTGGAGGGGTCCCTCTTCCTCGCCATTAACGGGTGGGCTGAACCTCCGATTCCGGGCTGGGCATATCGGTTCTGGTTCCAGCCTCTCTTGCGGGGGTTGTTCCACCTCCGCTTCTACCCCTGACTTTACCCCCACTTGCTGCCAGACATCGCTAAAACCTGGCGCTACGGGTGGTGGTCGCGGGACCTCCTGTTCCTCAACCGGATTGCCCCTAGGCACTACCTGTGGTGTCTGAACCGTTCTCCCCTCGTTCCCTGTAAAATCCACCTGGCCTGCCTTCGGGCTTATGAGGCACACCATGCCCTTTGCCTTCATTAGGGCCAGGCTCAGATTCTCTATTTGTTCCTTGCAGGGGCCATGATCTGCATCTTCAAACCCCTGTTCGCTTGCCAACTTATAGGCTGCCTTTACTTCTTTTACTTTCTCCTCCTGCTCTCCTCCTTGTCTCGCTAGGTGGGCATTCTTCTCCCGCAACCTCAACTCACTGCTCTTGGCCTCAGTGATCTGGCACTGTAGGTGTTCCAACCTGGCCTTATGTTCCCCCATTAATTGTACCCTTTCCTGGTTTAGGGCCTGCAATGCTACCAGCAACTTCTCCCCTGCTAGAGCCTTGTCCTGGACCTCCAGGGCTGACTCCCTTATCTCGGCTGCCTGTGCTGCAACGAGCCTGTCCAAAAGCTGGACCTGCTTCTTGAAGCACATCAGCCCGACTGCCTTCTCTAGGGATTTCTTATGCTCCTTCCCTTCTGTCCACTTAGCTGCGGCATCTACCGGGCACCCAGCCTTTAACAGATTGGTGATCCACTTTTTTGTGATATTCACCTTACTAAACACATAATCAGAAATCCTTTCCTCCATCATGGTTTGCTCTTCCGAACCATTGTCTACTGTATTGCACCCCTGTTGCTGGAGTCCTGCCGCGGTCGCCATTTCTGTAGGGGGTGGTGTGTGCCCAGTCAGCTCTGCCCCTGACTGTCTCTGACTGGTTCGAATCACTCCCACACCCCTGGGTTCTAGACACCGGACTTAGGTATAGGCGGCGATACAGAAATAGAGTAGACAATTGGTTTGGTACAAGAAAACCGTAATTTTATTAAAAGGCACAACAATATTACAATACTGGAAAAATCACTAGAATAATTACAGGCATATAAAGTTACACTTAGTTGGGAATGGGGAACACACGGCACAATGAGGGAACAATCACGTTAATAATCCCCCTACCCTTGTCCCACCCCCAATACCTAACTAGATTGAGCTAAGAGGGGCCAGGGATTTATGCTCACCAATGGAGTTTCCTTGACAGTTCGAAACCTGTCGATTAAGCCGGTTTTGATTTTGGGGTTCGCTCTTTGTGTCCTTTGGGGCCTGCCGTCGTCACATGGTCCCAGGGTGCGGCGGTGGAGTCGTCCGAGTAAAGTACCCCCTTTTTCCTCAGTTTGCAGAGTAAAGTCTTTGTTGGGTACTTTACGTGCAGAATGGTTGTTCTTCTGGTGGCGGTCTGGTTGTTGAAGGTTTTGTTGTGGTTGGAGTTTGGTTGGCGGTCTAGTTTGTTACCGCGGTGCTCGTGGTCGTCAGATGCCCCTTCCACCCATGCATCGAACATCAGCTTACCAGGGTTTGTGCCCGCTCGTCCCCAATGCTTCTTTGTCGCTGCCCTTCTCTGCTTAACAGCCTTGCCGTTCGTCTCGTCTCGTCTGCCCGCATATGGCCCCGTGTGTCCTGTGTGTTTTGAGTTGGTTCCCGTTCCCCTCCCACGTATGGCCCTCGGTGTTGCAATGGGCATCCTCAGTGCTCCAACGGGACGAGAAGAGCATGCGGGGAAGAGAGCGAGCGAAGAGAGCTTGGCTACAGGTGGGCCTGTAATTATACTGGTTCTTCAAATCCCTAATCTGTGCGCCAAATCAGGTCAGTTCTTTGTTTAATTTTTGGCGGGCTCGTCTAAAGTGTTTACAGTCATTCACCTTAACGGCTTTTGGGGCGGTTGTTTCCTTGTTTTAACGGCTTCAATATCCTGGCTGTTTGTCATTTATGAATGTTTAATCGTCTTTTCCTGGCTTGGTGGCTCCTTTGAGCAGTTACCGATTATGTATGTAAAAAGTTAATGGCCTCAAGATTATGTCTATCCTGAGTTAACTGTTTCGAGATGAAAGATGCATATTCTGTGTTTACCTAGCTGTCTGGCTTTAGAAAAATGACAAAGCCTTCCACACAGATCCATGCATGTTAGGTTTCGTTTCAGGATTTGAAATGGGCCTGCCTTTTGCAAGGCCTTGCTTTTTAAAATCCTGCAGGCCTCGGTCACAAGGTTTCAGAAGCCATTTTCTTTCGGGTACTGTAGTGTATGTACCCGTCTACCTTTAAGGGAACTATTGAATGTAACCGTTCACCTTTAAGAGAACTACTTTAGGTGTGGCACTATTTGTTTGGCTTCTGTATACTGTAATGCCGATAGTGACCACACCAGTATATAAGTGTTGTGGCAGGATTGCTGGGGCAGATTCGCCCTGACCTTCGAATAGTAAAGACCTGTTTGTTTGTTACTCCTGAAGTCTGTGTCGTTATTAACCGTACAACCCACAGACTTTACAGTGGCGACGAGTCCGATCGTACCCTGCGGCAAGACTACCAAAGCAACGAAGAGCGTCGAAGAGAGGCAACCGCCCTCGTCGTGCTGCTGAAAGAAAACACGAGGCTGCAGCAGGAGGAAGGAGGAAGACTTTAGCAATAAAAGCTTCCATCAGCAACAGGCACTGACTACCCTTCTACCACGGTGCGGAGTGAGCCGATCAGCTGGAAACAAGGCGGCCGCGGAGACTGTGAGTAGGGGAAGGTGTAGAGAATATCCGGAGGATAAGGGCTGTGCACTCGACCACGGTCGAGGGGGAACGGAGCCGGTCAGAAAGTCGGGTCCAACGGCGTCGTGAGACAGTCGGACCTCGATCGGCGGGAAAAGCCGGGCAGCGACCGCAGCCACGAAGCGCTGAGACTGGGAGTAGGCGCGGGAAGAGAAACCCAGCTGCAGCCGGGGAGGGAAACACCAGTCTGCGAGAGGGCTGGGAGGCGAACAGGAACCGTGCGGGTGGGAGAGAGAGACAGAGCCGAGCAAGGGGAGAGGGACTGCGCGAGAGCCAGTCCAGCGGCTGAGCTGTTCTCCACCAACGGGGTACCCAGAGCCGGTAGAACCGAATGTGCGGGAGAGGGAGAGACAGAGCCGAGCAAGGGGAGAGAGACTGTGCGAGAGCCAGTCCAGCGGCTGAACTGTTCTCCACCAACGGGGTACCCAGGGCCGGTAGAACCGAACGTGCGGGAGAGAGAGCGACAGAGCCGGGTACGGAGAGAGAGACTGCGCGAGAGCCAGTCCAGCGGCTGAACTGTCCTCCGTTAACGGGGTGTACCCAGCGCCGGTAGAGCCGTGCGGGCGGGAGGAAAAGACAGAGCCGAGTAAGGGGAGCTGTGCGAGAGCCAGCCCAGCGGCTGAACCTGTCCGCTGTGGGGAAAGCGTACCCCTTCCACCAGGAAGAAACGCGGGAAGCCGCCATTAGGCGGAGGAGACGACAGAAGCGGGAAACCGCCATTGAAGTGGGCGGGGAGAGAAAGGAAGAGCGGGAAACCGCCATTTTCGGGGGGAAACCGCCATCTTAACTGACATACTGCCATTGAAGTGGGCGGGGAGAGAAGGAAAGAGCGGGAAACCGCCGATTTCGCGGGGAAACCGCCATCTTAGAAATAAACAAATAAATAAGAATACTTAAAGAAATACTGGTGCTGCTCCCAAGGGAAGAAAGATGCCTAAGCAAGGGAATATTAACGACTTTAATTCTGAAATAGAAGACTGGGCCACGTACGTGGAACGCATAGAGATCTATTGCGAAGCCAACAAAATAGAGGAAGACAACAAGGCGATAACATTGCTAAACTCGATGGGGGCAAAAACATACGGGCTCTTGAAGCATCTAATAGCACCAGATAAACCAGCGGATCAGACCTTCGAAGAGATTGTGGCTGTGCTGAAGGACCACTTGAACCCCACACCGTTGATGCTGGCTGAACGATTCAAATTCTACGCAAGAACGCAGAGGAAAGACGAAAGCAATGCGGAGTACTTGGTCGAACTGCGTAGGCTAGCGAAATACTGCCAGTTCGGAGGGAATCTGACAGAAGCACTGCGGGACAAGTTCGTATGCGGATTGTCCAAAGAAGGGACGCAGAAGCGACTACTGGAAGAGAACGACCTCACACTGGACAGGGCTGTCCTTATAGCTGCATCGCACGAAGCCGCAGCGAAAGGAACGGCGGAAATGCAACTAAAGGCGGCGGCACTCGGGGTGGACCAAATTACTTCAAGCACAACAAAATGCTACCGTTGTGGGAAGACAACGCATGACCAGAATCAATGCTGGTTTAAGAACCAAGAGTGTAGGAAATGTGGCAAACTGGGTCACATCGCGAAGGTATGCCGGTCAGGGAAGAAGACCAACAATCAAAGGAAGCCACCACAAGAAAAGTACAACAAGGTACACAAGGTGGCTGAGAAGAGTTCAGACGAACAGAATTCAGACTCAGACCCAAACAACCAGGAGCTGGGTAGTCTGAGAATCCACAATGTGGGTAAAGAAACGGATCTATAGACCATCTGGGTCATACTAAAAATAGCTGGAGTCCAAGTAAGGATGGAGCTGGACACTGGATCAGCTCTATCAGTCATCAACCGAAGGGACTACCACCGGCTATTCTCTCACATACCTTTAAGAAATACCAAGTTCGTATTACAGACATACACGGGGCATAACGTATACCCCATGGGGAAAATAAGAGTCAAGGTGAGAGATAGGGGTAAAGAACACCCAAGAATGAACTTGTACGTATTACCTGAAGGAGGACCACCACTTCTAGGACGGGAGTGGATTAAGAAAATAGATATGGAGTGGCACTACCTAAAAGCCATAATGAGGGAGGACTCGGTGCAAGCTATCAGCTCAGATTCTGAAATGGATGACGATAAGACCAATTCAAATATGGAAGACAAGGCTAAAAGGGACTTGCCGACGATGGGGAAGGAAACGAAGACATGCAGAAGGACTTATGTTACCAAGAAGAATAAAGCTGCAGAGCAGAACTCCAGGTTGACAGAGAATTCTGAGCCTGTTCAAGCAAAGGATTCATCCACGACGGAAGAACACCGAGTTCGGACTCAAACTTATGTCAAAGTACGACAACAATTAGAACAGTTGAGTGACCATCTCGTACAAGAGATGAAAAATATGGAAAAGTTCTGGGACACCGAATGGGAGAACCTGGAAAGACAACAGAGACAGCTAGCTCAAGCAGAGAGCGACCATAGAGCCATCGTGGCCAAATACCAATCACATTCCCCTGATGCTGTTCAGGAACTAGAATATTTACAGAACAAACCAAAGTACCGGAGGAAAGGAAGGTGAAAACATTGGAGGGAAAGGTGGATGAAATGGAGAAGACTCTAATCCACAGTGTCCCCGTAGAAGAGTTAACGGCCAGCCAACTCTTACACACGCTGAGGGACAAGACTCCAAAATGGGAACACGAGTTTCAGGGTTCAAAGGGAAAGAATTCGGAGCTTCCAAAAGTCACGGATATAGCTGAGGTGGCAACACAGCTTTTACAAGGATGCCAAAAGTACGCTGAATTGCGTCAAGGGGAACAGAAGGGGGTGGAAACAGATACTCCAGTAGAAGGATTAAATAGCCTGACAACGAAATCCCCGATGGAAGGGAAGGTATTGAACTCACAAATGAGGCCAGTAGTGAAGGAATGGCAGACATCCCCGGAAGAGCGGAATGAATATGAATGTTTGAAGAAGTCTTTTCAAGAAAGATGGTTAGGGAAGGAACCACCGTCGGCTAACGTCCAGATGGATAAGAAGGAAGTAGAAGGGCCTCTCACTGGCCTAACTCAGGACGACCCCGAATATTACCATGACCTGTTGAGTGACACTGAATATTACGAGGATCTGGTCTGCTCAGTTTGTGATGAAAACTCCCAAAGTGCTGAAATCCGGATGAAGCACTTAAGGTCTAAGGAACATAGAGAGTTGGTGGCGCTACAGCTGGCAGCCGAGAAAGGAGCTCCGAGAGTGTCAAAAAGGCAGAAAAGAAAAAGAAGAAGCAGAAGATAATAACTGTCTAAAATATTAGCACTTCTACCATCTCAGGCGGGACACTACGAAAGGAACTAAATTAATTGAAAAACTGGAAAATATCAAGACAGCCAGTTGGTTGTAAAAGTCCACACTGCTGGTTCAACAGGACGAAAGCTCAAGCTGTTACGTCAAGAAAAAGGCTATGGAGGAGTCACGCTAGCCATGTGAACCGGCTACACCAAAGAGATGTTGTTTGGAACGAGTCAGGATCAGAGACTGAATCTATGAACTGTTTCCGCAGAGACTGAACCTGTGAACTGTTCCCACCAAGATTATATCTGTAAATTGTTTTATATGACATTGACTCCACCGAGATTATATCTGTAATTTGTTTTATAGGAAGTTGAAGATATGTATGTTTAACGGGGACTCTGTAAGTAATAAGCTAAAAAGGGAGGATTGTAGTGTATGTACCCGTCTACCTTTAAGGGAACTATTGAATGTAACCGTTCACCTTTAAGAGAACTACTTTAGGTGTGGCACTATTTGTTTGGCTTCTGTATACTGTAATACCGATAGTGACCACACCAGTATATAAGTGTTGTGGCAGGATTGCTGGGGCAGATTCGCCCTGACCTTCGAATAGTAAAGACCTGTTTGTTTGTTACTCCTGAAGTCTGTGTCGTTATTAACCGTACAACCCACAGACTTTACAGGTACCCTTTTTAATAACTTGTCCATACAGGGTCCCATTATCCATAACTTTTGGGGAATGTGGGAATTTTGAGAACCCTCCAAGGAGTGTGGAGCACTTCGCTGTAGCACAGGTGGATGCCACGCTAAAGCTTAGTGCTGCAATTCAGTCACTGACTGCCATGATCCCATCTCAGACTGCTCTCATGCAGACTCAGATTGAGGCCACGCAAGCACTGACTGCTGCCATTGTCGCTGGTTCGGACACATTTCCCCGGGCTCTCACGGCACCGCAGCAGGCCAGTAATCTGTGCTCCAGCAGATTGCTCCGCATGCTGATGTGCTGCCCCATGGGAGTGCCAGTGTGTCGGTCGAGCAGGGAGTTGCTGTCCTCTCTCAAGATGACAGCATTTCTGCTGCCACCACTGTCACTTCCCCATTGCACTTGCCTGTAGCCCATACTGCTGCCGCCCATGCAGCGTTGGTGCAGTCTGCAGCCGGGCCCTCCAGGCCCAGAGCTGGTCGAGGCCATCCTTCAAGGGCATCTGCAGTCTCAGGTTCTGACAATCAGCAGCCTTCCACCAGCCTTGCTGCAGCCACTGGGGCCCCATTACGGAGGAGCAGTAGGGTGGGAAGGGGGGAAGTGCGCAAGGGAAGGAGATCACCCTCGAAGGGCAAAAAGTAGGATGTGTGACGAAATGTTGGTCAATTTTTTATTAAAGGCCGAGGTTCGTGTTCAAACTTTTGTTTAGTGTTTTGGACATTACCTCCAGGTTGTGAGAACCAGTTATGTTAATGAATGATTTTTTGTGTTTGTTTCTATTAGTTTGTCATGAAGAAATGACACACACAGAGTTTGTAAAATAAAAAAGTTTTTGTACTCAAAATTTACAGGTTTGGCCTTTGGAATCATTGCTACCTTGGCTGGCTTAGGGGTTGCGGGTTGGTTTCATTCATGTTGTTCTCCATGGCAGAAGCCATTTCCTCAGTAGGGGCCTAGAAGTGGCTTGCTATCAGCCGTTGAGGGAAGGCCTTTGCAGTTTCAACATTGTGGGCCTCCCTCCCGCCTTGGTGCTGCTGATGATTGTCCTCCTCCTCTTCCTCCTCCTTTTCCTCCTCCTCCTCCTCCTCCGGTGGTGCTCCAAGGCCTGGTGGCATTGGCTGGGTCCTGAGCATTGCCAGGTTATGCAGCATGCAGCACACAACTATGAAGAGAGAGACTCGTTCAGGCGAGTACTGCAGGGCTCCTCCTGAGTGGTCCAGACAGTGAAACAGTTGCTTGAGCATGCCGATCGTCTGCTCAACGATGTTCCTGGTGGCGAGATGGCTCTTGTTGTACCACAGCTCAGCAGGGGTGTTGGGGTTACGGAGCGGTGTCATCAGCCAGGTGCACAGTGGATAACCCTTGTCCCCGAGGAGCCAACCACTTGGCTGATGCGGTACCTGGAAAAGTTCTGGCACAGCAGTCTGGCGCAGGATGAAAGCATCGTGGCTGCTGCCAGGATAGCGGGCATTGACAGCGAGTATCAGCTGTCTGTGGTCACAGACCAACTGGATGTTTAAGGAGCGGAACCCTTTGCAGTTGTGGAAATCCTCTGCATTCTCATGCGGTGCACGCAATGCCACATGCGTGCAGTCAGTGGCGCTCTGCACCATGGGGAAGCCCGCTATGCTCACAAAGCCCAATGCGCATTCATGCTGTTTGGCCCGGGTCATCAGGAAACAGATGTACTGGCGTCTCCTTTTACAGAGGGCATTTGTGACCTGACGGATGCAGCAATGGACCGCGAACTGGGAGATATTGGCGATGTCCCCAGTAGCTGCTTGAAAGGAGCCGGTGGCATAAAAGTTCAGAGCCACTGTGACCTTCACTGCCACCGACAGAGATGTCCTGGTCCTCAGTAGAGGCTTGGCTGCAGCAGGTGGCAGAGCTCAGTGACTACCTCTTTGCTGAAGCGCAGCCTTCGCAAACACTGCTCCTCAGACAAATTAATGTGGGAGAATTGATGGCAAAATACCCTGGGAGGGTAAGGTCTCCTGTGCAGAGGCCTGTTGGCCCACCTCCGTCTGGCCATGATTGCCACTCTCTATCTACGTCTCTGTTGCCTCCGATTCTGCAGGCGCAGGACAACACCCCGAATCAGTGCAGCCCCCATAGTCTCTTGGTAATCGAAGTAATGAAGGTCAAAGCGAAAAGTACCTGCAAAGTGATGCTTGTTGTGTCCGTCAGTAGTAAGACACAGACTGCAGGAGAACGGTACAACAGGTGTTTACTCAACGTGGCTCACTCTGGAACTGAACTATATACAGGTGTGGTCACTGCCGGTACTACAGTATACATGAGCTGTAAAAAGTAGTTCCCCCCTTAAAGGTATATGCATTACAATTCCTCCCCTTTTAGATTAACAGTACCATAACAGTCATTTAACAATTAAATATCAAACCAATTACAATTAACACTTTTAACATACAACGTTAGCTGAAAATAGTCCATTTATATATTCAGTCTTTGGGGAGGCTTTCTGATCCTTTCTGGATAGCACCTTTCCCGAGTGTCTCGCTTTTGGTGCGGAGGCGATTCTGGCACCCTGTCGTCGGTTGGGTCATCAGCTTCCGATGCTACTGTTTCTGGGGTAGATGTGACCTGTACGTCGGGTTCCTCATCAGGTACCTATGGGTGAGGCATGGGGTTGACTTGTTCCTGTGACTCTAGGATCTGGTCAGCATGGCGTCTCACGATGTTCTCCCCAACGTCCACTGTGTACATTAGTGGGCCCTGCCGTGTGCATATCGTTCCTGGCTGCCATTTTTCTGTTCCGTAGTCGCGGGCCAAGACTGGTTGCCCTACATTGAAGCTCCTTGTTGGCTTCTCATGGATGTGCTGGAATTGCGTACTCTCAACATCTCTTCGTACGTTTGGTCTGAGCAAATCCAGGCGAGATCTTAACCTTCGGTTAAAGAACATCATGGCCGGGGCCTGGTTGGTGACTGCATGTGTCGCATTCCGGTAGGTGAACAGGAAATTGTCCACCTTATGCTGCAGCGGAATGTTGTCATTGTACATAGCCTTTATTGCCTTCTTAAAGGTTTGTACGAACCTCTCAGCCAATCCATTTGTGGCTGGATGATACGGGGCGGATGTGTAATGCCTTACCCCATTCTTCTTCATAAACCTCCAGAACTCTTCGGACACAAACTGTGGTCCGTTATCGGAGCAAATCTGTTCCGGCAAGCCGTTCCTGGCAAAAATGGTCCATAGGACTGCAATAGTTTTCTCCGTGGTGGTGGAGGACATTTTGATCACCTCAGGCCATTTCGAGTGCGCATCCACGGCTACTAAAAACATTGAGTCCATGAATGGACCAGCAAAATCAATATGCACCCGTTGCCATGGAGATGAGGGCCACTCCAATGGGTGTAGAGGGGCATGTGGTGGTGCATTTTGGACTTTCTGGCATCCTGAGCAGCTCTTGGTCAGGTCCTCGATTTGTTTATCGATTCCTGGCAACCACACATAAGCCCTGGCAAGGCTTTTCATTTTTACCCCTCCCAGATGACCCTCATGAAGCTCATTTAGCACTCTATCCCTTAACTTGGGTGGAATTACCACTCGGGATCCACACATCAAGGTCCCCCGGCACACTGACAACTGTTCTCTTCTTGTCGAGAATGCTGGCAACAGTGAGTCGCCATGTGTTGGCCATCCCTTCACCGTCAAATCATATACCCGAGACAGTGTCGGGTCATTTCGGGTCTCCTTTTCTATACGAGCGTTAGTTACCGGTAGGTATTCAACTGTAGTCGAATGAAATATTTCGACAGGATCCACTGCTGGTGCTTCCTCCGCAGTAGGCAGTGGCAGGCGTGATAGCCCATCAGCATTTCCATGCTGTTTCGTGCCCTTATATTCAATTTCATAGTGGTGCGCCCCTAGAAAGAGTAACCATCTTTGTAGTCGTTGCGCAGTCATCACCGGAACGCTCTTCTTCGGATTAAAAATGGAGACAAGAGGCTGGTGATCAGTCAGCAAGGTGAATTTCTGCCCGTGCAGATAGTGATTGAACTTTTTCACTCCCCACACTAGGCTGAGGGCCTCCCTGTCAATCTGGGCGTAGTTACGCTCGGCTGAGGTTAGTGATCGTGACGCAAAGGCTATTGGCCTCTCTGAGCTGTCCGAGAATTTGAGCGACAGCAACGCTCCAATGCCGTAGGGTGACGCATCACACGCCAACCGAATTGGTACTGCTGGGTTGAAATGGGCCAATACCTCTTTCGATGTGATTAGTGTTTTGCTCTTCTGGAAAGCTTGTTTACATTCGTCACTCCACTTCCATGGCACTCCAGTTTGCAGTAGGGTGTTCAGTGGGTGTAGTATTGTAGACAAATTTGGCAAGAACTTATGGTAGTAGTTTATCAGCCCGAGGAACGACCTCAGTTGTGACACATTTTCCGGTGCTGGAGCCTTGACTACTGCCTCAATCTTTTCTGGGGACTTATGTAACCCCTCTTTATCGATAACATGGCCACAATACGAGATCTGTTTTTTAAAAAACTCACATTTGGGGCGGTTAGCTCGGAGCCCATATTCCTTCAATCTAGTGAGCACCTGCTCCAGGTTGGCGAGGTGATCACTTTCATTTTCGCCCGTGACCAGGATGTCGTCCAAATAACACTGGGTCCCTGGGATCCCTTGCAGGACTTGTTCCATTGCCCTTTGCCAAATAGCCGGAGCTGATGCTACCCCGAATACCAGCCGGTTGTATTGGTAGAGACCTTTATGGGTGTTGATTGTGAGGTATTTTTTTGATGCTTCTTCTACCTCCATTTGCAGATACGCCTGGGCCAGATCAATCTTAGTGAAGCGTTTCCCTCCAGATAGCGAGGTGAAAATATCCTCAGTCCACGGAAGTTGATATTGCAAGGTGTGAAGGACTGGGTTCACTGTTACCTTAAAGTCCCCACAGATGCAAACCTTCCTTGGTTCCCCAGGCGTGCTGCTCAACGACTTTTTCATCACAGGGACGATGGGTGTAGCCCACTCGCTCCAGTCTACCTTGGACAGTACTCCTGAACGTTCCAAACTCTCCAGCTCTGCTTCGACAGCTGGGCGGATCGCATAAAGTACCAGTCTGGCCTTAAAAAATTTTGGGCTTGCGTTTTCTTTGATTTTAATTGTTGCTGTCATGCCTTTTAGTGTTCCGAGTCCTTGCTGGAACACTTCTTGCGCGTCGGTTAGCATCTTTGACAGTCGCCCAGGTGTGACGTCGTCATCCTTTTTGGCAGCCACAGTCAGTGCTTGTATGGAATGCCAATCCAGCTGTATTTTCCAGATCCATTCACATCCCAGTAATGGTGGTCTTCCATCTTGCAATACATACAGGTCTAGTTTTGGTGTTTCCTTACCGTTATATATAACGGTCACCCTTATTTTTCCTTTGGGGTAGACTTTTTGCCCCGTGTACGTCTTCAAAATAATTTTTGTGTCTCTCAAGGGTATGTGTGAGAATAGCTGCTCGTAGTCCCGTCGGTTTATGACTGTTAGGGCTGATCCTGTGTCCAATTCCATTTTTACCTGGACTGCTGCTATCTTGAGATTGACCCAAATGGTTCGGTGATCCTCCGTTTTGATCACATTATGTAGTTTCAGACAACTCAGCTCCCTGCTTTCGGAGTCGGTATCACTCTTTTGTTCGTCTTATGTACCTTCTTGTATTTTTCTTTTGGAGATTTCTTATTGCTGGTTTTCTTTCCCGACCTGCAGACTCGTGCTATATGTCCTACTTTTCCACACTGTCTGCACACTTTGTCTTTGAACCAGCAATCATTGTGGTCATGTGTTGTTCTGCCGCAGCGATAGCACTTCTCTGTTCTGTATGACATTTAGTTTGTGCCATATTCTTGCGGTCTCTGTTGTATCTCTGCAGCGCCCCGTGCTGCTGCTTCATATGATACCGCAATGCTGAAAGCCTTGTCCAGCGTAAGGTCCTTTCCAGATAAAAGCCATTTCTGGGTTCCTTCACTTTGAAGCCCACACACAAACTTGTCCCTTAAGGTATCTGCCAGTCCCGTTCCAAACTGGCAGTGTTTCGATAGTTTGCGCAGTTCTGTTAAATATTCAGCATTGCTTTCATCCTTATGCTGGTTCCATTTGTGAAACTTGAATCTTTCTGCTATCAGCAGCGGTGTGGGGTTTAAATGTTCCTGTAGTATCATCACTATGTCTCCAATACTCTTTTCCACAGGCTTCGCTGGGTTACTAGATTTCATGATAAGCCATACGTCTTTGCACCCATTAAATTTAACAATACCGGCACTTTCTTGTCATCTGACACCTCATTTGCCTTGCAGTATACCTCTATTCATTCGACATATGTAGTCCAATCTTCGACTTCATTGTCAAATGCGGTGATACTGCCACTCTTCGGCATTTTGGGTGTGGTTTAAAATGGCTTAAAATGGCATCTCCCGCGCTTTCCTTCCTCCCCCGCTGCTGCCAACGCCGCTCTCACTGGTCCTCGTGGCAACGGCGGCGCCCTGTAGGTTTCGCGCGCTTCTCCTGCGCTGCTGCCAACGCCGCTCTCGGCGGTCCTCGTGGCAATGGCAGTGCCCTGTAGGTTTCGCGCGCTTCTCCTGCGCTGCTGCCAATGCCGCTCTCGGCGGTCCTCGTGGCAATGGCGGCACCTCGCGGGTTTCTGCGCGTCTCTCTCCCTCTCCTCGAAGCTGCTCGGCCCCTGAACACCGGCTGCGCCCTGTGCGCTCTGCCCTCTCTCTCTCTCTCCCATCGACACTGCTTGGCCCTTTGCTGTGCCGCTTGGTCGGGCTCTAGCCCGCCGCTGTCCGGGAAGGGTCTGCGCACTACCTGTTGCCAGCCCGTTTCGCTGGACCACCGCGACTGGAAAGCCAAGCCTGGCTCTCAACAGCCTCCCCCGCATATTCTCGAGTCTCTGCTGGATGACTGGGCGGTTGCCCGTGGTCGACGCCCGTGTCTCTGGCCTTGACCTCCAATCTACTGGTCTCCAGGAACGAATCCCTGGGAGGTGATGCAGAGTTGCAGGTAGGATCGAATTTGCCTCGTCGCCAATGTTGTGTCCGTCAGTAGTAAGAAACAGACTGCAGGAGAACGGTACAACAGGTGTTTACTCAACGTGGCTCAGTCTGGAACTGAACTGTACAGATTACTACTCAGTGCTATATACAGGTGTGGTCACTGCCGGTACTACAGTATACATGAGCTGTAAAAAGTAGTTCCCCCCTTAAAGGTATATACATTACAATGCTCAGTAGCCAAAACTACTTCACACAGCATTGACTCTATGCAGAAATCTCTCCTCTCTCTCAGAATCTCTCTCTCTGTCAGAATGAGTGGTGCAAAAATGTCTACCACGGAAAAAGCCAGGAAGAGGCCGCCTTTAAATAGCGCCCCCCCAGCCCCACACCGACTGGGAAACGTTCCAGTCTCCCTGCTCTTATGTTCATTAATAAATAGACATTCTTATTATGAACACAGCTAGCTTTTGCTAGACACTTTTATTGAGCACATGTGGACTAGGTACAGTATCTGTAGAGGCTTCCATCTTGGCTGCTGCCTTGTGGGTAGCCTAGTGCCTCATGGGTAATGTAGTCTTAATATACATACAGCTGGGTTGTGTAGTCTTATACATACAGCTATATACAGCTCTACACAGCTCTACGGCTCCACCTAGTGTCCACTATAGAATGACATGTTATTGATCATTACATCCCCCTTTCTTTGAGGTTTAGCAAAATCAATATCAATCAACTTTCAAGAAAACAATAAAGATAATATCAGTAACACCTTTGTTAGTGCTCTATAAACATAAACATTTTCAAAACAGTCAACACATTTTCAAAGCTTTACATTGTACTCAAAGATTAAGTCTATCAGGCTCTTTTACTTCACGTGTGGATCTTCTCAACACGGGTAAGTCTGATGTGTCTTCATGAGATTGTTCTGGTGGTGAATGACAAGATGCAGTTGCGGCATTGTCATCAATCTGCTCTTGTATAGATCGAGGTCTCCTTGCGATCTTTGCTTGGAGAGGGTTTCAGTGTTTCCTTCACTCTTCATGCCATAACTCTCAATGTAGTCAATGCACTCTCGAAAAACTGCTGGCAGCTGGATCCCATCATACAGCATAGTCCCCTCAGCAGCCTCGGCTAATGGAACACCAATGATTGGCCTGAGGGAAGAAGGAGTATCCACCGGAACTGCTTCCTGCTCTGGTGCAGCCTTCTTCTTTTTCTTTTTCTCTTTCCACTGCTTAACAACATCTGCTGCGGTTATATCTTTGGACTTTTTCTCCTTGTGTTTTTCCTCTTTGTGCTTTTCTTCCTTTGGCTTCTCTTTGACCTTAAAGTCTTTTTCTTTCTTCTTGGAGAAACTAGGCTTTTGAAGACATGGATACCCTTTGGCCTTTTCATCCTTGATGGGCTCTCTGCTTCATCACCTGAGTCATCTGGTCTGCTTATGGCACAGTTTATACGGTAGACTGTCTTGACCAGTTCTAAGTCTTCACAAGCTTTGTCACCTAGTATCGAATCAAGTCTTTCAGCCACAACAGAAAACATGAGATGATGCACTTTGTCTTTGACTGTCACTTTAAGTCTGCATACACCTAAGCTATCTATTTTCTGTCCATTATAGTCCTTCAGAGGTACTGACTTTTTCTGTATTTTGGGCTTTTCTTTCATATTGTTAATGTCACTCATACTGATTAAATTTGCTTTTGCCCCAGTGTCTAGTTTCAAGGTAACTAATGCTCCATTTACCTGCAGTGGGATCATCCATTTGTCCTCTTTTACTGCATTAACTGTATGTTCAGCATTGTCCATTTCTGAGGGCTGCACATTTTCTGTATCCTTTTTGATATTGTCACATGACACCATTCCTACAAAAAATGTCTCACTTAAATCAGTGTCCTCAATTACATTAACTTGTTGCCCTTTCGTTGTTTTTACTTTTGAAAAGCATTGTTTGGCAAAGTGATTCTTTCCATTACACTTTGTGCACATTTTTCCAAATGCTGGGCATTGTCTTAACTGGTGTTTGTAACCACAGCGTTTACAATTAAAAATTTCATGCTCCGATTGCTTTTCATTTCTGTTCTGCCCATGTTTCTTCCCCTTATAGGACACCGCACTGACAGCAGCATTATCACTCATTACAATCGCATCATTATTGATTTCACTGAAAGTCTTCGCGTGCTTTCGAGCTAGCTCGCTGGCTTGGCATATTTTCACCGCATTTTCCAAATTTAGTTCGGTTTCTCTCAACAGACGTTCCCTGATTTTTTGATCATGAATACCAAACACAATCTGGTCACGAATCATGGATGCTTTGAGCTCAGAGAAATTACATGTCTGTGCTTTCAGTTTCAGATCAGTTATAAAGCTATCAAAAGTCTCATTTTGCTGCTGTGTCTGAGAACGGAAGATGTATCTTTCATAGGTCTCATTCTTTTTGGGAGAGCCATGTGCATCAAATTTTTTTAGCACATCTTCTAATTTTTCTCTGTTCTCCTCTGGATTAAATACAAATGTATTAAATACCTCTATCGCCTGTGGGCCTGCAACCGTAAGCAGCAACACTATCTTCCTTGCATCTGGCTTCGTACCGATCCGATGGCTGCAATGTAGAGTTCGAATTGTTGTTTAAGAGTCTGCCAATTGTAGTCGATGTTTCCTGTGAGTTTCAAACGCTCTGGTGGCTTCAAATTCTCCATGTTGCTTTTCACAATTTTCAGCAGATCTTCACCATCCTGGTACCATCTTATGTTCATTAATAAATAGACATTCTTATTATGAACACAGCTAGCTTTTGCTAGACACTTTTATTGAGCACATGTGGACTAGGTACAGTATCTGTAGAGGCTTCCATCTTGACTGCTGCCTTGTGGGTAGCCTAGTGCCTCATGGGTAATGTAGTCTTAATATACATACAGCTGGGTAGTGTAGTCTTATACATACAGCTATATACAGCTCTAAGGCTCCACCTAGTGTCCACTATAGAATGACATATTATTGATCATTACGCCTGCCGTTGCTTGCGCCAGGCGAAAAGGAGGGGGGCGCCACTAAATATCTGGTCCGGGGCGCCACAAGGGCGTTGCACGCGCGACTGACATCAAGATCTGCGGGTGCAGGAGATCGGGGCAGTATTGTTTAGCGCCGCTGCAAAATGTCTGGTCAATTTCGTGAGCGGCGCAGGCATTGCCGCGCCCGGGCGCTAGTTGCTTTGCGCCCCATTAGCACCTTCTTAAGGCGCTAACGGGAGGCGCAAACCAACCGAATTTTTCCCCCTAATTGTCTTATCCCTCTGGGAAGCAACTGTACTGCACTCTACCTTTCATTAATGAGTTGGCTTAGATAACAATCTCACCAAAAAAAGAAAATGTGAGCAAAAGCTTGCACTCTATCATACCATAGCACATGATACTAGTTTGCTTTTAGTTATTGATTTCCATATGGATTTTGGGGGACATGAAATCCCTTTATTGTTAACCTCCTTTTCACCTACAGATCTGGGTGAGCTACGCACCTCCTGCTACTGAGAGGGAAGATGATCTGTTCCAGGCATTGTTCCAGTGTTGCTAGGAGGTATGCAAAAGAGCACACTCCACAAATCAATGCAGCTCTAAGCTTGGCAATTCAGTGGAGTGGTGGTGTTAGTCCTCTACCCTGGGAACTTCACATTGCTTTGGGATGTCCTGAAATCGTAAAAGGCTACATATAAATTTTATTGGTGGTCCTATACAGCTGAACCATGCTCAGCTCTGCAGTGATTTACTTTTAACGTTTTAACTAAAAAATGAGCACATGACTCAATTTGTTCGAGTAGGCAGACCATACGTGTGAGGGTGTGTGTATTACACCAAAGCTAACTTTATCTTATGTTTTACTTTTGACTACTTTACAAATAATGACCACTAGATGTCCTCATGTATTAATGCATGTATGGCGTGCTTTATAATCACACAGAGCTACTTAACACAGCAGATGTTCCAATCTAATCCTCTTTGTAATTTTCAGCAATTCATTTCCTTTGTTGCTTGCATTCAAATATGTTTCTTTCATGTGAAAGTTTACTAGTGCTGTCATGAAGATCACAGTACTAAATGGTGATGTTGGATTGTATGTATTCTGTTGTTTTGATGTTGTGTGCTTCCTGAGAGGGTGCTGCACTGTCGGAGGTACTGTCTTTTGGATGAGACATTAAACTGCCCTTGCAGGTGGACGTAAAAGATCCCATGGCACTATTTCGAAGAAGAGCAGGGGAGTTATCCCAGTGTCCTAGTCAATATTTATCCCTCAATCAACATCACTAAAATAGATTATCTGGTCATTATCTTATTGCTGTTTGTAGGAGCTTGCTGTACGCAAATTGTCTGCTGCATTTCCTACATTACAACAGTGACTACACTTCAAAAATATTTAATTGACTGTAAAGCTGCTTAGGACATCCTGATGTCATGAAAGGCACTATATAAATGCAAGTTCTTTCTTTTTTTTAAATGTAAGGTAATATCTTTGAGTACTATTCGAAATAAATCAACCATGATGAGGTCTCTGATATTCAGAATGGAAAACAAGAAATAAATATATACTTTTGAAGTGCTAACTGCTCGAATTTAATGTCAATGTTAGTGAATATTTTGTAATAAATCTAATCATGCTGAATCAAGCCAAGATAAAATAGTAAATTCACAGGTAAGAATGACTGATACTTTTGAGTTCACAATATTTCCTTATCTACTTGTTTAAATGCAAAGAAGTTTTGTTCCAGGAATCTAATGCTCCAGAGTCTAGAACAAACAGAAATTTTATTTGGAACTCAAACAGGCATCAGTGCTTCAATTGTCCCCATCTCAGCTTTCATAAACTCAAAACTTGGACTCAGCTTATTAATCAAAGGAAAAGATTCACTAGTACGATTATGTATTAAACCTTAAGTGTTACCCTAGTGCGTTTTGGAGTGAATACTATAGGGTAAATTTACTAATTATATGCTCCCATCAATGATTGGAAAGTCATAGGCTGCACGTATATGATTTCCTGATGGACAACGTTCCATGTGGGTGAACACATATCAGAAAGAAAGGCCTGGATTTTAATGTGCAGGAGTGCGAGGGTTTGGGCAGGTGGGTGGGAGGTTGTGGTTCAAAACTGGCAAAATTCACAGAGCATTGGGAAGCCGGCTCCAACCCGTTGTCTTTCACATTTCACTGCAGTGCGTTAGGCTGCATGCAAGCAACTCCCTCAGGAGAGGCAGGTTGCCACTTAATGTATGTTAATCACTCAATTAGAATGATATTGACATGGGTTTTCAACTTTAACTTTGGGTCCATGGGTTTCCCGGGCTTCCTGGAACTCTCCAGTGAAAGCAAGGTTAGAACACAGTGGCAATTGAGGGGGCTGAAACCATGCCAATAATTACTCAGTACTCATCGCTGCTTTTTTACCTGCTTGTGGGAAAGGGTTTGTTCACAGTACTTTGTAAGGTTCGCAAAATTCTACAGATTCCCCCAAACCAAGAAGATTACTGTTTTAAAGAATATTGGGCCAGAAAGGGGCTTAAAGTCAAAACCCCAGGATTTTGGCAATTAAAAAAAAAGGCATGTCCAGGCCTGTGGAAGGCTGCAACAAAGGAGTTGGGATGGGGCACTGCAAAACAAGCAGTTTGAGTATTGGCATAGGCCAGATTGTCCGGGAATGTTCTGGACTATCTCAGGCATTCATACATAATGACAATAGGCCTACGGAAGGACAGTTCCCGCCAAAATTACAGAGCCATAAAGAATATGAATAATACAGTACATGCCACTGATCAACAAAGGGGATCCTGACCCCAGCAGGAGAAAACAATCGAACAACAGTTTAAACCACTCAGAGAAACATCCAAAACCACTTCACACACTTAAACTGATTTCGAAGCTATCCCGAAACTAGTTAAAAATCAATTAAAAATAGATGGGACCAAGTCGAAACTCGATAAAGAATTTTAAACTATTAAAGTTAACGAGCCCGCCAAAATTAACAATGGGCCAGAGAAGATTTGGCGGGCAGATAAGCAAGGACTCAAATGGTATAATTGAGGCCTGCTTTGTCAGTTCAACAGTCTTTCAGAACAACAACACGGGAGAAGTCACAGTACTACTCATCATCATCATCATCACCACACACAGTCGGAAAATCGGAGGCTTGAGGAAAGGAGAACGGAACGGAAGGAGAAAGGAACCACGGCAACCAAGGGCCCCAAGAAACAAACAACCAACAATATTACAAACACTTAGGTAATATTGGGCCACCGCGGCCAACAAGAAACCAACCTGGAAGAAACCGAAGATTCGCAAGTTTGTTTCCACTCTACAAGCTATCCTGACTTACCCCTGGGTAAGATTTGATGAAAACGACACTAAACCCCATACCTAACCAAAGGAAATTGGGTACTTACCCGATAGATCTGAAGACTGAAAACCCAATGCAGGCGAAGTCTTCCAACACGTCCAGGGTATGGCAGGCCCCAACCGCCACACCTAAAGAGAACCCCGAAATCGCGAACCTCTACAACAGTCAAGAAAGTCGTTTGGTGAACATTTCCCTGGTCCTCTGGAATCCAACCTAGTTAGTGTAGTGGGATTGGGAGGGTGAAGTATTTTGTCTATTGTCATTCTCCCTCGTATATTCTGAAGTGTTCCCCCTTTTAAGAGTGATAAGATTATTGTGTTGTGTATATTTTCCTGTCTCAAATAAAAATCCAAGTTCTTTTCACCAACTCAGTTGTCTATTGCAATTTCATTACAACCCCCAAATAAGTCCAAAGTCTAGAACCAAGGGAGTGGGAACGATTCGAACCGCTCAGGAGTCAGAGGCAAAGCTGACCACACACACCACCCCTTACAACTTCGAGGTTACTTTGGAGGATTATTCAACACTTTGGAGGTACAATCTACACTTTGGACCTTTGGAGGTCTGATCTGCACTTTGGAACTCTGACCTATCTGATCAGTCTTACAGTGCCTTAGATTAGACATCAGATGACCAGCATCAGCACCAGCAGCAGCAATAGCCTGCTCCTCACAGAGCTGTAGCTCCACAGGAGAGAAAGGAGCAGCAGAAAGGTGCAGCTCGGAGGAAGCCATGCCCAGCACACAGGGTCTACAGGCAAGCTTCCTCAACATGTCTAAACATCAGTGCATCAGGGGGCTCAGGGTGTCGCATCAGGTGGTGGCAGACATTTGCAGCCTGCTGGAACAAGACCTGCTGTCAAAGTCACCACCACCCAAAACTTCTTTGCCTTTGAATCCTTCCAGGGCTCTGCCGGAGACATTTGCAGGATCTTGCAGTCGGCGGCATAAAAATGCATAAGACAGGTGACTGATGGCTTGTTTTCCAGGGCCGTAAATTATGTATTCTTTGCCTGCGATGACGCCAGTCAGAATGAGCGGGTGCTCGGGTTTGCAGCTCAGGCCAGCTTCCCACGGGTGCAGGGCGTCATCGACTACTCACATGTGGCAATTAGATTACCCATGAGTATTCATCAACCGCAAAGACTTTCACTCAATCAATGTGCAGCTAGTGTGCAACCACAAAATGATCTTTATGCAGGTGTGCACAAGATTCCTGGGCAGCTGCCATGAAGTTTTCATCCTGCGGCAGTCCACCCTCCCTGATCTCTTCACACCTGGAAGCAGAGTTACCAACTGGCTGCTCGGAAACAAGGGATAGCCACTTAAAAGGTGGCTAATGACACCTCTCAGAAACCCGAGAAATGAGGCTCAGGAACGTTACAATGAATGCCATATGACCACCAGATGTGTCATCAAACAAGCCATCAGCATGATGAAGATGCACTTCAGGTGCCTGGACAGTTCTGGAGGCTTCCTTCATTATACAACAGCCAGGGTCTCCAGAATGATCGTGGTGTACTGGGCTCTGTACAACATTGCCCAGCAGCAAGGTTTGGACCTGCAGCAAGGTTTGGACTTGCAGGAGGACCAAAGTGCAGAGCACAGAGCCTCTTCGGTGAATTCCGAGGAGGAGGAGGAGGAAGAAGACAAGGAGGTGGAAGGTGATGCAGGCAATGTACCACCAGCAGCGTACATTGCTGCCCGGGATGCCCTGATTATTGTGACGTTCACTTAGGTTCCACCAGTGTACCTATCTAACAACCACATGCAAAAGCCACTTTAGCCCCCACCCCCCCATGTCACTAACACAAAGCAGTCCTGCAAACAACCAAGCCTACTTTTCAGAGCCCCCCATTGATCACTGTCAATTTATGTCTTCCCATTCAGCATCAAACAACTGAAAAGGCCACTTGCCAGCCAGCAACCAAGAAAGGGCAAGACGGGAAAGTGGTGCAAAAGAATAATATTTATGTGGTTCAAATAGACAACAGAAACTTAACAATCTAACAATTTGTAACACACCCATGTGCATACCCTTGTGCAACTACAAATCTTTAATCTTCCTTTTCCTAGCACTTCTATGTGATGCAACCCCTGTGGCTTCAGCAGAGGTAGAGGCAGGCTGCTCAGATCATTGCTCTGGCTGTTGAGTTGCTCTTGACCGACATCCTCTGGGTTTTGGAGCCGATGAGGGCCCCACCAAAGACTGCTCCACCTGCAACTGTGCAGGGGCAGACCAGGCCTTCGGGACACAAGACAACATGTCAGCTAATGATTGGTGGTGGGGGCAGGGGGGGGCGCAACAGGTGAGAAGTGGCAGCACTTTGAGTAGAGTCCCCACTTCCATGTCCCCTTTCGCCATCATCCTTCTCATCGCCCAGTCGCACGTCCCTGCTACCACTGTGCTGGAGAACACTTTGCTGCAGATCGAGTGGAGTGATGAATGGCCAAGGCTAGGGTATCATTCATCCTATTTAAGGTGGCATCCAGAGTGTGCAAGGCATTGGTGAAGGCTTGCATGCACTCATTTGATTGCCACGTTTGATGATCCACGCAGTTGGTCACTCTATTCATGAAAGAAAATATGATCACAAAGGTCTGCGACAGCATGCCACTCATGCCTGAGGTGGACTCCTCCAATCATGCACAGTGTACTTGGAAGGCCTATCAGTACATTGCACATTCTCTGCTGCTGCTCAATAAGTATCCTCTTCATTGACAGCCCCTGGGGTACAGCATCGGCGTCCAGCAGAACAGAGCTTGGAGAGTCCTGCGCATACCGACACAGACTCTCCACTGCTGTCCCTGACTCCACCATCTACTCTTGCTCACTTGTGAAATGTGAATCACCATGCGAAAACCCAACCATCTCTCTAACTATTGCCACTGAACTGCGAGTATCTGAACTGGTACATGGTCTGCATAATTCCAGTGATGGTGCTCCCTAAGAGGGAGTGAGCACCGCTGAGGAGTCGTCGTCGTGGGCGACCTGGACTACCCCCTGCGGGATGCATGAAGGCCCTGTGGGAGATAAAAGACATGAATGAGTACTGTGAAGGTAAGAATGCTTGAAGTTATCATTATGCAAATGGTCATAATTCACTCGCTGTTGACATCAAGTCAACATGAGTGAGTGTTGTATGCCATGTGGCTGTCTGATATTTAATTCTGTCACCAGGTAGCTGGAAGGCTCCCATCTCCCCATCGCTGACTGCCAGGCACGCCAAGACTCCACTGATCTCCAGCGCCTCCTCCTCTGCAGATGTTAATTGAGAGATGGCTGGAGAGCCACCTCCGGTTCTCTGCCTCTCCCTGCTGTTCTGTGCGCTCTTCTCCTGCAAGGAGGGAAAGAGACCTATGCGTGAGAATAATGGCATGTGTTCACCCAATAGATGGAAAGCATTTGCTGAGGGTGACTATGAGGGAGAGGCATGACATTGCTTAAGGATGAGGGTGAGTATCAGTGGTGGATGGATAGATGGGGATGTGAAGAAGTGCATCGACAGAGAGATGGGTGCACCTGCAAGGTAAGTTGGTGTGAGGAATGATGAGCTGGAGTAGGCTTGAGAAGGCAGAGTGAGTGGGTTGGGGTGATACACACATCAGGATGTAGGGCAATGTGCCACTGCTCTCACCTATCCTGCCCTGCTTATCACATTGAAGCACTTCCTGCATTGGATCCAGGAGCGTGGCACCACGCTCCTGCTGCTGACCTACTCAATAACCTCCAACTATGCTTTCTTTGTGTCACCTGCAGGCTTCTACCTCCCATCAGTAGGGAACAGTATATCCCTCCAGGTCCTTACAGGCCCCAATAGCACATCCAGGGAGGAGTAGGTAAAGCGGGGTACAGCCTTTGCCCATCTCGACTCCATTCCAACACTTCTTTATTTCTTCATGACAACTCCAATTGTTTCAACTTGCATGTTTGGAGTGTCCTTTTAAATACGGCAGTTGAGATTGCGTCATGTGGGCCATCATCATGCCCGCTGATGCTAATTGGACAGGAAACCCTGAAATCAGATGTTAATGAAGTGGCTGTGTTGAAAAACTACTGACAGACACTCTGCACATATTTCCGTGTTTCCCCACATGCTATCGGGTCGGGGGCGGGCGATCAATCCATTCTCAGGAGGCGGGTTAGTCAGTTATACCTTTTAAGGTGGCAGCGTGCCTCCATTTTGACCAGGTTCCCTATCACTGAGCCCCCACACATCCAAGATCTCCGACTCCCCCCCCCACATCTCCCCTCCACCTCCACGCTCTCCCCTCCGATCACGATCCCCCGTCCCGACCTCCACTTTCTCCCTCGACAACGATCCCCTTACCACGACTCCTCCCGACCACGATCTCCCTGCCACGATACCACCTTGACAACGATCACCCCCAACCACGATCCCCCATGACCTCCATGATCCCTCCCCATGTGATCTCCACCTCTCTCCTTCCTCTCTACTACTCGGCTGCATCTTGTGCCACAGGCTTACTCGCCTGACAGGTCTGCAGCCTGTCAATCAGCCTGACTATTGGGCAGGAAACCTGGTGAAAATATTTAAAATGTGTCCTGCTGTTAAAGTCAGTGGAATGTCCAGGAAACCTGTACTTCTGGGTTTCTCATCTGGAATTCCTCCCCCACCCCGCCGCCCCTTCCCCACCTCCCAGTGACTATCGGAGCCCTTATGTGTCTGCTCAGCACTTTCTGTGTTGGCTTGGCCAAGATTGGGAATTCACCATGTGGAGAATCACAGACAGGACCTATAACGATCAGTAACATGTCATTCTAGAATGGTACACTAGGTGGAGCTGTATGTTGCTGTATGTTTAGCTGTATATATAAGAGTGGGCTACCCATGATGCACTAGGCTACCCACAAGGCAGTAGTCAAGATGGATGCTGTACAGAAGTCCACATGGCATGAATAAAGTGACTAGCTAGAAGCTAGCTGTTCATAATGAAAACGACTAGATATTAATGAACATAACATGGTACCAGGATTGGTAAAATCTGCTGAATATTGTGAAACGTGACATGGAGAATTTGAAGCCACCGGAGGGTTTGAAACTCACGGGGAATGTCAACTGCAATTGGCGGACTTTCAAACAACAATTCGAACTCTACATTGCTGCCATCGGGTTCGGTACGAAGCCAGACGCAAGGAAAATAGCGTTGCTGCTCATGGTTGCAGGCCCACAGGCGATAGAGGTATTTAATACATTTATATTTGATCAAGAGGAGAACAGAAAAAATTGGAAGATGTGCTAAAGAAATTTGATACACATTGTTCTCCCAAAAAGAACGAAACCTATGAGAGGTACGTGTTCCATTCACGGACACAGCAGCAAAATGAGACTTTTGATAGCTTTATGACTGATCTGAAACTGAAAGCACAGACATGTAATTTCTCTGAACTGAAATTATCCATGATTCGTGACCAGATTGTGTTTGGTATTCATGATAAAAAGGTCAGGGAACGTCTGTTGAGAGAAACCGACCTAACATTGGAAAATGCTGTGAAAATATGCCAAGCCAGTGAGCTAGCTCAAAAGCACGCGAAGACTTTCAGTGAAAATGATAATAATGCAATTGTAGTAAGTGATAGTGCTGCTGTCGGTGCTGTGTCCTACAAAGGAAAGAAACATGGGCAGAACAGAAATGAAAAGCAATCGGAGGAAGGAATTTTTAATTGTAAATGCTGTGGTTACAAACACCAGTCACGACAATGCCCAGCGTTTGGAAAAATGTGCACAAAATGTCATGGAAAGAATCACTTTGCCAAACAATGCTTTTCAAACGTAAAAACTAAGAAAGGGCAATGAGTTAATGTGATTGAGGACACTGATTTAAGTGAGACATTTTCTGTAGGAATGGTGTCATGTGACAATATCAAAAAGGGTACACAAAATGTGCAGCCCTCAGGAATGGACAATGCTGAACATAAAGTTAATGCAGTAAAAGAGGACAAATGGATAATGTCACTGCAGGTAAATGGAGCATTAGTTACATTGAAACTAGACACTGGGGCAAAAGCAAACTTAATCAGTATGAATGACATTAAAAACATGAAAGAAAAGCCCAAAATACAGAAAAAGTCAGTACTACTGAAGAACTATAATGGACAGAAAATAGATAGCTTAGGTGTATGCAGACTTAAAGTGACAGTCAAAGACAAAGTGCATCATCTCATGATTTCTGTTGTGGCTGAAGGACTTGATTCACTACTAGTTGACAAAGCTTGTGAGGACTTAGAACTGGTCAAGAGAGTCTACCGTATAAACTGTGCCATAAGCAGACCAGATGACTCGGTGGATTCTGTAGTGAGTAATTTCCAGGATGTGTTCAAAGGATTTGGAGTTCTACCATTCACTTACAAGATCCAGCTAAAGGAGGATGCTCAGCCAGTGGTACATGCTCCATGGAGAGTTCCAGCACCCCTGCATGACCGGCTCAAGAATGAACTGGACAGAATGACCACACTAGGAGTCATCAGGAAAGTCGAAGAGCCAACAGACTGGGTTAACTCCATGGTATGTGTAAAGAAAAAGAACAATGATCTAAGAATATGCATGGATCCAAAGGACTTAAATGCAAACATAAAACGTGAACACTACCAGATTCCCAAGCGAGAAGAAATCACCAGTGAAATGTCAGGTGCCAGATACTTCACAAAGCTCGATGCCTCACAAGGATTTTGGCAACTAAAACTGGATGAAGAGAGCACCAAATACTGTACCTTCAACACACCATTTGGCAGGTATTGTTTCCTCAGAATGACTTTCGGGATAATATCTGCCTCTGAAATCTTTCATAGAGCGATGGAACACAAAATTGAAGGTCTGGAAGGAGTTCGGGTCTATGTTGATAACATCATCATCTGGGGCTCCACACTGAAAGAACACAATGAGAGACTGCCTAAAGTGCTACAGAGCATACGCCGGAATGGACTGAAGTTCAACAAAGCCAAGTGTCAGTTTGGCATCCAGGAAGTCACTTTCCTAGGAGATAATCTATCTGGTAAAGGAATAGAGCCAGATATGGAAAAAGTAAACGCCATGCTCAAAATGCCCCGACCCACTGACAAAAAAGGAGTGCTACGCATCATGGGGATGATAAACTTCATTGGAAAGTTCATTCCTAACTTGTCAGCCAAGACAGCCTGTCTGCGAGACCTGCTACATAAAACAAATGAGTTCGCACGGACAGAAAGACATGAACAAGAGTGGATGAACCTCAAAACAGTGCTGACAACCACACCTGTACTCACCTTCTTTGACGCAACAAAGAGAATCAAAGTGTCAACGGATGCATCAAAAGATGGCCTAGGCGCGGTCTTGCTACAAGCAGAGGGTGAAGATTGGAAGCCTGTTGCCTATGCCTCCAGGTCTATGACTGATTCTGAGTGTCGATACGCCCAAATTGAAAAGGAATGTCTAGGCTTGGTAGTTGGACTAGAAAAGTACCATGGCTACATATATGGACTTCCCACCTTCACAGTTGAGACAGACCACAGCCCACTGGTTGCCATCATTAAAAAAAATCTGAATGCGATGTCTCCAAGGATTCAACGACTCATGATGAAGCTGCAAAGATATGACTTTGAACTGATCTACACACCAGGCAAACACATAGTGTTAGCAGATGCACTATCCTGAGCACCCACAATGAGTCATGTGAGCTCTACTGAGGAAGACGTGGATGTTCATGTGAGTATGGTCACTGCTGCGCTGCCCGTGTCAGACACAAAATCAAAGCAAATAGCAGAAGAAACAGTAAAAGATACAGTGTTACAAACAGTAATAGAGGACATTCACCATGGTTGGCCAAAAGGTTCCTGTCCAAGGTACTTTCACATAAGGTCAGAGTTAAGTGTCGCAAGTGGACTATTACTAAAACAGAACAGAATAGTCATTCTACAGGCTCTACGTCAAGACATGCGCAAAAGGATTCATGAGGGACACCTCGGAATTGAAAAATGCAAAAGGAGAGCAAGAGACACTGTTTATTGGCCTGGCATAAATAAGGACATTGAGAACATGATAGACAAATGTGAGACATGTCAGAAACACCAAAACAAACAAGCAAAGGAACCAATGATAGTAGCTGCCTTACCAACAGCACCATGGCAAAAGGTTAGTATGGACCTTTTTCATTTGAATGGTAAAGACTATCTAATAGTGATTGACTACTATTCTAACTATCCTGAGATGGCGCTGCTCTCAAGTACCACAGCAAGCAGTGTCATAATGCATGTGAAATCCATCTTCGCCAGACATGGAATTCCCAGGATTGCCGTTAGCGACAATGGTCCGTGCTTCAACTGTAAGGAGTGGCAACAGTTTGCAGCACAGTATGACTTTCAGCACATCACATCCAGTCCTTTGTATGCTCAGTCGAATGGTAAGGCAGAGAAAGGTGTTCAAGTTCTCAAACAGCTACTGAAGAAAGCGACAGAAAGCAAGTCTGATCCTTATCTCGCCCTGCTGAGCTACCGAACCTCACCTTTAGACTCTGGTTCTTCACCTGCTGAACTCCTAATGGGTCACAAGTTGCACACCACGCTACCCTGCTGTGCAAAAGAAAAGCAGAGTAAGGAACTAAGACAGAGACTTCAACTGTTAAAGCTGAAACAGAAATCACACTATAACAAGTCATCCAAAACTCTGAAACCATTGACAAGGGATGATGTTCTCAGGATTGAGGATCCAGATGCATGGAACAGGAAAGCTACAGTTCTTGAGGAAGTAGGACCAAGGTCATACACTGTTAGAACTGAGGAAGGACAGATTCTCAGGAGGAACCGCCATTCCCTCCTAAAAACATAAGAAATTATCCAAGAGCAAATCAATGACAATGCTGCAACTGAATCTTGTCAATCACCACCAGAACAATCTAACACAAACACACATACAGGCTCTCATGAAAACACATCAGACTTACCTGTGCTGAGAAGATCCACACATGAAGTAAAAATGCCTGATAGACTTAATCTTTGAGTATAAAGTAAAGCTTTGAAAATGTGTTGACTGTTGTGAAAATGTTTATGTTTATAGAGCACTAACAAAAGTGTTACTGATATCATCTTTATCATTTTTCTTGAAAGTTGATTGATATTGATTTTGTTTAACCTCAAAGAAAGGGGGATGTAATGATCAGTAACCTGTCATTCTAGAATGGTACACTAGGTGGAGCTGTATGTTGCTGTATGTTTTGCTGCATATATAAGAGTGGGCTACCCATGATGCACTAGGCTACCCACAAGGCAGTAGTCAAGATGGATGCTGTACAGAAGTCCACATGGCATGAATAAAGTGTCTAGCTAGAAGCTAGCTGTTCATAATGAAAATGACTAGTTATTAATGAACATAACAGGACCCATCCAGGCAATGTGTTATTAATTGCTTTTGTCTTCATAGTGATGCCTCTTGTCTGTGCAGTAATGCATTTTGCCTCCATATGGACCTAACTTCTGTAACTGGGAGAAATTGTTTTCCTCTTTTATTTATCTTATTTTTCCAATTTCCTCCCCTCATTTCCCAAGAGTGCTGAATAATTCTGGGCTGCAGTAAGATGAGGGCCAGCTGCCCTCTTGTATCTTACTCAAGTGGCCAGGTATGTGCCTAGATGGTGAGTTTTGGCAGGCTATTTTATTGTGGGGACAAAAAAGTCAAACCTGATCCTGTCCTCATCTGACATCTATACTCTCCAGCAGGAATAAGTGAATAGAGATGAAGGGATAGAATCCTAGTTGCCTTTTTAGCCTTTCTAACCCAGAAGTGCTGAGTTCAATTGTAGCACCTCTACCACCACCTTGTAAGATTCGAAATTTTCAGCAATAATCACGCAAGAAAACAGGATAAAATAAGGCAGTTTATTGACCAAAGTAAGCTTGTACAGAAAAACCTTTGATAAAAGGGCATACAAAATGGCCGCCGGGCCTCGTGATCAGTTTTCTGGACCATTTGATTTCTGTTACTGCAAGCCAGACAGGCTTGTGGATTGAAGACAGTAAGCCCGCGAAAGCCAGTATCGGGAAAACGAAACTCAGGGAACTGAGCATACATATTAATTAGATTGTAAGTACAAGACAGTTTCAGAGACAGGATGGGGCCCATCAAGGAATGGGCGGACACTTGAAACCCATTTACTGTACAAAGGAAAAACCGTTTAACAACCATCAAGGGCAATCTCCAGACCGATCAATATACGAACCGAGTTACGGTGACAAAGTAAAAGACATTATCGGCCCAGGAAGGGCAGTTAAGGTATCACCAGCCCCCGTTACAAGACAAAGCGCCCCTGCAGAGATTTCTGCCCGCCAAAATTATTACAAAGACAGGACTATGATTTGGCGGGAGATAAGACTATCCCAAAAGGGTATAACTATGGATTGAAAAGTCCATCAAGGGTTTTTTTCAGGTACGGTTACACAGGTGCAGGATCACGTTCACGTTTCACTTCACTTCTTCAGAATTCGACCAAGACGTTTCTTCTTTTCGAGGACGCTTCGGGACGGACTTTTCAGTGCAAGGCAGCACTTCAATTTCGGGACACGGTCGGTGTTCGGCCAGACAAGGCTCGGCCACAACAGGAAGACGACGAGGGTAGCCCAGGTACTTTGTCGGGAGCTCATCGACGACCCAGGCCGAAGGAGAAGACACCCTCAGGAGGACCGACGATCCAGGCCGGAGAGAAAGGACTCTCCGGGCCTAACACTTCCATGCCTCAACATTCCATTGTTGGCAGGGACTCCTCCATGGACCCAAATCCACAACAGAATATTTAGCGGATTTCAACCTTGACGAGCGCTCATCGAGGCTGTGTCTGCTGCCCCACCACCTTGAGAGAGAGAGAAAAAACCCAACTGTGCCAGAAGTTTCCAGATCCACGTGACGACGGAAAGCTGTGCCAAAAAGACTGCGAACCCCCTTTTTGCGATTCTGATAGTGGTGAGCATGATCCCGAGTTCCTCAAGTCGAAACTTAGTTTAGGTATTAGGGGAGGGAGTAAGGTTAAATCGTAATGTGTTTCCCCTTTTACGACGTGCCGTGTGTTCCCCATTTCCATAGAGTCAAGTTCATAAATTTGTGCATGATTGTAGTTACTTTAATCTGTGCCTATGACATGTATTTTGTAATGCTTCAAACTGTTTAAAAATAAAAGCATCCATTTCATGCTATTCAACCTGGTCTATTGAGTCCTTTCTCTGCACTACAGTTCTCTGCATCTAAGTCCAAGGTCTAGAACCGTAGGGGAGAGTGGGTCGAACCACTCAAGGGTAATTATTGCACAAAGCCTGGCAGGAGACCAGAACGAGCAAGAGAAACCCCCTACAGAAATGGCGACCGCGGCAGGACCTTGGCAGCAGGAAAGTAGTGTGTTAGATCAAGGTCTGAATAAACGAAATGTGATGGATGAAAGAATAGCGGATTATGTTTTTGGAAAGGTAAACCTCACAAAACAATGGATATCTGACCTATTAAGGGATAGGCGCCCGCTAGACGCAGCCATCAAGTGGACAGAGGGTAAAGAGCATAAGAAATATGTAGAAAAGGCGGTCTGGCTGATGTGCTACAAGAAGCAAGTCCAGCTTTTGGACCAAGTCGTTGTAGCACAGACAGCCCAGATCAAAGAGTTGCTTACAGAAGTAGAAGAAAAGGTTGCGGGAGGTCAGAAACTGATGGAATCGCTTAACGCGCTGAATCAGGAACGCCAATCCACAACTCACCGCCACGAAACCCGGGTAGAGTATTTAAAATGTCAGGTCATTGAAGCCAAGGCCTGTGAAGGTAGAATGAGAGAAAGGTGTTTCCGTCTAGCTAAGCAAATGGAGACCCAAGAGGAAAAATTTCTGGGAGCCAGGGCAGCATATAAGATGGCCATGGAGGATAGATCTGAGAGCACCGACCACAGCGCTTGCCGCCGGGAGCTAGAGGACCTGAGAACGGCCCTAGCCAAGGCAAACGGGTTGGTGTGTCTCATAAACCCACCAGCGAGCCAGCTATTGCTAGCCAAGGAATCCAAAAGACCGATTCCACAAGAGATAGTTCAGGAACCAACCCCCGAACCCTCTGCGCCTCCTGCTTATGATGAGTCTTGGACTCCGGGAAAGGAAACGGAGACGGTAGATGAAGAGATTCTTGAGGAAGAGCCACCCCAGGTAGCAGAGTCAGGACCGGCACCGATGTGTCCCACGCGACACCGGAGGCTCGGTCTGGACGCAGCGAATGGCGATGACGGACCCCTTGTGAACCAGATCATAATGCCCCATAGCGCACGACAGCTAAGGGAAATGATCAGTCACATCCCAAAACTCACTGAATCAGGATACCCCTCCGTCCATTTTAGGGACGTGGAGCAGACCGCAGCCGTTAATGACTGCGACGGGGTTGAACAGTCTAAGATGCTGCTGTTCTCCCTGGACAGCTCGCTCCTCCAGTGTCTCCCTGACGAGAGCAAGAGAGGGCACAGGGAATATGGGTTGTTACGGGACGAGATCCTGGAGATTATAGGAGAGGGTGACAGAACTCCGTTCCTCCGTTTAGAAACGACAGTGCAGCTAGAAGGAGAACCCCCACGGGTTTTCGCCGGAAGGTTGTGGCCCGTGTATCGGCGCAGCTGCCCGGGAGGACCGGACCGGGACACGCTAAATGATGAACAAAGGGCTCATTGGCTCCGGTGCCTGGTAGCAGGTTGCTTGCCAATAGTGAGGGAGCAGGCCAAAGCATGGTTTGACCCCACTAACGCCCGCTCCACGGAAGACGTAGTGCTCGATCAGCTCACGATCAGTTACAGGAACAACAAGGGTAGGAAAACGCCTGCCTTAAAAGGAAAGGTACATGAGGCAAGGCCCGCAGCTTCTGCTAAAAGGGAATGGCATCAGGAGGGGAATCGCCCTCCCCAAGCTAAAAGCAGTTGTTACGGGTGTGGGAAGGAGGGTCATTGGCGCAAGGACTGTAGAAATCCATGGAAGGATAATAGAGGGAGATTCCCCACAGCCCAAGCCCAAGCCCAAGCCCAGACCGTTGCCCCAGCACCAGCCCAAAACCCAACCATAGCCCCTGCCCCAGCAACAGGAGGTGGTGCGGTTGTGGATCCCGCTACGATTGAGTCAATTTTAGAGACTATGCAGTCTCTGATGACCTCGCAGGGGAAGGTAGCAGTCGCCAACAGCCCTATCGCTCCCGAGACCCCAACCGAAGCACCTAAATGACTGACGCCTGCGCAGCCCGTCTACTTGTCTCCACTCCGCTATGACGCCTGGAGAAGACCTGTGGTGGAAATGGAGGTGGAAAGGGAAAAGGGTAGTTACCTGTTGGATACGGGAGCTTCGTGCACCGTGATCCACACAGCTAGACCATTTGCCTCACCTCTGTCCACCCAGGCTCCATTCTCAGTAGCGGGTTTCACAGGCAGAGAACAGGCTGGCGCATACTCCATCCCGCTCTCCATTCATTTGGGAGCACTCCACACCACATGGACGTGTATCCTATTGAAGTGGAGTGAGGGGGGTGGAAAAGGCATCCTCGGGGCTGATTTCTTGGTGGAACACGGGATCCTCGTGGACCTGAGAAATCACTGTCTCTGGGAAGCCGAGAGCGGTTTAGGTAAGGTAGTTGTAATCCCAGGGAGGGAAGAAAAGGGGGCCCTGTGCACCATGAAGCCGTCAGGAGGTTACGATCTCGAGCTCATGGTAGCGAACGTCCCAACGGACTTGCAGGCGTGTGTGTCAGAAAATCTGACCGCGTTTGCCACCCACAAGCACGACTGTGGGAGAGTCACTGGGTTTGAAGTCAGCGTAGACGGGGACCCCATGATCCGACCCCAAAAGCAATATAACTTCCCCAAGGAGGCAGAACCCGACATGGAGACCGCAATATCTTCATTGGTGCAGCAGGGTGTATTGAGACCAATAGCCACTCACGTGAACTCCCCCTTATGGCCGGTAAAGAAGCCGGACAATTCGTGGAGAGCCACGGTGGACTACAGAGTCCTCAATAGTAACATCCCAGCCTGCGCGCCCACGGTAGCAGCAGTTGCCGACCTAATAGGGAGTATTCCAGCATCGGCGACCACGTTCACGGTGCTGGATATCTCGAACGGTTTTTGGTCCATTCCGCTGTGGCGGGAGGATCAGTACAAGTTTGCCTTTACTTTCAAAGGGCAACAGTACACTTGGAACTGCTTGCCACAGGGTTTTCACAACAGCCCCAGCATTTTCCATCAATGCATGGCGGGGAGTTTAAAAGAATTTAGCCAGCCCAACCAGATAGTACAGTATGTGGACGACTTACCCCTGTTCACGGACACAAGGGAGGAGCACGGCCCACTATTAGCCGAATTATTGGAGCTGTTAGAAAGGAAGGGTTTCAAAGTAAACCCAAAGAAAGCACAGATCAGCCAGCAGGAAGTCAAATTCCTGGGTCTGGCCATCCGCGCTGGAGAAAGAGCCATAGATAAGGCCAGAAGGGAATCAGTACAAGATCTGTCGATCCCCAACACAGTAACGGGTGTAAGGTCCTTTTTGGGATTGACCGGGTACTGCAGAGATTTCATCGAGGACTATGCTGCCACAGCAGCCCCGCTACTCCGACTCTTACACAAGGGAATCGAGTGGTCTTGGGATGAGGGGTGCCAGGCAGCATTTGAGAAGTTGAAAAGAGATCTGCAGACCGCGCCAGCCCTAGGAGCCATAGATGGGGGAGAGGAGTTTTTCCTGGAGGTAGCCGCTAGTGAGGACAGCCTGAGCGCCGTGCTGCTCCAGGAGCGGCACGGCAAGCTGAGTGTGATGAAATATTCCATTCATCACTCATCAGTATTCCTCTGCCTGTGACTGTGGTTGGTTTCAGTTTCATTTCCATTGTATTGTACTGTGTGTAGAGCTCCGCCCATACCTGGCTCCTATGTAAGCTGGCCCAGCCTGCAGCACATCCAGTACGGCAGACCTCTGGATGGAAGATACATTCTCCTCTGTGTGTTACCTTCTAAGTCAATAAAAGCCTTGTTTTGTTTCGCTAACATCAAGTCTCGGATTTATTGAGGCACATCAATTTTATTGACTTAATTTTCAACACAATGGATCAACTCTTGAAACCCGAACGTTTGGATTTGGACCAGCATGCTTCGGACGCATCGGCACGCTTCGGACACTGGTTTATGTGTATGGAATTCTTCCTGGACAATTCCGCAGCCGTCAAAGACGCTACGGACGCTGCGAGTATGAAACTCGGAATTCTGCGGAATTGGGTAAGCCACCGGGTTTACCCCCTCATCCAAGACGCCGACACGTACCCGGCCGCCTGCGACATCTTAAAGGTGCATTACCAGCAGCCTACGAATGAGGTGTATGCTAGGCATCTGCTCGCTACTCGCGCACAGCGACCTGGGGAATCGGTGGAGGAGTTCCTAGGCACCCTGAAAACGCTTGGCAAAGACTGCAAGTGCCAAGATGTAAAAGCCGTAGTGTACACTGACGAGCTTGTTCGCGATGCCTTTATCACAGGCCTCAGCTCCACTTACATCCGGCAGAGACTGCTGGAAAAAACGGGATTGGACCTGAAACAGGCTGCGGACACAGCACGATCCCTGGATGTGGCCCAGAGAAACTCGGACGCCTACTCTTCAGCCCGCGCCGTCCACGCCGCCATGTGTGCACCAAGGGCGCCGCCATCTTGGAAGGCATCTTCCCCGCCCGGCAGCCCGACACCGTCGGGGCCCCGCTCTCCCCCCAGAAGCCCTACGACAGCCGCGACGCGTCGGGGACCCAACTGCTACTTCTGCGGGCAGCCGAAGCACACCAGAAACCTGTGCCCGGCGAAAGGCACCACCTGCTTTAAGTGCGGTAAGAAGGGGCACTTCGGGAAGGTGTGCAGAGGGAACCCCGCCGGAAAACCCGCCACCGCCGCGTGTGCGCCGTGGGAGCGGCCATCTTGGACGCCATCTTGCCCGACCTCGTGGGGTCCGCCACCTTGTGAGCAGACAGCGTGGACGCCATCTTGTCTCGATCAGGGCCCTACAGTGGCATCGGTCACAGTGGACCAGACCAGGCCGCACCCGCTATCCAAATCAATGGTGGACATCGAGGTAAACGGGTGCAGGGTTAAATGTTTAATTGACAGTGGAAGCACGGAGAGTTTTATCCACCCTGAACTGGTACAACAACTCTCCCTAAAGGTGGTCCCTACTCGGGGTACCATCTCTATGGCTGATAAAACCCAGACATCGACGATTATGGGTTACTGCATGGTACAATTGTCCGTTAACGGAACTGTATACGATAATTTTAAAGTATTAATCATGAAGAATCTATGTGCGAGCGTGATCTTGGGCCTGGATTTCCAGTGCTACCACCAAAGCATCATGCTCAATTACGGTGGGTCCCAGCCACCCCTCACAGTGTGCGGTCTGGCTACCCTGAAGGTAAAGCCGCCTTCGCTATTCGCGAACCTTACCCCTAACTGCCGGCCAATAGCGACCAAAAGCAGGAGGTACAGCTGGGAGGACAGGCGGTTTATCGCGACCGAGGTAGACAGGCTCCTGAAAGAGCGCATTATTGAACGCAGCAATAGCCCGTGGCGCGCCGAAGTGGTGGTGGTAAGGGGTAGCGAGAAGAAACGGATGGTGATCGACTATAGTCAAACGATCAACAGGTACACCCAACTAGACGCCTACCCGCTACCCCGCATATCAGAAATGGTGAACCAAATCGCCCAATACCGGGTGTTCTCCACCATCGACCTCAAGTCAGTGTACCACCAGCTCCCTATCAGACCAGAGGACCGCCCGTACACCGCCTTCGAGGCGAACGGACGCCTCTACCAATTCCTCAGAGTCCCCTTTGGGGTGACGAATGGGGTCTCGGTCTTCCAGAGGGAGATGGACCGCATGGTCGATGACCACCACTTGCAGGCAACCTTCCCCTACCTCGACAACGTCACCATCTGCGGTCACAACCAGCAGGATCACGACTCGAACCTCGAGAGGTTCCTGAAAACCGCACAAAAACTCAACCTCACCTACAACGAGGACAAGTGCGTTTACAACACCACGCGCCTCTGCATACTAGGCAGCGTGGTGGAGAATGGGGAAATCGGACCTGACCCCGACCGATTGCACCCCCTACGGGAGCTGCCCCTGCCCAACACTCCCAAAGCCCTGAAAAGGTGCCTGGGGTTATTTTCTTATTATTCCCAATGGGTCCCCAACTACTCCGACAAAGCCCGCCCCCTCTTGAAAGCATCCTCTTTTCCGCTCTCTGCTGAGGCCCATGCCGCCTTCAAAAGCATTAAGCAGGATATTGAGCGGGCCACGCTGCAGGCAGTGGACGAGAACACTCCCTTTCAAGTGGAAAGTGATGCGTCTGACTTTGCCTTGGCGGCCACCCTCAACCAGGCGGGGCAGCCCGTAGCTTTCTTCTCGAGGACCCTCCAAGGGCCCGAGATCAGACACTCCTCCGTAGAAAAGGAGGCCCAAGCCATCGTGGAGGCAGTGCGCCACTGGCGCCACTACCTAGCCGGCAAACGCTTCACCCTACTTACCGACCAGCGGTCGGTAGCGTTTATGTTCAATAATAAACAGAGGGGGAAGATTAAAAATGATAAGATTCTTAGGTGGCGGATCGAGCTCTCCACCTTCGATTATGACATCATTTACCGGCCAGGGGCCCTTAACGAATCCCCCGACGCCCTCTCACGAGGGATGTGTGCCAGCGCCACCGGGGATCGGCTACAGACCCTCCACAATGACCTCTGCCACCCAGGGGTCACGCGGCTGTTCCACTTCATAAAGTCCCGCAACTTACCCTACTCGATTGAGGAAGTTCGGTCCCTGACCAGGAACTGTCGCACTTGCGCTGAGTGCAAGCCTCGGTTCTACCGCCCAGATAGAGCCCACTTAATCAAAGCTACACGGCCCTTTGAGCGGCTCAGCTTAGATTTCAAGGGCCCCCTCCCGTCCGTCGACCGCAATGTTTACTTCCTGAACATTGTGGACGAATACTCTCGTTTCCCATTCGCCTTCCCCTGCCCAGACATGACCAGCGCCACGTTCATTAAATGCCTCAACAGCCTGTTCTGCCTGTTCGGTATGCTGAGCTACATCCATACGGATAGGGGGGCGTCCTTCATGAGTGAAGAGCTACGCCAGTACATGCTGTCCAGGGGGATCGCCACGAGCCGTACCACCAGCTACAACCCCCGGGGTAACGGTCAAGTGGAGCGAGAGAACGGGACAGTATGGAAAGCAGTCACTCTAGCTCTAAGGACCAAAGGCCTCCCTATCTCCCACTGGCAGGAAGTCCTCCCAGATGTGCTCCATTCGATACGGTCGCTATTGTGTACTGCCACTAATGCCACGCCTCACGAGCGAATGTTTGTCTTTCCCCGGAAATCCACCTCAGGCGTATCCATGCCGTCATGGCTCTCCACCCCAGGTCCGGTATTCGTGCGAAGGCATGTGAGGGGCCACAAGACGGACCCTCTCGTGGAGTCAGTGCACCTACTCCACGCCAACCCCCAATACGCGTATGTCCAGCACGCTGACGGAAGGGAGGACACCGTGTCCATAAAAGACGTCGCCCCAGCCGGTAACGACAACAACCACGACAACAGCAGCAACAACGACCACAGCAACTCTTACCCACCCACTACTCTTTCATCACCCCCAGAAGAACATCGACCAACGGTACCCCCACCAACTACCCCTTCAACAACCCTGGCGGCACCCCCGGCAGAGACCCAGGAGGCCACCGGGGACACCCAGCCGACACCCGCGGCACCACAACAGCCACGTCGGTCGCAGAGGACTATCAAACCCCCGAACAGACTAAATCTATAGAAGGGGTGAATGTGATGAAATATTCCATTCATCACTCAACAGTATTCCTCTGCCTGTGACTGTGGTTGGTTTCAGTTTCATTTCCATTGTATTGTACTGTGTGTAGGGCTCCGCCCATACCTGGCTCCTATGTAAGTTGGCCCAGCCTGCAGCACATCCAGTACGGCAGACCTCTGGATGGAAGATACATTCTCCTCTGTGTGTTACCTTCTAAGTCAATAAAAGCCTTGTTTTGTTTCGCTAACAACGAGTCTCGGATTTATTGAGGCACGTCACTGAGACCGGTAGTTTATTCCTCCAGGGTGCTCACGGATGTAGAAAGGAGTTTCTCCAATTGCGAACGGCATCTCCTGGCCACGCATTGGGCTGTGAACAGATCAGTGATCTTCACAGGAACCTCTCCCATCACGCTCCTCACCCATCACACCCCCACAAAGATGCTTCTGGATGGAAGGATTAAGGATGGGACCGTAAGCAGCGCTCGGATTGCGCGCTGGACCCTCCTCCTTTCCCAGATGGATCTCAAAGTTAAAGGCCTCTGCGAGCCAAAGCCAAAGGTATATCCCGGAACAGCCCATCGGTGTTCTGTAGAAGGGGTATGGGAGGTCAACATAGGTTTACGGGCCGGGATACACCCCACAGGCCGCGAAATCTACGTAGACGGTTCCAGCACTGTATCTGCTGGCGAACGACACACAGGGTGTGGAGTTTATGACCCTGCAGCAAACATTGCCCTGGCAATTAAGCTCCCCAGCACTATGAGCGCACAGCAGGCTGAACTGTCCGCGGTGGCGTACGTGGTTACCCACCCCAAGATTTTCCCAACCCCATACACGATTTGCTCAGACAGCATGTTCACGTGAAATTCGTGTACGGAGTACCTTGCCATCTGGTCCCGCCGCGGATATACCTCCGCGGACGGGCGGCCTTTAACAGTTAAGCCCTTGCTGGAAAAGATCCTAGCAGCTGTGCGGGAGGAAGGGGAGGTGTTCATCCACAAGGTGAAGGCTCATTCCACCACAGAACCCCGCAGTCAGGGCAACCAGCAGGCGGATGCGCTAGCCCGGGAGGGTGCCCGCAACGGCACTTTCTGGGACCCCTATGGACCCGGACCCGTGGCAGCGATCCGAGAAGGGGAGGGAACTCCAGGGAACACAGGGGTGACACCGCCCCCACACCTAAAGACCATCCAAACCCTGGATCCCGCCCTAAAAACAGTCCTAAAAGCCATCACAGAAGGCAAGCAGGTAGAGGGTCCGTACAGTACGGCAGCCCTCTCAGTCAAAGAAGGCATGCTGTTCCGAGAGGAGCAGTGGGTTGTGCCACAGCAGCACCGGAGGGAATTCCTGCAACTGGCCCACGAGGGTCCAGGGGCAGGACACCCCGGGCCTGAGGTTACCTGGCAACGGGTAGAGCAGGCGGGATGGTGGCCGGGACTTCGGGACGATGTCCGCGAGTTCTGCACAAGCTGTCTTGTGTGCGCTGCAAACAACCCAGACCCCCACAAAAGGATGGTGCCCATGGGGCACATCAGGAGGGTAGAGGGACCATTGCAGTCGATTCAGGTCGACTACATAGGGCCCCTGCCCGCCGCCCAGGGAGGATATAAGTACTGCCTTGTCCTGGTAGATGTGTTCACCAAATGGGTAGAAGCTTTCCCGTGCAGAACAGCTATGGCACTGGGCACTGCTAAGATCTTGATTCGGGAAGTGTTCTCACGGTGGGGACTCCCCCGTTTTGTAGAGTCCGACCAAGGGAGTCAGTTCACCGGTCAAGTAATGCAGAACGCCCTCATGCTCTTGGGCATTGAGGGGAAGTGCCACGTAGCATACAATCCCCAGTCATCCGGGATTGTTGAACGCATGAATCGGACCCTCAAGGAAAAGCTGAGGAAAGAGACAATGGGCTCGCCCCAGAAATGGGCGGAGGTCCTGCCTTTAGTCCTCATGGGGATCCGGGCCAGCCAGTCCAAAAGTACAGGGTATTCCCCGCACGAATTAATGACTGGAAGGATCATGCGAACACCCACCCATGTACTAGCCCCGGTGCTCACTGAGGGCCAGCTCCGAGAGGTGAAGCGAGACAAATTCGTCCAAACCCTTTTGGAGCGCCTGAAATAGATTTATGGGCAGGCGGCTGGGAACATGGGAAGACAGCATCAGGGAAACCGACTGTTACTGGAACCTCGTAAGCAACAAGAGTGGGTAGTCGGAGACCAGGTCATGGTCCGAAACTATGCCAGGGTAGGGAGTTTTGAACCATTGTACATGGGGCCTTACAGCATTGTAGACAAGGCCAGCCCCATGATTTATGCAGCGAAGGTGCCCCGACGTACTAAATGGTTTCACATTAACCAGTGTAAACTGTTTAAATCGGGTGCACAGGGCCAACAACAGGGACCAGGTCTGAGAACAAAAATCCTCAGCCTGTAACAGAGTCACAGACCACACAGGCTAGAACAGTAGCCTGCGTGAAGGGAGGGGCCACCCCATCGGAGTGGGAGGTCTCCCCTCTAATTTGGGATTCGGAGGAGGAAGAGCCCGAACAGCTCGACCTCGCCTTAGACCCAATCACGGAGGAGGAAGAGTCAGAGGACGACGATCCCGCCCTCGACTCAAGCTTGGGGGAGGTAGGGAATGGGGGCGGAGACTCACTACCTGTAGGGACAGGTGAGGTGGAGTCGGAAGCCACAAATCCCGGCCCCGGGGGGGCGGAGCCTGAGGGAGGGGAGCTGGAGCCGGCAGCTGTGGTGGAACCACAGGCTGTGACGGTGACAGTCCCAACCCCCGGTCCATCAGCCCCAGGAGCCTCACCCAAAGCAGCCCCTCGTAGGCCGACTCGAGCGCCCCAGCCCAGAAAGTTTTGGCCAGATTCTCCCCATCCTTCCCAACCTCGGTCTAGAGCAGCCCCAGAAAGGAATGGTTCCCGTTCAACAGCGACAGGCTGCGGGGGATCAAAGCCGAAGGTCAGTGCAGCCCCACCACAGGGTGCGGCACGCTGCAGCCCTCACAGGAATTCAGTAGGCCGCCCGGCGGAGGGCAGCGCTGTACATAAGTTAAGTTAGGTAATTATGATGATAGTTTAAGGAATATAAAGTTTACGGTGTTAAGAAATGTTAAGAGTACAATTTTGAAGCCTGCCCGGTATGTGTGCTTGTTTGGAAGCGGGGTCTAGGAACCCGCACGTCCATTTAATTAGGCCAGCACCTATTGGGAGCCTGGCTACATCAGTTTATTGGTTACAGAAACCTGGGATATGATGAAAAAGATTCTCATCGTGTTCGTGGCGATCGGGTGCGGGTGGGCCTACCGAGGCCGCACCAAGGACGTCATCATCTTCGGGTGTTCCGGGGACACGGCCCCCATCACGGCGGATGGGACAGGGGAGCGAGAGGTTGAGGAAACCGCCACCTACTTCCACCAGGGGAGATGGCCAGGTTGGCTGGGGATGAATTCTACGGAATACTCCAGCAATTTCGGTTTTGCCTACCAAGAGACTTCGTTAACGTGCCCTCGGGTGAGGATCCTTGCACCCAGAGCCAGTGTTACCGTGGGAAAGAGGATCTGTTTGGTGTGTAATGGGAACGTGCCACTAAGACGATGGTGGTGGCTACGAAAGCGGGGAAAGGACATGAAGAACTTTACGGTCGAGTGGGAGCGGCTGGGTAACAATACCCATCGGACTATTACGGGGACTAACAGACAATTACGTGTGTGTTGGGACAAATGGTGGGAACCAGATGAAGGAATATATGTCTGTATGTGGGGTTCAAAACGCGTTTGCCCCAAGGGCGTATCCATCTTCTTCCAGAGGCAGTGGCAGGATGAAGGAAAAGGGATGAGGTGGGATGTCAGCACTCGAGCGTGCGGAGCCCCATACTCCCCTATTCCGGTAAACGCCACTGAACTCATCACCCGCCCACGCAAGCCCCTGCCCACGCTTCCGGTAGCACTAGCCCAGAAAGAAGGGTGCCCCACCACCACCAAGGGACCCGGGAACGGTTTAGTATTGGTACCCACCGGTCAGGTGCTGTACCAAGGGGTACACTACGCGGTAGCCTCAGTGATTTTAAACCTCACTGAGGTACGATTGCCGGAGTGGTGTCCCAAAGAAACGGAACAATTATACCAGGTCCTGTTAACCCGAATGTTTAGACAGTTTTACGAGTTTGACTTTGCCGACATCGACAAAGACAAATTATACACCACACCACCGGAAGTTTTGGATCGAGTCGGGAGGCAAAGAAGGTGTACAGTAAATGACATAGTCACTGCTTTTAATACCGGGACATCTGTCGTCAACGCTCTAGATAACGTGGAGCTGCAGACACAGATCAACGGTTTAAAAGCCCAGTTAAGGAACATACTGACAGACGAAAATAAGGTAGTGGGTTCTGAGGTACATGAAGACCAGGCCATGACACTACACTTTAAGGAAATAATAGCTGAGCTGGAGAAACACGCGAGAACGGTAAATGCGCTCATTAAGGAGGATCGGAATGCGTCCGATCAAGCTGTGCAAAACGAGGCCTGTGTGCTATACGGGGCGTGGTTACTGGGTGAGGGCCGCAGTAATCTTGAGGATTTAAAACAGGGTTTGGTCCCGTCCTGGATCAGCAACAAGCACTTGCAAGCGCTCCACCCTTTTGAGAATGCATTAAGCCCGTGCCAGCTCAGACTAGCTGCAGAAGCGTACCCAGTCCCAGTGGACTGCGGACGTTCGAATCATACTATCATGGGAATAGTGGTAAGAATGCCGGTGTTGGGTCCCGCAGCAAAGCCCGCCCCGGTATACAGGGTGGAGAACATTGGAGTCATTCAGGGGGGCGCGCACATTCGTTACGCAGTGGTCCCGCCTTACGTCAACAGATGGGAGCGTACGATGACAGGCACCGACCTCTCGGGGTGTCGGAGCCGGGGAGCACACATCATCCTGTGTCCCCAGCACTTGAATGCCTTTTTGAAACCACAGTGCGGGTTCAGAACCGCTAGCGTGAAGCCGATAAATTGCACCATGGAGGCAATGGCAGAGGACCATGTGCCCCCGCAGGTAGCATATATCGGGGGTGGGACATACTGCGTCACCACTGCAGCGCCTCACTACCGCCATGGACAGCACGAGTGGTGTTCAATCAGTGATAGCAGTTTCTGTTTCAAACCCATGGCCGAGGTTCAAGTGGCACAACAACGAATTGTCCCCATTCCTGCACCCTCCACCGTTCACCTCACTGTAAAAGAGAATTTCACGGACTTGCAACGATTCATCGCGCATTTTGGTTATGTCATTCCCCCTCTTCCCGAACACCTCACCAAGATTTTAAAAGCCGTTATAGTTTCACAGAAACATTTTTACACACTGGAGCAGAAGACGTTAGAGATAGGAAAAGACATATTGGACATAGTCATCCCACCATGGTGGGACTTGTTCACTAACATAGAGATCCCGGCCTGGATTAGAATAGCATCCCACATCCTAGTAGTGTGTCAGGTTTTAATTGTGATATTTTTGCTGTTCGTGCATTGCAAGAGAGGCAAACGCCTCCAGAGGCACGAGAACACAGGAGAATGGAGAGAACGCTATGTGCGAATGGGGGAAGAAGACACCCCACTTTAAGCTGCTAGGATTGAAAGTTAGGCGTCCCTCCATTTTTAGATTTTGGCCATTTGTGCGTTTTCTTTTAAGTGTATGAATATTGTTATGTTATTAGTCGTTGTTAAGTTTTTGGATTAATAAAAGGTGTATGCAGGTGGTGCAAGAGGGTATCAACCCCTGCACATCTGACAGATGAATGTGTTATAGTTTAAGAAGTACTGCCTATGATTGCCCAAATGTGCACAAGGTAATTTTCGTTTTTTTCGGAAATGGGAACTGCATGTGTCGTGAGGGTCATAGATAGTTAAGTGCCAGGAATGTTTGGATGTGGGGAATCAGGGAAAATTTGCTCACCAAGGATCATTGATACCTCTAGCAAGCTATCAGTATCACAGGGGGGCCTGTAAGATTCGAAATTTTCAGCAATAATCACGCAAGAAAACAGGATAAAATAAGGCAGTTTATTGACCAAAGTAAGCTTGTACAGAAAAACCTTTGATAAAAGGGCATACAAAATGGCCACCGGGCCTCGTGATCAGTTTTCTGGACCATTTGATTTCTGTTACTGCAAGCCAGACAGGCTTGTGGATTGAAGACAGTAAGCCCGCGAAAGCCAGTATCGGGAAAACGAAACTCGGGGAACTGAGCATACATATTAATTAGATTGTAAGTACAAGACAGTTTCAGAGACAGGATGGGGCCCATCAAGGAATGGGCGGACACTTGAAACCCATTTACTGTACAAAGGAAAAACCGTTTAACAGCCATCAAGGGCAATCTCCAGACCGATCAATATACGAACCGAGTTACGGTGACAAAGTAAAAGACATTATCGGCCCAGGAAGGGCAGTTAAGGTATCACCGGCCCCCGTTACAAGACAAAGTGCCCCTGCAGAGATTTCTGCCCGCCAAAATTATTACAAAGACAGGACTATGATTTGGCAGGAGATAAGACTATCCCAAAAGGGTATAACTATGGATTGAAAAGTCCATCAAGGGTTTTTTTCAGGTATGGTTACACAGGTGCAGGATCACGTTCACGTTTCACTTCACTTCTTCGGAATTCGACCAAGACGTTTCTTCTTTTCGAGGACGCTTCGGGACGGACTTTTCAGTGCAAGGCAGCACTTCGATTTCGGGACACGGTCGGTGTTCGGCCAGACAAGGCTCGGCCACAACGGGAAGACGACGAGGGTGGCCCGGGTACTTTGTCGGGAGCTCATCGACGACCCAGGCCGAAGGAGAAGACACCCTCAGGAGGACCGACGATCCAGGCCGGAGAGAAAGGACTCTCCGGGCCTAACACTTCCATGCCTCAACATTCTATTGTTGGCAGGGACTCCTCCATGGACCCAAATCCACAACAGAATATTTAGCGGATTTCCACCTTGACGAGCGCTCATCGAGGCTGTGTCTGCTGCCCCACCGCCTTGAGAGAGAGAGAAAAAAACCCAACTGTGCCAGAAGTTTCCAGATCCACGTGACGACGGAACGCTGTGCCAAAAAGACTGCGAACCCCCTTTTTGCGATTCTGATAGTGGTGAGCATGATCCCGAGTTCCTCAAGTCGAAACTTAGTTTAGGTATTAGGGGAGGGAGTAAGGTTAAATCGTAATGTGTTTCCCCTTTTACGACGTGCCGTGTGTTCCCCATTTCCATAGAGTGAAGTTCATAAATTTGTGCATGATTGTAGTTACTTTAATCTGTGCCTATGACATGTATTTTGTAATGCTTCAAACTGTTTAAAAATAAAAGCATCCATTTCGTGCTATTCAACCTGGTCTATTGAGTCCTTTCTCTGCACTACAGTTCTCTGCATCTAAGTCCAAGGTCTAGAACCGTAGGGGAGAGTGGGTCGAACCACTCAAGGGTAATTATTGCACAAAGCCTGGCAGGAGACCAGAACGAGCAAGAGAAACCCCCTACAACCTTGACTGATATCTGTTAACTTGACTAAGACCAAGAGTCAAATCTGTGACCTTTGTAGTTTGTCTGACTCGATGCTGCAACAAACATTGGCCTAGAAATTCAGTGCCCTTAGCGCCGATTTTGCGGCGCTAGAGGGCCTAGCGCTGCAATTGGCGCCGGTTCCTAAATTGCCTGGGGCCCTTCCGCCGCGGTAGACCGGTAGCACTGCGCCGGCACCGATGACGTCATCGGTGAGCGCAGCGTCCCGGTTGCCGTGGTAACCCGGCCCCAAGCCGAAATTCAGTTGCGCCCGCCTCGCCCGTGGCAGGCGCAACTAAGACTCTGGCAACAGAGTCTTCCCCCAGTGTGCGCCGGCGCATAAAGGTGGAGCGGCGGCCGGCCGCGTTCCCGGCGGCCGCCTGCCCGCACCTCCCTTCCCGGACTCCTGCATTCCCCCCCCGCGGCCCTGATCAGTGTCTCATGCGAGCCCGGCACTTCCCCGAGGTGCCGGGCTCAGATGTCGGGGCAATCCGCCGGACAGTTGTCGGCTGCAGGCAGCTCCTCCTTAACAGGAGGAGGAGGCCTGCAGTTCCCCCGCCTGCCGCACCACATCGGGTGCCGCAGCGGGGGATTAGCGCCGGGAAACCCAAGTTCACGCCCGTTTTGAGGCGCTAAAGGAGGGTTTTAGCGCCCGCCGCCGTCTGGGCCCAGCGCACCCGAATTTTTGTCGGGCGCTGCCGCATTACCGCTGGCGCAAACTTTCTGGCGCTACAGCCCTGGCAAGACCAGAACCCAATTTCTAGGCCATTGCCTCTACCCACTAAGCCATTTGAGAGATTGTGAAATTTTATGAAAAAGTGGTTTTCTTCGCTCAAAAAGAAATCTCTGAAAGCTATTTTAATGGCAACAGTGTAGACTACCAGTTTCCTCCTGTGTGTTCAAAAGGAAACTCCTAAGATGGGGCTGTTACATCCAAGATAGTATCTCACCATCAGGACCACTTAAAAAAAGTTACAAAGAATTATGATGAACATTAACATCTTTTTTTCCATTTGTCAGTTTTTATTTTAAAAATATTAGTTCTATAAGTAATGCTGGTTAACTCATTGGGAATAGTGGTTTGGAAGAGTTACTGAACCTGATTTTGCAAGGGATCTAAATTGTCATACATAATTGATGCTGAATTCATTCTCCTTGTTTTTTTGGCTGTATCTTTACTAATGATAATCAACTTCCTCAAAGCCTAGCACAGTAACTTATTTACGTTAGCACCTCCAATTATGTTGACAGAACTTGTTAATTAAACAAAATAAAAAATTATTGTCACTTATAATTGTTTAATTTCCAAAGGCATCTAAATTAACAAGTGCAAAATTTGTACCTGTGTTCAACTGCATTCACTATGTACTTTGACCGTATACATACAAAATTGGTAGCTATTATTTTATTTTATTTCATAGCGTCACAGTTTTTCAATTAAATTTATCACTTCTTTAGTTTTCCCTTTTCCTTTTCCTCAACTGAGAAGTCAGGAAGGCAACCTGTCTCTAGGCATCTGCCACTCCTTGTCTTTGAACCCTAGGCAATGAATGAGTTTGGCCTGGGTGACTTAGACCTAGAAAGTGTCACGGGCCAGCGCTATTTGCCTGAGCCTGTTTAAAGTGGTGCAGGCAGCATGCAAAATTCATGCTGCCTGCTCATTATAATGATTGGAGCACTGATCTCAGCTCTAAACACACTGCTGATTACTTAGCACTCAACGGGTTGAGGGGAGGGGGTGCCAATATCGGGTACAGTCTAAAGGTCAATAATGTTTGGCCTAGGCTCTCTGCACTACTTAAAGGGGAGGTGCTTTGTTGCCGAAGCACCTCATTGTCATTGTAGAGCAAGCCATGGCCCAGCAATCAAGGAAGCGAGCAAGAAGGTTTTCAGATACTGCACTGGAAGCCTTGGTCCTGGCCGTGCAGTGAAGGTGGGCTGTCCTGTACCCGCAGGGTGGCAGGAGGCCATCCAAGGTCGTTTGCAGAAGGCTGTGGGAGGAGATTGCTTGTTCTGTCACGGCCACCATTGTGGTCCCAAGGAACTGGAACCAATGCCGAAAGAAGTTTAATGACCTCACACAGCTGGTCAAGGTGAGTGAAGGCTTCAGCAAATGCCATATCCCACCATCTGCACCACAAGCCTCACACACTGCTCAATGCACCACGTCCCCAGCACTCACCTATCAAAAATCTCTAGCTATCACCACTCAGACCTCACTATCATGGCTTCACTTCACCCTCACAACCTTACCACTGCTGCAACCCTCACCTACATCTCACACCTTGCATACACTGACAGCTATTCAACTATGGCATGCACACTACCCAAGTACACTGCACCACACTCACTGACACACTTCCCTTTCTCTTGCAGGAAAAGGTGGCACATAACAGGAGGAAGCAATGGCAGACAGGAGGCGGCCAAGCCACAATACAGAACCTCAGCGACCTGGAGGAATCAATGCTTGAAATATTTGGAGGGGCAGTGACGGAGTCCGTGGCCGGCGGAGAAGTTGAAGCCGTTGTTGATGATGATGTTATGATCATATCTAATCCTTCTTCTCACATCCCACTTCCCCCTCATCCCACAATCTCACCTCACTTACAAGCTGCTGATGGTGTATGCATGGATATCTTGCTTCCTCCCCTCCCCTCACCACAACCCGACCCTTGTGCCTTTCTGCTTGACGCAAGAACTGCCAGCAGGCCAGCCTGTCTCTCATGTTGACCAAACTGAAGGAGGAGAATAACAAGAAGAGACACCAGCACTGCATTTGATACTCGCAGACACCAGCTCAGAAAATGGCACCGCACGGATTTTAGAGGGTAGTATAGAGGGGGGATCTGCACATGGTGAGGCACCGGGTATGAGTGAGCTGCAACCAGGCCAAGGAGAAAGGGTAGCTCTGGTGCAAGCTGCCGGAGGGCGAGTTCGCGCACAAGTTCTGCTGCATATGACTCAGATGATGACCTCGACGGGGCGGCCTTCAGAAGAAGGGTGATGGGCATGCACACGGAAATGCCAGGTACAATGGCAAGCCTGCCAGAGAGCCTCTTGTCAGTGTCGAGGAGCATGGAGGAGTTCGGCTCCAACATTGGACGGGGTTTTCCACAGAGCTTGGAGCCCATGAATTCCAGGTTGGAAATGATGGCCAACTCCAGGAGAGACCTTGTGGACCCAGCCATGATGCAGCATGTGAAGGCCGATGTCGCAGCTTCCATTGCAGCACAGGCGGAAGCAACCCACCATCTCAGCGCTGCAATGGAAGAGCAGACTGCTCTCATGCAGGCTCAGCTTGCTGCCAGGCAAGCTCAGACTGCTGTCATCGTGGCTGGGTTTACGAGTGTCGAAAGGGGCTTGCAGGGTGTCGCAGGAGGCCAGCAATCTATCCTTGAACAATTTGCTAGGAATACTGTGGTGCGCCCCGGGGGAGTGGCAGTGGGTCTGTGGAGCAGGACCCTGCTGTTCTCTCTCAGGATGACAGCATTCCTACTCCCACCACTGCCACTCCGCCATTGCCCTTGCTGCTGCCTAATAAGCCAGCCAGCCCAGACTGCTGCCACCCATGCCGAGGTGGTGCAGTCTACAGCAGGGCTTTCTTGGACAACCACTGGTTGAGGTCGTCATGCAAGGCCATCTGTAGTCTCCCCCACTGAAAGTCAGCAGCCTTCCACCAGCCATGCTGCAGCCACTGAGGTATCACTGCATAGCAGCACTAGAGTAGGTAAAAGCACTAAGGGAATGCACAAGGGTGATTAGTTGATATTGTAATGTTGATTGCATTCGGATAAGTTTATGATTTTTGTTTGGAATGTGTGTTTTGTGGTGGCTCTCATTTCAGCTTTGTGACCAAGAGGATGCTGTGGTGTTCCGTGACAGAGGGACAGTAAGGTGGGGAAGTGGTGAGCAATGGGGATCTGGGTTTGCATTCACTGGAACCGGAGTCTGATAAGGCGGTCACAGACAGCCCGTCTGGAACGGGAATTTGCTGCCTGCATCCTCCCTCACTCCTCTTCCTGAGGTGGTCCCACAATCCCTGGTGGCAAGGGCTGTGCCCTCATGATGGCCAAGTTGTGGAGCATTCAGCAGACCAGCACAAAATGGGACACCTGCTCTGGCGAGTGCTGGAGGGCTGCCCCTGAGCGGTCAAGGCAGTGGAACCGTTGCTTGAGCACCCCAATGGTTTGCTCGACGATGTTCCTGGTGGCAGCATGGCTCTCATTATATGAGTGCTGGCCACGGGTGGTGGGGTTGCAGAGAGGAGTGATCAGCCAGGTGCAGAGCTGATAGCCCATCTCCGAGCAGCCACCCTCAGGTTTGATGTGATGGCTAGACAATTGCTGGCACACCGGACTGGCACAGGATGAAGGCATCATGACTGCTACCGGGATAGCAGGCATTCATCATCACGATGTGCTGGACGTGGTCACACAACAATTGCATATTAAGTGAGTGGTAGCCTTTGCGGTTACAGAGCATCTCAGGATTGGTATACAGTGCCCGCAAAGGCCACGTGTGCGCAGTCGATGGTACCTCCACCATGGGGAAGCCCACTACCTTGGCAAAGCCACATGCACACTCGTCCTGCTTCTCTCTGTTCAGAGAGAAGACAATGAAGCCCATTCTCCTGGAGTAGAGAGTCCCTGTGACCTCCCGGATGCAGCAATGGATGGCAAACTGTGAGATGTCAGCTATGTCTTCTGCTGCAGGCTGGAAGGATCCATTGGCAAAGAAATTGAGGGCCACGGTGACCTTGAGGGCTATTGGGAGAGCTGTGGTCGCCCTGCTCTGAGGCTGCAAGTCTGGTTGCAGGAGTTGGCAGAGTTCTATGACCACCTCCTTGGTGAAGCGGAGCCTCCCCATACACTGCTCCTTGCTTAAGTGGAAGTAGGGGAAGTGGTCTCGGAACACCCTAGGTGGGTAAGGCCTCCCGTTGAGAGCCCTCCTGCTCCTCCCTCTGTGAGCACCTTCTCTCGTTCTTTGCTGCATCTGCTCCCTTTCCCGAAGATACTCAAGCGCGAGGGGGACTGCAAGTAGAGCCCCCATGACTTTGAGCAAGTGGTGTGAGCAGATGCCTTTAAATGAGAATGAAGGCATCCTCCACTTGCACCAACACTCCCTGTGACCTCAGCAAATTTAACTAAGTTTAGAAAGCTGCAAGAGTTGCAAAAAGCTACACAGAGCGAGTCAAACTGAGAAACCATGTCAGCTGCAAGTTGTTGTTGATGGTCCCTTTAAACTTCGCTGCTGGAGGCTCCTTCCTGCTGCGGAATGCTTGGTCAGCTTCTCGCGATTGAGAGAGGGTGGTAAGTGGAGCAGTGACGTTGAAAATGGTAGATTGTGCATTAATTGAACGTTGCCACTCATTAACGTCACGATCTGCCTCATTTCCATTTCTCTTGTGAGGGCTGGCAAAGGTAGCGCTGTCAATCTGACGAAAATGGCGGGCGGCGCGGAACCTGCTGGAAGCAGGTGGAAGCAGGTCAGACGCCATTTTTTCTTCAAAACGAGCCTTAACGACCAGTGTTAAACCCCCGAATTTCTAGGCCTTACTTTCTAATCTTGTCTTTCCTGTGGGGAAGTGGCTGTCCAGATATCTTAGTTCTTGGGAACTTTTGTGGAAATGCATGCATCAACCTGCTTGTGCTGCATAACTTTACTGTTTTTTGGGTGTCTGACATGCACAGGAATCCATCACCATGTTTAAAACTTTTTAGCCCAAGCTATTGAGAAATCTACACAGGCAGACTGTACACTCTCTCCCTGTAGAAATGTACTCCACTTACCTAAATCCAGAGGGTTTAGGTACAGATTAGCAGAAACAAGGCTTTGAGAACTTCAAGTGTGTGCAGTGGTGTTGTGTCTCCTTGTGTTCTTATATATATACTATATATATATATATATTACAGTCACTTTAGTTCATTTTTAGTTAGTGCTTTTACTCAGCTGTATTTTTGCTTTGTTACAGTGCTGCCGCATGGTGCGGAGTGATACAAGATGTCCGACGCTGCACTGTGCACTGCCCGTACACAGTGTGCCACATAGCAATATAACTACACCATACCAAAGTAGTTCCATACCAAAGTAGTTCCATTTAACGATGTGATACTATAACAATGTAACAAGTGGGTATGTCTAGATCATCCTACCTGTTATGGAATTGGCTTGTAGGATTATCAGAAGAATCCCAGCCTCCAGTGATAGGTCTATCCTTCGATGTTTCATTAGACAGCCATGCTCGCTGGACCATTATCAATAATGCCCTGCAGCACTGCAAACCAACCTGCTTCAGGTATCAGAATCTGCCACAAAGGATTCACTTGTTCTGAACTTTCATCGCCAGGCTTGTTATCTCAGAGCCACCTCAACACCAAAGAGATGACCTTTTCCATCTCCTCTGAGGACGATAGTTACTAGTTTATTGTTGGGAAACAAACAAGTGTGAGTTTGAGCCCTTACTAGGTGGACAATCTTTTACCCAAATTGGCCGGGGTTTTTAACTTTTTTTGCCTCTCCCAGGAGATCAGGGCCTCTTTCTGTGCTGTAAAACTCTATGACTCTATCTATGACTCTATCACATGGTTTCGGGTAGGGTGGAGTGTATATATTGTGATACACAAGGTATCGCAATTGTGCGGGACAGGCTGGATGGACCAGAGGGTCTTTACCTGTCCGTCATTGTTCGTATGTTTTTACTATGAACCTTTCACGAGTGACGTGGTCAGCAGCAATACTCACCATAAAATGTGTGAGTGCATTGCCACCATTCTCCTGACCACAGGATGGATATACACCACATCCCATTGAACAGTGGTTCAGTCAGTTGGAGGTGAGGAGATTCAGTAGGAGATTTTGCATCACTTACACCACGGACGACCATTTTAGGGTGATGGAAGTAACTACACAGGGCAGCTTGCCAGTCACCTTGCTGTTCTAAACATACCAAGTTTACTCATCACCAACTACTGAATCCACCCTACTGAATTTACTGTATGCTTGAGTCATCTCTGCTATTGTTCTCAGCCATTCATTTAGTTTGCATTTCACTTTTTGATTAGATTACAGCTTTACAGTAACAGCCTGGAAGCCATAGTTCTACACATAAGAAAGTCCCCTCGAGGTTTTATCAAAATCGGCCAAACCAGCATAAAATATTGAGGAATTTCAAGCACAAGTTTCGTCCAGTGCAAATCCAGTTTCCATGATCTTTTATGCTGGTTTAAAAAAAAGCGCTGGAAGCCGGCTATAGTAATCTGGGATGTTATGATTAAGGTTATCCACCAGGTGGTGCTGTAGCCAATGCTGCTACTAAGGTCAGAGGTTTGCTTCCTGTTAAGGTCAGAGTTTTGCTTCCTGTATAGGTCAGCACAAGGTGGAATGCCAGGATGCTGATGCAGGCTGTCTGTAAACGTGTTTCCCAGTTGTTAATAAAGTACTCGTGTTAATTCTACGATATCGCCTCTTTGAGTCCTTGTTCCACTTAATGGATTTATCACATTTGGCGGCGAGGCAACTTAAGGACCCTGCATAAAGAAGAAAAGCCTGCTGGGACGTTTAAACAACAAAATCATGAGCTAAAGTTAGCTACAAGCTGGAAGAGAGCATGGCTGCCATGGTAGGAACGGTTTCCGCTTTTGATATTCAAGCACAAACCTGGGAAGAATACTGTGAAGTGTTGGGTTATTTTTTCGAAGCAAATGAAATAAATGATGCCGGAAAAAGGAAAGCCATTCTGCTTAGTTCAGTGGGAAGCCAAACCTACAGTTTGATGAAAAATCTGCTCAGTCCTGAAAGGCCTGGAGACAAATCATTTGTTGAATTAGTGGCTTTGCTAAAAGAACATTTCAACCCTAAGCCTAGTGAGATTGTACAGTGCTTCAAGTTTAATTCAAGGAACAGGAAAGAGGAAGAGAGCGTAATGGACTATGTAGCGGTGTTCCATAAATTAGCACAAGATTGCAATTATGGGAACAACCTGAAGGAAATGCTGCGAGATAGGATAGTTTGCGGAATTATGGACAACCGAATGCAGCGTAGATTATTATCCGAGACTGGGCTTACTTATGAAAAAGCATTGGAACTTGCTCAAGCCATAGAGACAGCGAACCGAGATGTAAAAGAAATACAGGGTTCAGACAGGGCTAATGCTACGCAAGTTGCAGGTCAGGTTGGGAGTTGTAAAAATTGTTGGGAGGACTCGTAAAAATCAACATTTCATTGTGCAGTACACACGTCTGCTGCATATATGACAAATAAAATTGAATTGAATTGAATTGAATTGAATTGAATTGAGGTTGTTGTGCACAAGTTGAACATGCGTCAGAAACCACAACGTGAGCATGTGAAGGCATGTTATAGATGCAAGGGCGATCACCTGGCGAGTGAATGCCGGTTTCTGGAGGAAAAGTGCTACAAGTGTGGGAAACAAGGACACATAAAACGAGCTTGCAGGGCGAAATCACCTGTGGAGGAATCCAAACCAAAAGGGGGAGGACAGCAAAACCAAGGGAGAGAAGTGAAAAAACATGGAGCACACCACATCAGCGGGGAAGCTGAGGAAGAAGAGGACATGTTCATAATGTATAGCATGTTAAAGAACATTCCAAAAGTGGCTCCTATCACATTGCAACTGACAGTAAATGACTCTAAGGTGAACTTTGAAGTGGATACAGGGTGCGGAGTGACCATAATGAACAAGGCAGAGTACTCAAAATTGTAGAACCATGCAAAAGTTCTAGAGTTAAAGCCTTGCTCCCTGCATCTTAAAACATATACAGGTGAATGAGTAGTGACATTAGGTACAGCTAAGGTAACTGTGCAACACAAGGACACAGTGGAACAGCTACCTGTAGTTATAGTATTGGGTACCGGACCAAACCTGTTAGGTCGGGGCTGGATAAAAAAACTTAAATTAGACTGGGGAGCAGTACATCAAATAGATGCGGGCAAACAGTTGACTTTGCAAGAAGTGTTGAGTGAACATGAGAGTGTGTTCAAGGAGGAACTTGGCACATTTAATGGCCCCCCAGCTAAGATTTATGTAGACAAGGAGGCACCGCCAAGGTTTTTAAACAACGACCTGTGCCTTATGCCATGAAGCCAAAGTTAGAGGCTGAGCTTGACCGTCTATTGAAAGAGAACGTACTGGAGCCGGTGAAATGTTCGGAATGGGCAGCTCCTGTACCTGTGTTAAAACCGGACAATTCGGTAAGACTCTGTGGAGACTATAAATTGACTGTCAATCGGGTATCCAAACTAGAGCAGTATCCTATTCCCAAAACAGAGGATCTCTTTGCAAACCTGGCTGGAGGAAAGAAATTCACAAAGTTGGATATGAGTCATGCCTACTTGCAGATTACACTGGATGACGAATCAAAGAAGTATGTCACCATAAATACACACAAGGGCTTGTTTACATATAACCGCTTACCGTTTGGTGTCTCATCTAGTCCAGCTATCTTCCAGAGGACAATCGAAGGTGTACTGCAAGGGATTCCACATGTTTCCATCTATCTGGATGACATTCTGGTGACGGGAAGAACCGACCAGGAGCATCTGAGCACTCTGAGAGAGGTACTACAGAGATTGGAAAGGGCAGGGTTCCGGCTCAAGAGGAGTAAGTGCACTTTCCTGGGGAATGAGGCAGTGTTCCTGGGACACAGAGTGGATGCCACCGGGCTCCATCCACTCAAGGAGAAGGTACAAGCACTGCAGGACGCCCCTGCTCCTACAAATGTGGCTGAGTTAAAAGCTTACCTGGGACTGCTGAACTATTATAACAGGTATTACCATACTTGTCAACTGTGTTAGCACCTCTTCACAAACTACTGCGCAAGGAGACACAGTAGCAGTGGGGAGAGGAGCAGGGGGTTTCATTTGAACAGTCCAAGAAACTGATGCTGTCGTCGGATGTGCTGGTTCACTACAATGCAGAGAAAGACATCATTCTCTCTTGTGACGCTTCACCTTACGGGGTGGGGCAGTTCTTTCACACTGCATGGAAGATGGAACTGAAAGTCCAATAGGGTTTATGTCCCGAACTCTAACACCAGTGGAAAAAAACTATTCCCAGTTAGACAAAGAGGGGTTAGCAGTAATATTTGGGTTACAGAGGTTCCACAAGTACATATATGGCAGGAAGTTCACCATATGCACCGATCATAAACCTCCTCTCTCTTTTCAACGAAATGAAAGCAGTTCTACAGATGGTGTCACCCCAGATCCAGAGGTGGGCAGTGACATTGAGGGCATATGAGTATGTCATCGTCTACAAGGCGGGCAAATACCATGGGAACGCAGATGCCTTGAGCCGTCTTCCACTGCCAGGCACACCTATCCGTGCAGCTCCAGAGGACAGAGTTTTGATGTTGGAGGACACTGACACGGCACTTGTGACTGCAGAGCAATTAAGAACATGGACAGGTAAAGATCCAGTACTGTCTAGAGTTTGAGAATATGTGGTGAGGGGATGGCCACAACATCCGGAAGGGGCTGACTTCACACCCTACAGTGTCAGGAAAACAGAGCTGAGTGTGCAGGATGGTTGCGTGTTGTGGGGAGCATGAGTGATTATTCCACGGCCAGCACGACAGTCTATCCTAGAGCAACTACATCAGTGTCATCCTGGGGTCTCGAGTATGAAAGCCTTGGCTAGGAGTTACTTGTGGTGGCCAAAGCTAGATGAGGAGATAGAAAATCTAGTCAAGACATGCAGCACTTGTCAGGAACACCGGAAGGCACCAGCAGCGGCTCCTCTCCACCCCTGGGAGTGGCCGGATAAACCATGGAGAAGATTGCACTTAGATTATGCGGGTCCATTCATGGGGAAGATGTTCCTCATAATCATTGATGCGCATTCCAAATGGATGGATGTTTATCCTGTAAATTCTGCTTCCGCCACTACTACTATAAACTGCCTGTGTCGGAGCTTCAGTAATCAAGGGATACCGGAGATCGTGGTGAGTGACAATGCCACTTGTTTTGTGAGTACAGAGACAAAAGAGTTCTTGAGAAAAAATGGCATAGTGCAGGTGACCTCGGCTCCATATTATCCGTCCTCGAATGGACTTGCGGAGAGAGCCGTACAAACATTTAAGGAGATGATGAAAAAAAGTGCAGAAGGGAGTTTAGCAGCCAAAGTGTCACAGGTTCTGTTCAGCTACAGAATAACACCTCAATCCACCACAGGACTCTCTCCTGCTGAGATGTTATTAGGTCGTAGACTACGCTTCACTCTTGACCTTGTCCACCCAGACCTAAAAGGAAAATGGAAAACAGACAAAACAAACAAAAAGAGACCATGACAAAAGAACAAAGAGCCGAAGTTTTGGAGAAGGAGATGCGATCCTTACCAGGAATTTCAGTTATGGACCAAAGTGGATTCCTGGCTTCATAGACTCAATGACAGGTCTAGTATCATACAAGGTCATGTTGGGAGATGGTAGGGTAGTACGCAGACATGTAGATCAGATACTTCCCAGGCAAGGGGAAATTGAAATGAAGGTTCTGTGGCAAAACCACCAATGATCTTCTGTACAAATGCATAACTGTCTTTAACCCAATGCTACAGCATCTGTGTTTGTTGGCTGAGTGTAAATGAGCTTTCTGCAAAAGCCCTGAAACAACGTGATGACATCATCAAGTTGGTCATGTGATGCCCTGAACGGCGGGAAACGTGATGACATCATGACATCAGAGAGTGGGAGGTTCTAAGCCCAGACCTCCTATCTTGACTCTATCTTTTCTCCCCTTGTCCAGTCTCTTCCCACCTACATCCGCGACTCTTCGGACGCCCTCCACCACTTTAACAGTTTCCAGTTTCTTGGCCCCAACCGCTTCCTTTTCACCATGGACGTACAATCCCTCTACACCTCCATCCCCCACCCGGATAGCCTGAGGGCACTCCGCTTCTTCCTTGAACAGAGGCCCGACCAGTCCCCATCCACCACGACCCTCCTCCGCCTGGCTGAACTTGTTCTCACATTGAACAACTTCCCCTTTAACTCCACTCATTTCCTCCAAATCAAAGGTGTTGCCATGGGTACCCGCATGGGTCCTAGTTATGCCTGCCTTTTCGTGGGCTATGTGGAACAATCTTTGTTCCAGTCCTACTCGGGTCCCCTCCCTCACCTCTTTTTCCGATACATTGATGACTGTATCGGTGCCGTTTCCTGCTCTCGCCCCGAACTTGACAATTTCATTCACTTTGCCTCCAATTTCCACCCTTCCCTCACCTTCACATGGTCCATCTCTGACTCTTCCCTTCCCTTCCTCGACTTCTCCGTCTCCATCTCTGGGGATAGGTTATCGACCAATATTTACTACAAGCCCACTGACTCCCACAGCTACCTGGACTACACTTCCTCCCACCCCGCTTCCTGTAAGGACTCTATTCCATTCTCCCAGTTTCTCCGCCTCCGCCGTATCTGCTCCGACGATGCCACCTTCCACACCAGTGCTTCAGACATGTCTTCCTTTTTCCGCAACCGAGGATTCCCCTCTACTGTGGTTGACACTGCCCTCGACCGTGTCAGTTCTATCTCCCGCACCTCTGCCTTCACCCCTGCCCCTCCCTCCCGGAACCACGATAGGGTTCCCCTTGTCCTCACCTTTCACCCCACCAGCCTCCACATTCAACGGATCATCCTCCGGCATTTCCGCTACCTCCAAAGTGATCCCACCACCAAACGTATCTTCCCCTCCCCTCCCCTTTCAGCATTCCGCAGGGACCGCTCTCTCCGAGACACCCTAGTCCACTCCTCTATCACCCCAAACAGCCCTTCCCCTTCGCCTGGCACCTTCCCGTGCAAGCGGAGGAGATGTAACACCTGCCCCTATACCTCCCCCCTCCCCACTGTCCAGGGCCCCAAACACCCCTTCCAGGTGAAACAGCAATTTACTTGTACTTCTCGCAATCTAGTATACTGTATTCGCTGCTCACGATGCGGTCTCCTCTACATTGGGGAGACCAAACGTAGATTGGGTGACCGCTTTGCGGAACACCTCCGTTCAGTCCGTAAGGGTGACCCCGAGCTTCCGGTCGCCTGTCATTTCAATTCACCGCTCCATTCCCACTCGGACCTCACCGTCCTTGGCCTCTTGTACTGTTCCACGGAAGCTCAACGTAAACTCGAGGAACAGCACCTCATCTTCCGATTAGGCACTCTGCAGCCTTCCGGTCTCAATATCGAGTTCAACAATTTCAGATCATAATCTCGGCCCCTATTTCATTTTTACTTATATTTTTCCACTCCTTTCCTCCCCACCCCCTTTCCTTTTGTTTCTCTCTCACACCTGGCAGCTATCTTTTGCCCTGCCAGTACACTTTACACCTAATCCCAGCATATTACCATCTCGTCTAGCTTCTAATCTCTTTTACTTCTTTTGGTTCTTTTATTCTTTTGTCCGATCGCAGCCCTGCCTTCGATCTAGTTCCTTTTCTCTCCAGTTTTGAAGAAGGGTCAAACCCGAAACATCAACTCAAATTTCTCTCCACGGATGTTGCCTGACCTGCTGAGTTTTTCCAGCATTTTCTGTTGTTATTGCTGAAAAGACCTGTTTGCTGTTGCTCCTGCATGTTTTTGTTTTGTTCACTTGTTTGATTAAATTCAGTTGAATTATTGAACTGACTCGACTTCAGTGCTTCAGTTAGGGATAGATCGATTCCTACATTGGTGACTCCGAAGCTTCGCGGACGATTTTCGCGGAGGAAAGTTCGAGAACAAGATGAATGTGAACGCAGCGAGTTTGAAGCTCCCTCAATTTTGGGAACGACAGGCAGCCTCCTGGTTCATGCAAGCGGAGGCTCAGTTCCAACTTCGGAACATCATGCTGGATCAGACCCGTTACCTTCACGTGGTCTCCGCACTGGATAGCTCGACGGCTTCCCGAATCATCAGCCTGCTGGAGAACCCGCCCATGGATGACAAGTATGAAATGCTTAAGGCGCGCCTTATGCAAATATTCGGTCTCACGAAAGCGGAGCGCGCACGACGTTTGCTCGCACTCCCCGGGTTAGGCGACGCTTAGCCTTCCGAGTTGATGAGCCAAATGCTCACACTCCTCGGGTCTGAGCCACAGTGTTTTCTGTTTTGGGAACTGTTCCTGAGCCAGCTCTCTGAGCAGATACAAGCAGCCCTCGCCAGGTCGGAGGCTACGGACGGCGTAGCGCTCGCAGCCGAAGCAGACACCATTCACGCGGTGATGCAACAGTACTGTGCCACTTCGAAGCATCCCGCCTCGAGGAACCTCACCTCGGTGCCTCCACAGACCGGCCTCTGTTACTACCACGCCCGGTTCGGACCGAAAGCCAGATACTGCCGACCCCCATGTAGTTTCGTGCCACCGGCACCAAGAAAGCAGCAAAACCGTGCGTGAGAACGGAAGAACGACACCGAGGTCGGGTTCGCGTCCACAATGACGATTGGTGATTCCGGGAAATTGTTGTATATCACCGACTCCATTTCGGGCCGACGGTTCTTGTGCGACACGAGCGCCCAGTGCAGCATCCTCCCCGCTTCGCCCCTCGACGTCAGGTCCGGGAGGCATGGTACTCCACTAAAGGCCGCCAATGGCAGCGCTATCCGTACGTTTGGGATGCGGCGAATCCGGTTGTGTCTTGGCGGGCAACTCTTCCACTGGGAGTTTATAACCGCCAAAATACCACTAGCAATCCTCGGCACTGACTTTTTCTGTGCTAATAACCTACTGGTCGATGTACGTAATTGCCGCCTGAGTCACGCCGCCTCATGGGCCCCCATCCCCTGTTTTCGGGGCTCAGGCGCAGCCCCCGTGCTCGCCTGCACCGAGTCGACGCCCGACGACTTCACCCGCCTGCTCAAGGAATTTCCGGAGCTCACTCGACCCACCTTCTCGGCGACGACCGCCAAACATGGCGTTGAGCACCACATCGCGATGACCGCCCCCCCGGTTTATGTCCGTGCTCGACGTTTGGAGGCCAGTAAACTCGAGGCCACGAAGGCGGAATTCACTACCATGGAGCGGTTGGGCATCGTTCGCCGGTCCGATAGTCCCTGGTCGTCTCCGCTGCATATCGTGCCAAAGCCAGGCGGTGGGTGGCGGCCCTGTGGCGATTAACGGCGCCACAATGAGGTCACGACTCTGGACCGGTACCTGATACCGTACATCCAGGATTTTTCCGCTCATTTAGCAGCAAATTCGTTTTTTTCCAAGAACGACCTCGTCCGGGGGTACCACCAGGTGTCCGTCCACCCCCAGGACGTCCAGAAGACGGCGGTCATTACCCTGTTTGGACTTTTTGAATTCTTACGAATGCCTTTCGGTCTCAAAAATGCGGCGCAGGCGTTCCAACGCCTCATGGATTCGGTGCTACAGGACCTCAAATTCCTTTTCATGTACCTTGATGACATCCTCGTCGCCAGCGCTTAAAAGGAGGAGCATCTACGACACCTGCGCATCCTTTTCTGCCGCCTCCAGGAGCATGGCCTTATAATTAATCCACACAAGTGTCAATTCGGACTGAGGCAGATCGATTTTCTGGGCCACCGCATCACGGCAGAAGGGGCACTCCCACTCCGGGCGAAAGTGGCAGCCATCGCTGCATTTCCACGGCCACAATCCGTCAAAGCGCTCCAAGAATTCCTCGGCATGGTAAATTTTTACCATCGATTTGTCCCCCGGGCCGCACAGCTCATGTGGCCGCTCTACGAGGCACTCCGGGGGAAGCTGGGGAAAGAAACTGTGTCTTGGATGCCGGAGATGGACTGCGCTTTTGGGGACACGAAGGAAGCCCTCGCCAACGCGACCATGTTGGTGCACCCGCTGCCTGGCGCCACCATCATGCTCACGACGGATGCGTCAGACGACGCCGTCAGCGCCATGCAAGAGCAATGGTTCGATGGGACATGGCAACCGCTGGCGTTTTTTAGTCGCCAGCTGCGTAGTAACGAACGTAGCTACAGCACGTTCGACCGGGAGCTGTTGGCGTTGTTCCTGGCCATCCGCCACTTTCATTTTTTATTGGAAGGACGCCAATTCACCCCGTTTGTCGATCACAAGCCCCTGACGTTTGCCATGGCCAAAACGACTGAGCCATGATCAGCCCGGCAGCAACGATAACTCACCTTCATTTCTGAGTTTACCACCGACATCCGGCACGTGGCTGGGAAGGACAACGTGGTTGCCGACTGCCCCTCATGTGTGACCGTCCAGGCCGTCCAACTGGGGCTCGATTATTCGCTCATGGCAGCTGACCAAGCGACTGACCCGGAAACGCAAGCTTTCCGCTCTGATTCGTCCTGCCTGCAGCCAGCAGATGTGCCTTTCCATTCGGCCGGCACCTCCTTGGTCTGCGACGTCTCCCTGGGAGACCCACGCCCGATCGTTCTGTTGTCCTGGTGCAGGAAAGTATTCGATGTCGTTCACGGACTTGCACACCCGGGCGTGCGGGCTTCACAGAAATTATTAACGTCTAAATTCGTCTGAAGGGGAATGAGAAAAGATGTGCGCGACTGGGCCAAGACCTGCGTTGTGTGCCAGAGGGCGAAGGTACAGTGCCACGTCAAAGCTCCTGTCGCCATTTTCGAGGTACCGGAGCGGCGATTCGATCACGTTCATGTCGACCTCGTGGGCCTATTACCGCCGTCACAAGGGTTTACGCATCTTTTGACAATCGTCGACCATACTACCAGGTGGCCGGAGGCCATTCCTTTAACGTCCACCACCTCCGCGGATGTCGCCCGAGCTTTTCTTTCGTCCTGGGTTGCACGTTTCGGCGTTCGATCGGCCATTTCGTCGGACTGCGGGCCGCAGTTTTCGTCTGTTTTGTGGAACGCCGTGGCTTCAGGTTTGGGCACCAAGCTCCATCGGACCACGGCTTACCATCCGCAGGCCAACGGGTTATGCGAACGCTTTCACCGCTCTTTGAAGGCGTCGCTGCGGGCCACCCTCCAAGGGACCGCATGGGTGGATAAGCTGCCATGGGTGATGCTCAGGTTGTGCACAGCGCCTAAAGAGGACCTGCAGGCATCGGCCGCTGAACTAGTTTATGGCCAGCCGCTCAGGGTGCCTGGTGACTTTCTTCCGTCACCGACGCGTCCGTGGTCAGCAGCTGAACAACTGGAGGCTCACCGGGCCGCAGCGCACTCTTTCCGGCCCATTCCGACTTCACAGCACGGACTGCCCGCGTCACATGTTCTGTTGGAGCTTATGAGGGCTAAATTTGTTTTCGTCCGACAGGATGCCCACCGTAGTCCTCTCATGCCTCCATACGCAGGCCCTTTCCGAGTACTGCAGGCGGGCGCCAAGAGTTTTCTAGTGGACGTCGGAGGTAAACCCGACCACATTTCTGTGGACTGCCTCAAGGCTGCACACCTAGATCTCGAGCAGCCAGTCGAGGCAGCGCAGCCGCCACGTCATGGCCGACCGCCCGTGAGCGCCGCGCCTGGCCCATTGGCCCCGCAACCCAGCTCATCTCCTGCACCATCCATTCCTCTCCGGGAATATCGGAGTCGCTCCGACAGGATTGTCCGACCTCCTCTGCGATTGACCTTTGCGATTAAAGACACTTCTGGGGGGGCGCATGTGGCAAAACCACCAATGATCTTCTGTACAAATGCATAACTGTCTTTAATCCAATGTTACAGCATCTGTGTTTGTTGGCTGAGTGTAAATAAGCTTTCTGCAAAAGCCCTGAAACAACGTGATGACGTCATCACGTTGGTCACGTGATGCCCCGAACGGCGGGAAACGTGATGACGTCATGACGTCAGAGAGTGGGAGGTTCTAAGCCCAGACCTCGTGTAACAAGCTGCTGAAAAGACCTGTTTGCTGTTGCTCCTGCATGTTTTTGTTTTGTTCACTTGTTTGATTAAATTCAGTTGAATTATTGAACTGACTCAACTTCAGTGCTTCAGTTAGGGATAGATCGATTCCTACAGTTCCAGATGCAATGACTGAAGAGAGGGTTGCCCCCAGTTATCCAAGTGCATCTGTGGTGCCACCACCAGGGACAGAGATAATTCCACAGGAACCTATCCGTCAAGAGGAAACCATCGTTGCAGAGTCAGATACTCTGAGCACTGCTCAGAAGCAGCTGGTGGCTTCACCACAAACAAGCAGGGACTTTACTGTTAGACGTTCACAAAGGACTCGCAAGCCACCAGAGAGATTGATACTGAACTGTTAGATTTGTCAAGTATGGAACATGATGAATGGAGACTCCTTACGTGACCCTCAGGAATGGTTGTTTGTTAAGAAATTCATACTGAAATCTTAAGGGGGGAGGGATATAGTAATCTGGGATGTTATGATTAAGGTTACCCACCAGGTGGTGCTGTAGCCAATGCTGCTACTAAGGTCAGAGGTTTGCTTCCTGTTAAGGTCAGAGTTTTGCTTCCTATATAGGTCAGCACAAGGTGGAATGCCAGGATGCTGATGCAGGCTGTCTGTAAACATGTTTCCCAGTTGTTAATAAAGTACTCGTGTTAATTCTACGATATCGCCTCTTTGAGTCCTTGTTCCACTTAATGGATTTATCACACCGGCCCTGTCCGCAAAACTGCCCATGTCAAACTGGCCTCGTCGCCAGATCGAATTAATGTGCATGTGACTATTCGAAGAGGCATTTCAAATTAAGTTGAGTTTTTTTTTAGGTGCAAAGGCACTAGTCGGCACCTTTTAAAAGTTTTTAAATATTAAAAAATAGCTGATTTACTAAGAAACTGACTAGTGCACACCAATGAAACTATTAAATGTTTCAGTATAGCTTTTTAAAGTCATTTCCAATTTGTTGCCGCTCTAAGGCTTAATTAAACAACAACTTGTACAATGACCATGTGGGGGACTACGGTCTCCCGCATAAAGAAATAGGCAACACAGCGAGCTACAAGAAATAGGTCTTTACTCCAACTCTCACAATACAGTACTGAATTCGTGAAGCCCACGAACCTGTGATGACTCACGGATTGGTCACCTGCTGGAACCTGATAGAAGGAAAACCAATCAGCAGCAGGCAAGTCTGAACGTGCCTTATTCCTCTCAGCTTGCAACTGTCTTGCGGGGGGAGGGGAATACAGCAGTTAAAAGGGGATTATACAGGTTTATCTACATACACACAGTATTTCCCCAATGTGGCAACGCCATATACGCCCCCCCAGAATCCTCGTTAACTGTAAAAGTCAGTCTCTGCGGAGGTTTGACCAAGCGGCCGTAGCGGCTGTAGTAGCCATCTGGCGTGTGAGGAGGGCTGTCTGGGAGGTCGGCCGGTTGGTTTGTCGGCTGGTCTGGCAGCTGGTCTGCCGGTGGGCTGGCTGGACAGGCTGCCGGCGAAGGTGGGGCGGCGGCCGGGAAGTAAGGTTCTGGCGTGTCTTGGTCCTCTTGTGGGGCCGCCGCCAACGCGGGAGGTCTACCCCGCCGTGGGGGAAGAGCCGGCCGAAACGGAAAGCTGAGGTCCAGGTGCGCCGGTTTGAGGCGGTCTACTGAAATAAGGTCCGGCTTCCCACCGACATCGATAAGAAAAGCTTTGTCCCCCGTCTCCAATACTGGGAAGGGGCCGGTGTATGGTGCCTGCAGCGGGCCTCTGTGCACGTCCCGGTGCACGAAGACGAACTCCGCATGTCGTAAGTCTCGAGGCACGTAGGACGGCTGCGGGCCGTGTTGCGAAGTGGGCACTGGACGGAATTGCTGGGCCGCGTCCTGGTGCAGGGAAAGCTGTCTGGCGGCCGACCACGGCTCCGTTGTCAGGGGGAGGAAGTCGCCTGGTACTCTGAGCGGTTGACCGTAGACCATCTCGGCCGCAGAGGCGCGGAGGTCCTCTTTGGGCGCGGTACGCAATCCCAGGAGAACCCAGGGTAGTTTGTCGATCCAGCTGGTGTCGGCCAGGCTGGCGTGGAGGGAGGCTTTCAAAGAACGATGAAAGCGCTCGCAGAGCCCGTTGGCCTGCGGGTGGTAGGCTGTTGTCCTGTGCAACTTGGTGCCGAGGCCGGCGATGATGGCATTCCACAAGTGGGAGGTGAACTGGGGGCCTCTGTCCAAGGATATGTCGGTCGGCACGCCAAACCGGGCCACCCATGTCGAGATGAATGCTCGCGCGACGTCGGTCGTGGTGGTGGAAGCGAGGGGAACCACCTCGGGCCATCTGGTGGTGCGGTCGACGATCGTGAGCAGGTGTGTAAAACCGTGCGACGGTGGCAAGGGGCCTACCAGATCGACGTGGACGTGGTCGAAACGCCTCTTGGGCACCGAGAAGCACTCCAATGGCACCTTGGTGTGCTGCTGGACCTTAGCGCGCTGACACGGCACGCATGTGTTGGTCCAGTCTCTCACATCCTTGTGGAGTCCAGGCCAGACGAACTTGGCGGACATAAGTTTCTGAGACGCACGCATCCCTGGATGTGAAAGGCCGTGGATGATGTCGAAAACTCGCTTGCGCCAGGCGGAGGGAACGACCGGCCTAGGCGAGGGGACTGAGACGTCGCACAGGAGGGTTGTGCTGGCTGCGTGGAAGTGGATGTCGGCCAGGGTGAGGCTGGTAGTTGACGTCCTGAGGGCTTGGATCTCCGCGTCGGCAGCCTGGTCTCTCGCCATGCTGGTGTAGTCGACGCCCAGGTGCACTGCGTGGAGTGAGGGTCTTGAGAGGCAGTCGGCTACCAAATTGTCCTTGCCGGCGACGTGGCGATGTCCGTGGTGAACTCCGAGATGAAGTTGAGTTGGCGCTGTTGGCGCGTGGACCAGGGTTCGGTTACTTTGGCCATGGCGAAAGTGAGCGGCTTGTGGTCCACGAATGCGGTGAACGGCCAGCCTTCCAGAAGGAAACGGAAGTGCCGGATTGCCAGGAACAGGGCCAGAAGCTCTCTGTCGAACGTGCTGTAGGCCTGCTCGTTCTTGCGCAGCTGTCGGCTGAAAAATGCCAGTGGCTGCCACGCGCCTTCGACCCACTGTTGCTGGACGGCGCCGACGGCGTAATCCGAGGCGTCCGTGGTGAGGGTGGTCTTGGTGCCCGGGATGGGGTGGGCCAGTAGTGTGGCGTTGGCCAAGGCGCTTTTGGTCTGGTGGAAGGCTGTCGCCATCTCGCTGGACCAGGTGAGTTGCTCTTTGCCCGTTTTGCCCCTGGTGGCTTCGTAGAGGGGGCGCATGAGTGCGGCGGCCTTGGGCATGAACCGGTGATAGAAATTGACCATCCCCAAAAATTCCTGCAGCGCCTTAACCGAGGTGGGCTGGGGAAAGTCCGCCACCGCCTGCACCTTGGAAGGTAGGGGAATGGCTCCCCTTGGCGAGATTCTGTGGCCGAGAAAGTCAATTTGGGCTGCTCCGAACTGGCATTTAGCCGGGTTGACGATTAGCCTGTGTTGGCTGAGGCGCTGGAAAAGGGAGCGCAAATGCACGATGTGCTCGGCCTTGCTGGTACTGGCCATGAGGTTATAGTCCAGATAGACGAACAGGAAGCTCAGGTCCCGTAGGGCGGAGTCCATGAGCCGTTGGAAGGCCTGTGCGGCGTTCTTAAGCCCGAAGGGCATGCGCAGGAACTCGAACAGTCCAAAGGGGGTGATGACCGCCGTCTTCTGGATGTCTGCGTGGTGGACGGGGACCTGATGGTAGCCGCGAATCAGGTCGACCTTGGAAAAGACGGACTTTCCTGCTAGGTGTGCCGAGAAGTCTTGGATGTGCGGAATGGGGTATCTATCGGGCGTGGTGGCATCGTTGAGCCATCTGTAGTCGCCGCAGGGGCGCCAGCCACCGCCCGGCTTGGGCACAATGTGGAGGGGGGACGACCAAGGGCTGTTCGAACGGCGGATGATGCCCAGTTTTTCCATCGTGGCGAATTCTTCCTTGGCCACCGCCATCTTGGCTGGGTCCAGGCGTCTGGCTCGAGCGAACACTGGTGGTCCCGTAGTGGCGATGTGGTGCTCGACCCCATGCTTGGCTGCCGCGGCTGAGAAGGTCGGTTGTGTGAGCCTCGGGAAATCTGCGAGTAGGCGGGCGTAGTCGTCATGCGCCAGGGCGGAGCAGGACCCGACGAGGGCCGGGCTGTTGCTCTGCTGGCAGGCCAGTGAAGCGAAAGTTGCTGCGTCGATCAGGCGCCTGTCGCGGACGTCGACCAGGAGTCCGTGGGCACAAAGAAAATCGGCGCCCAGCAAAGGATGTGCCACCGAGGCTGTCACGAAATCCCATGTAAATCGCTGGCCGTTGAAACAAACCTCGGCCCGTCGCTTTCCGAAAGTAGCGATGGCTGCGCCATTTGCCACCACGAGGGGTGGGCCGCTGCGGCCTGCCTGGATGTCGAGCTGGGAGGCAGGAATTATGCTGCATTGCGCTCCAGTGTCGCAAAGGAATCTGCGCCCTGAAAGAGAGTCGGTTATTTACAGCAGTTTACCTGCGGTGCCGATGGCCATCGTGGCGGCGGGGGTGCGGTCGAGCGGGCCTAGGCGGCGGTGCAGGGCTGGTGCGTTGGGCCGGGCGGCCATCTTGGTTTGATCGAAAGAGCAGGGTGCTCTGCAGCGTTGGGCCTTGTGGCCGAAACGCACGTGGTAGTAGCATAGTTCTGCGGCCTGGCGTGGGGGCGCGCGCTCGGTGGTGTCGGGGAGCCTCGCGGCTGCACAGCCGAGTTGGGCGATGGCGAAAACTTTGTCCGCGGCGGCTGCCAGTTGTACGCAGTCCATGATCGGGGACCCCATGAGGGCAGTCTGTACCTGTTGAGGAAGCAGGCTGAGGAAAAGGGCCCGAAACAAAAAGCACTGCGGTTCAGAGCCCAGGAGCGCAAGCATCCGGCTCATCAACTGGGTCGGGGTAGAATCGCCGAGGCCTGGTAGTGAGAGAAGCCTGCGGGCCCTCTCCTCCTTGGACAGGCCGTAAGCCTGCAGCAAGCGGCCCTTAATGGTTGAGTACGTGCCGGTCTGTGGTGGGTTCCCCAGCAGGTCGAGAACTTCGGCGGCGGTAGGGCTTGCTAGTGCTGAGACTATGTGGAGGTACCTTTCTTCATCGTCTTGAACCCTGCGAAGGGTGAATTGGGCCTCCGAGTGCGCGAACCAAGCTGGTGCTTGGTGTTCCCAGAAGGTGTGGAGCTTCAAGGACGCGGCGCCGGCCGACATCAGGCTGCTGCTGGTTGCCATCGGGTCGTTGCTGGCCTCTGTAGGGCTGCGTGTGTCGGGGGCTTCGGCCGCCGACATTCGGGGTCACCAATGTGGGGGACTACGGTCTCCCGCGTAAAGAAATAGGCAACACAGCGAGCTACAAGAAATAGGTCTTTACTCCAACTCTCACAATACAGTACTGAATTCGTGAAGCCCGCGAACCTGTGATGACTCACGGATTGGGCACCTGCTGGAACCTGATTGGTTTTCCTTCTATCAGCAGCAGGCAAGTCTGAACGTGCCTTATTCCTCTCAGCTTGCCACTGTCTTGCAGGGGGAGGGGAATACAGCAGTTAAAAGGGGATTATACAGGTTTATCTACATACACACAGTGTTTCCCCAATGTGGCAACGCCACAACCAGAGTGACTCACTGCGCATGCGTGACTGGGCGGTCTTTCTACACATGGGCCAGTTGTTGTTTCTGAGTTGCCGGCCGGGCTCCTGCTGCTGGATTATCAGCGGCAGAAGTGCCTGGGAGCATGGCAACCGGAGCAGGTGAAGGAGAAGCTGCGGGGAGGGCACGGTCACACTCACCTGGGAAAGGGAGAGGGGGTCGGGTTAATCTTAGACACTGTGGGGCGGGGGAAGGGGGTGCAGAGGCAGTCACGAGTGACCTCAGTCACTGGGGGAGGGGTCAGGTGTGACATCAGTCACTGGGGGGGAGGGGTCAGAAGTGACCTCAGTCACTGGGGGGGGGTCAGGTGTGACCTCAGTCACCGGGGGAGGGGTCAGGTGTGACCTCAGTCACTGGGGGAGGGGTCAGGTGTGACCTCAGTCACTCGGGGAGGGGTCAGATGTGACCTCAGTCACTGGGGGAGGGGTCAGGTGTGACCTCGGTCACTGGGGGGGAGGGGTCAGGTGTGACCTCAGTCACTGGAGGGGGAGGGGTCAGGTGTGACCTCAGTCACTGGGGGAGGGGTCAGGTGTGACCTCAGTCACTGGGGGAGGGGGTCAGGTGTGACCTCAGTCACTGGGGGGGAGGGGTCAGGTGTGACCTCAGTCACTGGGGGAGGGGGTCAGGTGTGACCTCAGTCACTGGGGGAGGGGGTCAGGTGTGACCTCTGTCACTGGGGGGGAGGGGTCAGGTGTGACCTCAGTCACTGGGGGAGGGGTCAGGTGTGACCTCAGTCACTGGGGGGGAGGGGTCAGGAGTGACCTCAGTCACTGGGGGAGGGGTCAGGTGTGACCTCAGTCACTGGGGGAGGGGGTCAGGTGTGACCTCAGGTCACTGGGGAGGGGTCAGGTGTGACCTCAGTCACTGGGGGAGGGGGTCAGGTGTGACCTCAGTCACTGGGGGGGAGGGGTCAGGTGTGACCTCAGTCACTGGGGGAGGGGGTCAGGTGTGACCTCAGTCACTGGGGGAGGGGGTCAGGTGTGACCTCTGTCACTGGGGGGGAGCCCTGAAACAACGTGATGACGTCATCACGTTGGTCACGTGATGCCCCGAACGGCGGGAAACGTGATGACGTCATGACGTCAGAGAGTGGGAGGTTCTAAGCCCAGACCTCGTGTAACAAGCTGCTGAAAAGACCTGTTTGCTGTTGCTCCTGCATGTTTTTGTTTTGTTCACTTGTTTGATTAAATTCAGTTGAATTATTGAACTGACTCAACTTCAGTGCTTCAGTTAGGGATAGATCGATTCCTACAGTTCCAGATGCAATGACTGAAGAGAGGGTTGCCCCCAGTTATCCAAGTGCATCTGTGGTGCCACCACCAGGGACAGAGATAATTCCACAGGAACCTATCCGTCAAGAGGAAACCATCGTTGCAGAGTCAGATACTCTGAGCACTGCTCAGAAGCAGCTGGTGGCTTCACCACAAACAAGCAGGGACTTTACTGTTAGACGTTCACAAAGGACTCGCAAGCCACCAGAGAGATTGATACTGAACTGTTAGATTTGTCAAGTATGGAACATGATGAATGGAGACTCCTTACGTGACCCTCAGGAATGGTTGTTTGTTAAGAAATTCATACTGAAATCTTAAGGGGGGAGGGATATAGTAATCTGGGATGTTATGATTAAGGTTACCCACCAGGTGGTGCTGTAGCCAATGCTGCTACTAAGGTCAGAGGTTTGCTTCCTGTTAAGGTCAGAGTTTTGCTTCCTATATAGGTCAGCACAAGGTGGAATGCCAGGATGCTGATGCAGGCTGTCTGTAAACATGTTTCCCAGTTGTTAATAAAGTACTCGTGTTAATTCTACGATATCGCCTCTTTGAGTCCTTGTTCCACTTAATGGATTTATCACACCGGCCCTGTCCGCAAAACTGCCCATGTCAAACTGGCCTCGTCGCCAGATCGAATTAATGTGCATGTGACTATTCGAAGAGGCATTTCAAATTAAGTTGGGTTTTTTTTTAGGTGCAAAGGCACTAGTCGGCACCTTTTAAAAGTTTTTAAATATTAAAAAATAGCTGATTTACTAAGAAACTGACTAGTGCACACCAATGAAACTATTAAATGTTTCAGTATAGCTTTTTAAAGTCATTTCCAATTTGTTGCCGCTCTAAGGCTTAATTAAACAACAACTTGTACAATGACCATGTGGGGGACTACGGTCTCCCGCATAAAGAAATAGGCAACACAGCGAGCTACAAGAAATAGGTCTTTACTCCAACTCTCACAATACAGTACTGAATTCGTGAAGCCCACGAACCTGTGATGACTCACGGATTGGTCACCTGCTGGAACCTGATAGAAGGAAAACCAATCAGCAGCAGGCAAGTCTGAACGTGCCTTATTCCTCTCAGCTTGCAACTGTCTTGCGGGGGGAGGGGAATACAGCAGTTAAAAGGGGATTATACAGGTTTATCTACATACACACAGTATTTCCCCAATGTGGCAACGCCATATACGCCCCCCCAGAATCCTCGTTAACTGTAAAAGTCAGTCTCTGCGGAGGTTTGACCAAGCGGCCGTAGCGGCTGTAGTAGCCATCTGGCGTGTGAGGAGGGCTGTCTGGGAGGTCGGCCGGTTGGTTTGTCGGCTGGTCTGGCAGCTGGTCTGCCGGTGGGCTGGCTGGACAGGCTGCCGGCGAAGGTGGGGCGGCGGCCGGGAAGTAAGGTTCTGGCGTGTCTTGGTCCTCTTGTGGGGCCGCCGCCAACGCGGGAGGTCTACCCCGCCGTGGGGGAAGAGCCGGCCGAAACGGAAAGCTGAGGTCCAGGTGCGCCGGTTTGAGGCGGTCTACTGAAATAAGGTCCGGCTTCCCACCGACATCGATAAGAAAAGCTTTGTCCCCCGTCTCCAATACTGGGAAGGGGCCGGTGTATGGTGCCTGCAGCGGGCCTCTGTGCACGTCCCGGTGCACGAAGACGAACTCCGCATGTCGTAAGTCTCGAGGCACGTAGGACGGCTGCGGGCCGTGTTGCGAAGTGGGCACTGGACGGAATTGCTGGGCCGCGTCCTGGTGCAGGGAAAGCTGTCTGGCGGCCGACCACGGCTCCGTTGTCAGGGGGAGGAAGTCGCCTGGTACTCTGAGCGGTTGACCGTAGACCATCTCGGCCGCAGAGGCGCGGAGGTCCTCTTTGGGCGCGGTACGCAATCCCAGGAGAACCCAGGGTAGTTTGTCGATCCAGCTGGTGTCGGCCAGGCTGGCGTGGAGGGAGGCTTTCAAAGAACGATGAAAGCGCTCGCAGAGCCCGTTGGCCTGCGGGTGGTAGGCTGTTGTCCTGTGCAACTTGGTGCCGAGGCCGGCGATGATGGCATTCCACAAGTGGGAGGTGAACTGGGGGCCTCTGTCCAAGGATATGTCGGTCGGCACGCCAAACCGGGCCACCCATGTCGAGACGAATGCTCGCGTGACGTCGGTCGTGGTGGTGGAAGCGAGGGGAACCACCTCGGGCCATCTGGTGGTGCGGTCGACGATCGTGAGCAGGTGTGTAAAACCGTGCGACGGTGGCAAGGGGCCTACCAGATCGACGTGGACGTGGTCGAAACGCCTCTTGGGCACCGAGAAGCACTCCAATGGCACCTTGGTGTGCTGCTGGACCTTAGCGCGCTGACACGGCACGCATGTGTTGGTCCAGTCTCTCACATCCTTGTGGAGTCCAGGCCAGACGAACTTGGCGGACATAAGTTTCTGAGACGCACGCATCCCTGGATGTGAAAGGCCGTGGATGATGTCGAAAACTCGCTTGCGCCAGGCGGAGGGAACGACCGGCCTAGGCGAGGGGACTGAGACGTCGCACAGGAGGGTTGTGCTGGCTGCGTGGAAGTGGATGTCGGCCAGGGTGAGGCTGGTAGTTGACGTCCTGAGGGCTTGGATCTCCGCGTCGGCAGCCTGGTCTCTCGCCATGCTGGTGTAGTCGACGCCCAGGTGCACTGCGTGGAGTGAGGGTCTTGAGAGGCAGTCGGCTACCAAATTGTCCTTGCCGGCGACGTGGCGATGTCCGTGGTGAACTCCGAGATGAAGTTGAGTTGGCGCTGTTGGCGCGTGGACCAGGGTTCGGTTACTTTGGCCATGGCGAAAGTGAGCGGCTTGTGGTCCACGAATGCGGTGAACGGCCAGCCTTCCAGAAGGAAACGGAAGTGCCGGATTGCCAGGAACAGGGCCAGAAGCTCTCTGTCGAACGTGCTGTAGGCCTGCTCGTTCTTGCGCAGCTGTCGGCTGAAAAATGCCAGTGGCTGCCACGCGCCTTCGACCCACTGTTGCTGGACGGCGCCGACGGCGTAATCCGAGGCGTCCGTGGTGAGGGTGGTCTTGGTGCCCGGGATGGGGTGGGCCAGTAGTGTGGCGTTGGCCAAGGCGCTTTTGGTCTGGTGGAAGGCTGTCGCCATCTCGCTGGACCAGGTGAGTTGCTCTTTGCCCGTTTTGCCCCTGGTGGCTTCGTAGAGGGGGCGCATGAGTGCGGCGGCCTTGGGCATGAACCGGTGATAGAAATTGACCATCCCCAAAAATTCCTGCAGCGCCTTAACCGAGGTGGGCTGGGGAAAGTCCGCCACCGCCTGCACCTTGGAAGGTAGGGGAATGGCTCCCCTTGGCGAGATTCTGTGGCCGAGAAAGTCAATTTGGGCTGCTCCGAACTGGCATTTAGCCGGGTTGACGATTAGCCTGTGTTGGCTGAGGCGCTGGAAAAGGGAGCGCAAATGCACGATGTGCTCGGCCTTGCTGGTACTGGCCATGAGGTTATAGTCCAGATAGACGAACAGGAAGCTCAGGTCCCGTAGGGCGGAGTCCATGAGCCGTTGGAAGGCCTGTGCGGCGTTCTTAAGCCCGAAGGGCATGCGCAGGAACTCGAACAGTCCAAAGGGGGTGATGACCGCCGTCTTCTGGATGTCTGCGTGGTGGACGGGGACCTGATGGTAGCCGCGAATCAGGTCGACCTTGGAAAAGACGGACTTTCCTGCTAGGTGTGCCGAGAAGTCTTGGATGTGCGGAATGGGGTATCTATCGGGCGTGGTGGCATCGTTGAGCCATCTGTAGTCGCCGCAGGGGCGCCAGCCACCGCCCGGCTTGGGCACAATGTGGAGGGGGGACGACCAAGGGCTGTTCGAACGGCGGATGATGCCCAGTTTTTCCATCGTGGCGAATTCTTCCTTGGCCACCGCCATCTTGGCTGGGTCCAGGCGTCTGGCTCGAGCGAACACTGGTGGTCCCGTAGTGGCGATGTGGTGCTCGACCCCATGCTTGGCTGCCGCGGCTGAGAAGGTCGGTTGTGTGAGCCTCGGGAAATCTGCGAGTAGGCGGGCGTAGTCGTCATGCGCCAGGGCGGAGCAGGACCCGACGAGGGCCGGGCTGTTGCTCTGCTGGCAGGCCAGTGAAGCGAAAGTTGCTGCGTCGATCAGGCGCCTGTCGCGGACGTCGACCAGGAGTCCGTGGGCACAAAGAAAATCGGCGCCCAGCAAAGGATGTGCCACCGAGGCTGTCACGAAATCCCATGTAAATCGCTGGCCGTTGAAACAAACCTCGGCCCGTCGCTTTCCGAAAGTAGCGATGGCTGCGCCATTTGCCACCACGAGGGGTGGGCCGCTGCGGCCTGCCTGGATGTCGAGCTGGGAGGCAGGAATTATGCTGCATTGCGCTCCAGTGTCGCAAAGGAATCTGCGCCCTGAAAGAGAGTCGGTTATTTACAGCAGTTTACCTGCGGTGCCGATGGCCATCGTGGCGGCGGGGGTGCGGTCGAGCGGGCCTAGGCGGCGGTGCAGGGCTGGTGCGTTGGGCCGGGCGGCCATCTTGGTTTGATCGAAAGAGCAGGGTGCTCTGCAGCGTTGGGCCTTGTGGCCGAAACGCACGTGGTAGTAGCATAGTTCTGCGGCCTGGCGTGGGGGCGCGCGCTCGGTGGTGTCGGGGAGCCTCGCGGCTGCACAGCCGAGTTGGGCGATGGCGAAAACTTTGTCCGCGGCGGCTGCCAGTTGTACGCAGTCCGTGATCGGGGACCCCATGAGGGCAGTCTGTACCTGTTGAGGAAGCAGGCTGAGGAAAAGGGCCCGAAACAAAAAGCACTGCGGTTCAGAGCCCAGGAGCGCAAGCATCCGGCTCATCAACTGGGTCGGGGTAGAATCGCCGAGGCCTGGTAGTGAGAGAAGCCTGCGGGCCCTCTCCTCCTTGGACAGGCCGTAAGCCTGCAGCAAGCGGCCCTTAATGGTTGAGTACGTGCCGGTCTGTGGTGGGTTCCCCAGCAGGTCGAGAACTTCGGCGGCGGTAGGGCTTGCTAGTGCTGAGACTACGTGGAGGTACCTTTCTTCATCGTCTTGAACCCTGCGAAGGGTGAATTGGGCCTCCGAGTGCGCGAACCAAGCTGGTGCTTGGTGTTCCCAGAAGGTGTGGAGCTTCAAGGACGCGGCGCCGGCCGACATCAGGCTGCTGCTGGTTGCCATCGGGTCGTTGCTGGCCTCTGTAGGGCTGCGTGTGTCGGGGGCTTCGGCCGCCGACATTCGGGGTCACCAATGTGGGGGACTACGGTCTCCCGCGTAAAGAAATAGGCAACACAGCGAGCTACAAGAAATAGGTCTTTACTCCAACTCTCACAATACAGTACTGAATTCGTGAAGCCCGCGAACCTGTGATGACTCACGGATTGGGCACCTGCTGGAACCTGATTGGTTTTCCTTCTATCAGCAGCAGGCAAGTCTGAACGTGCCTTATTCCTCTCAGCTTGCCACTGTCTTGCAGGGGGAGGGGAATACAGCAGTTAAAAGGGGATTATACAGGTTTATCTACATACACACAGTGTTTCCCCAATGTGGCAACGCCACAACCAGAGTGACTCACTGCGCATGCGTGACTGGGCGGTCTTTCTACACATGGGCCAGTTGTTGTTTCTGAGTTGCCGGCCGGGCTCCTGCTGCTGGATTATCAGCGGCAGAAGTGCCTGGGAGCATGGCAACCGGAGCAGGTGAAGGAGAAGCTGCGGGGAGGGCACGGTCACACTCACCTGGGAAAGGGAGAGGGGGTCGGGTTAATCTTAGACACTGTGGGGCGGGGGAAGGGGGTGCAGAGGCAGTCACGAGTGACCTCAGTCACTGGGGGAGGGGTCAGGTGTGACATCAGTCACTGGGGGGGAGGGGTCAGAAGTGACCTCAGTCACTGGGGGGGGTCAGGTGTGACCTCAGTCACCGGGGGAGGGGTCAGGTGTGACCTCAGTCACTGGGGGAGGGGTCAGGTGTGACCTCAGTCACTCGGGGAGGGGTCAGATGTGACCTCAGTCACTGGGGGAGGGGTCAGGTGTGACCTCGGTCACTGGGGGGGAGGGGTCAGGTGTGACCTCAGTCACTGGAGGGGGAGGGGTCAGGTGTGACCTCAGTCACTGGGGGAGGGGTCAGGTGTGACCTCAGTCACTGGGGGAGGGGGTCAGGTGTGACCTCAGTCACTGGGGGGGAGGGGTCAGGTGTGACCTCAGTCACTGGGGGAGGGGGTCAGGTGTGACCTCAGTCACTGGGGGAGGGGGTCAGGTGTGACCTCTGTCACTGGGGGGGAGGGGTCAGGTGTGACCTCAGTCACTGGGGGAGGGGTCAGGTGTGACCTCAGTCACTGGGGGGGAGGGGTCAGGAGTGACCTCAGTCACTGGGGGAGGGGTCAGGTGTGACCTCAGTCACTGGGGGAGGGGGTCAGGTGTGACCTCAGTCACTGGGGGAGGGGTCAGGTGTGACCTCAGTCACTGGGGGAGGGGGTCAGGTGTGACCTCAGTCACTGGGGGGGAGGGGTCAGGTGTGACCTCAGTCACTGGGGGAGGGGGTCAGGTGTGACCTCAGTCACTGGGGGAGGGGGTCAGGTGTGACCTCTGTCACTGGGGGGGAGCCCTGAAACAACGTGATGACGTCATCACGTTGGTCACGTGATGCCCCGAACGGCGGGAAACGTGATGACGTCATGACGTCAGAGAGTGGGAGGTTCTAAGCCCAGACCTCGTGTAACAAGCTGCTGAAAAGACCTGTTTGCTGTTGCTCCTGCATGTTTTTGTTTTGTTCACTTGTTTGATTAAATTCAGTTGAATTATTGAACTGACTCAACTTCAGTGCTTCAGTTAGGGATAGATCGATTCCTACAGTTCCAGATGCAATGACTGAAGAGAGGGTTGCCCCCAGTTATCCAAGTGCATCTGTGGTGCCACCACCAGGGACAGAGATAATTCCACAGGAACCTATCCGTCAAGAGGAAACCATCGTTGCAGAGTCAGATACTCTGAGCACTGCTCAGAAGCAGCTGGTGGCTTCACCACAAACAAGCAGGGACTTTACTGTTAGACGTTCACAAAGGACTCGCAAGCCACCAGAGAGATTGATACTGAACTGTTAGATTTGTCAAGTATGGAACATGATGAATGGAGACTCCTTACGTGACCCTCAGGAATGGTTGTTTGTTAAGAAATTCATACTGAAATCTTAAGGGGGGAGGGATATAGTAATCTGGGATGTTATGATTAAGGTTACCCACCAGGTGGTGCTGTAGCCAATGCTGCTACTAAGGTCAGAGGTTTGCTTCCTGTTAAGGTCAGAGTTTTGCTTCCTATATAGGTCAGCACAAGGTGGAATGCCAGGATGCTGATGCAGGCTGTCTGTAAACATGTTTCCCAGTTGTTAATAAAGTACTCGTGTTAATTCTACGATATCGCCTCTTTGAGTCCTTGTTCCACTTAATGGATTTATCACACCGGCCCTGTCCGCAAAACTGCCCATGTCAAACTGGCCTCGTCGCCAGATCGAATTAATGTGCATGTGACTATTCGAAGAGGCATTTCAAATTAAGTTGGGTTTTTTTTTAGGTGCAAAGGCACTAGTCGGCACCTTTTAAAAGTTTTTAAATATTAAAAAATAGCTGATTTACTAAGAAACTGACTAGTGCACACCAATGAAACTATTAAATGTTTCAGTATAGCTTTTTAAAGTCATTTCCAATTTGTTGCCGCTCTAAGGCTTAATTAAACAACAACTTGTACAATGACCATGTGGGGGACTACGGTCTCCCGCATAAAGAAATAGGCAACACAGCGAGCTACAAGAAATAGGTCTTTACTCCAACTCTCACAATACAGTACTGAATTCGTGAAGCCCACGAACCTGTGATGACTCACGGATTGGTCACCTGCTGGAACCTGATAGAAGGAAAACCAATCAGCAGCAGGCAAGTCTGAACGTGCCTTATTCCTCTCAGCTTGCAACTGTCTTGCGGGGGGAGGGGAATACAGCAGTTAAAAGGGGATTATACAGGTTTATCTACATACACACAGTATTTCCCCAATGTGGCAACGCCATATACGCCCCCCCAGAATCCTCGTTAACTGTAAAAGTCAGTCTCTGCGGAGGTTTGACCAAGCGGCCGTAGCGGCTGTAGTAGCCATCTGGCGTGTGAGGAGGGCTGTCTGGGAGGTCGGCCGGTTGGTTTGTCGGCTGGTCTGGCAGCTGGTCTGCCGGTGGGCTGGCTGGACAGGCTGCCGGCGAAGGTGGGGCGGCGGCCGGGAAGTAAGGTTCTGGCGTGTCTTGGTCCTCTTGTGGGGCCGCCGCCAACGCGGGAGGTCTACCCCGCCGTGGGGGAAGAGCCGGCCGAAACGGAAAGCTGAGGTCCAGGTGCGCCGGTTTGAGGCGGTCTACTGAAATAAGGTCCGGCTTCCCACCGACATCGATAAGAAAAGCTTTGTCCCCCGTCTCCAATACTGGGAAGGGGCCGGTGTATGGTGCCTGCAGCGGGCCTCTGTGCACGTCCCGGTGCACGAAGACGAACTCCGCATGTCGTAAGTCTCGAGGCACGTAGGACGGCTGCGGGCCGTGTTGCGAAGTGGGCACTGGACGGAATTGCTGGGCCGCGTCCTGGTGCAGGGAAAGCTGTCTGGCGGCCGACCACGGCTCCGTTGTCAGGGGGAGGAAGTCGCCTGGTACTCTGAGCGGTTGACCGTAGACCATCTCGGCCGCAGAGGCGCGGAGGTCCTCTTTGGGCGCGGTACGCAATCCCAGGAGAACCCAGGGTAGTTTGTCGATCCAGCTGGTGTCGGCCAGGCTGGTGTGGAGGGAGGCTTTCAAAGAACGATGAAAGCGCTCGCAGAGCCCGTTGGCCTGCGGGTGGTAGGCTGTTGTCCTGTGCAACTTGGTGCCGAGGCCGGCGATGATGGCATTCCACAAGTGGGAGGTGAACTGGGGGCCTCTGTCCAAGGATATGTCGGTCGGCACGCCAAACCGGGCCACCCATGTCGAGACGAATGCTCGCGCGACGTCGGTCGTGGTGGTGGAAGCGAGGGGAACCACCTCGGGCCATCTGGTGGTGCGGTCGACGATCGTGAGCAGGTGTGTAAAACCGTGCGACGGTGGCAAGGGGCCTACCAGATCGACGTGGACGTGGTCGAAACGCCTCTTGGGCACCGAGAAGCACTCCAATGGCACCTTGGTGTGCTGCTGGACCTTAGCGCGCTGACACGGCACGCATGTGTTGGTCCAGTCTCTCACATCCTTGTGGAGTCCAGGCCAGACGAACTTGGCGGACATAAGTTTCTGAGACGCACGCATCCCTGGATGTGAAAGGCCGTGGATGATGTCGAAAACTCGCTTGCGCCAGGCGGAGGGAACGACCGGCCTAGGCGAGGGGACTGAGACGTCGCACAGGAGGGTTGTGCTGGCTGCGTGGAAGTGGATGTCGGCCAGGGTGAGGCTGGTAGTTGACGTCCTGAGGGCTTGGATCTCCGCGTCGGCAGCCTGGTCTCTCGCCATGCTGGTGTAGTCGACGCCCAGGTGCACTGCGTGGAGTGAGGGTCTTGAGAGGCAGTCGGCTACCAAATTGTCCTTGCCGGCGACGTGGCGATGTCCGTGGTGAACTCCGAGATGAAGTTGAGTTGGCGCTGTTGGCGCGTGGACCAGGGTTCGGTTACTTTGGCCATGGCGAAAGTGAGCGGCTTGTGGTCCACGAATGCGGTGAACGGCCAGCCTTCCAGAAGGAAACGGAAGTGCCGGATTGCCAGGAACAGGGCCAGAAGCTCTCTGTCGAACGTGCTGTAGGCCTGCTCGTTCTTGCGCAGCTGTCGGCTGAAAAATGCCAGTGGCTGCCACGCGCCTTCGACCCACTGTTGCTGGACGGCGCCGACGGCGTAATCCGAGGCGTCCGTGGTGAGGGTGGTCTTGGTGCCCGGGATGGGGTGGGCCAGTAGTGTGGCGTTGGCCAAGGCGCTTTTGGTCTGGTGGAAGGCTGTCGCCATCTCGCTGGACCAGGTGAGTTGCTCTTTGCCCGTTTTGCCCCTGGTGGCTTCGTAGAGGGGGCGCATGAGTGCGGCGGCCTTGGGCATGAACCGGTGATAGAAATTGACCATCCCCAAAAATTCCTGCAGCGCCTTAACCGAGGTGGGCTGGGGAAAGTCCGCCACCGCCTGCACCTTGGAAGGTAGGGGAATGGCTCCCCTTGGCGAGATTCTGTGGCCGAGAAAGTCAATTTGGGCTGCTCCGAACTGGCATTTAGCCGGGTTGACGATTAGCCTGTGTTGGCTGAGGCGCTGGAAAAGGGAGCGCAAATGCACGATGTGCTCGGCCTTGCTGGTACTGGCCATGAGGTTATAGTCCAGATAGACGAACAGGAAGCTCAGGTCCCGTAGGGCGGAGTCCATGAGCCGTTGGAAGGCCTGTGCGGCGTTCTTAAGCCCGAAGGGCATGCGCAGGAACTCGAACAGTCCAAAGGGGGTGATGACCGCCGTCTTCTGGATGTCTGCGTGGTGGACGGGGACCTGATGGTAGCCGCGAATCAGGTCGACCTTGGAAAAGACGGACTTTCCTGCTAGGTGTGCCGAGAAGTCTTGGATGTGCGGAATGGGGTATCTATCGGGCGTGGTGGCATCGTTGAGCCATCTGTAGTCGCCGCAGGGGCGCCAGCCACCGCCCGGCTTGGGCACAATGTGGAGGGGGGACGACCAAGGGCTGTTCGAACGGCGGATGATGCCCAGTTTTTCCATCGTGGCGAATTCTTCCTTGGCCACCGCCATCTTGGCTGGGTCCAGGCGTCTGGCTCGAGCGAACACTGGTGGTCCCGTAGTGGCGATGTGGTGCTCGACCCCATGCTTGGCTGCCGCGGCTGAGAAGGTCGGTTGTGTGAGCCTCGGGAAATCTGCGAGTAGGCGGGCGTAGTCGTCATGCGCCAGGGCGGAGCAGGACCCGACGAGGGCCGGGCTGTTGCTCTGCTGGCAGGCCAGTGAAGCGAAAGTTGCTGCGTCGATCAGGCGCCTGTCGCGGACGTCGACCAGGAGTCCGTGGGCACAAAGAAAATCGGCGCCCAGCAAAGGATGTGCCACCGAGGCTGTCACGAAATCCCATGTAAATCGCTGGCCGTTGAAACAAACCTCGGCCCGTCGCTTTCCGAAAGTAGCGATGGCTGCGCCATTTGCCACCACGAGGGGTGGGCCGCTGCGGCCTGCCTGGATGTCGAGCTGGGAGGCAGGAATTATGCTGCATTGCGCTCCAGTGTCGCAAAGGAATCTGCGCCCTGAAAGAGAGTCGGTTATTTACAGCAGTTTACCTGCGGTGCCGATGGCCATCGTGGCGGCGGGGGTGCGGTCGAGCGGGCCTAGGCGGCGGTGCAGGGCTGGTGCGTTGGGCCGGGCGGCCATCTTGGTTTGATCGAAAGAGCAGGGTGCTCTGCAGCGTTGGGCCTTGTGGCCGAAACGCACGTGGTAGTAGCATAGTTCTGCGGCCTGGCGTGGGGGCGCGCGCTCGGTGGTGTCGGGGAGCCTCGCGGCTGCACAGCCGAGTTGGGCGATGGCGAAAACTTTGTCCGCGGCGGCTGCCAGTTGTACGCAGTCCGTGATCGGGGACCCCATGAGGGCAGTCTGTACCTGTTGAGGAAGCAGGCTGAGGAAAAGGGCCCGAAACAAAAAGCACTGCGGTTCAGAGCCCAGGAGCGCAAGCATCCGGCTCATCAACTGGGTCGGGGTAGAATCGCCGAGGCCTGGTAGTGAGAGAAGCCTGCGGGCCCTCTCCTCCTTGGACAGGCCGTAAGCCTGCAGCAAGCGGCCCTTAATGGTTGAGTACGTGCCGGTCTGTGGTGGGTTCCCCAGCAGGTCGAGAACTTCGGCGGCGGTAGGGCTTGCTAGTGCTGAGACTACGTGGAGGTACCTTTCTTCATCGTCTTGAACCCTGCGAAGGGTGAATTGGGCCTCCGAGTGCGCGAACCAAGCTGGTGCTTGGTGTTCCCAGAAGGTGTGGAGCTTCAAGGACGCGGCGCCGGCCGACATCAGGCTGCTGCTGGTTGCCATCGGGTCGTTGCTGGCCTCTGTAGGGCTGCGTGTGTCGGGGGCTTCGGCCGCCGACATTCGGGGTCACCAATGTGGGGGACTACGGTCTCCCGCGTAAAGAAATAGGCAACACAGCGAGCTACAAGAAATAGGTCTTTACTCCAACTCTCACAATACAGTACTGAATTCGTGAAGCCCGCGAACCTGTGATGACTCACGGATTGGGCACCTGCTGGAACCTGATTGGTTTTCCTTCTATCAGCAGCAGGCAAGTCTGAACGTGCCTTATTCCTCTCAGCTTGCCACTGTCTTGCAGGGGGAGGGGAATACAGCAGTTAAAAGGGGATTATACAGGTTTATCTACATACACACAGTGTTTCCCCAATGTGGCAACGCCACAACCAGAGTGACTCACTGCGCATGCGTGACTGGGCGGTCTTTCTACACATGGGCCAGTTGTTGTTTCTGAGTTGCCGGCCGGGCTCCTGCTGCTGGATTATCAGCGGCAGAAGTGCCTGGGAGCATGGCAACCGGAGCAGGTGAAGGAGAAGCTGCGGGGAGGGCACGGTCACACTCACCTGGGAAAGGGAGAGGGGGTCGGGTTAATCTTAGACACTGTGGGGCGGGGGAAGGGGGTGCAGAGGCAGTCACGAGTGACCTCAGTCACTGGGGGAGGGGTCAGGTGTGACATCAGTCACTGGGGGGGAGGGGTCAGAAGTGACCTCAGTCACTGGGGGGGGTCAGGTGTGACCTCAGTCACCGGGGGAGGGGTCAGGTGTGACCTCAGTCACTGGGGGAGGGGTCAGGTGTGACCTCAGTCACTCGGGGAGGGGTCAGATGTGACCTCAGTCACTGGGGGAGGGGTCAGGTGTGACCTCGGTCACTGGGGGGGAGGGGTCAGGTGTGACCTCAGTCACTGGAGGGGGAGGGGTCAGGTGTGACCTCAGTCACTGGGGGAGGGGTCAGGTGTGACCTCAGTCACTGGGGGAGGGGGTCAGGTGTGACCTCAGTCACTGGGGGGGAGGGGTCAGGTGTGACCTCAGTCACTGGGGGAGGGGGTCAGGTGTGACCTCAGTCACTGGGGGAGGGGGTCAGGTGTGACCTCTGTCACTGGGGGGGAGGGGTCAGGTGTGACCTCAGTCACTGGGGGAGGGGTCAGGTGTGACCTCAGTCACTGGGGGGGAGGGGTCAGGAGTGACCTCAGTCACTGGGGGAGGGGTCAGGTGTGACCTCAGTCACTGGGGGAGGGGGTCAGGTGTGACCTCAGTCACTGGGGGAGGGGTCAGGTGTGACCTCAGTCACTGGGGGAGGGGGTCAGGTGTGACCTCAGTCACTGGGGGGGAGGGGTCAGGTGTGACCTCAGTCACTGGGGGAGGGGGTCAGGTGTGACCTCAGTCACTGGGGGAGGGGGTCAGGTGTGACCTCTGTCACTGGGGGGGAGGGGTCAGGTGTGACCTCAGTCACTGGGGGAGGGGTCAGGAGTGACCTCAGTCACTGGGGGAGGGGTCAGGTGTGACCTCAGTCACTGGGGGAGGAGCCAGGTGTGACCTCAGTCACTGGGGGAGGGGTCAGGTGTGACCTCAGTCACTGGGAGAGGGGTCAGGTGTGACCTCAGTCACTGGGGGAGGGGTCAGGTGTGACCTCAGTCACTGGGAGAGGGGTCAGGTGTGACCTCAGTCACTGGGGGAGGGGGTCAGGTGTGACCTCAGTCATAAAAACATAGAAGATAGGAGCAGGAGTAGGCCATTCGGCCCCTCAAGCCTGCTCCGCCATTCATTGCGATCATGGCTGATCATCCAAATTCAGAACCCTGTCCCTGCCTTCTCCCCATATCCCTTGATCCCTTTAGCCTTGAGAAATATATCCAACTCCTTCTTGAATATATTTAATGAATTGGCCTCTACTGCCTTCTGTGGTAGAGAATTCCACAGGTTCACCACACTCTGGGTGAAGAAATTCCTCCTCATTTCTGTCCTAAATGGCCTACCCCTTGTCTTTAGACTGTGACCCCTGGTTCTGGACTTCCTGACCATCGGGAACATTCTTCCTGCATCTAGTCTGTCCAGTCCTGTCAGAATGTTATAAGTTTCAATGAGATCCCCTCTCATTCTTCTAAACTGTAGAGATGTAAAAGCCCAATTGACCCAATCTCTCCTCATACGTCATTCCTGCCATCCCAGGTATTAGTCTGGTGAATCTTCGCTGCACTCCCTCCATGGCAAGAACATCCATCCTCAGATAAGGCGACCAAAACTGCACACAATACTCAAGGTGTGGTCTCACCAAGGCCCTGCACAACTGCAGCAAGACATCCTTGTTCCTGTACTCAAACCCTCTCACTACGAAGGCCAACATACCATTTGCGTTCTTAACCGCCTGCTGCACCTGCATGCTTACCTTCAGCGACTGGTGCACAAGGACACCCAGGTCTCGTTGCACTTCCCCTTCTCCCAATCTATAGCCATTCAGATAATAATCTGCCTTCCTGTTTTTGCTACCAAAGTGGATAACCTCACATTTATCCACATTATACTGCATCTGCCATGCTTCTGCCCAATCACCCAACCTGTCCAAACCATCCTGGAGTTTCTCTGCATCCTCCTCACAGCACACACACCCACCCAGCTTTGTGTCGTCTGCAAATTTGGAGATATTACATCTAGTTCCCTTGTCTAGATCATTAATATATATTGTGAATAGTTGGGGTCCAAGGACCAATCCCTGCGGTACCCCACTAGTCACTGCCTGCCACTCGGAAAAAGACCCGTTTATTCCAACTCTTTGCTTTCTGTCTGCCAACCAGTTTTCTATCCAAGTCAGTAACTTGCCCCCAATCCCATGTGCATTAACTTTACACGCTAATTTCTTATGCGGGACCTTATCGAAAGCCTTCTGAAAGTCCAAATACACCACATCCACTGGTTCTCCCTTATCTATTCTACCAATTACATCCTCCAAAAATTCCAGTAGCTGAGTCAAGAACGATTTACCCTTTGTAAATCCATGTTGACTTTGTCCGATCCTGTCACTGTTTTCCAAGTGCTCTGCTATTACATCTTTTATAATGGACTCTGGCATTTTCCCCACTACCGATGTCAGGCTTACCGGTCTATAACTCCCCGTTTTCTCTCTACCACCTTTTTTGAATAGTGGGGTAACATTAGCTACCCTCCAATCCATGGGTACTGTTCCAGATTCCATCGAATGTTGGAAGATGATCAGCAATGCATCTACTATTTCTAGGGCCACTTCCTTAAGTACCCTGGGATGTAGATTATCAGGCCCTGGGGATTTATCGGCCTTCAATCCTGTCAATTTCGCTAATACCATTTCCCTACAAATACTGATTTCATTCAGTTCCTTCCTCTCATTAGACCCTATGTTCCCTGACATCTCTGGGAGGTTATTTGTGTCCTCCTTTGTGAAGACAGAACCAAAGTATCTACTTAATTGGTCTGCCATTTCTTTGTTCCCCATTATAAATTCCCCAGATTCTGACTGAGTCACTGGGGGGAGGGGTCAGGTGTGACCTCAGTCACTGGGGGGAGGGGTCCGGTGTGAGCTCAGTCACTGGGGGGGTGGGGTCAGATGTGACCTCAGTCACTGGGGGAGGGGTCAGGTGTGACCTCAGTCACTGGGGGGGAGGGGTCAGGAGTGACCTCAGTCACTGGGGGAGGGGTCAGGTGTGACCTCAGTCACTGGGGGGGAGGGGTCAGGTGTGACCTCAGTCACTGGGGGGAGGGGTCAGGTGTGACCTCAGTCACTGGGGGAGGGGTCAGGTGTGACCTCAGTCACTGGGGGGAGGGGTCAGGTGTGACCTCAGTCACTGCGGGGGAGGGGTCAGGTGTGATCTCAGTCACTGGGGGGGGAGGGGTCAGGTGTGACCTCAGTCACTGGGGGTGGGGGGGCAGTGGTTAGGTGTCTGAGTGTGCTTCAATAGCATGATGTCACAGCCACGGTAATCATATGCACATTTGTTTTGAATTTGTAGTGTATATGTGCAACTGTTATAATATAGGCTGCTAAAAAAAGTTTGCCTCACTAACCTGCGCGATCTACATTTTCCATCCTGGCTACTTTGCTGTGCTCCCACCCTGTGTGTCCCCGGATTCACTTCAGAAAATTTGTTTGCCCTGGCCGTCCCCAGTCTGCCTGCCAGATGGTGGAGCGGCCCAAATCTAAGAGGGGCTGAGAGGATTATCCTGGGCCTGAAGGAAAAAAACCTACAAAGTTCTTCAGTTCCGAAGGAAGCTATGCACCATTTAAAAAAGGCAATCAATCTCCTCCATAATAGATTACCTTCCCCTCTGGAGTTTGTGGGGCTTATCCTGGGGCTCTCAGCGGTACTCCCACCAGCTCTCAGGTGTTGTAAATTCTGCCGAGGTCTTTTAAGAGTTTTAATTCCAAGGGAAGCCTGGGAATTCCCCAGACACACCCACTTGATGTAGAGCAGAGTGGGTGAAAGATCTGCCCCTCCCCCACCCCCAATATAGACCAATGTATATAATGAGAGCTGTTTGTGAATAGCAAGGGGGCAATGTGTGTAATGAGAACTGTTGGTGAATATACGGGCTAATTCCGTGATCAGGCACTCCCAGCATGGAATCGTGCTCACAGGGATCAGGAAATTGTGGGCCCAAAGCCAAAATTTACTGTCTGTTCATTTTAATGGATGGAAAATCTGAAAATCAGGGGCAATGGGCTTGTAATGTCCTGCCTTATGTTCCTGTAGACACTGCTCCCTGCTCAGAGTGCTCAATTAAGGAAGCAGCTCTACAGAAAGAGAATATTGTGTGTGATAATGGCTATTTATAAATAGAGAGAGCAATGAGAGCTGTTAGTGAATTGGGGAGAGAGAAAATGCAATATATATAATGAGAGTTGTTACTGAATAGAAAGAGAATAGCCTCAACTTTCTCATGGGGTGGGCCTTCCATTCACTGCCTTGAACCCACCGTAAATCTGACCCATTTTCTAAGGCCAGGTGGGGCTGGAGACATTAGTGTTTTCGGACTGGCTCCCAGTGGGAATTCTACTGCCAAGAAGCAGCCGGCCATTGCATGATAGGAAGATGTGGTGATGACACTGCAGAAAAGGAGAGAGCTGATGTTAAAGGTGCCAGAAGCACCCCGGAGATCAAAAGCTTGACTCAGCTCAGGCCGAAACAAGGTAACTTTTCTGGCCATCAGGAGAGGGAGAGTTGCCCATTACTGGGCCTTCTCCCTCTGGAAGAGGTTTTGGCCGGCTATACACCACTGCCCCAGGGTCAACTGCCACCCTTCTCCAGTGATCCCTGCGGTCAGTAACAGTAGCAACAGAAGGCAAGAAAATTGGGCGAGTATCTGGGTCCTGCCTTCCTGCTGTCATTTACATGCGGCGGAGCGATGGAGGAGAGCCAACCACCTGCCCTGTTTGTGAGAGGGAGGAAAGTCAATGGCAGTGCTGATAGGGGCAGGGATGCAACAGTAGGTCTCCCCGTCCAATTACCCTTGAGTTAACAATGAGAAAAATCCAGCCTAATATGTGTAATGAAAACTGAGAGCAATGTGTACAATGAGAGCTGTTATTCAATAGAGATAAAGGACGAGAACAATGTGTGCAAAGGGCCGTTAGTAAATTGAGAGAGAGAGAGAGCAGTGTGTGTAATGAAAACTGTTACTAAATAGAGAGAAAGGGAGAGAACAATGTGTGAGAAGGACTGTTAGTGAATAGAGAGAGAGCGATATGTGCAATGGGAGTTGATACTGAATTTAAGGGTAGATTTTCCAAGTCCTTGCACAGGGCAAGGTATCAAGTTTGCCACAAGTGTGGATCAGAACACTGTCCTTGATTTTCCAAATCATTCTCATGCCAGGCATGGTACCTTGCCACGGATAACAAATTAGAAATGCACCAATGAAGAAACTAGTGATGCGTGCAATGAAAGCTGTTAGTGACTAGTGAGAGATATAGGGGGAAAAATTCAGTACCTTAGCGCCTCCCGTTAGCGCCAGCTGTATCGCCGGAGCGAGGCAAATCCAATGCCGCATGCCAAATCCCGCGCCCCCCCCCCCCCCGCAGCACCACCGTTAACAGTTATCGCCGGGAGCCTCAATGCCAGGTGGATTGTAACGTCAGTGAGTGTGCCCGATTGTCGCCACCTACCTTAGCGCCTGGAGGAAACAACAACAGGGAGGGCTGGCACGAAGCAACAGGAAGCCAGCTCCAGGGACATTATTTAAAGGGATCATCAGTAATGAGTCGCAGCTGTAGGTTAGTGGAGTTTCATTGTTTTCTTATCAGTTTCACATAGTACAACAGTGTCCTTCTGTCATTTCAAGGTTATTTAGTATCAGGAGTGTTGTGGCAACTGAAAAGTAGCTACATTTATTCTTTAAAAAATCAAACTGCTAAACTTGGTTTCATTAATGGGGGCTGTACTGGTAGTTGACCTCGCCCTCCAGGATCTACGGCGAAGGGAGCGGAGGCAGTGAGAAAGGCTGGAGCATGTGGCCAGAGGGAGGAGAAAGGTCATCAGGGCTCTCAACAGGAGGCCTTACCCTCCGAGGGTATACAGAGAGCACTTCTCCTACCTCCAATTAAGCGAGGAGCAGTGTATTAGAAATCTCCGCTTCACCAAGGAGGTGGTCACAGAACTCTGCCACTTCCTGCAACCAGACCTTCAACCTCAGATCAGGGTGACCACGGCTCTCTCAGTGGAAGTCAAGGTCACCGTTGGCCTCAATTTCTTCGCCAGCTGATCCTTCCAGTCTGCAACAAGAGACATAGCTAACATCTCGCAGTTCGCTGTCCATCACTGCATCCGGAAGGTCACAGAGGCTCTCTACAGTAGGAGAAGGGACTACATTTCCTTCCCCATCACCAGAGAGAAGCAGCATGAGCATCATGTGGCTTTGCCAGGATAGCGGGATTCCCCATGATACAGGGCGCCACCGACTGCACCCATGTGGCTTGGCGGGCATCTTATAACAATCCTGAGATCTTCCGTAACCGCAAAGTCTACGACTCAATAATGTGCAGCTGGTGTGCGACCACAGACAGTGAATCCTCAAAGTCAATGCCCGCTATCCTGGCAGCAGCCACAATGCCTTCATCCTGCGTTAGACCGGTGTGCCAGCACTCTTCCAGCCACCACATCAAGCTCGCAGCTAGCTGGTCGGAGACAAGGGCTATCCGCTCTCCACCTGGCTCATGACATCCCTCCGCAACCCCAACAATCCTGCCCAGCACTCATATAATGAACATAATTGAGCAAACCATCGGGGTGCTCAAGCAACGGTTCTACTGCCTTGACTGCTCAGGAGGAGCCCTCCAGTACTCAGCTAAGCGGGTGTCCCATTCTGTGGTGGTCTGCTGCATGCACCACAACTTGGCCATCATGAGGGCCCAGTCCTTGCCACCAGGGATTGTGGGACCACCTCAGGATGAGGAAGAGGAAGAGGAGGAGGACGAGGACAAAGAGGAAGATGAGGAGGAACAGGAGCAAGGGAGGAGGCAGCTACTCAATCGTCCATCCGGAAGGGCTGTCCGTGACCATCTCATCAGACTGCGGTTCGATTGAATTAAACCCCAGATCTTCATTGCTCACTACATCCCCATCGTTCCATCCCTGTCGCAGGCCATATCACAGTGCAAAGCTGAAATGAGACACAGCCCAAAAGAATCCAAACTGAATTAATAAATTTATCAATAAACAGTGAACACATATTTACAACAAAAATATTAACTATTTACCCTTGTACAATCCCTTAGTGCCTCTTGTTACAGTGCCTTTGCCTACTCTGGTGCTCCTACGAAGTGTTGGCCCAGTGGCTGCAGCAGGGCTGGTGGAAGGCTGCTGAGTGTCTGTGTGGGAGACTTCAGATGGCCTTGTAGGATGCCCTAGACCAGCTCTGGACCTGGAAGGCCCAGCTGTAGAGGCACCACCTCAGCATGGGCGGCAGCAGTCTGGGTTGGCTGGATGACAGGTAGTGACAAGGGCAATGGCGGAGTGGCAGTGGTGGGAGCAGGAATGCTGTCATCCTGAGAGAGGACTGCAAGTTGCTGCTCCACTAACCCACTGCCACTCCCCTGGGGCAGCACCTCAGCATCCCTATGCTTGCCTGCTGCGACATCGTGAAAGCCCCAGTCGACGGTGGTAGACCCAGCCACGATGGCAGCAGTCAGAGCTTGCGTGGCATCAAGCGGAGGCTGCATGAGAGTAGTCTGAGATTGGGTGCCACCAAGCATAGACTGCATTACAGCACTAAGACGTTGCATCGCTTCTGCCTGTGCTGCAATGGAAGCTGCCAGATCGCCTATGACACGTGGCATCAGATCTGGGTCGCCACAGTCTCTCTGCGAGTCTACTATCCTTTGCAGACAGGAAATGATGAGCTCCACGGTGTGCGCAGAGCATTGTGCAATGTTGGAGGTGGACTCCTCCATGCTCCTTATCATTGCCGAGAGGCTCTCGGGTACCCTTGCCATTGCACCTATTATCTCTGTGTGCATGCCCATCACCCTTCTTCTAAACGCCTCCCCATCGAGGTCCTCGTCTGAGTCCTGTATAGCAGAACTTGTGAGCGAGCTTGCCCTCCAGGGAGCTGGCCCCCAAGCTATCCTTTCCTCCTGGCCTTGCTGCAGCCCACTCGTCCCCGGTGCCTCACCCCAGGCAGATCCCGCTACTATATGCCTCTAAAGAATGAGTAGTGCCAGTATCTAAGCTTGTGCCTGCGGGTGAGACACACGGTGTGCTCTTCCTCTTCCTCTTCTCCTGACTCGCTCTCTACGGTGTCCTCAGGGACAGGCTGCTCAGGTGCTTGCTCATTATCTGAAAGCATAAAGGAACAAGAGTTGGGTAAAGGTGAGGGGAGGGGTCAGGAAGGGAGAAGTGCATGCATACAGCAGGATTAGCTGGAAGGTGTGAAACGCTCATGGGGTGAGGGGGAAGTGGGAATTTGAGAAGAAGGAGTAGGGATGAACATACCGTTGTTATCCCCAAGGGGGTCAATGTCGCCAGTGGCCACGGTGCTCACCACCTGGCACCAAATAATCTGCAGCACTCGATTCTCCACTGCAGATAGTGGTTGGGTGTCGGCTTGCCCCCCGCCTGTGTGCTCCTGCTCCCTCCTGTTGTGAGCCACCTTGGCCTGCAAGAGAAAGGAAAGTGTGTGAGTGAGTGTGGAGCAATGTGTTTGGGTGATGTGCCCGCCATAGTTGAATAGCTGTCATTGTGTGCAAGGTCTGTGATGTGGGTGTGAGTGTTGGTAAGTGGAGATTGTTGGTGGGTGTGGTGCTCTGGGCAGTGTGTGAAGACTATGGTTCAGATGGTGGTATGTAGCATTTGTTGAAGCATTCACTCACTCTGACCACCCGAGTGAGGTCGATAAATTTCTTCCTGCACTGTGTGTGGGTCCTGGGGACCACAGTGCTGCCTGAGATGTGCCGTGCTACGTCCCTCCACATGGTGAGGAAGACTTGCTGTGAGGGCCTCCTGCCACTTGCCAGGTAGAGCACCGCCCCGCGTCTCTCCAGAGTGAACACCAACGCCTCCAATGTTTGGTCATTGAATCTGTGGGCTCTCTCCCTGGGGCGTGGATCTGCCATGAGTAAAGCTGCTTCAGTCCTTCGGCTCCTTCTCCTTGGCCTGCTGCTGCTTGCTGAGGAAGCTGCACAGCCAGCAATGCTGAGAACGAGGTTCTGCAGCATCAACGAACCTCCCCTTTAAGAACTGGAAAAGCCTGTGGCAACCGTGACTTATGATTAGACTGCACCTGATATTGGTCCATCCTTTGAGTGTAATGCCAATGAGCTTGGGCTTAAAGACTTGAATAAGTGCTCCAATCATTTCTAAGAGCAGTGAGAATGAATTTTGCGTGCAGTCTAAAGCATTAGTGCTTGCCGCTAATTCTCCAACTTTTCTGAAGTTACTGCCCATTCCTGGGCTATAATGAATTTCGAGCCCAAAATGTTTTCCTCTAGTGACAGCAAATGGGGTAGTGCAGACCAATAAAGGTTTAAGATTTTTTGAAATGTTGCTTCCCTGTAATAGTATCTGTGCTTTTATGGGGCAGGGAGGGATCAAGGTGTATAATAAAAGTCCAATTTTTTAAATTAATATTGAAAATTAATATTTTATTCGGAAATAAGCATTGAAGCCCTCTGAATAACAGAGGCTAGAAACTGAATCTCCTATTTGCCATTAGGGATTTAACTGAAAGCAGAGGATTCCTTCTTTACACAAATTAACATTCATTTTTGCCCAGAAATAGAATATCAGCTGCTCTGAGGTTAAAAGTGTGAGCTCCTTTATGAAAAATAAACTGAGAGCAAAGACCGTGGTCAAAGGCTATAAAAGTGTCATATCCCTCACTCTACCATTACCATCAAGCCAGGTGACCAACCCTGGTTCAATAAGGAGTGTAGAAGAACAGGCCAGGAGTAGCACCAGGTGTACCTAAAAATGAGCTGCCAACCTGGGGAAGCTGCAACACCAGACTACATGCATGCTAAAAAGCAGAAGCACCATGCCATAGACAGGGCTAAGCGATCCCATAATCAACGGATCAGAGCAAGGCTCTGTAGTCCTGCCACATCCAGTCGTGAATGGTGGTGGACAATTAAACAACTAACAGGAGGATGAGGCTCCATGAAAATTCCCATCCTCAATGATGGTGGAGCCCAGCACGTGAGTGCAAAAGACAAAGCTGAAGTGTTTACAACCATCCCTACCATCGCAGAAGCCAGTCTTCAGCCAATTCAATTCACTCCACATGACATTAAGAAATGGCTGAGTGCACTGGATACAGCAAAGGCTATGGGTCCTGACAACATCCCGGCTGTCATACTGAGGTCTTCTGCTCCAGAATTAGCTCCGACTCTAGCCAAGCTGTTCCAGTACAGCTACAATACTGGCATCTATCCGACAATGTGGAAAACTGCCCAGGTAAGTCCTGTCCACAAAAAGCAGGACACATCCAATCTGGCCAATTACTGCCCCATCAGTCGACTCTCAATCATCAGCAAAGTGATGAAAAGTGTTGTCGACAGTGGTATCAAGCGGCCCTTACTCACCATTAACCTGCTCATCGATGCTCAGTTTGAGTTCTACCAGGAGCACTCGGATAACATTTAAAAAAAGGACCACTTGGCTCCAGACCTCATTACAGCCTTGGTCCAAACATGGACAAAAGAGCTGAATTCCAGAGGTGAGGTGATAGTGACTGCCCTTGACATCAAGGCAGCATTTGACTGAGTGTGGCATCAACGAGCCCAAGTAAAATTGAAGTCAATGGGAATCAAAGGAAAGGCTCTCCACTGGCTGGAGTCATACCTAGCACAAAGGAAGATGATTGTGGTTGTGGGAGGCCAATCACCTCAGCCCCAGGACATCGCTGCAGGAGTTCCTCAGGGCAGTGTCCTAGGCCCAATCATCTTCAGCTGCTTCATCAATGACCTTCCCTCCAGCATAAGGTCAGAAGTGGGGATGTTCGCTGATGATTGTACAGTCTTCAGTTCCATTTGCAATTCCTCAGAAAATGAAGCAGTCTGTGGCTGCAGGCAGAAAGACCTGGACGACATTCAGGCTTGGGTTGATAAGTGACAAGTAATATTCGTGCCACACAAGTGGCAGGCAATGACCATCTCCAACAAGAGAGTCTAACCACCATCCCTTAACATTCAATGGCATTACCATCGCCAAATCCCCCACCATCAAAATCCTGGGGGTCACAATTGACCAGGAACCTAACTGGACCAGCCACATAAATACTGTGGTTACAAGAGCAGGTCAGAGGCTGGGTATTCTGTGGCAGGTGTCTCACCACCTGACTCCCCAAAGCCTTTCTACCATCTACAGGGCACAAGTCAGGAGTGTGATCGAATGCTCTCCACTTGCCTGGATGAGTGCAGCTCCAACGACACTCAAGAAGCTCGACTCCATCCAGGACAAAGCAGCCCGCTTGATTGGCACCCCATCCACCATCTTAAACATTCATTGCCTCCAGTACCGGTGCACCATGGCTGCAGTGTGTAGCATTTACAAGATGCACTGCAGCAACTTGCCAAGGCTTCTTTGAAAGCACCTCCTCCACCTAGAAAGACGAGGGCAGAGGGCACATGGGAACACCATCACCTGCAAGTTCCCCTCCAAGTCACACACCATCCTGACTTGGAAATATATTGCTGTTCCTTCATTGTCGTTGGGTCAAAATCCTGGAACACCCTCCCTAACAGCACTGTAGGAGTACCTTCACCACACGGACTGCAGCGGTTCAAGGAGGCGGCTCACCACCACCTTCTCAAGGGCAATTGGGGATGGGCAATAAATGTTGGCCTTGCTAGCGAAACCCACATCCCATGAACAAATAAAAAAAAGGCAAAATGGTTACTTTAACTACTGCTACCATTTTAACCATTATATTATTGCTGAAAAATGTTATCAAAAAATAACTTGCAATCGATTACTGTGAAATTCTCTGACACGTTACAGTATATATAAAGAAATTTAACATGGTTGTGTTGAAGTGTTTCCTAACTTTTGATACTCATTACACCAACCAAGATGATGCATCTCTTTCCATTAGATACTTATTGCCCAATCCTTTCTATAAGAGAACTGATAATGCTTGCAAAACCTATACAACAACCACTTCTCACAATACAATCTGCATGACAACTCGTTGACAGATCTGGTATGATAAATCCAAATGGAATGTCTTTTGCTATTTACCCATCACTAGGAATGTATATTTGGAGCCTTTCTACTACTTAAAAAAAAAATCAAACCTCAGTGGCTTAAGTCTCCAGAACCAAACAGTCTCTTCCCCAGCACCTACCCACTGTACAACACTACTCACATCACGGAAGTAATAAATAAAAACTAAACCAACCCAGAGAATAAATTTTGTTAATTTATATATATACAGTACCCCAAAGTCTCACTGTTGAAGATTGATCTTTACATATATGAAAGAAAGTTGATTTAAAGAACCTGTAACTATTGACAGACTTTAGTTTTATTAATTCCGTGATCTTGTATTGAAATGTCACTAATTTTTACTATAACTTATTTAGAATATGTATTGTCTAGAGAAATTCATTATTGATGCGAACCATCATGGACTTCTATGACTGATAGCTAAAGCCTCATAATTTTCAGCCATACTGGCCTCACTCATTTTCACTGGGGCAGTTCATGGTTTTTCATGTGGTCACTTCTGGATTTAGGCAGTTTGAAGGAAGTCTGGTTTCTGTACTGTTATGCTTTTTTTGTTACAAATGGTGGATTGTTTGAACTTCAGGATTCTTTGCATTCCACACATTTTTGTATACCTCTGTCATGCTTTCTGGCCAGGATGTCTTGCAAAACTATAAATGTATTGTATCACATTTTGGGCATTTATTCAAAGTTATGTTATTGCTCAAGTTTATGTGTTCTCTAAGGGATGAGTAAAAGTCAATATTCAAAAGTGGGATTGGATGTTTGTGACATAAACTGTGGAACACTCAGTTTTGGCAACTCCCATCTTTGCATCCATTTAGCTAAATGTTTACTTTAAAAAAAAATCTCCAAGCCACACCCCTTGACTAATCATACTCTTGGAATTTTATCTTTTTCAACACTTTACATTAGTATGACACTGATTTTAAGTATGAATGTAAGAGGAGTGTATTAAAAACTTACCATTGTAGGAACGGTAGTTCCTATCTGAATAATTGCAGTTTGACTCAGTAAATCAAAACAACAAAGTTTAATAACAACGAAGTTAACTAGTAAACTACAGGAGAAGATGTATACAGGTCTGTTCAGGCTGCGAGGCACTCGAAGACTGCTGGAAGGTTCTGGAAACCAACGTCATCACATTCTTCGCGCCACTGGCGGTCACGTGATCGGCGTCATGACGTCATCACGCAGAGTATAGGAAGGTACATACAGTATAGTTAACAAACAGTTTAAAGGTGCAGTACGTGGCTGCACTACAATGCAGTTAAAGAGATTATTCTCAAATGTTCTGAGTCTCTTCGTGGCTCTGCCACACCTTCCTGTTTTTTGGTATGGTGTAGTCTTGTACATTGGTAAGCGCCTCATGACATTACATGGTCAGCTGCCAAGGCTGTTAAATTGCCTTTTAGGTTTGGTCTTTAAAACTGTGCTATCATCCATATGTTACCATTGTCGCCACTTTGACTGCCCTAGCTGTCAACCCTTGACTTTCTCTAGTTTCTCTATCTCACCTTGTGCTTTCTCCGAGCTAATCTTGTCAATGAGACCCACTTCCTGCCTGTTCCACTTTTACCTATCCAATCGTAGCCAGAGCATCTCTAGTGTCACCGTTCATAGTTATATACCCTTGACTGCTTTTGTGCTGTTAGATTGCTTGTCCATTATCAGTACTGGATGAGTCAAAACTTCTTCCAGCTCAACATCAGGAAGAGCAAAACCATCATCTTCTATTCATGCTACAAACTCCACGCCCTTACCACTGACTTTGTCCTCCTTCTCCAGCCACACTCTGAGGCTGAAGAAAACCATTCATAATCTTGGTGCACTGTCTGACTCTGAGCTAAACTTTAAATCCCATATCCTATCCTATCCACCATTAAGACCTTTTATTTCCACCTCCACAACATTGCCCATCTATGTACCTGTCTCAGTCCTCTGCTACTGAAACCCTTATACACGCCTTTGTGACATACGGACTCGATTATTCTAATGCTGATCTTCTGATCTCCCATCCTCCACCATTCATAAACCTCAACTTGTCCATGCTGCAGGTATCGTGTTCCACACTAAGTCTTACTGACCCATTACTCTTGTCCTCATTGACCTACACTGGCTCCTGTCCTCAATGTATTCAATTCTGAATCCTTGTTCTCATCTATAAATCCTTCCATGGCTTTAGCCTTTAATCTCTTTGACCCACTACTGCTGGTAGTGCCTTCAAATCCCTTCGTTTTTTTTGGGAATTTCCTACAGGAACCTCTCCACCTCTGCCTCTCCACCTTTAAAAACCTCCTCAAAACCAATCTTTTCCATCTGGCTTTTGTTCATCGCTCCTAATCTCTTCCGCTTCCATTTTTATTATGTCTATTTTTGAATTTACTTAGAACATTCTTTTACATTAAAGACAATACATAAATGCAGGTACCCAGTTCTAACTCTCCACGACTTCCCTTGACTCCACTCTCATCTCTAAACTGATAGACTATCTGCCTGGCATTACGTCATGGGTGATGAGACTGAATTTCCTACAATTAATCAGAGGTAAGTTGAAGTCATTGTTTTTAACCCCTGCCAAAAGATCTGCACCCTTGCTATTAACTCCATCTTCCTCCTTGGGTGTTCACTCAGGCTGAACCAGATCATGTGTCCTCTCACTCCCGAGCTAAGTTTCAAACCTCAAAGCCTATCCATCAGCAACTCTGCTTACGTCTAGCTCCGCAATACTGCCCACCTCCATGTCTACTGTACCTCTACAGCCACCAAAACCTTTATCCATGTCTTTGTCACCTCTAGGCTAGACTTGTTAAATGTTCTCCCTTCTGACCTCCTGAGCCCCACCTTCCATAAACTCCAAATCATCCAAAGTTCTACTGCCTGCAACATACCATGCTAGGCCCCACTTGCCCAGCACTCCCATTCTACATTGGTTCTTTGTGTCAACCAGTTACATTCAGAGTCCTTGTCCTCATTCACAAATCCCTCCACGGCCTCGTTCCATCTTAAGCCAGCAATCTTCTCCAGACTTCTGTCTGCTCCCACATCCTCTGGCCCCCTGAGTCTGACCTGCTGTGCATCCCCTCTCTCGTGCTGTATCTTCAGTAGCAGAGTCTTCAGCTGCCTCGACCTTACTCTTTAGAAGTATTTCCCTATATCCCTCTGCCTTCTCTATCTCCCTCTCCATCTTTAAATGCATCTTCAAAATACATTTCTTCAAACTAGCTTTCCGTCACCTTACCTGATCCTCCTGCAAAGCCTCAGCTCCTGTTCCTATTCTCCATGTAGCACTTTGGGAATGTTATTATACATTCATGGTGCTATAGGAATGCAATTATTGTTTTTTTAGATTTTTGAATTTTAGATATACAAAAGTAACACAGCATCCTCAAAACTTTATTTTCCAAACGCGAAGGGAAAATAGTTTGGAAAACATTAGTGTTGTACTTTCTAAAATATGGACTGTGAAGGTTACATCTGAACCACTCAGTTGGCAAAGTATCAATTTCTGTGATGAAGTCATCTCTCATCATTTGTCTTTTTATATGTACAGTAAACTCTTTCTTATCCGGCACCTATGGGACCAGGATGGTGCCAGTTGATGAAAAATTCTGGATAACAGAGAGGTATACCTACCAAGGCAATTTTTAATACAAACAGAAATAAAAACCACTGACTAACTCGGCCACCGCAGGAGACTCAGACTCGGCAAAACGAATGCTGGATGGATTCGGCAAGATTACCAGCTATCTATTTTGCCGGTTATTAAAGTATTCCGGATGATTAAGTGCCATTTAAACAAGAGTTTACTGTACTGTGTTTTACGGGAACAGTAGCATAGTGGTTATGTTACTGGACTAGTAATCCAGAGGGGTGGACTAATAATCCAGAGATATGAGTTCAAATCCCACCACAGCAGCTGTGGAATAAAAAGTTAGTATCAGGAATGGCGACCATGAAACTACCAGACTGACGCAAAAAGCCATCTGGTTCACAAATATCCTTCAGGGAAGGAAATCTGCCACCCTTACCCGGTCTGGCCTTTATGTGACTCCTCACCCACAGCAATGTAGTTGACTCTTAAATGTCCTCTGAAATGACCTAGCAAGCCACTCAATTGTATCAAACCTCTAGGAAAAACAATTTGGATTAAACCGGACAGACCACCCGGCAACGACCTAGGCACCAGATTCAGACATGGCAAAGGCACACCCAGCCCAGTCAACTCTGCAAAGTCCTCCTCACGAGCAACTGGGGACTTGTGCCAATATTGGGAGAATTGTCCCACAGGCTAGTCAAGCAATAGCCTGAGTCACAGAATCATACCTTTCAGCCAACGTCCCAGACTCCTCCATCACCATCCCTGGGTATGTCCTTCCCACCGACAGAACAGACCCACCAGAGGAGGCAGCACAGTGGTATACAGTCGGGAAGGAGTGGCCCTGGGAGTCCTCAACATTGACTCCGGATCCCATGAAGTCTTATGGCATCAGGTCAAACATGGGCAAGGAAACCTCCTGTTGATTACCACCTACTGCCCTCCCTCAGCTGATGAATCAATACTTCTCCATATTGAACACCACTTGGAAGAAGCACTGAGGGTAGGAAGGGCACAGAATGTACTCTGGATGGGAGACTTCAATTTCCATTACCAAGAGTGGCTTAGTAGCACCACTACTGACAGAGTTGGCTGAGGCCTGAAGGATATAGCTGCAACACTAGACCTGGAGCAGATGGTGAGAGTACCAACATGACGGAAAAACCTACTTGACATCCTCACCAATCTACCTGTCGCAGATGCAATTACAGTATTGGTAGGAGTGACCACCGCACAGTCATTGTGGAGACAAAGTCCGGTCTTCACACTGAGGACACCCTCCACCGTGTTGTGTGGCACTACCAATGTGCTAAATGAGATTCAGAACAGATCCAGCAGCTCAAAACTGGGCATCTATGAGGCACTGTGGGCCATCAGCAGCAGCAGAATTGTATTCCACCACAATCTGTAACCTCATCACCTGGCATATCCCTCACTCTACCCTTACCATCAAGCCAGGGGACCAACCCTGGTTCAATGAGGAGTGTAGAAGAGCATGCCAGGAGCAGCACCAGGTGTACCTAAAGATGAGCTGTCAACCTGGTGAAGCTACAACACAGGACTATATGCATGCTAAACAGCAGAAGCAGCATGCTATAGACAGAGCTAAGTGATCCCACAACCAACGGATCAGATCAATGCTCTGCAGTCCTGCCATATCCAGTCGTGAATGGTGATGGACAATTACAGCTAACGGGAGGAGGAGGCTCCATGAACATCCCCATCCTCAATGATGGCAGAGCCCAGCACTTGAGTGCAAATGACAAGGCTAAAGCGTTTGCAACCATTTTCAGTCAGAAGTGCTGAGTGGATGATCTATCTCGGCCTGCTCCTGAGATCCCCATCATCACAGAAGCCAGTCTTCATCCAATTTGATTCACTCCACGTGATATCAACAAACGGCTGCGTGCACTGGATACAGCAAAGGCTATGCACCCCGACAACATCCTGGCTGTCATGCTGAAGACTTGTGCTCCAGAACTAGCTGCTCCCCTAGCCAAGCTGTTCCAGTACAGCTACAACACTTGCATCTACCCTACAAAATGGAAAATTGCCCAGGTATGTCCTGTCCAAAAAAGCAGGGCAATTCCAATCCAGCAAATTATCACCCATCAGCCTACTCTCAATCATCAGCAAAGTGAAGGAAGGTGTCGTCGACAGTGTATTCAAGCAGCACTTACTCACCAAAAACTTGCTCAGTTTGTGTTCTGCCAGGACCACTCGGCTCCAGAATTCATTACAGCCTTGGTCCAAACATGGACAAAAGAGTAGAATTCTAGAGGTGAGGTCAGAGTGACTGCCCTTAACATCAGAGCATCATTTGACCGAGTGTGGTTTCAAGGAGCCCTAGTAAAATTGAAGTTAATGGAAATTGGGGGAAATCATGCAAAAGAGTGTTCAATTAAATTTTTAACAACAACAAACATTTGAAGAGCTCTTGGTGAGAATATGGTGTTAAATCTTCCTTAATTCTTGGCCTTTTAAAAAGACTTCAAAACTTTGCATGTTATTTTATCCGTTCCTAAACTAGAAAACTGAAAGGATTCGCAAATTTCATGTCTCCCCTGAAGATTTACTTTTGATTTATTAAAGAAGCCCTGGTTGGACTGAATTTAAAACCCAGGGCTCAACAAGATGGCTACGGTCAGCCTCATGGCAAAAGCCTGTAAGTTTCAGTTTGGACTGACAAAGAAGGAATTTTCCAGAAACTCGAATGCAAACAGACCTTCTGCATTTATGCATGAGAAGCAAACTCAGTGGCATTTGGGCCTCTGATTAAAACCCATCAAGGTTGTTTGCACAGACAATCAATATGTAATAGCTGCATTCAGACCTTCGTTAGAGGACACCAACACTGTTTGCAAATGATCAACGGGACATTCAAACTGGAATGGCCCCATCACAAGACCAGTTGGACAAAGGGGAACACCGATGAGACGTTTAAAACTGATTAACCGGCCATCCAGGTCAATGGGCCCAGATCGGTTTCCTTTATATAAGTTTCAACACGTCCAGGTCAGACAAAAGAAATAAGCTGATCTGGCGGGAGATAAGGGCTACCAGAAAGGGTATAACTAGTCCCTCGGGAAGCCATCTCTCTCTCCCGCCTCGACTCCGGTGCCCTGCCTTACCATCAAGAGGATCATCGACGAAGAGCCCGTCCAGGGAAGCAGGATACCCGCAGTTACATTTAAATCACTGGGGTATCTCTGCTTTGGGGCGGTGAAAACCCTAAAGACATCAGCAGGCAACAGGGCATGGAGCAGGCGTTCCAACATCTTAGACTGGTGAGCATCAATTTTCTGGCCCATCACAAGATAACCTAGATAGGTGTAAAGGGTGGGAGTTAAGGGGATTGCTAAAATTGTCATTTTAGTAATTTTCCCTCGATGTGTCCGTTTCCCCTCCCCCGCTAAGTGTAATTGTGTTGCATCCATAGTGATATTCTCTGTATAGTAGTTATTTCTCTATTTTAATAAACATTGGTTTTCTTTGCACCAAACCACTGGTCTCGTTTGTCTATATCGCTGCTCGTAAATAAGTCCGGTGCTCAGAACTAAAGAGGGGGAAGCGATTCGAACCACACGGGGCTGGGGCAGCTCAGGCACACGACTGACTGACCAGACAAAAAACCCAAACCAAATTCCCCTTACAAAACCCAATGTATAAAATTTAAGGGAATGCAGCTTTGATTTCCCCCCCGATATTCTTAAAACTGTAGTAAAGAATAGTTTATTTTAAAATCCTGAAACTCCCTCCCTAACAGCACTGTGGGAGTACATTCACCTCACGTACTGCAGTGGTTCAAGAAGGTGGCTCACCACCTTCTCAAGGACAATTAGGGACGGGCAATAAATGCTGGCTTTCCCGGTGATGTCAACATCCCATGAATGAAAAAATAAAAATTACTATGCAAGAAAATGCTAAGTATGATGTGAAAGAAAGACTTGCATTTATATATCATCTTTCACAACCTCAGGACGTCCCAAAGCACTTTACAGCCAATTAAATACTTTTGAAGTGTAGTCACTGTTGTAATGTAGGAAATGAGGCAGCCAATTTGCACACAGCAAGCACCCACAAACAGTATTGTGATAATGGCTAGGTAATCAGATTTTAGTAATGTTGATTGAGGGATAACTATTGGCCGGGACATTGGGGATAACTCTTGCTCTTCTTCAAAATACTGCCACTGGATCTTTTACATCCATCTGAGAGAGCAGAAGGGGCCTCGGTTTAACGACTCATCTGAAAGACGCACCTCCAACACTCAAAGCAGCACACCCTCAGCACTGCACTGCACTGCAACGTCAGCCTAGATTTTTGTTCTCAAGTCTCTGGAGTGGGTCTTAAACCCACAACCTGCTGACTCAGAGTGCGACCAACTCAGCCACGGCTGACACATTTTGTCCAATTGAATCACTGGATTCACGGACGCAGTGGCAGCACCCTCAGGCACACAAGTCAGCACTTGCAATCGCCTTAACTACCTACATCAAGTTGCCGTCAATAAACAAACACCGTCCTCCCTCTTCTGTTTGAAAGGGCAGTCCTAATTGACAAGGGCGCGTCATGGAAATGCCGACAGGGAGGGCGAGTTTGTGCGCGTTGCATCATAGGGTGGCGGGTTGTGTGATTGGTGGCTGCAGTGTTCCTGGCGGCGGCTCCGAGTTTGGGAGGAGCTCGTGGCTCCCGTTCTATTTGCACTTGTTTTGGCTCCTGTGCCTCCCTTCTCAGTTTCAACTCTTTGTTTATGTTGTGTTGCTTATTTCGAAGCGAACTCTAGTCTATATTTTCTCCCTCTCCGGAGCTGCATCCTCGGTGCGTTTTGCGGCAGGGTTCCAGATATCGAAAGTGAGCAATAAAGCAAGCCAGGAGCCCGGGAGGAGCCTGCTCCCAGGGCGCACAGGTAAAGGGGATGGTTGCCCGCGGCAACAGTGGCCGGTCGCTTTCACAAAGTCCGGCTTCGCGCTTCGTTTGGACTTCCTGCCCTCTTTGGCCGATTGATACCTGTCACAATGTTCCAAATGAAGAATGGTAGAAAGCGGAGAACTTTAAAAAAAAAATGCAAACGTCAAATTCTGTTTTACTCGGCGCACCAAGAGCGTTGCCTTGCATTAATTCAAACAGACATTATCGTAGAATGGATTAGCCTCTTAAGCAACAAATAACGGCTTGCTTTAATTACTTTTCGAAATTAACAAGGGACGGTTTTGAAAATAATTCAAAGTAATTTTAACGATTCAGATGCTAAGTGATGATAAAGTGGGTGATCAGTATTGAAAATGGGACTAATATTTTGGTTTTTTTTTATACAGAAAACGCGATTTTGTATAACGCGAAGGAAACTGCGTTTTTTCAAGTAGGGAAAGCTGAGGTTTTTAGCTGAACGCGCTGCGAGAGTATTGCACCAACCTGTTCGAGATCTAACGATAGCTGAAATAAAACCAGCAAATGCTGGAAATACTCAGGTCAGGCAACATCTGTGGAGAGAGAGAAACAGTTAACGTTTCAAGTCGATGACCCTTCGTCAGAACGATAGCTGTTGTGTAACGAATCGTGTTTCAGTAACTTTGGGATTAGACAGAAAACGCGTGATTTTGGGCAGTATTAAGGGGAATAGGTGTGTTTGTGTAGGAGAAATTGTAGACTGGGACGAAGTCAATAAATTCAAAAACAGCTGCCGTGATGCTTCGCAGCTTTCTAGTTATTGGCGTTACTTAGTCATCAAACTATAGTGATCCCTTTGATTCCAACCTACAATATCGAAGGTGGGTTTAGATTCAAGGCCGCAAACGGCGATTGCCGATTATATGATCAGAGCACAGCACTTATTTCAACGGGGTCTTTGGTTCTCACGGGCATTAGGTTACCTGGGCTAGGAGCCGCAATTTCCCAGTGAACTCGCGAGGCGTTGTTAGAGCGTGATCACTTGGTGCTGATTATTTTATTAAGTAATTTCATGGACTTTATTGCAAAGTAGCTTCTGCTTGGCGATGATGCAAAAGTGACCGTATTAGACGGCTTCTGAGCTAACTCCAGAATAAAGCGGTGTGACACCACTTTGGAGAGGCTGTGTTGTACAGCTTCAGCTTTATACAGCATTGAATATGACTCCAGTGCAGTTTAGAAGGATTGGACCCTCGGGTACTGGATGCTTTTGTTCGAGTTGCAATGCTTACAGCAGGTATTTGCCCAGAAGACTGATCAAGACATGATGGGATGAAAGTACTGGCCCAGTGTGAACAACAACTTGCTTTTTTTTTAATATAGTGCCATTCACACCACAAAGTGCTTCAGATAAGTATAAGGAAAAATATTGAGCCAGGAATATAGAGATTCGAACGGGTAACCAAAAACTTGTTCAAAGAGATGGGTTTTTAGAGGGGAGGGGGGGGAAAGGCTTTGTGAGGTAATTCTAGAGAGTGGGACCAAGGAAGCTGAAGGCTTTGCTGCTAATGGTGGAGTAGATTAGTTTTTCCCTATTAGAAACATAGAAGATAGGAGTAGGCCATTCGGCCCCTCGAGCCTGCTCCGCCATTCAATGCCATTAAATGGCTGATCATTTTAAATTCAGTATCCTGTCCCTGCCTTCTCCCCATATCCCTTGATCCCTTTAGCCTTAAGAAATATATCCAACTCCTTCTTGAATATATTTAATGAATTGGCCTCTACTGCCTTCTGTGGTAGAGAATTCCACAGGTTCACCACTCTCTGGGTGAAGAAATTCCTCCTCATCTCTGTCCTAAATGGCTTACCCCTTATCCTTAGACTGTGACCCCTGGTTCTGGACTCCCTGACCATTGGGAACATCCTTCCTGCATCTAGTCTGTCTAGTCATGTTAGAATTTTATAAGTTTCAATGAGATCCCCTCTCATTCTTCTAAACTCCAGTGAGTAGAAGCCCAATCGACCCAATCTCTCCTCGTACGTCATTCCTGCCATCCCAGGTATCAGCCTGGTGAATCTTCGCTGCACTCCCTCCATGGCAAGAACATCCTTCCTCAGATAAGGCGACCAAAACTGCACACAATACTCAAGGTGTGGTCTCACCCAGGCTCTGTACAATTAGAGTTGACCCATTTACTGTGCAGAAGAAAAAGTCAAGTTTCTGCCAGCATCCAAACAGTAAATGACATTTGAAACATGCCACCATTATGATATGAATGGTCAGCAACCATGCCCTTTAATTTCCTGTTATTCTCCCCAGAGTCTTGTGAAAGCTGTTCAATATTTAAAGATATCAATACTTGAAGTAGAAAAGCAACATATAAAGTCATGAGAAATGACTGATAATGTACAATTATCGGTACTGTTAAGGGGAGTGCTTGCTGACCATTTCATATCGTAATAGAAACATAGAGATAGGAACAGGAGTAGGCCATTCGGCCCTTCGAGCCTGCTCCGCCATTCAATGAGATCATGGCTGATCTTCGTCTGAGATCATAGCTGATCTTACCAGTTCAGTACCCCGTCCCCGCCTTTTCTCCGTAACCCTTAATCCCCTTAGCCTTCAGAAATATATCCAATTCTCTCTTGAAAATATTTATTGAATTAGCCTTCACAGCCCTCTGTGGCAGGGAATTCCACAGGCTCACCACTCTTTGAGTGAAGAAATTCTTCCTCATCTCTGTTTTAAATGATTTGCCCGCTATTTTTAGACTGTGGCCCCTGGTTCTGTGCTCCCCGGCCATTGGAAACATTCTCTCTGAATTCAGCCTGTCCAGGCCTGCCATAATTTTATATGTTTCGATGAGATCCCCTCTCAATCTTCTAAACTCCAGTGAGTACAAGCCCAAACTATTTAATCTCTCTTCGTAGGTCATTCCCGCCATTCCAGGTATCAGCCTGGTGAATCGCCGTTGCACTCTTTCCATGGCAAGAACATCCTTCCGCAGATGGGGCGACCAAAACTGTACACAATACTCCAGATGCGGTCTCACCAGCACCTTGTACAGCTGTAGTAAGGTATCCCTATTCCTATACTCGAACCCCCTTGATATGAAGGCCAACATACCATTTGCCGCCTTAATCGCCTGTTGCACCTGCATGCTCTCCTTCAGTGACTGGTGCACAAGAACACCCAGGTCCCTCTGCACTTCCCCATCTCCCAATCTATTGCCATTTAGATAATAATCTACCCTCCTGTTTTTACCCCCAAAGTGGATAACCTCGCATTTATCCACATTATAGTGCATCTGCCACGTATCCGCCCATTCCCCCAACCTGTCCAAATCGCACTGTAGCCTCCTGACATCCTCATCAGAGCCCACCCCTCCTCCTAGTTTAGTGTCGTCAGCGAATTTGGAAATATTGCATCCAATTCCCTGATCCAGATCATTTATATATATATTGTGAACAGCTGGGGTCCCAGGACAGATCCTTGCGGCACCCCGCTGGTCACTGCCTGCCACTCCGAAAACGAGCCGTTTATTCCAACTCTCTGTTTTCTATCCGCCAGCCAGTTCTCTATCCACGTATAATGGTGGCATGTTTCAAATGCCATTTACTGTTTGGATGCTGGCAGAAACTTGACTTTTTCTTCTGCACAGTAAATGGGTCAAATCTCAAGTACATATGCTCTGATAGAGCATTGTTGCAAATTTCATGCTGGAACAAATTTGGAGGCAGTACAATGTAACTGAATGCTGAATAGCCTCTGCCAGATTCTGAGCAGCTTCATAATTGCTGTAGCATACAATATGATACATGGTGTACAAAAGCTGTCATGCATAGTCATGTTGGCAAAGAAATGTTGAATTGGTGTAGGTATCATATTTTACAACAGGTGCTAATGTAAGATGGATATGTCTACTGTCCTGTTGATCTGAACAGTGGAGTGATATCTGGGACTGTGAAGTTGTGCAGATGTGAGAATTGATTTGAAAAATTGTACAGGATGTCTGAAGTCGTAACAAGTGAGGTGGCATAAAGAATCATTGCAGTTCTGTGTTTTATTTGTAATGGTGGCTGCTTTTTGGATGTAGTTGAAGGAAAGATAATGGAGCTGACATCTCATTTTTTGGAGGGAACAAAGGAACATTAAATTGACAAAGAAATTTAGTTTGTAGGAATTGGTGAGTGCTAACTATAGTATGGTGTGTGTTAGTTTAAATTTAAATGGGTAGTGTCTAAAATCAGATTGAACTCTATATACAGGAAATTGAATTGCTTATATAAGGAGCACTAACGGATGCACAAACTAAACTTGCAGGTAATGACAGCGAAATGGCAGAAATACTGAATAGTTACTTTGCCTTCATAATTAAGAACATAAGAACATTTACCAGGGAGACTAACAAGGTGGGCATGACCTTAGAAGCGATCAAAAAATATAAAGGCATTTAACAATAGCAACAATAACTTGTATTTATATAGCGCTTTTAATGTAGTAAAACGTCCCAAGGCACTTCACAGGATGTTTTCAGACAAAAGTTTGACACCGATCCAGATAAGAAATTGGGGCAGATGAGCAAAAGCTTGTCAGAGGTAGGTTTTAAGGAGCATCTTCAAGGAGGAAAGAGAGGCAGAGAGGTTTATGGAGGGAATTCCAGAGCTTGGCGCCTAGGCAGCTGAAAGCATAGCCACCAATGGTTGAGCGATTTAAAATCAGGGATGCTCTAGGGTCGAATTAGGGGAGTGCAGATGTCTCGGGAGTGGGGGTTGTGGGGCTGGAGGAGATTAAAGAGAGGGGGGGTGAGGCCATGGAGGGGTTTGAAAACAAGGATGAGAATTTTGAAATTAAGGCGTTGCTTAACCGGGAACTAATTTAGGTCAGCGAGCACAGGAGTGACGGGTGAATGGGACTTGGTGCGAGTTAGGACACGGGCAGCCGAGTCTTGGATGACCAAGTTTACATGGGGTTGAATGTGGGAGGCCAGCCAGGAGTGCATTGGAATAGTCAAGTCTAGAGGTAACAAAGGCATGGATGAGGGTTTCAGCAGCAGATGAGCTGAGGCAGGGGAGGATTCGGGCGATGTTACGGAGGTGGAAATAGGCAGTCTTAGTTATGCTGCCGATGTGTGGTCGGAAGCTCATTTCAGGGTCACATATGACATCTAGTTTGCAAAGAGTGTGGTTCAGCCTCAGACAGATGTTGGGGAGAAGGATGGAGTCAGTTGCTAGGGAATGGAGTTTGTGGCGGGAACCGAAAAAATGGCTTTGGTCTTCCCAATATTTAATTGGAGAAAATTTCTGCTCATCCAGTATCAAATCAACTTTTATTGTCATTGTTTGTACTGCACTTGTGCACGATGAAATGTAGGCTTGCGGCTCCCGAGAGTGTACATTTGGATTAAGACATTTAAACATTCAACATACATTTGGCTTGTAGTATATTAACATAAACATAACCATAATAAAGTGCATTGGCAGATGTGCAGGCTTTAGAGTTTATTTGTGGAGTTCAGTAGGATGACAGCCCTGGGAAAGAAGCTGTTCCTAAATCTGGTCGTTTTTGCTGGCAGGGATGTCACCACTGCTCCCCTGCTCGGGCTTCAGGTTAAAATGGCAGAACAAGCCCTGATGACATCATCGGAGCCCGATCTGTTCTTGAGGACAATGATGGCTTGGTGTCCTTGCCACCTGCAATTTAAAAGAGTGGGTAATTACAGAGCAGCAACCTTCATATGCCACCCTACCTCAATTTTATACTGCAGTCTGTGCTCTTTGGGAAGGTACATTGAAGGTTGGTTTGCAGCTGGAGGTTTGTTCAGCACAGTTATAATGAGGCATGGTACACGCAGGATTTAATTCACTATTGAAATGTCTTGACTAATTTTACTGAAAAAAAGGTGGACCTATGACTTGAATAAAGCAGCTATTTTGTTTAAAACAAACAGAAAATTCTGTAAACCTCTTTCAAACTTTAAGAAGGATCCACACCTGAGCCATTAATTGGCCTGTTCTCTCCAGCATTTTCTGTTTTTTGTTTCAGATTTCTGGCATCTGCAATTTTTGTCTTTATTTAGCTTTTTTGGTTACATTTCTTCTGCTATTCTGAAGCTTGACCATTGACAGTTGGTTTTGTGGGTTTTTATGATTGCTTTATTATTTAGGTTGTCAACTGATTTTTCTTGTCCCCAATAGCAAAACTTTATTTTCATGAACCAAAGCATGACTTTATGCAAAAACAAAATCTAATGCAGCATCCATTGGGTGAAAAATAAACATCTTACCAGTGAGCTCACTGGAAATAGTAGGAGACACCTCGTACTCTTCTGGTCTCCAATTAACTCATATAAACGCTCTGATCAACTGATTCACTGTGTCTCAGGCTAATAATTATGAATCAGGTTTATTAAGATGTACAATTAAACAGAAGCAAGAACAAACAGAAGATTATGGTAAAAATCAGTTGATTTGTAAATGTTTATTATATGTATCCTGACACTTATTTAAAAAAAAAAAAAAAAAAATGTCTTGTCATTTGGAACATATATTTCTGTGGGCAAATGTTTATCTATAAAATTGGACATTTATGAAATGTTTCCGTTAGCCCACTTGTTTATTTGCTGGTTGAATCAGAAATTTACCAAAGAACCTAAACTATTATCCTGGGTATATAGTTCTCAACCTGTTTGAAGTCAAGTCAAGCTATAAGAGACGAAGGCAAACAGATTTATCATTGCTGACCTGCTATAAAACCGTTCTTGCGGTGACAGTCACGTCAATCAATCTCATTTTCACAAGCACCACGGAGGCTGCTCAGGCCTATCACTCACCTTCAGGACAAGGACTAAGTAGAGCAGAGCAGCTGCTCTTCCATTTGTTCTCCTCTTGTGACAGTCAGCACAATCTCAGTTAATGGCTCTTATTTTGTCTTGCAGTAGCTAAAATCTCATATCTCTAATATCTAGCCAGCCAATCTCAATCTGATGAACTACTTATGAACAAATCACAAACAGAGTTGGATGGGGGAGCGCTAAGCTAGTGGTTATGGTACTGCACTAGCAACCCAAAGGTTATAAATTCAAATCCCACTGTGAAACTGAATCAATAAATCTGGTAGTTTGTGGGTTCACACCATGGAAATAACCATAAACAGAGTTGGAAGCAACTCTGAAGTAGCTATTTGCATGCAAGACAGGACATGTGTATTATTATACTTTAAGTATAAACAGGCTATTGCCTGCAAGCAGGAATCAAATTGAAGTGCCTACAATGCTGATATAGCAACAAGATCCCATTAAAAAGATAACACTGTGTTGAAGCAAGAAGTATCTCTGATCCCTCACATGATCTGTAATCTGAATGAAGCAGCTGTTTTTTGTTTCGATTTCTGCCACCATTCTGCAGCTTGGCAGTTAACATGGAGTGGGTTCTGTGCGTCTGTTTGCTTCATATCTTTTCAATAGCTGCAGTAACCTTTTTGTACTATGGTGACCAGAATTGTACCCCGTATTCTTAGTGTGGTCGCACCAATGATTTATAAAGTGGCAGGATTACCTCACTATTTCGGCTCAATATTGACCTATTAATACATCCTAACATTTGATTTCCTTTACTCACTGCTGCCGAGCATTGTTGAGAGAGCTTCAATTTATTGTCTCGGTACCCCCAGATCCCATTTTCCATGCACATTTTCTTTTCATTTAAGTAATCATCCCTTCCTGGATGTTTTGCCCCATGTGAAGCAGTTTGCATTTCTTTAGTGAATTTCATCAGCCACCCCTATACACAATTCCCAGGTAGTTTTTGGGTCACTTTTTAATAAAAAGTAGCAACAAAAAAAAGAGGAATGTCTGCTTTTCTCCAGTCCCAGGCACCTCCAATATTCAGTGATTTCTGGAAGATTTGCACCAGAGTTCCTGCAATTTCCTCCTTTATTTTCTTGAGAATCCTCTGATCCATCTTATCTGTCTGAGAATTATTCCCCATAAGTTTCCACAGCTGTTTGGCAACCAATCTGATAGTAATGTGAATAATGTCATGCTTCACCTCTGCAACACCCTCTAGTTCCTTTTCCAGATCAAATATTGCCTGTCTCCTTGGTTCACCAGACTGACTCCTGGGAAGGGGGGATTGTCCTATGAGGAGAGATTGAGTAGACTAGGCCTATATTCCCTAGCGTTTAGAAGAACGAGAGGTGATCTCATTGAAACATACAAAATTCTTACAGGGCTTGACAGGGTAGATGCAGGGAGGATGTTTCCCCTGGCTGGGGAGTCTAGAACCAGGGGTCACGGTCTCTGAATAAGGCGTTGGCCATTTAGGACTAAGATGAGGAGAAATTTCTTTACTGAGGGTGGTAAATCTTTGGAATTCTCTACCCCAGAGGGCTGTGGAGGTTCAGTCATTGAGTATATTCAAGACAGAGATCAATAGATTTTTGGATATCAAGGGATATGGGGATAGTGCAGGAAAGTGGAGTTGAGGTTGAAGATCAGCCATGATATTGAATGGCTGAACAGGCTCGAGGGGCCGAATGGCCTACTCCTGCTCCTATTTATATTCTTAATGGAGCATAAAAACTTATTCAGCACATTTACAGCCAGTGTAACATCAGTTGTCATGCCCCCACTCGGTCCCACTCCATCCCTTGTTTTTCTTTTCCTCTTGTACTGTATAACTAAAAACATTTTATTATCCTTCTTTTCTCTTACCATATTCAATTCTAATTTTTCTTTGCCATTTTGATGCCCTTTTTACACTCTAGGCATGCCTTTTTGGTATTGAATCTCTCAATTCTGTGCCATTTTCATTTATGGCCTTGAATGCTTTTACCCCCTTCTTTGAGTTGCTTGGTAGTCTCATTCAACCAGACAAGAGTGCCTTAAATCTTGGTACCTTTGCTTTGCATATATACAGATTGGTCCATTGCATTCAGAATCACTTCTTGAAGGAATTTACCTCTGTTACCATCTATTAATTGTATTCAAAGTGATTGTGTCTGCTGTATTTTTTTTTTATATCCTCACTTATGCCTCAGTGGTGCCACACCACCATTTCTCCTGATGTGGGCTCTCCTGAACAATTTATATCCTTCCAGATATATATCCCATTAATTGGATTTATTCTACCATGTTTCTGTGATGCTACTGATGTTGAATCCTGTATGTGTAGTGTTTTAACAGATTTTAGAGGGAAATATTTAGAAAGGGTAAATAGAAATCCCATTAGAGCAACATTTGAAAGAAGTCTATGAAAGTGAAGGAGAGGAATTGTAGTCCTGTGTACATAATCAGTTGCATGCTCCAGACTAAGTGTCTATGTTCATTCCTGTAAGTATTTGTAGATGTACAATGAGACATGCCAACAATTTTAAGATCTTCATTTAAGCATAGAATTTGTAGCACATACAGGAAACTTTCTGGTATCCGGCACTGACGGGACCAAGCTGGTGCCGTACCATCAAAACTGCCGTAGAAACCAGCGCTAATGTTAAAACATACGGAGCTTTTGAGCTCCGTGAGAATCAACAAACCCAACAGCTTCAAAACAGTCGGCCACAGCTTAAAAGCGTCTCTGTAGCTAAGCAACAGCTTCAGCTAGACCTTGCAGAGCCTGACTGGAAAAAAAAAAGCAATGAGAAGTAAAAAAACTTATAGGAAACGGCTCCTGAATTTTGCCAGTAGATAGAGCTTTCCGGACATTTAACCGAAGTTTCCTGTACATTGCTTATGTTGGTATTAGGGCTTCAATTTTCTACACTTTCATTTTCCTGTATCCTTTTTATATTCATTTTTAAATGGCTGACCAATTCTCTTTTTAATTGATATATTCTCCATTTCAGTAGTCACTGGTAAAGCATTCCATGTTTGAATATCCTCTATTGGGGGGGGACACTTCCCGCCCATCTCCCTATGTTACCGATTTACCAACCAGTGGAAGTCAATCGTCCACTATATATACTTTTCAAAACTTAATTTTGAAACCTCCATTTGCTCAACACCGCACTTAACCTCTGTTCCAGTGAATAAAGCCTCAATTTTTCAATCCTTTCTTCACTATAGCCTTTCATTCCTGGTATTGTTCAAGTGAAGCCTGAGTCTTATCTGCTTCCTTAAATAGTCACTGTGGTAAAGCATTCCATGTCCCAGCGGATTGGAAGGTAGCAAATGTAACCCTGCTATTCAAGAAAGGAGGGAGAGAGAAAACTGGGAACTACAGGCCAGTTAGTCTGACATCAGTTATCGGGAAAATGCTGGAATCCATTATTAAGGAAGTGGTAACAGTGCTCTTAGAAAATCACTGAGCCAACGCCAACATTGTTTTAATGAAAGGGAAATCCTGTTTACCAAGTTTATTAGAGTTTTTTGAGGATGTAACTAGCAGGGTAGAAAAAGGGGAATCAATGGATGTAGTATATTTGGATTTCCAAAAGGCATTCGATAAGGTACCACATAAAAGGTTGCCAAGCAAGATAAGGGCTCATGGGGTTGGGGGTAATATACTAGCATGGATAAAGGATTGGTTAATGGACAGAAAACAAAGGGATAAATGGGTCATTTTCCAGTTGTAGGCTGTAACTAGTGGGGTGCTACAAGGATCAGTGCTTGGGCCTCAGCTATTTACAGTCTATGTTAATGACTTAGATGAAGGGACTGAGTGCAATGTATTCAAGTTTGCTGGTGATACAAAGTTAGGTGGGAAAGTAAACTGTGAGGAGGACTTAGAGTCTGCAAAGGGATAGAGACAGGTTAAGTGAGTGGGCAATAAGGTGGCAGATGGAGTATAATGTGGGGAAATGAGAGGTTATTCATTTTGGTAGGAAGAATAGAAAAAAAGGACTCTTTTTGAATGGTGAGAAACTTAAATGTTGGTGTTCAGAGAGATTTAGGTATCTGTGTTTCACAAAGTTAGCATGCAGGTTGGCTTTCAAAAGGGAATTGGATAAGTACCCGAAGGGGGAAAAAAATTGCAGAGCTACAGGGAAACGGCGGGGGAATGGGACTAGCTGAAGTGCTCTTGCAGAGAGCTGGCATGGGCTCGACGGGCCGAATGGCCGCCTCCTGTGCTGTAATGATTCTATGATGCTAGGTACAGCAAGCAATTAGGAAGGCAAATGGCATGTTGGCCTTTATTGCAGGGGGTTGGAGTACAAGTGTAAGGAAGCCTTACTGCAATTGTACAGGGCTTTGGTGAGCCCACACCTGGAGTACGGTGCACAATTTTGGTCTCCTTATCTGAGGAAGGACATACTTGCCTTGGAGGCAGTGCAACGAAGGTTCACTAGATTGATTCCCTGGGATGAGGGGGCTGTCCTATGAGAAGAGATTGAGTAGATTGGGCCTAGACTCTCGAGTTTAGAAGAATGAGAGGTGATCTCGTTGAAACATATAAGATTCAGTGGGGGATTGATGGGGTAGATGCTGAGTGGTTGTTTCCTCTGGCTGGAAAGTCTAGAACTAGGTCATAGTCTCAGATAAGGGGTTGGCCATTTAAGAGTGAGATGAGGAGGAATTTCTTCATTCAGAGGGTTGTGAATCTTTTGTATTCTCTACCCCAAAGGGCTGGGAATGCTGAATCGTTTAGTATATTCAAGGCTGAGATAGATAGATTTTTGGGCTCGCGGGGAATCGAGGGATATGGAGATGCAGTGGGAAAGTGGAATTGCAGTCGAAGATCAGCCATGATCTTATTGAATGGCAGAGCAGGTTTGAGCAGCTGTATGGCCTACTCCTGCTCCTAATTGTTGTGTTCTTATGTTCCTTTAATGGAGTGCCCAGAACTGCATACAGTACTTAACTGTGAAACAACCAATGTCTGGAAGAAATAAAATGCCACTTCCTTTCTTTTATATTCAATGTCGCTTTGAATCTCATTTGTTTTTGAGATGGCTTATTCTCCTTGCCCTCTTATCTTTACTTATTTGTACCCTTACAATATCTCTCTTCCTTTTCTTTAAGACTCTCTAATTTGGTAGAATTAGAAAACTTAAATTTTCAGGTAAATTATCCTCTTAAAGATTAAAATTTAGCCTGTGATGACAACAATTTGTATTAAACACCAGGATGAGATGGTCTCAGTTTAGGTAAAACCTATTACACCTGTAGAGTATCCCCCTGCCCCACAATTCTTTAGTGCCCTAGAAATCTGAAATCCTTTTAAGCCATTTTGTCAAGCTATGCCTTGATCTGCTTCCTAACTGATATAGCAAGTAACACGGAGTAATCTTGAAACACCCTTATTTTTCAATCCCTGATTTTTTAATCTGACACCTAATTCCTCAAACTTCATTTGTCAGACCTCCATCTTGTTCTTGTGTTGACAATCACAGCATGACTTAAGGATGTCTATCCTCCCTTTTCAGAATACCTCCCACCTTCTCCATAAAATTTCTTGCCTTGGCATTGGGGAGATAACAGACCATTTAGATCTCCTCAGACTGTAGTAAAGACTAACTGACGCAGGAAAACTACTAGGCACTTGGTCTAAGCGTTAAACAAAGCTTTAATCAACTGTTTTACAACATGGAGGTCTAGTGTCCTTCACTAGTTCCGGTTAATGTCCTGCGTAAGCTGGGCCTGTGCCCGAGTATTTATACTCTCCCTGGACAGCGCCACCCATAGGCTGCTCAGTATTGTTTCATATAAGTCTTTCTTTCATGAATGACTGATTCATGTCATTCTTCCCGCCTGAAGGATTGGTAGTCCGGCGACTTCCTTCTATCGGATTAATCAGACTATGAATAGCCGCAGTGGTTTGGATCTCAGTTTGTGGCTGGCAGGCACTTCTCCTTGGACCGTGTCTGGGTCCCTGGGTCGCTTGGTTCGTACCGGCGGGCTGGCAGAGTCCGTGCTGCCTTGATCGACCGGAGGGGGATTGGGGAGATCGTGATTCCGGGTGCAGGCCCCCACAGGCGCAGAGCTGGCTTCATCCTGCTCCGTAGTCTGTGATTGACCGGCGTCCTGGCTTCGGGTGGTCATCCCGCGGGGAGCGCTCTGTTCCCCGGGTTGATCCGGCGGAGTAGCTGGCAGATCCCTTGATGTCTCGGGTAGGGTGTCATCCTCGGAGGAGTGCAGAATAACGGCATCGTTCATACGGATCCCTCTATCGATTGGGACCGTTTGGGCATGGAGCCCGATCCCGAAGTGAAACTGTAGACTCCCGGCCATCAGGGTACCGCACGTATGCGTATGTAGGATTGACATCCATTAGTTCCACTTCGTCGACGAGGGGATCACTCTTGGAGGATCGGATGAATCTTGAGTAGCACAGGGCGAGGAGCTGCCAACCATGATGGTAGGGACATCCCATGAGCTAGGATAGAGTAGTCATCAGTGAGAACTTCTGCCTGAGGCTTATCGGAGGAGTCACTAAAAGTGATAGCAGCAGTCTGTGCACGTGGTAAAAGATAGGCATCTGCATTTTTTTTTGCTCAGTCCAGAGAATATGCCTGGTCATAGGCAGCTTGTAACTCGAGGGTTTTATTCTCCAACAGACGCTGGCGTATGAAGGGAAACGCAATTCCATTAATAAAAGAATCACAAATTAACTCCTCCTGGTACTGCTCAGCTGAGACAGCTTTGAGATTACAGTCTTTGTTGAGCCTGCAAAGCTTTTGAAGGAATTCATCAAGTGATACCCCGGGTTGTCGTCAAGTTGTGGCCAGTAAGTGTCGAGCAAAAATTTAGTTTGGGGCCCTTAACATATAGTTGCTGCAGTATTTGGATAGCTGAGTCATGGTCTACACAGCCTTCGATATAGTCAAACACATGAGGTGATACATAATTGGCAAGCATTTGTAACTTATCAGGAACATTCTCACCACAAGCCCCGAGGAAGTTGCTGAAGGTACGATACCAGTGTTTCCATACCTTAGCAGTTGTAGGTGAATTCGGGTCCAGGTCAAGACGGGCGGGTCTGAGTAGTTTCTCCATGATGGATCGATTACTACATCTGATTCCCTTCTGAGTCGTAGCCATCTGTTCCCAAAAATCACGGAGCAAGTTCCAGTTGATTAAATTGACATAAGAAAACTACTAGGCACTTGGTCTAAGCATTAAACAAAGCTTTAATCAACTGTTTTACAACATGGAGGTCTAGTTATGTCCTTCACGACTTCCTGTTAAGAATGTCCTGCGCAAGCTGGGCCCATGCCAGAGTATTTATACTCTCCCTGGACAGCGCCACCCGCAGGCCGCTCAGTATTATTTCATAAGTCTTTCTTTCATGAATGACTGATTCATGTCACTAACTATCCCTCAAATGATGGAATCTCCTTATTACTACCACTTGCTTTTTGTCTATGTTGTTTGTTTATCCTTCCAACTCTTTCCCCCTCTCCACAACTCCTCAAGTTCCACAGTGCCATGGCGTTACTTGTGATTTCTAGTTCTAGCCTGTGTAATGGGTATACATTGTTTACCTATCGGACAGTTTCAGATCCTAAGGAGGTTCTTCCACTGCCTTTGCTTAGTTCCTTCTCTTATCTTCTCTTTTCCCCCCACCCCAATAGTAGAGAGTCATCTACTTTGCTTCCTCTGTGTTTATTCTTTGGTTATCGTTGACCACATCCTGTGCTCTCGGAGCCCTTTCTCCTTCTGTACAAGTTAGTGTCTGACAAATTCACCTGGAGACATTTCTTATACCTGTAATTTCCAGAAACTCCACTATTATATTCAAAAAGAAAATACTGCAGATGCTGGAAATCTGAAATTAAAACAGAAAATGCTGGAGATACTCAGCAGATCAGGCAGCACCTGTGAAGAGAGAAACAGAGAACTGTTCTGATGAAAGGCCATCGACCTGAAACGTTAACTCTGTTTCTCTCTTCACAGATGCTGCCTGACCTGCTGAGTATCTCCAGCATTTTCTGTTTTTATTCCACTATTATGTTGTCTAGCAAACCAATTCAAATTGTCATATTCAAAACTCATTAACCTCCTGACATTTAGTATGTTGCAATGATTATCATGTCATAAGATTTTCTACCTTTCTCTTTGAACTGAGTGCAAAATTGATTCATGAATGCCAGATTAACTGGTTTTAAACAATAACCTAAAATGGTTTTATTACAAAAGTATTGCAGCATTGTCTAAATATTTCAGTTGGACAGCAAACTTTCCTCACATTTCTAACTGCATGAACATGCCTGTTGAGCATTAAGAGTTAAAGTGCTGCACACGCATGCATGTTCATTAATTGTTGAGTATTCAGAATGAACTGGAATGAGACCCAACAGGATGTGATTCAATAGAATATATTTTTGCATTCAGTTTGGGTTGCACATTGGACACTACGTGTGTAAAGTTTCCTCACTTTGGGTGTATCCAGTAGTGGGAACACTCTCAAAAGTGAGTAGACATTACCTATGGAACACGTAAGCAATTGTGGACTAGCCAGCATTGAACACTCTGCAGTATGGTATGCGCACTTCAAATTAATCTCCAGATATTAGCTGCAAGAAGGGCTTGGAGTGCAAAACACATGTTTCAAGTGAGATGGAAATTATGCACTTCCTCCAGTCTGTATATGTTTGCTGGAGCTTTACATGATGCTGATCTCCCTGTGGTTCACCACTATATAGCTCTGTCTCTCATTCTCATTCAGTTTCTGCCAATGGTCTTCTAGCTACTCTAACAAACTTTCTTCAACATAAACTTCAGGAACTGTATCTTACCTACCTAGTCTTCAGTCCTCCAGTTGTGAGGGACACTGGTTCGCTTACTGGCAAGACCAGTGGTGCGAACCGAAAGGAATATAACCGTCCATTTCTACTTGCATAGGCACAGGAATTGTATGTCTTAAATACATACAAAATTGTTACTCATAGAATTGGTCCTTGTACTAATTTATTCCATTGCAATTTAATTTGTTGGGATTCTCAATTATCTAGTGCTTCTGCCAGTTGGCAAAAAATTGGCCTGGAATTTGCCGTCGGCGGTGAAGCAAAGGCACTTGCCGCTGGCCCCGATGAAAGCTGCCCACAGAGAGATCTCAATTTCTGTGGCGAGAAGTTTACTTTTTTCAACGTGCAAGAGATTGCAGCCCGATTTGCTGTGACGTCAAGAAGCTGTCTAAACAGCCAATCACAATGCAGAATTCTCAGACAGGGAAGCAGGAAATGAGAACCTGCTTTTATCCAGATTTTTATAAAAATGTTAGAGCAAAACAAAGGTTGGGGCTCTCGCATGGGGATACGGTAGAACCTAAAATAATCATGAACAAACTTTAAAAAAAATTATAACTTTTTTAAAGTTTCTTAATTGTAATTTTTATCATTATCATTATGGCGAAATGTGACACACCACAAAATTTAAATTAGTTTTTCAGGGCCATAACGTTTGTTTAGCAGTCAATACGCTGTTCAAACCCCAGTTACATCTAATCCGACAAGGTCTAACATTTAATGGGGTATTTAACAGTGATATTACCGTGGAAAAGGGGAGGGAGGGCACAGTGCAGCCAGTGCCGGAGCAGTGAATGACTGACCGCAACTTCAGGTTTTCCATGTTTAGGTGCGCATGCGCTAAATCCTGAAGTTGTGGTCAGTTTCAAAGGGGGTAGTAACAGCGAATGCTGTTAGTTTGCCGTTATTGCCCGCCGCAAATTCCGGCCCAGTATTTCACAAGATCACAAAATAATTGCAGTTGAGTAAAACCATTCTTAATTTATCAATTCTAAAAGACCCTAAAGTCTCCCCAATGTAGCATACAGCTGTTAAATAATTCCAGGGTTTTTGCCTTCACAAATCTCTCTGGAGATCTATTTAACACATTGATCACTGTGTGAAGCATAATTTACTGGTATCTGCTAAAATTGCCATTTACTAGTTTGAACTGTTGTCCCTTTGTACTATTTCACAGTTTAACATAATCTGGTTTTACTTTTTCCATTCCCTTGCCAATCTTGTGTACCTCTAAGATCCCCTCTCAAATACGTCCTTACTAGTTGGAAATGTCAAAGTTTCTCCAGTCAGGCTCTTGACCCCAAGCGTCAGGTTCCTGGCTCTTCTTGCTGCCTCCAGTGTTTGAATGTTTCCCTTGTTTATTGGTGATCAGAACTGGATTCCATATTCAAGGTGTGTCTTACCAGAGCACCATAAAGTTTGATCAAGACCTCCTCTGACTTATTTGGACAGTAGTCTACTCCTCTTAATTCAAACTATCTGATAATCCAATGTTTTGAGCACTAAATTTCCAAAGTGTTCAGTTATATACGTTGCTTTTTAAATTATTGGATAATTCAGATTTCTTTTAGTGTAATAACAACTTAACTTTGAACTATCAGGAGTATAATGCAATGCATAAGTTACACTAAAAGTGTTAAAAGTAATAGGCCTGGATTTTGTTTTACAGTATAATGCTCCTGTGAAGCACCTTGGGACGTTTTACTACGCTAAGGCGCTATACAAATACAAATTGTTGTGGTTAGGAGGAGGAGGAACAACAGCTGCCCTCAGTTTTTGTGGCTTTTAGAGCATTTGCTGTAATCCGGCATCTGATCCAGCACGGTGCCCTCTATAGGGGATCTGTGCTGTCTGTAAGCAGGGCAAGAAACAGCGATGCTCTTCAACTGATTAGATTGAAGATTCCTCACTGAGACAGTCTGAACCAGGAAGTATAAAGCAGGAAATATAAATTAGATTTAATATATGTACAGAAAGTGAAAAAGATGTGGAAATACAGGTGAGATTAACAGATAAGAGACAGAGAAAACGTAAAAAAAATTAATTAAAAAAAAAAACTCCAACACTAATTATCTCGATAGGGGAACAGACAGGCATTTCTGCGGCTGCAGATGTGATTCCAGGTTAGTATGTTACCTCCCTGGTGCCAGGGTCAAGGATGTCACTGAGCAGCTGCAGAACATTTTTGAGGGGGCAGGGTGAGCAGCCAGAGGTCGTGGTCCATATCCGTATCAACGACATAGGTAGAAAGAGGGATGAGGTCCTGCAGGCAGATTTTAGGGAGCTAGAAAAGATTAAAAAGCAGGACCTCAAAGGTAGTAACCTCTGGATTACTGCCGGTGCCACAAGCTAGTGAGTATCAAAATAGGAGGATAGAGCAGATAAATGCGTGGCTGGACAGATGGTACAGGAGGGAGGGCTTTAGATTCCTGGGACATTGGGACTGGTTCTGGGGGAGATGGGACCTGTACAGGCTGGACGGGTTGCACCTCAACAGAGCTGGGACCAATGTCCTTGTGGCGGTTGCTCGTGCTGTTGGGGAGGGTTTAAACTAATTTGGCAGGCGGATGGTCACCAGGATGTAGCATTAGAAAGGAGAAACGAGGTGCACAAAGGATTGGGAGAGATTGATAGCACTAGTGTAAGAAATAGTACGGTATTAGGTGGGGTCAGACTAAGAGAATACAAGAAGGTCTAAGATAGGTTTACAGTGCATGTGTGTGAAAGCACAAAGTGTGGTAAATAAGGTTGGTGATGCATGGGAATATGAGTCGTGACGATAACCGAGACCTGGCTCAAAAAAGGGCAGGATTGGGTACTAAATATTCCTGGATATAAGGTGTTAAATGTAAGATAGGGAAGGAAAGAAAGGAGGTGGGGTGGCATTATTGATTAAGGAGAAAATTACAGTGCTGGAGCGAGAGGATGTCCTGGAGGGGTCAAGGACAGAATCTATTTGGTTAGAGTTGAGAAACAAGAGCCGCCATTACACTACTAGGTGTATTCTCTCGGCCACCAACTAGTGGGCAGGATATAGAGCAGCAAATTTGCAGGGAAATTACAGAGAGGTGCAAGAACTATAGAGTAGTGAAAATGGGGGACTTCAACTATCCTAATATAGACTGGGATAGTAATAGTGTAAAGGGCAGAGAGGGGGAAGAAGTTCTGAAGTGTGTTCAGGAGAACTTTCTTGATCAGTAGGTTTCCGGCCCAATGAGGAAGGAGGCATTGCTGGATCTGATTCTGGGGAATGAGGTGGGTCAAGTAGAGCGAGTGTCAGTAGGGGAACATTTAGGGAACAGTGATCACAGTATCGTAAGGTTTAGATCAGCTATGGCAAAGGACAGGGAGCAATCTAGAATAAAAATACTTAATTGGAGGCAGGCCAATTTCAATGGGTTGAGAATGGACCTGGCCCGGGTAAATTGGAATCAAAGATTGTCAGGCAAAACTGTAATGTAACAATGGAGATGGTTTGGGTACAGTCGAGATACATTCCCACGAGGGGGAAAGGCAGAGCAACCAAAGCCAGAGTTCCCTGGATGACGAAAAAGGGGACATATGACAGATTCCGGTTGAGAATACAAGTGAGAACCAGGCTGAATATAGAAATTTCAGAGGGGAAGTGAAAAAGGAAATGAGGGGCAAAGAGAGAGTACGAGAATAGATTGGCAGCTAACATAAAAGGGACTCCAAAAGTCTTCCATAGGCATATAAATAGTAAAAGGGTAGTAAGAGGAGGGGTGGGGCTGATTAGGGACCAAAATGGAGGCAGAGGGCATGGCTGAGGTACTAAATGAGTACTTTGCATCTGTCTTTATCAAGGAAGAAGATGCTGCCAAAGTCATAGTGAAAGAGGAGGTAGTTGAGATACTGGATTGAATAAAAATTGATGAGGAGGAGGTACTAGAAAGGCTAGCTGTACTTCTTAAAGTAGATAAGTCACCAGGACCAGAAGGGATGCATCCTAGGATGCTGAGGGAAGTAAGGGTGGAAATTGCGGAGGTACTGGCCATAATCTTCCAATCCTTGTATACAGGGCTGGTGCCAGAGGACTGTAGAATTGCGAATGTTGCAGCCTTGTTCAAAAAAGGGTGTTGGGTTAACCCAGCAACTACAGGCCAGTCAGTTTAATCTCGGCAGTGGGGAAACTTTTAGAAACGATAATCCGGGAAAAATTAAGTCACTTGGACAAGTGTGGATTAATTAAGGATAGGGTTGCAAAGGGGTGGAAAGTTTCTGGTAAATTTCTGGAAATTTTCCACGGGAAGTTTAGCTTGGGAATTTTGGGAATTTTGCCCAAAAAAGCACATGCTAGCATAATATTGTTTTTTTTTGTATTTCTTTTTTTTCCACAGGTCCTCTCTTAAAATTACTAACAGAGATGGAATCTTAATTATTAAGGAATTTCTTAATCAATATATGTTTATCTTACCTGGCTTGTTTTAATAATTACAAGTTTTGTGTGTGACTGTGAACAAATGTGTCCTGATTGGGTGGATGAGCGATTAGCTTCCTCTATTTGTAATATTTGTATATCGAATTGTGATTGGCCTGCAGGCATCTGTAAGACTGTTATAGTTTTTTTAAGATCCAGGTTAGGGGTCCTGAGTGTAGTGTATGTACCCGTCTACCTTTAAGGGAACGATTGAGTGTAACCGTTCACCTTTAAGAGAACTACTTTAGGTGTGGCACTATTTGATTGGCTTCTGTATACGGTAATACCGACAGTGACCACACCAGTATATAAGTGATGTTACAGGATAACTAGGGCAGATTCGCCCTGACCTCTGAATAGTAAAGACCTGTTTGTTTGTACTTCAAAAGTCTGTATTTATTTACTGCACAACCCACAGACTTTACACTGAGGGAAGTCATTTTGTTTTCTGCTGATGTTGTGATGATGCAGTAAGTAAATCAGACTTTATACCAAATAAACCAGTTACTTGTTGAACTCTGTTGTCCTTCAATTTAAAATATACAAAATAATACACTATTGGTGATGTAGCGTCGTGTGTGTACAGGTCATGCTTCCATCACATGGAGCATCAGCAAAAATATACTCACCCTGTTGCAATCATGCTGATCGACCGCAGTTCGACACAGAGATGAATGCCCTTTATTTCTCTGCATAGAACAATGCCACGTTTACCGTCGGATGTGTGGAAGCATTTTACCCCAGGCATTAAAGATGGAAAGACTGTGTACATGTGCAAACACTGTAGAAAGCCATATGTAAAGAATGCCACAAAGATGCAGCAGCATTTATCCAAATGCAACAACTTCACTCAAAGCTCACAGCAGTCAGCCCAGAGTTCCTCTGCTTCCATTCAAGAAGATGATGGTTCTCATTCAGCATCAGGCTCCTTATCATCAGCAACTCCTGGCCCACTTGGAAGGTTCTTTGATACAATGGATAACCATAGCCAGAAGAATGCAGATGAGTGCCTTGCTCGAGCTGTATATGCAACAGGCTCACCCCTCATGCTCACAGCCAATGTGTACTGGAAGAGATTTTTCAATGTTATTCGCCCTGCATACTGTCCTCCCACCAGACATGCTTTGTCTACTTATTTGCTGGAGGCTGAGTATAACAGAGTCCAAGGAAAGCTCAAAGACACGAAGGACAACAGACACACAGGCACATACATTGCTGATGAGCTGAAAGCGGTCGTCAACGATCTTGGATCACAAAAGGTAGTTACTGACAATGCTGCGAATATGAAGGCTGCTTGGGCTCAAGTGGAGGAGGCCTACCCTCATATTACGTCTATTGGGTGCGCAGCTCATGGGCTTAACCTGCTCCTCAAGGACATCATGGGTTTGAGAACCATGGAAGCACTGTACAAGAGAGCCAAGCAAGTTGTTAAGTATGTCAGGGGAAAACAGGTAGTTGCAGCAAACTACAACTCCAAGCAAATGACAAAGAACAAGAACACCACACTGAAGCTGCCCAACAACACTAGATGGGGTGGTGTTGTCATAATGTACAACAGCCTTCTGGAGGGTAAGGAGTCGCTGCAAGAAATGGCAATATCCCAGTCTGGGGATATGGAAACCACCATCAAGAAAATACTGCTGGATGATGTGTTTTGGGAGAGAGTGGTTAGCTTAAACTACTCTCACCAGTAGCATCTGCAATTGCTCAGATTGAAGGAGATGACGCTGTCTTGTCAGATGTTCTCAGGCTTTTTACTGATTTAAAAGAACAAACCCGCATTGCCCTACCCACATCCCTGCTGCTCAAAGCAGAGGAGAAGGCAATTGTTCAATTCATACAGACGCGTCAAGAATTTTGTGTCAAGCCGATTCATGCTGCAGCATACATGCTGGACACAAAGCATGTTGGGAGACCAATACTTTCTGGAGAACAGACCAACAGCACTTACAGTGTGATTTCTACCCTCTCACACCATCTCAATCTGGATGTGGGCAAAGTTCTGGGAAGTCTGGCAAAGTTCTCTACCAAGCAAGGTCTTTGGAATGGGGATGGGATATGGGAATCATGCAAGCATATCAGTGCACATACCTGGTGGAAGGGACTTTGTGCATCTGAGGCCCTGTCACCTATTGCATCGGTGATACTCCAAATCCCACCTTCATCAGCGGCCTCTGAACGAAACTGGTCACTTTTTGGGAATACGCATACAAAGGTGCGCAACAGGCTGACTAACAAGAGAGTGGAGAAACTGGTGGCTATCCGGGCGAACCTACAACTTACTGAGCCAGATACAGAAGTGTCCACCACACAGCTAGACACTGACACAGAGGAGGAAATGGACGCGTCAGAGTCAGAGAATCAGGAGGAGCAATGAGGAGTAGAAGACTCAAAGGGACAAAATAAGGACAAATTACAAGCTAAATAAGCTGACGCTCTTTTTATTTTATTTTAGATGGGTCTTTTTTGTGGGGGTTCAATAAAGTTCAAAATTATAACCTAAATAAAGTTTTGAAAGCCTGTTTTTATTTGTATGGAACAGTATGTCTATTTTGACGACAAAGATAATATAAGGGTTAGAGACAAAAACCATCAGTGTGCAAAAATACTCTAAATTCCCGAAAATTCCCATGAAAAGTTTCCTCTGTTAAAAATTCCCAGAATTTTGCAACCCTAATTAAGGAAAGCCAGCACAGATTTGTTAAAGGCAAATCATGTTTAACTAACTGGATTGAATTTTTTGATGAGGTAACAGAGGGGGTTGATGAGGGCAATGTGGTTGATGTGGTGTACATGGACTTTGGTGTTTGATAAAGTGCCACATAATAGTCTTGCCAGCAAAGTTGAAGGCCATGGAATAAAGGACAGTGACAGCATGGATACAAAACTGGCTAAGTGACAGGAAACAGAGAGTAGTGGTGAACGGTTGTTTTTCGGACTGGAGGAAGGTATACAGTGGTGTTGCCCAGGGGTTGGTACTAGAACCACTGCTTTTCTTGATGTATATTAATGACTTAGACTTGGGTGTACAGGGCACAATTTCAAAGTTTGCAGATGACACAAAACTTGGAAGTATAGTGATAGACTTCAAGAGGACAGACTGGCTAGTGAAATGGGCAGACACGTGGCAGATCAAATTTTAACGCAGAAAAGTGCGAAGTGATACATTTTGGTATGAAGAACGAGGAGAGGCAATATAAACTAAAGGGTACAATTTTAAAGGGGGTGCATGAACAGAGACCTGGGGGTATACATTCACAAATCGTTGAAGGTGGCAAGGCAGGCTGAGAAAGTGGTTAAAAAATCATATGGATCCTGGGCTTCAGAGATAGAGGAATAGAGTAATAAAGCAAGGAAGTTATGATGAAACTTTATAAAACACTGGTTTGGCCTCAACTGGAGTATTGTGTCCAATTCTGGGCACAGCACTTTAGGAAGGATGTGAAGGCCTTAGAAAGGGTGCAGAAAAGATTTACAAGAATGATTCCAGGGATAAGGGACTTGAGTTATGTGGATAGACTGGAGAAGCTGGGTTATTCTCCTTCGAGCAGAGAAGGTTGCGAGGAGATTTGATAGAGTTGCTCAAAATCATGAGGGGTCTAGACAGAGTAGATAGAGAAACTGTTCTCATTGGCAGAAGGGTCGAGAACCAGAGGTCACAGATTTAAGTTGATTGGCAGAAGAACCAAAGGCAACATGAGGAAAAACCTTTTTACGTAGCGAGTGGTTATGATCTGGAATGCACTGCCTGAAAAGGTGGTGGAGGCAGACTCAATCGTGGCTTTCAAAAGGGAATTGGATAAGTACCTGAAGGAAACAAAATTGCAGGGCTACGGGGAAAGGGCGGGGGAGTGGGGCTAGCTGAATAGCTCTTGCAGAGAGCTGGCATGGGCTCGATGGGCCAAATGGCCTCCTTCTGCACTGTAACCATTCTATGATCTTCTGAGGGAATAAGTCTCCATACTTCTAAAATTAATGTTTCAGGGTCAGAGAGATTGTTTGGCAGTAATTACCACTTATCATACTGTTAAACTCACGTACTCCTGAATGCACCAGCCCTAACTTTTTTCTGCCGTCTTTAGTGCAGAACTAGTGGACAAGTACCCCAAGTTAATTCCGTTGCATTGATTTCAGTGCTCAGTCTATCCACAATGATTGCAATCTTTGGAGATGCAGGGTATCTCTCTGACAGCAACTTCTGGATTTCCGCATTTTACTGCGCATGTGCGGACACCAGAAGTTGCTGTCTGATTTACCCTGTAATAATGGTGAGCGTGGTTAGCCTCACCATTATTATCACAAAATCCAGCCCATTAACTCTGTATGAAGGTGCTACTTGCACATTAGATACAAACTGAAAAGTGTACACAGTGCATTAACCACTTTTCAGTACATTTTAAAACATTGCTGAATGTTTTTTATTCATGTTTAGTTTTACTTTTGAACTACCACTGTTAGAAAGTGTAGCCTGTCATAAATCAATATGGCTTTTATTGTGGTGAATTCCATTATTACTCTGTATATGCTGATATTGCTGATTGGCCTGTTTGTTTTACTTTTTTTTAAGTGTTTGGGCCTGTCTGTGAAGTTTTTGTGCTCCATCTTCAGCATTGTCTTCCTGATTCCATGGAACACATTGAATTGTCCTTACTTTAGTGAGCCTACAGTATTTTTACTCATTTTTAGTATACTTGACCTGAACTGTGCAGTTAATTTTACATTCCGCAAATGTGGTTTCTCTGGTAGATACATCATACTAACATCTCTGCTGACAGAAAATTATATTCTAGTGTTGCTGAAATGTCCAAGTTGTTAACCCATATTTCATTTAGATTTCAGTTCTAGCAATTGGAGGAAAATCAAAAACAGCAACACCCACCTATTATTTCCAAGCCCTCTAGTCTTGCTGTGCAATGCAGCCCAAAAGATGATGGTCTCTCCAGAGATTAAATCTGGTGAATTAATACATCTCATTTGTCAATTAGTTTTCTGGGAAGTAGTTTCATGTATTCTAAAATCATTATTGGGTTGTTGCAATTCATGTTTGATGCTGGGAAACGCAGCTGAATATGAAAATGTCATTAGTCTGACTCTGAATGACCAGAATTGGTTGTTAATTTGTAATAGAGAGCTGCAGCATAAAATAGATTGATAGTAATTTCTTTCTGTAGTTATGTGGTCTCTTTTGATCTCATAACCATTTCTCTCTCCGAGGTAAAAGGCAAAGCATTTGTAGTGACTTAGAAAGCGGTTTCCACTTCATTTTAGAATTTAACCAGACTGCTTTCAAGTAGAAGGTGGATAATGTACTATTTTTAAGTTAAATTTTATTGTTGCATAGGTTCTTCTTGCAAGTTTTTTTTTGATCAACATTTTTCTGGTGGGTGGAATTTTGGGGGTGGGGGGTGGTGGGAAAGCGTACAGTTTTACAGCCAGAACTGAAGGAACAGAATGGGTATAGGAGGGTCTTTTAACATATACCTGTTTAGGTCATTAAGTTGCTCCTGGCTACTATTGAGAAGAAAGACAGAACTTGCATTTATGTAACACCTTTCACAATCTCTGGACGTCCCAAAATACTTTACAGCCGCTGAAATACTTTTAAAGTCACTGTTGTTAGGAAAACATGACGACCAGTTTTACATGCAACAAGGTCCCACAAAAAGCAATGAGATAAATGACCAGATAATCTTCAGATGAACTCCCTTGCTCTTCGAATAGTGCCGTGGGATCTTTTACATCTCGTCTGAAAGATGCACCTCCAACAGTGCAGCACTGCCTCAGTACTGCACTGAAATGTCAGTCTTTATTATGTTCTTGCGTCCTGTAATGGGACTTGAACCCACAACCTGGCCAACATGGAGATGGTGGTTTAGATTGACAGCTGTGTTGGAGACCTGCGAGAAGGGGCAGGATTAATGACTCTCTAATATTTTTGATGGACAACTCTAAGGCTAGGGGTTTCTAATTGTAGATTTATATTTTTATGTTTAGCTACTAGTCGGTCTGTTAGCCAGCAGGGAAACTGGCGTAGTTGGACTCCATGGCAGTATTTCACCACATAAAAGAACATCTGTTTTCAAGGTTCATTGTTTATTAAGGTAGCTCAAGGAAAGGAGTCTTTATTTTAGATATATAGTGTAAAGGATAACAAAATTTGTAAATTATTATAAATTTACTGGCCATGAAATTTTGCCAGGTTCTCCCGGCCCCCCACTGTAACTTTGGTAGGAGACTGATGGAAAACCTGGGGAAATGGTGTAAATGATGGTCTCTTCTGAAGTTATGATGCAACACTGGAAGAACCCCAGTGGAATTTCAGGGTCACTATGTTGTACCATATACTGTTCGTTTACCTGTTGCATGTTAAACAAATGAATTGTCTGGTTTGGTTCGGTCTAATAATGTATATTCTCTACTGAAGAAGAGGAGAGTTATTGTCCAGTAAACTGGCATACAGTGGCAAGAGCCATAGTCATATGGCACAGAAGGAGGCCATTCGGCCCATCGAGTCCGTGCCGGATTCAATCTATGCTTTCTGCTATCATTTACTTAGATACTGGGGAAGTAAAGGCACAGGCTGGTTCATCGTGGGCACAGTGACCGCTTACAGGAGTGGCCAATGATGCTGAACCCAAGTAAAATATCTAGTGTAAAACTCAATTGTAACAGCAGCGGCAATTTAGGGGATCATTGTATTTTCTCTCCAATCTAAAAGGCTATTAAAACATGTTAAATGTTTAGTAAATTGAACAGTAGCAAACAGTAGGATTAAAAAAAAAAAAAATTGTCCACAGGGGCTCAAAGACTTAAACATTACAACATTAAACATTTCCCACATTACAACGGTGACTCCACTTCAAAAAAAAAAAAGTCCTTCATTGGCTGTAAAGCACTTTGAGACATCCGGTGGTTGTGAAAGGTGCTATATAAATGCAAGAGTTTTTCTTTTTAAACAAAATAAGAGCTTGATTCCAGGAAAAAGGCATGGAACAGGTGCACTAGTTAGAAGTGCTGAAACATGAGGTTAAAGAGTACTCTAAGTTCCAAGCAGAGAGAAGGATTGTTGGTGTAGACACGAGGTGAAAAGGCAAAGAAAGCGAGGCAATACATAGCAGCTATATACAACTCAGTAGAGGAAAGAGAGATGGAACACTAATTTGCACTTGTACTGGCAGAGATAGGCCAGCGAAGCAAGTGAGTGTAGAGTGATCTACCCAATAATTCAGTGTAGGATCATTTCCTTTATCCAGCCCGATACTTTCAAAAACAGGTTGCATTTATATAATGCTTTTAATGTAGGAAAACGTACCAAGGCACTTTAAAGATATAATCAAAAAAAGACCAGAGAAGCAGATATTAGGAAGGATGACCAAAAGTTTGGTCAAAGAGGTAGGTTTTAAGGAGGGTCTTAAATAAGGAGAGGAAGATGGAGAAGCAGCAGGGTCGAGTGAGGAATACTTAAACCCACTCTGCCTCGGTCCCAAACAGTTGAAGACATTGCTACCAATGGTGGGGCGAAGGAATGGGGGGCAATGCACAAGTGGCCAGAGTCTGCAGAACAGTGTGTTTGGAAAGGTGGGGGGTTGTAATTGTACAGCTTGAGGATGTTAGAGATATGGATGGGTGAAGCCATGAAAGGATTTAAAAGAAAAATACTTGCATTTATATCACGCCTTCAATGCAGTAAAACATTCCAAGCCGCTTTGCAGGAGTGTTACCAAACAAAATTTGACACCGAGCCACATAAGGGGATATTAGGGCAGAGAGGAACGAGTGGTGGAGAGGTTTAGGGAGGTCATTCCAGAGCTTGGTGTCTTGGCAGATGAAGGCATGGCCGCCAATGGCAAAGCAATTAAAATCGGGGATGCGCAAGAGGCCAGAATTGGAGGAGCGCAGATATCTCGGCGGGTTGTAGATCTAGAGGAGGTTATAGAGCTAGAAAGAGGCTCACCTGTCACGACCTCGGGAGTCCCAAAGTGCTTTACAGCCAATGAAGTAGTTTTTGAAGTGTAGTCACTGTTGTAATGTAGGAAACGTGGCAGCCAATTTGCGCACAGCATCGTCCCACAAACAGCAATGTGATGACCAGATAAACTTTTTTTTAATGTTGTTTGAAGGGCAAATATTGGCCAGGACACTGGAGATATCACCCCTGCTCTTTGAAATAGTGCCATGGGATCTTTTACGTCCACAAAGCATCTGTTTAATCTCTCCTCCGAAAAATAGCACCTCCGTCCCTCAGTACTGTACTCGAGTATCAGCCTAGATTTTTTTTTTGTGCTCAAGCCTCTGGTGTGGGACTTGAACCCCCAACCTTCTGACTCTCAACCAACTGAGCCATGGCTGACACTTCAGATAATGCCTTGGTGAGACCTCATCTACATTATTGTGTATCATTTTGGTCCACTCACCTCAAGAAAAACATTGTGGCTTTTTGATAAGGTACATGTGCATTTAGCAATGCCTTGACTTTGAATTTGCAGGAGAGGCGTAGACAGAGAGGGGATCTGATTCAGGTCTTCAAAGTTATTAAAGACACAGATAACATACAGGTGGATAGATTGAGATGATTGGGCCAGATAGAACTAGGTTACCCAATTTAAATTGAGTGATGTTGGATGCACGGAAGTTATATTTTTCTCATTAGACACATTTCTGTAAACTACAAGATCACGGCTGAAGGAAAGTTAGATTTTGAGTAATAACCAATGGGTTGGGGCCTGATCGCCATTGAGTGGTTGGAAAAGAAGTTTTGACAGAGTTACTTTAATTGGCTATGGGGCCTCTGTGTTTTTACCTCCCCGGGAGGTGAGGTAGGGAGGGAGAATATGTGGACAAGACCAGTTAGAAGTAGGTTTGTGCATACGGGCCTGAAGGCCTCTTCTTGTCCAGAGTACACAACAAAACGCAACTCAATACAACAGCACAACACTGGGAACTCTGCCACGTGGGAAATTGTGCCCATGTCCCATTATTATATGTCCCCTGATGCTTCTATTTGATTTTGTAGAGGGGATCCAGAGGCCGGAGTCGGGTAATTAATATAATTCTTGTTTACCTGCCTGCATTGTTCATGCTCATTGTCTCCTTCCCCCCATAGCTAAAACTAAGCAATTTAAATGTTCTAATTCTTGCATATAATTGGAATAGTTGATTCTGGAGGTGACAAAGATGTGGATGAGTGTTTGTGACCTTTTTGAAAGGAGGCAGCCATGAAATAGATTTGTCCGTTGGGATTTTGTGGGTTTTAAAATATTTAATGTTCTTGCGGCGTCTGGAGAGTAACTTGGAAAGGGAGGGTGTAAATCCAGTTGTCGTGGTTCATGTTGGAGCAAATGACATGGGTAAGAACAGGGAGGAGGTCCTGCTGAAAGAGTATCAGGAGTTCGGATCTAAATTACAAAGCAAGACCTCGAGGGTAATTATCTCTGGATTATTGCCCGAGCCATGTGCACATTGGCATAGAAGCAGACAGATCAGGAGAATTAACACATGTCTAAAGGGCTGGTGTGGGAAAAAGGGGTTCCTTTTCATGGGACACTGGCACCAGTTCTGGGACAGGAAGGAACTGTACTGATGGGACAGGCTCCACCTGAACCGGGATGGGGCCTGTGTCCTAGCAGAAAGGGTAAATAGAGAGGTGGCAAAGGCTTTTAAGTTAGTAAGATGGGGGGATGGATCTACAAGAAACATAACCACTCTAATTGTAAACAAAACAACAGGAAAAGAGAGCATAGGAAAGAATAAAGTAAGGGAGGACATTGATGGCAAGGGAATATAAATAGTTATAGAACAGGGGTCTAAAAAATGGTTAAACATAAAGTGAGAGGAAATCCTATTAAAAATGAGTAAAACTGTCTGTACAGCAATAAAACAGGGGAGCTGGAGGCAAGCATGCATTGCGAGGAACCAGACATAGTAGGGATTACTGAGACATGGCTATAGAAAAATCAGGACTGTGAATTAAATATTGCAGGATATAACATATTTAGAAAAGATAGAGAGGGGAAAAAGGGGAGGTGGAGTAGCTGTACTTATTAGGGATAACATAATGGCAGTAGAAAAAAGTGACACAGCTATCGGCAAGACAAAAATAGAATCCATATGGTAGAGATAAAAGATAATAAAGGATCAATCACACTAATAGGTGTAGCCTACAGACCACCTAATGGTGGAGGAAGAAATATGCAGACAAATTAGGGAAATGAGTAAAAAACAGAATAATCAAGGGGGATTTCAAATACCCCATATTAATTGGACAGAAGAGGTAGGTAAAGGGGATAAGGGAATGGAGTTCCTGCAGTGTGTAGCGGACTCCTTTCTAACCCAATATGTAAAAAACCCAACAAAGGAGGATTCGCTATTGGATCTAGTAAAAGCAGGGGAACATCTCGGCAATAGTGACCATAATATAATACGCTTTAAGATGATATAATTGAGAAGGACATAAGTATGACGAAAGCTGATTTTGAGGGGCTGAGAATAGAACTTGGGAAAATAAAATGGGCAACAATATTGGCAAACAATGATGTAGAACAGCAATGGGAAACATTTAAAATGGCATTCAACAGAGTGCAGGAACAATATATTCCGCTAAAAGGAAAGAAAAAACTAAACACTAATGAGACTCCATGGATGAATAAAGCCATAAGGGAAAAATTTGAGGGTAAGGAAAGAGGCATACATTAAGTACATAGACAGCAGGGGAGTGCATGATAAGGGAGAATATGAAGAGATTAGGAGAGAAGTCAAAAAAACAATTCGGAAGGCATAGAGGAACTATGAAATTAAATTATCAAGGAACATAAAACAAAATAGTATAATATTTTACAGGCACATCAATAAAAAAGGAAGGTTGGGATGGGAATGGGGCCATTAAGGGATAGACAGGATAATACCACAGGTAACCTGGGGGCAAGTGTGTCGGATTCATTACGGTTGGCAAAAGAACCAGAGGCGACATGAGGAAAACCTTTTTTACACAAGTGGTTAGGATTTGAAATGCACTGCCTGATAGGGTGGTGGATACAGATTTAATATTAGCCTTCAAAAGGGAATTGGATAAATACTTGAAGGAGAAAAAAATGAAGTGGTATAGGGAAAGAGCAGGGGAATGGCACTAACTGGATTGCTCTGTGAAAGAGCCGGCACCGACTCGATGGGCTGAATGGCCTCCTTCTGTGCTGCACTATTCTATGATTCTATGTAACGATCAAGAGATGGTAGAAATATTAAATCATTATTTTGCTTCAGTATTTACCAGGGAGATAGAACAGGTGGACATGACATTGGATGATGAGATTTGTAATGAGATAAGTGCATTTAAAATAAAAAGAGGGGATACATTAAATAAACTAATTAAACTCAAAGGATAAAACCCCTGACCCGGATGGATTGCATTTTAAAAGAATCTAGGGAGGAGATAGCATTACTACACATGTTTAATAATTCATTAGAAAAAGGTGTAGTGCCAGAGGTTTGGTGGATAGCTAACGTAATACCTATATTTAAGAAGGGGGATAGAACGTTGCCAGAGAATTATAGACAAGTCAGCTTAACATCGGTGGTAGGAAAAATAAAGGAGAAAATAGAAGAACACCTAAAAGCCAAAAATAGTAATGAATAGTCAGCATGGATTTCAAAAGGGAAAGTCTTTCTTGACCAACCTCATTGAATTTTTTGAAGAGGCAACAGAAAGGGTAGACAATAGTAATGCAGTAGATGTAATTTATCTAGATTTTAAAAGGCCTTCGATAAGGTGCCCCATAATAGACTGATGAACAAGGTCAGGGAATGTGGAGTCGGGAGAAGTAGCAGAATGGATAACTAGCTGGCTTCAAGACAGAAAGCAGAGAGTAGGGGTCAAAGGTAGCTATTCACAGTGGCAGAAGGTGGGTAGTGGTGTTCCACAAGGATCAGTGCTGGGACAACTGTTGTTCACAATTTATATTAACAATTTAGACTTTGGAATCAAAAACACAATTTCTAAATTTGCAGTTGACTCCAAATTGGGGGGGGGGGGGATAGTCAATACTGAAGAGGATTGCAACAAATTACAGGAGGACATTAATAAACATGCACAATGGGCATATAATTGGCAAATGAAGTTCAACACAGATAAATGTGAGGTATTACATTTTGGTAGGAAGAATAGGGTGGTCACTTATTACTTGGAGGGTGCGAGTCTGGGTGGGGTAGAGGAACAAAGGGATCTCGGAGTACAAATACACAAATCACTAAAAGTTGCGACACAGGTTTGCAAGGCCATAAAGCAAACCAAGCACTAAGGTTTATTTCTAGAAGTATAGAATTGAAAAGTAGGTAAGTTATGCTAAACCCATATCTAATCTTGGTTAGACCACACTTTGAGTACTGCATACAGTTCTGGTCGCCATATTATAAAAAGGATATAGAGGCCCTGGAGAGGGTGCAGCGAAGATTTACAAGGATGATGCCAGAAATGCGAGGGTATACCTATCGGGAAAGGATGAACAGGCTAGGTCTCTTGTCCCTTGAAAAAAGAAGGCTGAAGGGTGACCTCATTGAGGTCTTTAAAATTATGAAAGGTTTTGATAGAGTGGATACAGAGAGAGTGTTTCCACTTGTGGGGAAGAGCATAACTAGAGGCCATCAATATAAGATAGTCACCAAGAAATCCAATAGGGAATTCAGAAGAAACATGTAGAAAGTCCTACAAGAGAGGGGGCGGTACTGGACCTAATTCTGGGGAATGTAGCCGGGCAAGTGGTGGAAGTGTCAGTAGGAGAGCATTTTGGCGACAGTGACCACAATTCGGTGAGATTTAAGGTGGTCATGGAAAAAGACAAAGACGGCCCGGAAATAAGGGTTCTAAATTGGGGGAAGGCCGATTTTAATATGATAAGGCAGGATCTGGCCAAATTGGACTGGGAGCAGCTACTTATAGGAAAATCCGCATCAAAACAGTGGGAGACTTTCAGAAGGGAAATAGAGAGAGTACAACGCCAACATGTTCCTGTAAAGGTCAAGGGTGGGACCAACAAGCAAAGGGAACCTTGGATGACAAGGGATATACAAAAATGCATTAGAAATAAAAGGGGGGCTTTTGGCAGTTACAAAAGACTAAAGACGGAAGAAGCCCTAGAGGAGTATAAAAAATGCAGGGGCATACTTAAAAAAGAAATTAGGAGGGCGAGGAGGGGCCATGAAATAACACTGGCGAGCAAAATAAAGGAAAATCCTAAGATGTTTTATAAGTATATTAAGGGCAAGAGGATAACCAGGGAAAGGGTAGGGCCCATTAGGGACCAAAGTGGCAATCTGTGTGTAGAGCCAGATGATGTAGGCGGGGTTTTAAATGAATATTTTGCATCTGTGTTCACTATGGAGAAAGACGATGCAGACATAGAAATCGGGCAAGGGGGCTGTGACATACTTGAACATATTAGCATCGAGAGGGAGGAGGTGCTAGCGGTTTTAGCAGGCCAAAAAGTGGATAAATCCCCAGGCCCAGACGAGATGTATCCCAGGCTGCTGTGGGAGGCAAAGGAGGAGATTGCAGGGGCTCTGACACAAATTTTCAGAACCTCTCTGGCCACAGGGGATGTACCAGAGGACTGGAGAACAGCTAACGTAGTACCATTATTCAAGAAGGGTAGCAGGGATAAACCAGGGAATTACAGGCCAGTGAGCCTAACATCTGTGGTAGGGAAATTATTGGAAAAAATTCTGAGGGACAAAATTAGTCTCCACTTGGAGAGGCAAGGATTAATCGGGGATAGTCAGCATGGCTTTGTCAAGGGTAAATCATGTCTGACAAATCTGATTGAATTTTTCGAGGGGGTGACTAGGGGGGTGGATGAGGGAAATGCTGTGGATGTGGTTTACATGGACTTCAGTAAAGCTTTTGACAAAGTCCCGCATAGGAGACTGGTCAAGAAGGTAAGAGCCCATGGGATCCAGGGTGCCTTGGCGCGTTGGATCCTAAACTGGCTGAGTGGCAGGAGGCAGAGGGTGATGGTCGAAGGTTGCTTTTGTGACTGGAAGCCTGTGTCCAGTGGGGTACCTCAGGGATCGGTGCTGGGTCCCTTGTTGTTTGTGATCTACATAAATGATTTGGATGAGAATGTAAAAGGTATGATCAGTAAGTTCGCAGATGACACGAAAATTGGTGGGGTGGTAAATTGTGAGGAGGAAAGCCTCAGGCTACAGGACGATATAAATGGGTTGGTCAGATGGGCGGAAAAGTGGCAAATGGAATTTAACCCTGAAAAGTGCGAGGTGATGCATTTTGGACGGACAAATAAGGCAAGGGAATACACAATGAGTGGTAGGACCCTAGGAAGTACAGAGGGTCAGAGGGACCTTGGTGTACATGTACATAGATCCCTGAAGGCAGCGGAACAGGTAGATAAGGTGGTTAAAAAGGCATATGGGATACTTGCCTTCATTAGCCGAGGCATAGAATATAAGAGCAGGGAGGTTATGATGGAACTGTACAAAACGCTGGTGAGGCCACAGCTGGAGTACTGTGTGCAGTTCTGGTCGCCTCACTATAGGAAGGATGTGATTGCTTTGGAGAGGGTGCAGAGAAGATTCACCAGGATGTTACCTGGGATGGAGTGCCTCAGCTATGAAGAGAGGCTGGACAGGCTGGGGTTGTTTTCCTTGGAGCAAAGAAGGCTGAGGGGGGACCTGATTGAGGTGTACAAAATGATGAGGGGCATAGATAGGGTAGACAAAGAGGAACTTTTCCCCTTAGTAGGGGGGTCAATAACAAGGGGGCATAGACTCAGGGTAAGGGGCAGGAGATTTAGAGGGGATTTGAGGAGGAACTTTTTCACCCAGAGGGTGGTTGGAATGTGGAACTCAATGCCTGAAAGGGTGGTAGAGGCAGGAACCCTCACAACATTCAAGAAGCATTTGGATGAGCACTTGAAATGCCATTGCATACAAGGCTATGGACCAAATGCTGGAAAATGGGATTAGACTGGACAGGGATGGATGGGCGGCGCAGACACGATGGGCCGAAGGGCCTCTTTCTGTGCTGTAAAACTCTATGACTCTATGACTTCTTTACCCAAAGAGTGGTGAAATTGTGGAACTCGCTACCACAGGGAGTGGTTGAAGCGAATAGTATCGATGCATTTAAGGGGAGGCTAGACAAGCATATGAAGAAGGGAGGAGGCTCGTGTGGTACATAAACGCCGGCATGGACTGGTTGGGCCGAATGACCTCTTTCTGTGCCATATATCCTATGTAATCCTATGTTTGCTATCTTGTCCAACACACAGCTACCCCTATCCTGTCCTGCACTTAGCTCCATCACTTCGATCCTCCTGGCTCTATACTGGCTATCTGGGTCTACTCCATTCCTGCCACAAAACATATTGAATTTAAAACCACCTTAAAATCCTTCCGTGGCCTTGCTCCTCCCTACCTCTGCATCCTTCTACATACTTTAATTTCCTTCCCATACCCTTGCAATTTCTGACTAGTTTCTCCTTTCCTCTGCCTCACCATTGAAGGCAGAGCTTCAGCTGCCTAGGCATACAGCTATCTGGCACACTGAACTCTCTTGCCACTTCTTGCTCCTCCTTTTAAAAGCTCATAACTCATATTTTCGCCCAAACCTTCAATCACCCTAAATACATTCTCCTGACTCAGTTTTCCGTTACTCTTGTTACTCTTTCTAAAGAGCTTTAGGAAATAATTGTATAAATACAAGTTGTTGCTGCTTCAAAATCATGAGGAGTCTCGACAGAGTAGATGGAGAGAAACTGTTCCCATTGGTGGCAGGATTGAGAACCAGAGGGGACAGATTTAAGGCGATTGGCAGAAGAACCAAAGGTGACATGAGGAAAAGCTTTTATGCAACGAGTGGTTATGATCTGGAATGCACTGCCTGAGGGTGGTGGAAGCAGACTCAATTGTGGCTTTCAAAAGGGAATTTGATAAGTACCTGAAGGGAAAAAAATTGCAGGGATACGGGGAAAGGGCAGGGGAGTGGGTCTAGCTGAAGTACTCTTGCAGAGAGCTGGGATGGGCCGAATGGCCTCCTATGCTGTAACCATTCTGTGATTTATTAAGGTGAGTGGATTATCAGCATTTTGAGTACTGTTATGAATTTCTAATGAATTTTAAAATGTGTATTGTTGATGCTGATCAATGTCTCACCTGCTTTGCAGTATTTGTGCAATTTTTCTGTTAAGTAACTCAAATTGTTGAGTTCCTCAATCTCTGATTTCTGCTTTGATGGCTAGCCTGCTATGGTTTGCAATAATCTGGCAAATAATTCATCTGTGCACTGGAGGAAATTGAACCTGAATAAACCATGAATAAAGCATGTGGTGATTTTCTATACGGTTTTGTTTTCTGCCTCTTGGTTGCTCCTGCTTTATATTGAAGACCTATACAAGTACAGTAAGTAGTTAAATTTAAGTTTGTAGCACCAATGCAGTTATTTAATTTGTGATTTAAAAAAATTTGCTCCACAGTCCTCACCAGCAATAATTCTGATGTAAAGATGATGACTTCTTTGCTGCTGGATTTTTGCTTTGTTTCCTGCCCTGCCTGGGTGCAAAAGTAGTTGTAAAATTCTAGATCAGTGATTCACTAAGACACTGAATGTTGCAATCCTACCTTAGTTAGCTTCTCCTTACTATCTTACCACAAAAAGATTATTAACATTAATATTTACAATTTTAAGCACAGTGTGCCAATGGAACACATGTGTTCTATCAAAAATGATTTGAGTTGTGCCTTATTTCGAATTTCTAAATATAGTGCATGTTTGCAGGATTTTCAATATAGTAACATCAATAATAGCTCATGACGTAAATTAAAGTTCTTTCTCACAAAAAAAATGGTCTTTGTGCTTCTCCCTGTTGATTTTTGTATGGAAGATTATACTATATAGATAGTATAAAGAGATGGCTTGCTGTTGATGGGGGGGGGGGGGGAGGGAAATGTATTCCTCTAACTATTATGAAATCCTGTAAAGAACGGATACCTGTTGGCCTACTGATTCTTGGGATGTTTATATTCCACAGCTGTTTTCGGAAGTGGTTCTGCTATACTGGCTTAGCCCCTGGTGCTGTAGTGGATGGCCAATGAATATTGCATGACTGATTACTCGCTGCCCAAACAATCTAAAAACAACTGCACATATCCTGTTGTTTTAAGTCATTGTTCAAAACTGTATCTGACATCTGTGGCTGAGGAAAGTCATACAGGCCAGCAAGAGTAAATCTGATGTGCCAGTCTGTGTACTCGGCTCACCAGCAGCCAATGTCTTCACTTCTGAGAAGACCAATTCTGTTGTGGTCAGCAGTGGTGCTGTCTCTGGGACAAGTACAGAAATGAT